>NC_135786.1:75947500-76695000 GCF_051106095.1 Pogona vitticeps
AGCTTCAGGTTACAGCCTCATCATTTGTCTAGCTAAAACTTTTTTTTGTTTACACTGGCCTTAAATTGATAAAGGTGCATAAATCATTTACCCCCCAAAAATTACAATAGGGTAAAAATTGATTCATTGCCTGGCACCCGCACACACAAATGTATTTATCTTTTGCTTCCCTGGCAATGGACCTAAAAGCAAAAGAATATAGCCTGGCCGGTTCTTTTCTGGTTGGCTGGCTGCCCTCTTGGCAAGGCATGCTAGATGTAGCAGCCTAGGCTGCACTAATTAAAGGAGGAGGATTTCACATCATCTATTGAACTCCCATTTCCTCTATCTGGACCAGGGTCCTGATGACCTAGAATCTGGAGCCACTCAGGCTTGAGAGATGACCTCAGAGCACCCATTCTTTGATGTGGAACATCAATAACCATAGGGACCAGGGAGTGGTACTTGTAACTAATGTCATTACAGAAGAATCCAGCATGGGTATAATTACTCACCCATTGCCTAGTCACTACTAAACTGAATGTTAGAAATGTAGTGTAGTGTAGCAAAGTGAATGACCCTTGCAAAATAGGTCAATCGCAAGTAGAATTTACATTCTGTTGGAGTGGAGGAAGATAACTTTAGACATAGAGGTCTTAAAGCATTTGGAGGCCTTTTTGCCCCTTCAGGTTAGCAGAGATCAGGATATCTTTGCTCCAACCCCCTGTCTTAATGGCAGCTACACCTTTAATTCTTTCAAATGGCGGAGTGGTCTACTTCACAATCACCCTGCTTCATTCACAGCATTTTATAGGAGATCCAGAGGATGACAATCTCTGTTTCTGACTACAAACAAACAAACAAACAAACAGCTAAACAATGTGTTTTGACTGAGAGATAGCGACATGTTGAGATCACCCTGTAAATCTCTTGGCCAAGTGCAGATTTGAACATGGGTCCCCTCTGTATTTGTACAGTACTCTAACTACTATACCACACTGCTCTCAAACCACTCCTTCCTTCCTTCCTTCCTTCTGGATGTGTGGATATGGCTCAGAGGCAGAGTCTGCCTGTCTTTTAACTTTTTAAAAAGTAATTGCTGGTTATGGGTTGGGGGAATATGTGAGTATGAGGAAGAAAATGCCAGGGAAGAGGAATTTATACCAGGGTATGACCACATACCCTGAGTGCTCACTGGAACAACAGATCCTGAAGCTGAGGCTCCAATACTTTGGCCATCTCATGAGAAGAGAAGACTCCCTGGAAAAGACCCTGATGTTGGGAAAGTGTGAAGGCAAGAGGAGAAGGGGATGACAGAGGATGAGATGGTTGGACAGTGTCTGCGAAGCAACCAACATGAATTTGACCCAACTCCGGGAGGCAGTAGAAGACAGGAGGGCCTAGCACACTGTGGTCCATGGGGTCATGAAGACTTGGACATGACTTAACAACTAAACAACAACAACAACGACCACACAGGGAAATAGATTTTTATAATAATTATGTGCTGTCAAGTCAATTCTGACTTATGGTGACCATTTTCAGGGTTTTCCAGGTAGAGAATACTCAGAAGTAGTTTACCTTCTCTTCTTTTGGGGGGGTGCCCTGGGACTGTACAGCTTGCCCAAGGCCACATAGGCTGGTTCTTCTCTCAGGAGACATAGTGGGGTATCTTCAGTCAGATACCTAAATCACTGAGCTATCTAGGCAGCAGGTTTCCTATAAATAGGGGGAAATAGTTCCTGTACATTTCCCCTCATATCTTGATTCTACAAGGTTTCAAGACTTGCCTTTAAAAATGTGACATTCAAAAATTCAGGTCAACTAATGCTGCAAATAGGCCTTGGGGGCATGTCTAAAATCCAGGTAAAACTGGGCCAAGCAGGCAATATAGCAACTCAACTCCTTGATCACTGGCATTTCTTCACATCTCTCCTTTAATTCTCTTGTAAGAACCTGAAAAGAACTCTCGGAATAGCTCTTATTAAAACTGGGAGTTGAAAAACAGGGATGCCAAAAGCAGGAACCAATTTCAGTTTCAAACAAGCTTTGTAACTGGGAGGACAGGAACTACCTACTTATCCACTCATCAGACATTCCAGACTGTAAGAAGAAATAAATCAAGGAATTTTTATGACAATCCGGACAAGTAGTACTAATTAATATTAAGTTGTGTAATGTTGTTGTCACTTAATAACAAGACAGGTGAGGGCAAATATTGCCCCTGTAACCTTGCTATATTGTTTTAGTTCCACATGATGTAAAGCAAAATAGGTAAAGCAACTCAAGCTTTTTTTGTAAGTATATCCATCATATGCATTTTGGAATGAATTCTTTCCAAGTTATGGTTCTGTGAGAGTCAAAAAACGTCAGACATGGTCCTTAACATAAAACATTAAAAAAAAAACCTGGAGAGAAGTTTAAGCTAAACTAAAGGGAACTTGAGGAGATAAGTTCATTATTGAAATTAATTCCTCTGCTGTAAAGCCTTCACACTTGTGAAGGACTTGTGAAGGTGTAGGACTGTTCTAAATCCTGAGATGACTGAGGAGCTGGTTTTGAGACATCTGAATGCCACCTGCTGCTGTGATAATAAATTAGGGTGGACAACCAGTGTCCTCCAGGTGTTATTGGACTGCAATTTCCATCAGCCTTTGTTATCACAGACAAAGATGAGGATGGTAGGAACTGTAATCCAACAACGTGTGGAATGATGTAACACCCCCCCCCTCTTTTTAAAAAATGTATTATCAAGCCAATTCTGACTTATGCCAACCATTTCCATGTTTCCAAGAGTACTCAAAAGTAGTTTATAGTTACTTTCTTCTGGAGGTATTCTTGCCCAAGACCATATAAGCTGGCTCTTGTTCTACAGAGCACAGTGGGGAATCAAACTCCTTACCCCTAGCTCCAGAGCCAGGTGTTTCAGATCAATGGGCAGCCCAGCTTGCTGCACTTTGCCCATCCCTACATTAAATCTTCTTGTGATGTGACCTCAGCTTAATTTGAGGGGCAACCCTTCCCCAGGAAATGAGAGGCAGAAAGAGAGAGAGAATATTCTCAAGCCCCCCATGGATTCTGAAAACTGTGGATAATAGTGAACTCTCTTTCATTGGATTTATAAATATCTGGATTTATATATACAGTATAAATTCACTGATTTATATATGATTCACTTATCCACAGTCTGAAAATTCAGACTGTGAATCCAATCGATTCTGAATTTTTTATTTTAATATTTTCAGACTGTGGATAAGTGAATCAGTGGATACTGATCCTGTGGATAAGGGGGTCCTACTATTTTTGGCAGCAAACCATGTTGCTTTGTATAGCTTTCTCCTGCTCTTTATCTTCTGACAAGACTGGTAAGGAAATCCTTTTACAAAACACACAAATAGATTCAGGTAAACCAAATTAGAATGTTGTAACATAAAGAACTAAAACATTTTGTGACATGTTAAAGGCTAACAAGTTTCATAAGACATCTCTGATGAACTGTCATCTGATGTAGCCAACAAGATGGGCTCCACTCTACAGAAGCATATGCTAGACAACATGTGCTAGTTTTTAGATACCACAAAAAACCTTCTTATTAAGAACTATTGAGTCAATTTATGAAAAATTCAGTACTGTAATAAAGTAATCCAAGTTTAATACAGTAGAAAACAAAGGTAAAAAATACACAACAATTTTTGTTGACCTTCACTGCTCACAGGAATCTTCCAGTATTCCAAAGGCAGCAGACATACAGTCTAAATGCAAAGACCATTTAGAAGATGCAGTATTTTCTCACCAGTCTAGATGGTTCACATGTGTCTCCTTCATCTCCCTTGCAGAAGTGGCCCAAAACAGCAAGAGACAAATGACAAGGGTTGTCAATGATGGCAGGTTCCCCGCCACAGCCTTCCAGGTGTTCTGACAACTAGTGTTAGTTTTGCTGTGTGAATAGCTCCTTCATCTTCCACTCACGCATATGTTGCCTACCTTTTCCTTTGGAAGAATTCCGATTTATGTCACCAGTGGTACATTCCTTTTTCAAAAAAAAAAAAAAAAGGCAAAAATCCATCTGAGTTCAAAATGATGTCTCATTACCCGTATCCTCATTCCTTGGTCATGCACTCTGGGAGAGAAACCTTTTGTTCTTCTTTGCATCTTTGTGTGACATGAGATAGCAAAGCCGTTCATGTGCCTGCCTGTTAAAATGAGGCCAGTAGAGGGGGTGCACATTTGCATTTCATTTCCTGCCTTCATGCTGCAATTCATTTAAGGAAACCAACTGCCTCTATGAATGGTTTCATAGCTGCCATTACTTGTCTTCTGTTCAAATCAAATTATTTGCTACAATTCTTTGATTCATTTTTGATACCAAGGGCAAACAAAAATGTCTGATGCAGATGTCAGGTTTCTAGAGCGGCAGAAGCACTGTCAACAAAGCACTGGTCACTTGATGGAAAGGAATTAGTAACCCGTTTCAGAGGTACTTGGTCCATCTTCCCTCCACCTATTTATTTGCCAGTGCACGAAGTCTTTATCTTTGGGTATTAGTACATAGTCCTCAAACTATATGCTATTGCAAAGGCCACTTTTGATTTGTCTGTCTTGCAACTCTCAACTCTTGCAAGACAGGCAAAGCAGAAACATGTCATGTTAAATCTTACCATAGAGATATTTTAACAATGTTTGATGGAGTAGAGTACCAAGCTAACTGAATGAAAAATGGTGGCAGTAGGCCAGTGGAATTGATGCCTTTGAATTGTGGTGCTGGAGGGGGCTCTTGAGAGTCCCCTGGACTGCAAGGAGAACAAACCTATCAATTCTAAAGGAAATCAACCCTGAGTGCTCACTGGAAGGACAGATCCTGAAGCTGAGGCTCCAATACTTTGGCCATCTCATGAGAGGAGAGGACTCCCTGGAAAAACCTTAATGTTGGGAAAGTGTGAAGGCAAGAGGAGAAGGGGACGACAGAGGATGAGATGGTTGGACAGTGTCACCAAAGCAACCAACATGAATCTGACCCAACTCCGGGAGGCAGTGGAAGATAGGAGGGCCTGTCGTGCTCTGGTCCATGGGGTCACGAAGAGTCGGACACGACTAAACGACTAAACGAAACGAGGCTTTATTTTACTCTCCCCTCTCTTTTTTTCTTATCTATATATACCTGTATATATCTCTTAGGCTTCCTCCCTTCCTCCTTTTCAGCAGTCATTGCTTGCTTGGTACTCATGACTTTTTCATAATGACTGCCAGCAGATGTGCACACCTGGAAGCCAGATATGGGTGCTTCTGTAAATGGATTTACAAGCCTTCTTCTTCTCACAATAAACAGTGCCGGAATGTCCCCAGACATTAAGCATGTTTTCTTTTCTGCCCACTACTGATTTCCAGAATAATAATTCTTCTTAAACAGTCACAAACTCAGTACAGTACTATATCTAGGTTGTTGCTGTTACCAGTGTAAATACCAGTAAGTGTAACAATATAAAATACAGATTATAATTTTTATGTCAATACTTTTGGATATTATATCTCCAGAGAAAAATTGGTACAGTATACAAATGCCCACTAATCATCTAAGACATTCCAACAAAAGGCTTAGAATGTAACTACAAACGGAGGAACTATTGGTAGAATCAAAACCTACAATGTGGTATTTGGCAAATAGGCAATACTGATGACTGAAATGCTCTCAGCTCCTTTGTGGAGCTTCTTATTGGAGGTCAGAGTCTGCTGGTGAGTTTGACTGAAGTGGGGGATTGGAGCACCTGTGGGCTAGATTCTGCTGCTCTGTGGGCTGGGTTAGGCCTGTGGACAGAGTTCAGGGACTGCTGAGAGAGGATGATGGTAATTCTGATCCAATATATCTGGTGGATATACTCCACCTGTTGGATTTGATTTGATAAGGGAATGTTATAAAATCTACACCAGTACTGTAATGTCACCTGATTTGGAATGAAACACAGCTGTTACCTGACACTCCCATATAAGTCAACAGCAGCCAATGGCATCAGGTGAAGGAAGCATTCTTATTCCACATGCCTTAAGCAAGTAGAGTTCCAATGCTAAAATTTGTTTGTGCAATCAATGCTGCTCAAACCCCTCCTCCTGTCACATAAGGGCCCAAGAACATTTAACAGCCATTTCAACTTGCTTCAGGGTTTAGATCAGGCAAGAAGAAATAGATATTTTGTATTTGCTCCGCAGAATTTGTGATCCATCCACCCACCTTGGACAACCAAACCATGCCAGTCCTCCAGCTACACAGGGCAGCCCGTTTGAGATATCGGTCTCAGCTGCTTTTTCTGTCTTTGTGGGGCTGGGTGGCAAAGGGAGTGAGATTATCAGAGGACACAGTATATATCTTAATGAGCTGCAGTTGGTTTGTTGGGTGTCACACATTCCCGTAGGCCTTTTTAAAAAAATGCTACTATTCACTGCTTTCTTTAATTAATTTACGTAATGCTAATTAATTAGTCAGGTAAATGTGCATCCTCTCTGCTGAAAATGGCATTTCAGACAACTAAACTCAAATAAAACCAGAAATACAATTTAAAATAAAAACAAAATAGTAGCTAACCAGTTGAAACCTCTTCTTTAGAAACCCACAGGGGCGAAAGGCTTATATAAATAAAAACAGCTTTGCCTGGTGGTGGAAAAACAACAGCCAGAGAGGCTTCTCTTGGCAGGGAGCTTCCAGAGCCTGGGAGTGGTCTCTGAGGGAGAATGTATCTCACTTCCCCACCTGATGTGCTATTGATGGTGGCAAGACCTCCTCAACCTGGTGTCTTCCCAATGTGTTGAGTACAACTTTCCCAGTCTCACTGCACACCATGGCCAGTGGTCATGATGGCTGGGGAGGGGGTTTAGTGAGAGCTGGGATCAAACACATCTAGGAAGCATGAGGTTGAGGAAGGCTGTTCCCCAAACGCTCATCTTGGTGCCTATATGTGCACCTCCTTCCACCATGTTATGGAGGAAGAGTAAAAGAGATCAAACCACACTGAACAGCACTCAGAGCATCACACTAAGAACCATCGTTCTAAAACCCAGCCAGCTAGAGGGGGCAGGAGCTTTAGTTCAGCATCCTTAGAGCAGTGGTCCCCAACCTTGGGCCTCCAGATGTCCTTAGACTTCAACTCCCAGAGCCAGCAGAGGTAGCGGTGAAGGCTTCTGGGAGTTGTAGTCCAAGAACATCTGGAGGCCCAAGGTTGGGGACCAATGCCTTAGAGGACACCAAGCTGGTGTGTGCGGTTGAATATTCATCTAGTTTGTTGTACTCAGAGTTAAAACAGGGAAAAGCTCTGCTTGTGCAACATGCCTCTATTCGTTTTTCTGGTTTCCCCACACACATAGTCTGGCAGTACAGCCACAGTACTACCCCAGGTGTTACCTGATCCCGAGAAGAAACATAGGGCTGTGGGATAGAAGGGGAACTGAGGAAAAAACCCATGGATTAAGTAGCCCTGGCTCCAACCTATTGATCCCCAAAGTCCACAAGGAGTCCCTTGCCTTTTTTGGACCAACAAAAATAACTCAGTGCAATGAAGTGTCCCCAAAATGCACTTCAACTCTTTGTGGAATTGTGGTTAGTCTTACTAAGGTTCTTGTTCATCTGTGGAATTTTATTTGATTATGTTCTTAGCACTCAACATGGCCATGTTTACTTTTGTAAAAAGTTTTTACCTTTTTTCTTATCTTTTATTTGGAGTGTTGTAGTGTATCATGAAGCAATGTAAACAGAAAAACAAGATAATTAATTAATACAGCCTATAAATAAATATGCAGCAATTTACAATGTAATCTTTTCAAGATTGATTATTGAAGATCCGTGCATCCATCCATCCCTCTGCTCCAGCTTTGTTGTTTCTCTTAAACAAGTAAAATTGTCAGCCACCCACATAATCTCAGTTCCTCCTGTTCTACAAAGCAATATATATGTTAATTTCAAACTGTTAATCATAACCAGTGTTTCATTTGATCATTACTACAGCAGACTTTTTCCCTTTCAGAATTGCACAACCAAAGTTATGGCAACTGCCAACAAATATATACAGTATCTGTCCTACTTCATATTTAGATTCAAGATCTTTCATATTGCCTAATACTGCTTTCACTGGTTTCCTCGGCACTGTTTATGAGTAATCTCTGCTGTCATGTAAAATAGTGGCTTCCAACATAATACTGGAACATTGTCAATCATATGTATATAGCCCTGGCCACAGCTACATTTCAATAACACAGTTTTTTTTGTTTGTTGTTCTATATTTTCCTTAATGTTTACAATTGACTTCTCAAAATGGGTGCTCTCCAGAGTCAAGTCCAAGTCAAGTCGCCAGTGCAACTTAAGATCAACTTGACAGCAAGTCCTGTAAGTCTTCATCCCTGGTGCTCTCTGGATCTCTTTAAAGCATAACTGTGATCATGCTTGCTGAGGATGATGAAGGTTGTAGTAAAAAATGTGTTGGAGCAGTGTGTTGGTCTGCAAATTAACAGATAGCTTTTGTCCATTATATATTTTTATTGGTTGTCCTATTACTTTAAATTAATGCTATTATCTTCTCAAGAAGAACTTGTAAGTCTTAGCAATGTTTATTAGTCATATCTAGTTAGAAAGCATGGCTAACAACAAGGCCAGTGGAGGTCATGGCATTCCAGTTGAACTATTTAAAATCTTAAAAGATGACGCTGTTAAGGTGTCACACTCAATATGCCAGCAAGTTTGGAAAACTCAACAGTGGCCAGAGGGCTGGAAAAGATCAGTCTACATCCCAATCCCAAAGAAGAGCAGTGCCAAAGAATGCTCCAGCTACTGTACAATTGCACTCATTTCACACGCTAGCAAGGTTATGCTCAAAATCCTCCAAGGTAGGCTTCAGCAGTATGTGGATCAAGAACTCCCACAAGTATAAGCTGGATTTCGAAGGGGCAGAGGAACTAGAGACCAAATTGCTAACATGCGCTGGATTATGGAGAAAGCCAGAGAGTTCTAGAAAATCATCTACCCTGTTGGGATCTGCAAGATGAGAGGAAGTAGGGATCTTGCAGATGAAGCCTCAGGGCATGGATCTTTCTCCTCGACCAGCAAGGAGAAAGGAAAAGACACAGGACACTCGAGTGTGGTTTTTCAGGACAGGAACAACAGCATGCCGTGACAGCTGTTCTGAGGGAATCTCCTGTTCCCCCGCCTCCTCTTCTTTTATTGTTTTCTCCTACCACAGCACTAGTTAATCAATACAGAGGTAACTAATTTCTTGAATACACAACAGAATAACCAGAGTGCTGGTAAACAGACAGGCTGGTAAACAGACAGCTAATAGTAAACAGACACAGATAACTCCAAATACACAGCCAATGTAAACATTCCTGAGGTAGACACTTTAACTACATTACCCAGAGACAATAGACAGCAGGTTAATGATCATCCTTACTGGAAACTGACCTGTGTCCCAAACAATTTCTGCTATACACATTGTAAAAGCATACAATTTCCCAACATCCCAACCGTTTTTATTTAATTTTGTTGAAGACGATGGCTGTTGTCCACTTGAAAATTTTGAGTCCAGATATGATGGCATTAAGTCAGGCTCATCTTCAGCAGAGGGCGGAATAGCATCAAGATGTGGAATGGTCCAGGCCACTGCAATAAGCATTCAAATAGCCAAACCTGTTTCCTTGTTGCGCTGCGAGCCAAAACTCTTTCTTTACAACTTTAAAACATTGTTCAGATGGAATAAACCTGGAATCTTGGCAAGAGAATTAGATGGCATATTCTGATGACATCAACATTACAGTGTAGATTAAAGAAAATACAATATTGGATAGCCAAAATTACAATTACAATAATGTTTGCATAACAAGAGTACAGAACAATTTTCAGGAAAAGAAAACTTATTGAAAACATATTATTCAGATATATAAGCACAACATACTGCCAAGAGGCAAAAGCAAAAAACTTTAAGGTATACAGAACTTTTGCATAGAAATATGTGACACAGAAACACTTTGCTTGAGTTTTGCTTCTGCAAAATAGAATTATAAGTAGAAGTATACAGCTTAGCAAAAAGAACAGCAACTTATTTTGAGGGATGCGTAGTAAAAAATGGTGCTTGTATGCAAAATAGAAGTATACAGCTTAGCAAAAAGAACAGCAACTTATTTTGAGGGATGCGTAGTAAAAAATGGTGCTTGTATGCATCTGCCTGGCTCCGAGGCAAAGTTCTTAAACTGTACAACTGACTGAATTAAAAAGTTGCCTGCTAGTGCCCTTAAATTTCCCCTGGACTGAAAATATGTTGTTACAAGCATGTTAGATGGATTAGCATCACAGTGTACAAAACTGCCTACTGTGGGGCCTACTTGTGACACATTTTTATGTCTAATTTTAAATTACCTGTTGATGAGTGACTGGTCTTATAACAAAAATACCTGTAAAAATGCTCAGGTCGTATCATGGAGCTATGACCATAACACAGTCATATTCAGATTTAGCATATAGACTCAGAGCAAATTTATGCCCGTGCAGTGATTGGATTTTCTGCCACATGTGCTAAAGTGATGTGTAATTCTGGAAACCGTATCTCTTATCTTGTGCACGTTTTTTTCTTTCTGTCTCAGACATAAATAGACAAAGTTTTCAAAGTTTTCAAGGAAAGCTTGTGACATAGGAGAGAGCTGCAGTGAGATAATGTTATATCACATGTTTTAAAGTCTCTCCATGAAGAAACCCAGAAAATGTAACCACGATCAAATATAATAGACATGAAATGCAAAAGAAATAAACATATAGTCTACAACAAAATTAAATTCATATTAGGAAAAACTCAAAGGCTAAAACTGCAGTTAATTCTGAGCATAAAACTAAGAATTGCTTCTCTAAAATTCAATACCCATTATCCTTTAAGATCTGGCTAACAGAGGAAACACATGTCATGCACTCTTATCCTGCAGAAAGAAAAATAAACAGTTAGCAAACCACAGCTTGCAGATGAAAATTCGCTGAGAGATCAGTTGTAACAAGGCCTTCAGTGCTCAGTCTGTTGATTTAGCTCTGGGCTGCACAAAGCATATTTTGCAAGAAGACTGTTTGAGTTTTTACATTGGAACACAGGTCCCATCATGTTGAAATATTCAGGAAATTGCTATGTCCGGCTGAGTAGGATTTTTCACCCAAACAGGATTAGCATATGGAAAAAGCAGTTCAAAACAAGCTTCATGTTGGGTGTAGCAGCCACCCCCCTTAGATTCTCTTCCTTCTCCCCTTCTTAATATGATCCATCAAATGCTTGTAGAGCTGCTTTTGTACCCCAGTCCATGGTATCAAAGAAATCTGGGTCCCAATTTTCCAACACTACCTCTGCTTCATTGACTACGCAAAAGCCTTTAACTGTGTAGACCACAACAAACTATGGCAAGTTCTTAAAGAAATGGGAGTGCCTGACCACCTTATCTATCTCTTGAGAATACTATATGTGGGACAGGAAGCAACAGTTAGAATTTGATATGGAACAACTGATTGGTTCAAAATTGGAAAAGGAGTACAACAAGGCTGTATATTGTCTCCCTGCTTATTTAACTTATATGCAGAATACATCATGCGAAAGTCAGGACTGGATGAATCCCAAACCAGAATTAAGTTTGCCGGAAGAAATATCAACAACCTCCGATATGCAGATGATACCACTCTGATGGCAGAAAGTGAGGAGGAATTAAAGAACCTCTTAATGAGGGTGAAAGAGGAGAGTGCAAAAAATGGTCTGAAGCTGAACATCAAAAAAACTAAGATCATGGCCACTGGTCCCATCACCTCCTGGCAAATAGAAGGGGAAGATATGGAGGCAGTGACAGATTTTACTTTCTTGGTCTCCATGATCACTGCAGATGGTGATAGCAGCCATGAAATTAAAAGACACCTGCTTCTTGGGAGGAAAGCGATGGCAAATCTTGACAGCATGTTAAAAAGCAGAGACATCACCTTGCCAACAAAAGTCCGAATAGTCAAAGCTATGGTTTTTCCTGTCGTGATGTATGGAAGTGAGAGCTGGACCATAAAGAAAGCAGACCGCCGACGAATTGATGTCTTTGAATTGTGGGGTTGGAGGAGAGTCTTGAGAGTCCCCTGGACTGCAAAGGAGAACAAACCTATCAATTCTAAAGGAAATCAAGCCTGAGTGCTCACTGGAAGGACAGATCCTGAAGCTGTGGCTCCAGTACTTTGGCCATCTCATGAGAAGAGAAGACTCCCTGGAAAAGGCCGTGATGTTAGGAAAGTGTGAAAGCAAGAGGAGAAGGGGACGACAGAGGATAAGATGGTTGGACAGTGTCACTGAAGCAACCAACATGAATTTGACCCAACTTCGGGAGGCAGTGGAAGACAGGAGGGCCTGGCGTGCTCTGGTCCATGCGTCACGAAGAGTTGGACACGACTAAACAACAACAACATACAAACCTTACATAGATGAGATTCTTGCCAACAAATTTTTAATAACTGCACTTATGACTTTACACTATGGCTGAAATCCTGTTGTTTAGCTTAGTACGTTTCAACTAGAATAGGCTCACTAAATCAGTGGGGATTTGGTGAGTTAGTTTTTCTATAAGTTCCTGTTTTTTGCTTCCTATGCTAATCAACAAGATTTCAGCCTATATTTCGTTCTCTCTAAGAAGTCTAATAGCAGTGTTAATTTGCAATCAGCTAACGTGAACAAAACTTCAAGTCAGCAGAATATTTGACAGTATTCTTGTAAGACTAAATCTCACAATATGCTAGAGAAATTATCCAGCTATGACTCTTTATGAGATCAAGGTCTAGACATGGTTTATCTGAAGTACCCACTGCTAAAGGGGACAATAATCGGCTGGCAACAGATACCAACATCTACACCTTAAAAACACTTGATAAGTATATCTTATCTAAAGGAAGCAACTTAACAAAAGAGAAGCATAATTTCCCCATTCCACCCCCCCCCCCGCCAATGATATGATTCTGCCTATTAGTCTCCATGAGGACTAAAAGTTTAAGAACATTCCTATGTTCTTAACCTTGAGCTTAATCTGTAGTCCAAGTCATTGGAAGAGAACTTTAGGCTTGTTTTGGACTGGAGTACTTCTAGTACCAGTAAGGATAGAGGAGAGGCAGGGAAGATTTATTAGCTACCTGTACAGCTATGTGTACAGCAGATAAACAATAATAGGAAAGATCATCAGTACACATTACTGTACTTCATTCCAGTGCTGCTTCCCAGCCCCATGAACACTGTATTTTTATGTTCTCATCTACATTCATAAGCCTAAATGATAGCCAAACGTCTTTAACATGCATTGCAAACAAGCTGAAAAACATTATATAGGCAGTTTTTTAGCTTATTGTCGTCCTAGTCCAGATCTAGAAGTTACTTGTTGTTTGTCTCGAACTCTTCCTGGTCTTCCTTATCTATATAAATACTTTGAAAGTCTTTTTATCTGAGCCAGATGGTCTTGTAATAGTTTCCTATCATCATTCCTTTGCTCTTTTTATTTCAATCCAAATGATTTCTGCCCTGCTTGCCAAACTGTATATTGTATAACATTCCTTCTTTCTTCAGACAGAGTGTCTCTATATTGGCAATATTCCACCCGTCCTGTTGTGTCTATCCCTTCTATAAACTTTCTGTTACAGAATAGTATTATCCCATCTGTTTTCACTTTGATCCTGTTCTCTGCTAATCCAGTTACATAATATATCGATTAGTTGTAAAACAACAAAGATGCATTCCATAAATTCCACTAGAAAAAACACAAAATGACTGGACCATGTTTTATATGCTTCTCCCTCCACCATAAAATTGTAAAAACATCTCTGATAGAATTAAGTATTTCATTTTCAAAAAATTAATACCACCCCTCACTGTATAAGGTTTCAGCACAGTTTGCATCATATTTAAATGAGAACATAATAAAAGAGTAAGCTGAGATGTCATGAACAAGAAACCAAACAAATAAAACAACAGCAAGGAAATATGCAGTTTAAAAAGCCTGATAAATCACTGTGTTTTAACTTGGCATTTAAAAACGTATAAAGTGGGTACCGGGAAAACTTCACTGAAAAGTATCATTCAAAGTTGGGATTCTACCACCGGGGGGGGGGGGGAGCCCTGTCCTTTTTATTTACATAGCAGATGTCCACTGAAAAAGACACATAAAATTGTACCTCCAAATTTAAAATGGCTACCTGGGTATTATGAATCATGGATAACGCACCCTTCCTCTACGGAGCTGAGAGCAGTGTCTGTAGTTTCCTACATCTATGTCACTTTATCCTTAAAACAACTTTGTGAGGTAAATGAGGGTGAGAAAGAGAGAGAGTTGCTAAATACCATTTGAGGACACTTATTGCTGAGCAGAGATTTAACTTAAGTCTTCTTGGTCCTAGTTCAAAACTCCAACCACTATGCCACACAGGCTAAGTTATTACCAATGTGGGCACCAATACTTTGTTTCCAGTTTTTTTTGCGGGGGGAAAACTGTAATTGTTTGTAACAGAGTTCATTAAAATATTTGATGAATTATCGGTTGTACAACTCTGTGCCTTGTGAATGCTTGAGTCTGAAGCTGGGCTGGAGAATGCCCTTTGGATATTAATGGACTATAGTTCTCATCATCACGCTCTATCAGCTATGCTTCTAAGGGCTGACGAGAGTCCACCAATTCCTGCAGGCAATGAGGACTGGAGTGGGTGGGGTGTTAATGAACTTGTTCAGGGTTCCCGTCCAAACCTTGGAGGAGCTATCCAAAATGCTGAATGCTGTTCCCAAAATAATTGCAGCACCTTGGATAGTGTCTCTAAAGTTCTCGCTAAAATACAAAATGGCCGCATTGTTGTGCTAAGGATAACTTTTGTGTGAATGATTATTTGTTGTTAATTGAGTTGTGCCCATCATGCCTGAAGGAATAATTATTTCATCTCTTTAGGAGTAATACAGGACTTTGACATCACCAACAACCTTGATGTTCTTACCCAGCTAATCCATTTGAAACCTCCTCATGCTACAGTATATTGTCAAGTAGGAGCTGAATATTTCTATGGCTGCAGTTCTCTTTCTCTTTCTGAGATGTCTGAGAATCTGGTGTCCCTAGCCAAGACTGGGCTTATAACTTTAGCTAATTATATTTCATATTTAGCAAAGCATGTGATAAAAAGTGTGTTTCATTGATCTTATAACCACACACCTGCATGACTTTCCAATTTCTGCCTGACCCCTTCATTCTAAGTATAACTGATCTGTGCAGTGCTTGTGCAGAGAATTTAGGAGCTATTCTAGCAAAGTGCTGCAAGGTCAGATTTAGACAGGAACTAAGTTACGTTTGAATATTTCTTTGTAAAATACACAAACACCTTTTAGAATGTATATGTTAAACAAATATAAAGACTTCTAAATCCCACTCATTCCCGCAAGACAGTTACATTTACAATCCTCTTACATTTAAATTAAAAGTACCTAAAAGATACATGGCTGTATGCCCTTGATTACTATTTACAAAACATTTAAAAGGCAGTCCATTATCTGTTCTTGCTTGCACATAAAACACCAGGCCAAAAATAATGCAAGTAATATGTAGACTAGAACCTTAGGGTTCCCTTCATTTTGCTTCATTTCCCCTAATTGGAATTCATAGTCAGTATTAAACTCAAGGTTGAGCTGAGAGGGTTTTTTTTTTTCCCAAGGCTCCCTGCCCCCTGCCTCCTGAGATTGTTCTCTTTGCCTTGTTTGTTCCAGGCAGAGGTATGGCTGCACATCTTAATCAAATTTAAATGGTATTTTAACAACAATGCCAGCAAAGAAGCTCCTGGTCTTTTGAAATAGTCAGATTACTGCAATGCTGAATATGAGTGCCTCAAGTTGCCTCTGATTTATGGCAATCCTATGAATGAGCATTCTCCAAAATGCCCTGTCCTCAAGTCTTGTACACTCAAACTTGTGGTTCCTTTAAGGGGTCAACTTATATTGGATTTGGTCTTCCTCTTTTCCTGCTGACTTCAACCATTCCCAGCATTATTGTCTTTTTCAGTGAACCCTGTCTTGTCATGATGTGGCCAAAGAATGAAAGCCATAGTTTCATAATTTTTGTCTCCAAAGATAGTTCAGACTTGATTCGCTTTAGGACCAACTTGTTCATCTTTCTGCCACTATAGGTTTCCGCAAAGCTCTCCTCCAGCACCATATTTCAGATTAATCCATTTTTTTCCTGTCAGCTTTCTTTCCTTCCCAGTTTTCCCATCTGTACATAGTGATCTGGAATACAACAGTGTGGATGATCTTGGTCTTGGTCTCTGGTGACACATCCTTACAGATAATGATCTTTTCTAATTCTTTCATTGCTGCCCTTCCGAGTTTCTTCTTCTGAATTCTGGCTGCAGTCTCCATTTGGATTGATGGTTGAAGAAAGGTATATGTCAATTTCTTCATTGTCAAAATTAAAGTTGCATACTTCTTAATGAACATTATCTTAATGTTCAACTGCAGTCCTGCTTTGGCAAATTGTTCTTTCACATTATCTAAAAATTGTTTCAAGTCAGTGCTGCTTTCTGCCAGTAAGATTGTGTCTTCTGTATATCTTATATCATTGACTTTTCTTCCACCAGTTTTCACACCTCCCTCATCTGAATCTAGTCCAGCTTTGTGTATGACACAGATGGAACAGGTGATAAAATGCATCCTTTTCTGACACTTTTCCTTATAGGAAACCACTATTTATTTGTTTGTTTGTTTGTTTGTTTATTTGTTCATTCATTCATTCATTCATTCATTCATTCATTCATTCATTCATTCATTCATTCATTCATCTATCTACAGTATCTGTTTATTTATTTAAAATATTTTAACCCCACCTTTCTCTTTGAAATGGACCCAAGCAAGATTATAGCAGTGAAAGACAATATTTAAAGTAGAAAAAAAATGAGTATACAATGGTGGTTAACACCATTAAAAGGCAATGTTAAAGCTAAGAAAAATAAGAATACAATTTAAAAAAGTAAAACTAATGACACTCTGAGAAATGGCAAACAGTACTAGAAATCCAGTAAATGTAGTAATGCCTAACAATCCATCTAAAAAAATCACACACATTCAGCTAGTTACTAAGGGAAGGCTTGCTTGAAGACAAAGGCCTTTGCCTGCTTGCAGAAAGACAGCAATGATGGAACCAGTCTGGCCTGCTATGGGAGGCAGTTCCAAAGTCTGGGAGCAGCAACAGAGAAGGCTCTCTCCTGTGTCCCCATCTGATGCACTTGTGAGGGTGGTGGGACTAAGAGAAAGGCCTCTCCTGATGATCTTAACACCCAAGGTGGTTCATAATAGGAGATACAGTTTTTGGGACAGCTGGAACCAGCACTTTGAATTGTGCCTGGATACTGATTGGCAACCAGTGAAGCTTCTGTAACAGGGGTTTATATGATCCCTGTAACCAGCCCTGGTCAGCAATCTGGCTGCTGCATTTTGGACCCACTGAAGTTTCCTGACCTCAGCATTTTGGCTGCTCTGAGACCTGGGCATCCAGGTTCAGGGATGAATCCAGGAGCACCCCCAAGTTGCACACCTGTTTTTTTTTTCCAATGGGAGTGTAATCCCATCCAGTAACGGCTGCATCCCTATTTCTTGATCTGCCTTTCAATTGACCAGAATCACTTCTGCCTTGTCTGGATTAAGTTTTCATTTATTCACTTTCATCCAGTCCATTACTGGATACCAAACACTGATCCAGAGTTGAAGCAGCTTCCTCGGATTTAGGTGGCAAGGAGAGGTACGGTTGGGTGTCATCCACATACTGGTTCCACCGAACCCCAAAACTCCAGATAATCTCTCCCAGTGGTTTCATGTAGATGTTAAATAACATAGAAGACAAAATAGAACCCTGAGAGACCCTACAGGTCAGCGACCAGGATGTTGAATATGAATCTCCTGGCACCATCTTATGAGTTCTCTCCTCCAGGAAGGACTGGAGCCACCATAAAATAGTGCCCCCAAGTCCCACTTTAGAGAGATGGATCAGGAAGATACTGAGGTTGATAGTATCGAAAGCCACTGAGAGGTCCAACAAAACCAACTGGGACACATTCCCTCTATCCAGTTTCCAGCATAAGTCATCTACCAAGGCGACCAAAGCTGTTTCTGTCCCATAACTGGGCCCAAAGCCAGATTGAAATGGATCTAGATAATTTGTCTCATCCAGAAACGTCTGGAGCTGAGGCCACAACTCATTCTAGCACCTTTACAAGAACAGGATATTAGATACTAGTCCATGATTATTCAGTGCTATGTCTCTCCATATTCTGTCCTAACTGTAGATTCGTGTCCACAGAACAGGTTATGCATCTGGATGATCGAGTGTTGAGATGTGTCCATTTCTTTCAGAATAACTCCTAGTTTTTCATGATCCATATAGTCAAAGGCTTTGCTGTAGTTTATAAAGCACAGACTGATCTTTTTCTAGATTCTACTTTGCTCTAGTAGCCAGCATATATTTGCAAGATGATCTTGAATGTCTCTTACTTTTCAGAATTCAGCTTGAAAGTCATGCATTTCTCACTCTCTATAGGATAAAAACCTTGGTTACAACACCTTAAGCATCACTTTGCCTGCGTGGGAAATTAGAGCAATGGTCCCAGCAGTTACAGCACTCCTGGCATCTCCTTTCTTGGGAACTGGAATGTATATTGAACAGTCTGTGGATCATTGTTTTGTTTTCCATATATATGGGCATATTCTTGTTAGGATTGTAACAGATTCAGTCTGTGACTTGAATTATTATCTGTCTTTAACCAAAATAATTCCTAATTACAGAGTTGATTTGAGGTGTAAAACTTTTCTGGGGACAGGGATAGATATTCTTAATGATAATATAACAGGACAACCAATCAGTTATAGTCAACCTCAACTTCTAGGATGGAGAAACTCAGCTCTGTAAACCAACAGGGCAATGATTCTGCAAACTGGAACAGAGGCAGGCAGTGCGTCATTCTGCTGTAAGGTTACTAACAACACCCTGCTGGAGTAGATTTTGAACAAAAAGAGCGTTCTTTCCAATGATATGAGAACAATAAAGCTTAATAATTGTAAATGTTATATTGAACTCCAACCTAATGGTACGTGGTGCAGAAGGCTGAAATCTCTCTCTCTCTCTCTCTCTCTCTCCCTCCCTCTCTCTCTCTCCTCCTTACCCTTTTCCTTAGTTGTTTCCTTCCTTTCCTATTACTGCTCTGCAACAAAGCATAAGGGCAACATTCTTGAAATGTGCCTCACAATTATTTAAATATACAGATGCCTCTACATTAGACATCTGAAATCTATAACCTTAAAGGAGATGGGTAGGCTGAAGTGGCCTAGTAGGCTATTTCTTGTTCTCATTAGCTGCTGAAACTAAGAATCTGTGATAAGAATCTCAACTGTACAGCAGGACTGATAAGCATTCTAATCCTATTTGTGGGAGAAGGAAAGGAAAGCCATTTGGGAATTTATCCAACTACATTTGCAATTCTTTGTTTTTTTAATTAAGCCAGAAACACTCTGTATTATACAGGTTAAAATCTGATGAAACACACATATAATTGCAATTTTAATTCTATGGCAATAATGATTCAAATTGTTAATTGAAAAAAAAATTAACCTAAAAGGATCTGTAGGGGGTAAAAAGACATATATAAATGCATTTATTGTTAACTGAATATCAGTATACCTTTAATGCAGATATAAGATGTTCCCTATTTTTAGAAATAGTATGTTCTAAGCAGTGGCTGGTTTGGATCTTATGGAATGGCAATTCTATCTCGAAGTGAAGGAATAAGGTTTCAGTTTTTCCTGGCACAAAATTGCTTAGAACATAATCCTGAGTTACACCCGTTGGCAAAGGAAAATATCACCCATGAACTCTCCTATATAGTGGAGGCAGAAGACATACTAAAATATACTGAATCATTGTTGATAGAAAGACACATCTGTGACATTGGAGGCACAACATGGGGCCAAGAGCAGGGCAGTAGAACATTTGAGAGTCCAGCAGCATGACTGCTCCATACTCTCATCATCTATTCCTGACACCACAATGGAGAAGAGGACCCCTATTAACTTTGGAGTCAGTCACATTATAACAGGGGAAAAATGTGTAAGGCAAAAATGGGTTGATGTGGGCTCCCTAGGACATTTTGGACTAGAACTCCCTTAAAGCCCCAGCTAGCACAGCTAAGAGTGAGGGATTATGGAAACTAGGCCAAAACATTTGGAAGGCCAAAGATGTCCGACTCATGATAGAATACTGTATGGTCTAAGTATGTAACTCAACATATTGTATAGTTCAAAACTGATCTCATGTAGCTAAGCCACTTTGTGCCTTGAAGTCATACTGCTGAGGGCACAAGAATGGGTGGTGGGTCTTACCACTTAGTACAGTTTGGATATTTTACACCAGGGTTGAATATTTCAGGTTAACTGTCCCCCCCCCCCGATTGCTCCCTTTGCTTTCTAAAGGGAAGCAGAATGCAGAGCCATCTAGAAATATGGAGTATAGGCATTAAAAGGTCAAATCTCAGTTGTATATCATATATAGAAGTTCCTGTCTGCTCAAGAGGGGGGGGAGGGATTCCATATAAGATACTCACAAGTAGAAATCTAATACTGACTAGTGTAATTCTGCAGGCAATACTGATGGCCTGTAGATGTGCTTTAAGTTGGGTTCTAAAAGTTTAGGCTTAAACCCCTTCCATTCTAGAATCAGGGTGCTAGAACAAGGACCAGTATCCCATTCAGTATTCATGTGCATGGAATTCCATCTGCAGAAGATGCCATGTCAACTCACAAGATGCTGGTCATACGACTGGGTGCATACATCTGACATGTTGTCAGATTGCTTTGTCAACTTCTGAAGAGGAATCTCCATGCACTGAAAAATACCGAACAGGATACTGGCCAGTATCTTTGTACAGCTCCTAAATTCACATGCCCCATAACTATTCACTTAGCCAGTTGCCCCCTACATTTGGACTTTGGACACTTTTCAGACTTTGTTCCTTATAAGGACCCTGTGCTAGGACTTTGGAATTGCAGTGTATGAGTCTCGCAGATTGCTAGCTGATCTGTTGCTATGGTTTCTGAAGGGAGACAGTCTATACAGATGCACAGGGAGGCATATTGCTCCACAAACCTCCATTACTCTATGAGAGGTACAGAAGTGACAGAGCCTGGAATGTGGTTTGAGAGATTCTCCAGGCTTTGATTTTCTCCTGAACTGAGAACAACTCAAACATTCAAGGAGCCCTTTTGGTTACTAGGAGTGAGTTCCCACCATGCATTGGTGAGAAGAATTAGGAGCTTCACTCTGTTGGTTGGCAAGCATCACATAAAGGGCCTCTGAATGAATAAAATATTCCTCTCAGAACTACCTCAATAACCAGTGTTGTTCAATAAAAATTATAACTTTTTCATCTGAGACAGTGTGCTTACGATATTTCTTCTTTTTACTCACCTAAACTGCATTCATGGTGGGACACACAATTAGTCAATCAGTAGCTTGGTGAATGAATTACTGTAATACCCTCCTGTGGAGAAAAATGTGTGACTCTTGGGAAATCTCCCCCCCCCCCCCCCCCGCTCCTTGCTAGTGACTAAGACATCCATTACAAGTTGCCTGCTTTGTCATGTATTTTATGCATCTCCAAGACACAGGATGAAAACACCCTTTGATGGGTTCTAGATACCACTGGTAGATAGCAAATTTCTCCCATTCACACCTCCTACCTCACCCACCTGGACTTTTAGAGACTGTTAACAGTCTCCTGAATGCACTGAAATACCATCTTTGCAGTGTAGCAGAGTATTTTCATCAATAAAAGCTGAGTACATCATTTTGATAGACTTACTTCCCACTCAATATCTGCCTTCCCTTTGTGTTTCAGGATTAAAAATAGGAACAGAATACCCTATGAACTGAGTATTCTCCAATTTATACAGAAATCAGGGCTGGCCATGTTGGGCATAAGACAAATTTCAAAGTCTGCATTATCCTGATGACTTTATTAGTCTAGCTTAGTGATGGTGAACCTATGGTATATGTGCCACAACTGCCACGGAGGGCCCTCTCTGTCGGCCCATGAGCCATAATTCGCCTTCAAGAAATACTTTTGTTCTTAAGTCATGTGCGACTCTTCATCACCCCATAGACCAGAGCACACCAGGCCCTCCTGTCTTCCACTGCCTCCCGGAGTTGGGTCAAATTCATGTTGGTAGCTTCAGTGACACTGTTCAACCAGATCTCGTCCTCTGTCATCCACTCCTCCTCTTGTCTTCACACTGTCCCAACATCAGGGTCTTTTCCAGGGAGTCTTCTCTTCTCATGAGATGGCCAAAGTATTGGAGCCTCAGCTTTAAAATCTGTCCTTCCAGTGAGCACTCAGGGTTGATTTCCTTTAGAATTGATAGGTTTGTTCTCCTTGCAGTCCAGGGGACTCTCAAGAGTCTCCTCTAGCACCACAATTCAAAAGCATCAATACTTCGGCAGTCAGACATCTTTATGGTCCAGCTCTCACTTCCATACATCGCTACTGGAAAAACCATAGCTTTGACTATGCGGACCTTTGTCGGCAAGATGATCTTTCTGCTTTTTAAGATTCTGTCTAGGTTTGTCATCGCTTTCCTCCCAAGAAGCAGGTGTCTTTTAATTTCATGGCTGCTGTCACTATCTGCAGTGATCATGGAGCCCAAGAAAGTAAAAGCTATCATTTCCTCCATATCTTCCCCTTCTATTTGCCAGGAGGTGAGGGGACCAGTGGCCATGATCTTAGTTTTTTGTTTGTTTTTTTTTGATGTTGAGCTTCAGACCATTTTTGCACTCTCCTCTTTCACCCTCATTAAGAGGTTCTTTAATTCCTCCTCAATTTCTGCCATCAAAGTGGTATCATTTGCATATCGGAGGTTGTTGATATTTCTTCCGGCAATCTTAATTCTGGTTTGTGATTCCTCTAGTCCTGCCTTTTGCATGATGTGTTCTGCATATAAGTTAAATAAGCAGGGAGACAATAGACAGCCCTGTCGTACTCTTTTCCAAATTTTGAACCAATTAATTGTTCCATGTCAAATTCTAACTGTTGCTTCCTGTCCCACATATAGTATTCTCAGGAGATAGATAAGGTGGTCAGGCACTCCCATTTCTTTAAGAACTTGCCATAGTTTGTTGTGTCTACACAGTTAAAGGCTTTTGCGTAGTCAATGAAGCGGAAGTAGATGTTTTTTAGAACTCTCTGGCTTTCTCCATAATCCAGTGCATGTGAGCAATTTGGTCTCTAGTTCCTCTGCCCCTTCGAAATCCAGCTTGTACTTCTGGGAGTTCTCGGTCCACATACTGCTGAAGCCTGCCTTGTAGGATTTTGATTATAACCTTGCTAGCGTGTGAAATGAGTGCAACTGTACGGTAGTTGGAGCATTCTTTGGCACTGCCCTTCTCTGGGATTGGGATGTAGACTGATCTTTTCCAATCCTCTGGCCACTGCTGAGTTTTCCAAACTTGTTGGCATACTGAGTGCAGCACCTTAACAGCATCATCTATTAAGATTTAAATAGTTCAACCGGAATGCCATCACCTCCACTGGCCTTGTTGTTAGTCATGCTTTCTCTAAGGCCCACTTGACTTCACTCTCCAGGATGTCTGGCTCAAGGTCTGCAACCACACTATCTGGGTTGTCCAGGACATCCAGATCTTTCTGGTATAATTCCTCTGTCTATTCTTGTCACCTCTTCTTGATGTCTTCTGCTTCTGTTATGTCCCTACCATTTTTGTCCTTTATCATGTCCATCTTTGCACAAAATACAGTGGTGTCCCGCATAATGGGTGCCCCGTTTAACGACGAATCCGCATAGAGATGGCTTTTTTGTGATCGCAAAAGTGATCGCATTGTGATGATTTAGGTAGTAAAATATCACTTTGCGATGATCGGTAAGCTGTTTCGCTTACCGATTTTCACATAGCGATGTTTTTGGAAGAGCTGATCGCCAAAATGGCCACCGGGTAATTAAAATGGTCGCCCACTGTGTTTTCATGCCCATTCCTCACTTACTGGGTGGCAAAAATGGCAGCCGTATGGAGGATTTTCGCATAATGGTGAGTTTATAGCCCATAGGAATGCATTAAACGTGTTTTACTGCATTCCTATGGGCTTTTTTGTTCAGTATAGCGACGAATCCACATAGTGATGATTTTTCCGGAATGGATTATTGTTGCTATGCGGGGCACCACTGTATTCCTTTAATATCTACAGTTTTCTTGAATGGATCTCTGGTTTTTCCCTTTCTAATATTTTCCTCTATATCTTTGAACTGTTCATTTAAGAAGGCCCTCTTGTCTCTCCTTGCTATTCTATGGAATTCCCCATTCAATTTTCTGTAACTTTCCCTATGTCCCTTTCATTTTGTTTCCCTTCTCTTCTCTGCTATTTGTAAGGCCTTGTTGGACAGCCACTTTGCTTTCTTGCATTTCCTTTTCTTTGGGATGGTTTTTGTTGCTGCCTCCTGTACAACGTTACGAGTGTCCATCCATAATTCTTCAGGCAGTCTGTCCACCAAATTGAGTTCTTTAAATCTGTTCTTCATTTCCACTGTGTACTCATAAGGGATTTGGTTTAGATTATACCTGACTAGCCCAGTGGTTTTTTTCTACTTTCTTCAGTTTAAGCTTGGGTTTTGCTATAAGAAGCTGATGATCAGAGCCACAATCAGCTCCAGGTCTTGTTTTTGCTGACTGTATAGAGCTTCTCCATTTTTGACTGCAGAGAACATAATCAATCTGATTTCAGTATTGCCCATCTGGTGATTTCCATGTGTAGAGTTGCCTCTTGTGTTGTTGGAAAAGATGACCAGCTTGTTCTCTTGATGAAACTCTATTAGCCTTTGCCCTTCATTTTGAACTCCAAGGCCAAACTTACATGTTGTTCCTTTTATCTCTTAACTCCCTTCTTTAGCATTCCAGTCCCCTATAATGACAAGAACATCTTTCTTTGGAGTCAGTTCTAGAAGGTGTTGTAAGTCTTCATAGAATTGATCAATTTCAGCCTCTTCAGCATCAGTGGTTGATGAATAAACTTGGATTACTCTGATGTTGAAAGGTCTGCCTTGGATTCGTATTGAAATCATTCTATCATTTTTGTGAATATATCCCAGTACAGCTTTTCCAGCTCTTTTGTTGACTATGAGGGCTTCTCCATTTCATCTATGGGATTCTTGCCCACAATAGTACATATGATAATCGTCTGACTTGAATTTGCCCATTCCTGTCCATTTTAGTTCACTGATGCCCAGGATGTCAATGTTTATTCTTGCCATCTCCTGTTTGACCACCTCCAGCTTCCCAAGGTCCATAGATCTTACATTCCAGGTTCCTATGCAGTATTTTTCTTTGCAGCATTGGACTTTACTTTTACTTCCAGGCGCGTCCACAGCTGAGCATCCTTTCGGCTTTGGCCCAACCACTTCATTAGCTCTGGAGCTCCTTGTCCTTGTCCTCTGCTCTTCCTCAGTAGCATGTTGGACGCCTTCCAACCCGAGGGGCTCATCTTCCAGTGTCATATCTTTTAGCCTTTTGTTTCTGTACATGGAGTTTTCTGTCGGCCCATGAGCCATAATTTGACATCAAGAAATACCTACCTGTCCTCAACACCTGGTTCCTGCTGCCTGTGCCTTTAAGGATTGCACCTCAAGGTGGAGAGGGGAGTGTCCCGGGAATGCACTGAAGGTTATGCAGCTAGAGGAGTGGGACTTTTCCGGACGGTCGTGGTTCGTTTTGTGTTGCAGTTTGGGCATTCGGGCTAAAAAAGGTTCACTATAACTGGTCTAGCTCAAAAGGCCCAATAATCTAATAAAAGCATCAGCAACTAGTAAATGTTGGCCCCTTGTGACTTACAGGTAAAATATGGGATCTTTTAATTTTTTAAAGAACCAGTGTCCTCAATAAACTACCAGTGAAGTGATTTAAGAGAATTGTATTTGTGTGTTGTAGCTAATCCTATTCAATATTTATATCCACCCAGACTTCCAACTGTGGAAGCTTCTGTGGTGATCTCATGAGGTGGTAGTTGTGAGCATCTTGGCACACAACCAGCATCTCAGCAGATTGCCTGAGCAGCTTCTGCAGCTGGAGTTCTGTGCACTTCAATATTGAATAGCATACTAGCCTAGTTGTTTAAAAATGCAGTGAACGTATGAAAGAAATGATAGCAGAAGAGTAAGCAAACTGCGTAATAAAAACTATTGGTATGGTTAACAGGGAAGACAAATTTAGAGGAGAATTATGTAGGAGTATAGATTAATGAGCATCCCTAGACTGTGAATGAAATATAGTCGTCTTTGTATCCATTACGGCATGCACTGGGAAAGAATTCAAGAATATGTAACTGCTTAAAAAATAATCATCCTGGGGAGTAGCTGTGTTAGTCTGTTGCAGCCAAAATAACAAAAAGTATTATGCTACTTTAAAGACTAACGTGTTTGATTTGGCATAAAGTTGTGTGGACTTCAGCCCACTTCATCAGAAAAGTGTGTGCCAGATAAAACTTATTAGTCACAGAAAGAGAGAGAGAAAGGGAAAGGAAGCTATGTGTATTGATGACCGAAGGGACAGGTTCAGTCTCTGGTTCCAAAATATTAATATATGGCAGAAGTTGAAGTGTTATTGGATTACTGCCAAGCATGAATAGTTGTATACTAGAGAGGATGGGAAGAAGAGATTAATCAACTACTGTGATGTTTTCCACAACCTTCGTTGTTAGCTCTTATTCCCTACAATGTCTACTCTGCAGATCTCACTAGATTATAATTTAAGGCAGCACCTTTCGATCAGTGTTCCAATTTTCTGCCAGAATTTTTTCCTCAATGAGAAAATTGCTGGTGATGGATAAAAATATCTGAAAGGCAGATTCTCCACCACTGCTGATTTTCTTCACAATGTGCAACCACAGGCAAGCGTTGGATGTATTTATGTCTAAAGCACAATATTTATGACCGCCCTCAGTTCACATGGAATGGCAGTAAGACCCCAACCATTCTGGCCTTCGTTCCATAATAAGGGTACACTCTAACACAGACCCCATAATTTCTGCAAAATATTAGCATTTCTGTCACAGGCAGATGAGATGATTCCATGCAAGAAGGGATCAGTGAGGCTGAGCCACTGGTAAGGGACTTTAGGCTAATTATCAAGGCTGAAATCCCATATATATAAAATAACTGGAGGTAAGCATTGCTTAAATTCATTGGACCTCATTCTGAATAAACATATATAGGATGACACTGTGATTCTTTAATCCAGAGAGGGAAACACACACTGTCATTAGCTAGAATGAGGTGGCTGCCTCGAGTAGCAGATTTTGAATATTGTGAAAGAACAGGAGACTGATTTATTTAATTTTTATTGTTGCAAGTCAATTTATAGTTTTTGAGACAAGTATTTGTGGACTTTTCTATCTTATGTAGCAAAGGATTTTTCTTTTGTGTGTGTGTACTCAGTATTGAGTGACAAGGCCACACCATTTACTGCTGCACCTCAGGCAGCAAAATATTTTGGACCCACCCTATTATTGAAACCCAGAAGCAGGTATCTATCTGGGTTCCATGTGGCAGAAACTAGGTTACACGATGTTCTTTATGCGAGATGAGACTATTCTTAAAATACCCTCAAGTTAGAAACCTGGCACTGTTCTAGGAAGGAAGCAGTGGCCATCACGACTCTTCCCAAAGGAGTCCAGTGCAGGAAACTAGAGAGGGCACATTCTTCATAATAGGGTTAATATTTTAAAAAAACTCAATCTATGAGCATAGCAGCACACTGTATATGAGATGTCTGAGAGACAAAAGCCATAGAGTATTCCAGTTGTCTTTTTAAAAAGATGATTTCCTCATTCGTAAGAGCAAAACCGGAATACTAAACAGCCAAAACACAAGACTGGGGCTGTACATAATATAGTGTTTCTACAGAGGCATGATACATCGTACTGTACAAATGAGTTGCTAATACTATCCCAGTCTTTGAAATTAGCTCCATTAATTTAAAAAGATGCAAAGTTTCTCTAGCACAGGCAGTGCTATAGACACTTTAAACTTAAATAGTCCTTCAGCCTGTAATTGAACTATAAAGTGACATGGATACACTGGGAAATTAAATAACATTATGGTTTGCATTAGAGAGAGAGAGAGAGAGACAGACAGAGAGAGAAAATCAGGGATGCATTGTTTAATGGAAAGAATGTTCTCAAATGCATGGCCCCAGGCAAGTTTCCTCTCATTGCCATGCCCTTTTCTGTATTATAAACACTGGCCCCAATCCAGCTAAAGTGGGTTCTGATTAACATCTCATAGAAACTTATGGAAAAAGTTAGTGAACTCAAAGTTCATTGCTTTTGGTGAAGTCATATATCGTAACTAACTTCATGTGATTTGGGGCCCAAACCACAAAAGCTTGGTAAGCAAGAGGTTGATTATAACCAAAACCTGATAGAAAATGTGGAAAAATGGGAAAACAATTATCCTTAATGTACTTTCAGGAGGGTTGGGTGTAACACAGAATTTTGGTGAGCTACTGCAGATGAATAAAAGGAAGAAAAAAAAAAGACATACTGGTTACGTGTGCATAATATGACAAGCCAGACATCCTGGCTTGTTGCGATCAAGCCGCTGGTCAAAGGGCTAAACTAACCATGAAACTTTGCTTTGCCATCTACTTTGTTGCTTAGGCTAACAGCAAACAGATTCCCTTCTCTAGTCCACTTCCTGCTAACAACCCTCCCACCCAAGCCAAGAACAAACCTTGAATTCATGCTCTCATTTGATCAGAGGGATTCAACAGTAAAGGAAAGCTGTCAAAGGATACAAGAAACAAACTACTCGGGTTAGTTGCGTCACAACAACCCAGGGCATTACCTTTGTTTTGTTGTGTAACTGTATGCAGCAAATAAATAATTTTAAAAATAACAATTAAATACTGTTTACAAAATATATTGGCTAGCATCCTGCTACCCAAATGTGAAATGGAAGGGAAATTGCACAAGGGGACTTTTTTCCTTTGGCAGGCTCCCCATGGCCTGCATAATTGTGTGACTGATCGTGCAACCCATGTAAAAATGGTGATGGAAAGACTGCCAGAGTGGCAGGAACACTTACGCAATATTCGTTACACTCCCTTCTTTAGGCAACAGGACAATAGGCACCACATTCAAAAGTACTAATGAGGACCTGATTTTTAAAAACTTTGTGCAATTGCTTGCAAAAGGGTTTACATATTAGTTCTGTACTGCTTTATTGATCCCAGAATTTACAATCGCAGCAGGGAGGGACAGAATCCACATCTAAAGGGTTATAAAGGTTACTTTGCATTACTGCACATTATTATTATTCTTTCACTTCCCAGGAGAGTGCTTTATCACATAGATGTCAAAGAGATATTCTTACTGGAGTTTTTGGCTTGTCATATTTTGTTCCTTTTAAGTTGTACTCCCAGGATGGAAGCTGTCACTGTTTGTTGCTAAATCACTTAGACTTTTACATGTATTCCTATTTTTTTTCCCTGGGGCTTTGTAAATGTTTTCTCAAAAGTAGACTGGCTCCCATAAAAATGCATGAAACATCAGAAAATCTCCACCCTTTGTTAGGTGGCATGGGCTGGAAAGAATATATTTTCCTTCACCTCAGGCAGCAAAATGGATTAGGCAGGCTTGAGCCAGCAGATGAAGTCCTAGGGACTCTTCACTGCTGTCTCATCCCATCCACCCACGACCCTAAACCAAGCAATAACTTTCCGCAAAAACTAGCACCAAATACCAGCATTGCCCTTCATGCCACCTTGGGTAACCTCATCTCCAGCTCCCAGAGCCGTATGCCTGTCTCTGCATATGAACTGAGCAGGAGGAAGAAGAGAGTTGTGTATAATATACTCTTCACATGGTGTGCTCTTTTCATCAGCTACTTTTTAATGCTAGGAGTAGCTGGTATTTATTATTTGATGGGTTATCATATTCTAATCAATATTTTCAGGACTACCTCAACCTATACTAGAATAGCTAATCTGCTTTAAAATGCCAGCCCCTGGCCTGGAGTGAGCTTGGTATTTATTCCCCTCTTGAGTGGTATTATTTAACGTAGCCTTGAGCACTATCTTGAAGTGGAAAGGTTGAATATTAGTACAGTATAATAAAATAACTAACAATGATAAATTCCTAGAGAATAAGGCTAATAGAATCAGAGTATGGCTATCTGGTGTGAGTTGCTGGGATAAGAGTGGGAAGACCCTGGAGGATTTTAGATGTTGTAATGATGGTTTCTAAACCCTGGTCTTGGGCCTGATCCAGGGCTGATCATATGAACTACATGCGTATGTCATTAGAATCTTTCTCCCTGTGTAAAACTCCTGGAAACTTAGAAAGGGGCTTCATACAAGGGGATTCTGGAGCAGAAGAAATGACAGTGCTATAGGACAGGGCTGTTTTTACCCTGCCGTTCCATATACAGTGTGCAGGTGGAAATGGATAAATTTACAACTGGAGGAACAGAAAGAAAATAGAGAGATTATATGCATTGTTTATTAAGTGTTTAAAGGAGTCACTGTCCTGCAATACAATTTGTATAAAGGTTAGGAAGTGCTTGGTTTCCATACTAAAACCAGGCCACCCAAACCACATTGAAACAACTTATTTTTGCCCAGAACCTCCTTTTCTTCTCCTCCATCTGTCCTGAACGTCAGCAGGCCCTCTTGAAAGCAACACAACAGACTGGAAAGTAACCACCACTCAGTCTGGAGATTTGCGCGGGGGAGGGGTTGGTCCTGACAGGCCATTTGTATAGCAGGAAAATGTGCTTCTTAACCCCCCCCCCCCGCTGTAAGAAACGTTGAGCAAATATATCCGAGCATTAAGTTTCCCGCGAGAGACGGCATCCGTTTAATCCGAAGCACGAACCGAGATGTTTATACGCTCCGGCACGTAAACACAACCAAAAATCACAAAAAAAGGGGGGGGGGAAGAGACGAGGAAGGCGTAAAGAAAGGAAAGCGTGGCAATGGATAGAGATGTGTAAATGCTCAGGCGAGGTTGGAAATCCAACAGGTGAAGGGCGCAGTGCTCGGGCGGGGAGGCGGGGAAGAAAGTTTGAGGACTTGCTTTCCGCAAACCGCAGAGGCGGGATGAGGTTTGCTGGAAAGTTTCTGAAAGTCTCTCGGTCGGGGGCGAGCGGGGAGCCGCTCGGGAGCGCGCGCGCGGCTTTCCCGAGCCCTCCCTTCTAATCCCCCCCCCTATTGTTGTGCACAAGAGCCTACACGCAGCTTGGTGGCACCAGACACCTCCCCCTTCCCCCCTCGGTGACTCCGATCCGGGCCCTGCTGCTCCTCCGCCTGCTCCGCAGTTTGCCGCTCTCCGCAGCCGCCGCTGTTTTCGCTCGGCAGCCGGAGCGGAGCTTCCCAGTGTGTGTGCGTCCCTGGAGCTGAAGCGCAGGCGGGCGAAGCGACACACACACACACACACACGGAGAGCGAGCCCGAGCGAGCGAGCGAGCGAGCAAAAACCCTTTCCCGGCTTGGTGGGAAGAAGCTCCGCCGGGTGGGGAGCGGTTCGTGCTCTCGGCGGCCTCTGCATGGAGCCGCCGACCGCCTCCCTCCGGAGCCCCGCGGCGTAGCCTCCTTCTCCGCCCGCCCGCGCCGAAGTTTGGGAGGCGCTCGGGGAAAGTTTGCGCGGCGCGCTCGGCGCACAGGAGGTGCCCGACGGGCTCGCCCGGGCGCTCCGAAAGCCCCTCTCGGGCGGCAGCATCATGGCGAGCAGGCCGAGGCCAGGGCGGCGCTCCCCCGGCGACCCGACGTTCTCCCGGGGAAGGGGCAGCGCGGGCCAGCGGCCCTGGTGGGTCGTCTGCATGGCGCTCCTCTGGAGGCTCAGCGCCGCCGACTCGGAGTTTTCCATTTTGGATGAGGCGCAAGTTTTAGCCACTCAGATGAGGAAACTGGCCACGGAGGAGCTCGGGGTCGTCACCATGCAGGTAGGTAATCATCCTTCCTTCCGCGCGCTCGCTCGCTTTTCCTCCACTCTTTCTTCTCCCCTCCTTCTTCCTGGTTTTCTTTCTTTCCTCTCTCTTCATCCTTTCTTCCTGTTTTTTTTCTGCCACTTTTCCCCCCCTCTCCTCTTCAAAGTGTTCTTTTTCTACATTTCTTCCTCTTTCATTTTTTCCTCCTCCTCCGCAGCGTTGCAGCTGCTTGTTGCAATTCTCTGCTTTTGTGTGTGTGTGTGTGTGTGTGTGTGTGTGTGTGGAGTACTTAATTTATCGACGGCAAAGAGCGCGCGTGTCCCCTGCCTCCCTTCCCCCCCCCACTCCCACCCCCTTTTCCAGGTGCAGGCAACCAGCATGAATCCCCCTCTCGGCCGGTCTCATCCGCAGAGCTGGGATGTGGGGCACCGCCGCGGCTCTCCCCCGTTGAGGTGCAGGGCAAAGGGAGGCTTTCTTGGCGGCAGGAGTTTGCGTTTTCTCGCCGGCCGCGGACTTCAGATCCTCGCTGGCTCTTTGGATCCTTTCGTATAAGCAGCATCCATGAACGCTGTTAACACGATCCTGTGGTTTTAAGCTAATGCCTCCTGGACAGAGATACGTACTTTCGGCGCGGTGGGATGTCTCGGAACTGGGTCTTCTGCATACTTGTTGTCATTTCTTCGAAAGATCTGAACCCTCTGGAGAGCTTTTTTCTTTGGCAAATGAAATATTGGCAGATTTGCAGAAGTTTGAATGAGCCTAACCTTTGAACTCTGGAGTCTCTCTGATAAGAGCTAAAGTCAGGCTAGACTGGAAACAAGTGGGCTGCAGTTTAACTGCCCATCGATGCTCCTTTTGCTTACAGTTGTTTATAACGACAAAGCCTTTCTTCTGAAATAAAGTCAATTAAAGTACAAATCACTTTACTTAAAAACACCAAGTTGAGTTCAGTGGAGGCTTACTGGGAACATGGGATTGTGTCTTAAAATTATAATTAGCCTGTTTTCCTTTCAAGTTTGCTGCCTGGTTTATTTATCTCTTAAATTTCATTTAATCGGAACACTGTGGTGATGGAGGCCATGGCTAATGTCCTGTTTCAAATTGTTAATATTCATTTGTCAGTTACAAGATTTCCCCTCCCCCCACATGTTTAAGCCAGCAACACATTTAAGGTGGGAGATCATACATGGGAAGGGGCATGAAAGCAAGGTAAACAATATCAGTTGTTTATAAACAGAGATGTGCAAAGGGTAGGAATAATTCTCCTTGTCAGTTTGAAAATGTGGGCTTTAACAAGTTTATTGTTTTTCTCCAGAAATTTATTTTCCCTTATATGCCTGGTTCAGAGGGAAGAGTGAGAGGATTAGTAATTAGAGCCTCTTTCTGCCTTTGTGGTTGCATATTAATGACACTAGACTATTGTGCTTTCTGAATTGGAGTCCAGTAGCTGTGTTACAGCGACCAACACAGCAGCCTCCCCTGACAAAAGGTGAAATTGGATCCCAAACACATTGCAAATGCGAGGTACCTCAGTGGCAAAGGCAGTTTTTAGAGCTTCCCAGATTGAAAAGGAGACACTTCTATGGAAGCAGCAGGGGTCTGTGCCCAAATGGCCCTTTATCTTCTTCCAACCGGCTCCCTTCTACTATCTTTTGAAATATTATTGTTTGGGCTCCCTCCTAGGGCTTGGGCTTTGTCAGTGCTTCTCTTCCCCCTCCTTGATAGTAAGGAACTGTGCATTAAAATGACTCCGCTTAACAAGGTAGATAGTCGTAAATTATTGATATACTGTACTGAGCTATGGAGAATTCAGAAGTCACTTCCTTTCTCCCTCAAGAGTTGAGGCATGCTTCTCCCTTGAGAAACCTGTGTATGTTCTGTAGGTTGTGGAAATTCCATTCAAGGAATTCGTGGGATATTCTGTACAGTCAAAATAAATCTGCTCATTTGGTGAATGTTTTGCTTACTAAATGTTTCTCCAAATACTGTATATCGGTGAGGGATTAAAAAAAGAAATGAAGGTACATCATTGTGTTTTATTGTCTATGTTAATTTTTTAGCCATTTGGGGTGACCATTTTTTGTAACTGGGAATGGCAGTTTTTAAAGATTTATTGCCTCCAAGAAGAATGTCTGACATAGATGCTAAGTATATCACATTGTTGTTAATTAGAAGATGTGAAGGCAGATGCCTTAAATACAGTAAATTTGCTACTTTAATGTTTAATAATATTGTGGTCTGTGCCACTTTAAATAAAATTAGCAGTCTTAAATCCTCTTTACTTGAAATAATGGAAAGGAACTTGGTGTGATATCTGATTACAGAAGCAAATCATTAGTGAATATATGTGTAATACACATTCTGAATTTTAGATTATGGTAGTTTATGCCTCCCTCCCTGTTAATTTAGGTGTGGTTTGTCATGTGATAGTCAAAGATGTTTGTTATTCTGAATATCTGCAAGTATATAATGATGGTATAGTGTAGGATGTCCCATAACTGAAGATCCTAAAAGTACTGTCAGGTGTCTGTCTAGAATATGTACTTAAAAGACCTAGAAGGACATTTTAGTTCCCTAGAATTGGTGGAAGACATTTACTTCCTATAGTAATGAATCTGTTCCTAGCACTGTGGCTGGCATGGAAGAAGGCCTAAAACTAGAGATCATCTTAAAGAGAAGGAAGAGTATGATGTCCGGAGTGAATGCTGGTGAAGAGAATGTAGAAACAAATGGGGACCAGGTTAAAAGGATTTTTAAAAGATAACTATGTGGCTATTTGAAATGTGGAAAACAGTAGTAAGGAGGACAGAAGGGGGAACATAATGTTCTTCTTGACCATTTGGTACAGATGGAACTGATTAGAGAAGTTAAGAGACATACTTTGAGGGAATGGAATGGTTAGCCATGGCGTAACATTTCTGTAAATGAAAGAAATAGAAGGATATGATGCAACCAAGATAGCGTGAACATGTAAAATGGGAAGCCACTCCCAGGTTCATGGGACCAATGGTGAGAGAATGGATGCGGTTCTCTATTACCGCAATTGATTGAAAGGTGCACAAGAGTTTTAATTCTATTTCCAAGGAACACTAAATATAATTTCAGCTATATTGTGTACCTTTGGTGTTGAGGTAAAATGCTAGAAGGGCTTGTAAAAGTTGACTAAGAGATTGGGTTGGATACAATTTGATGCCTCTTTCCATCCTTCCTGACAAAATATCTCAAAATCCATAGCTCAAAATCCACCCTCAGCCCCAAAAGAAGAATGGATGAAGCAAAGCCTATCACTGAAGAAGCGTTTTGAAAGGTGAGAAGGAGAATCCAGGAGAATGCCCTGCTTCAGAAGATCTTGTAGTGTCTGTGTGTTTACTGTAGAAAGAAAAGTGTTTGTAACATGCTGGCTTTTTGTTAGAATCAGCTGTATCATTATTCTCTTGCCGCTGTTTTTGTTAGTGGCAGTTTGTTTAGTTGCATTCATTGAATTATGTTAATTGGAATAGAGTAGGAAGCATTTCGTTTATATATGTTATATAAATCCAATAGTTTTTCTCTGCAGTCTCTGGTGGGAAGGCACAGATTCTGTAGATGTGACAAAATATACATCTGTTGCACAGAGAGGGTGGTAGCCCAGCTGCATTATCCTAAATGTCAAGATGCAGATTGAAGTGCTTTCTGGTTTCTGCAGTGGACAGATAAAAATTATTATCTTCAGTGTGGTTTTTATATAGACAGAGGCATTGCTTTGCAATTTCAATAGGGTAAAATTTTATGGCTGCTTTTACAGTTATTTAGCATGTTTCTGATTTTTTAAAAACAAACTAAATAAGATAAAATGTGGGGCATGAGTGTTACAAAAAAGGTATGAAAAATTCTAGACTTCATTAGTTGTTAATAGCAGGCTGCTGTTAATGTGATTGATTTTGATCAATAATATTTTATTGTAAGTACTTCATTAAAAATAGTTGATGTTTTTAGTTTCTAAAAGTAGCATACTTTGGTTTGTCTAGGAAAATGGAATAAATTTGATACTGTGGGTATACAGTAGTTTAATTGAACTGTTGATGATATTATTAGGAATATATTTCTCTGCAGACCAACTTTGCAGCTGTATTAGAAATAAGATGCAACCCAAGAATTTCATACTTTCCTGGGATCTCCAGAGAGATAGTTATGTTAGTCTGTTTCAGCAAAGAAGTATTGTGGCACCTTTAGAATGAAATATATATATTTTTTTCACAGAGAGCTTTTGTGGGTTACACTTCCTTCTTCAGACACAAGTGGATTGTAAATGGCTCCCCACACTGAAATAGATTGGTTAGAGTTAAAAGCTCCACAATTGGTTTGTTTCCATATTGTTTTTGTTTAGCTGTTGATTTTTCTAGGGTTGAATCTCATTGGGTTCAGTAAGATCAACATTGGAATGAGTAGGTGAGAGCTGTTGATTACCAGTTGCTGTTGATTAATTGTTTGGAGGAGAAAGGGTCAGTTCACGCATACATCTATATCTTTTGGTCACCAGTTGCATGTTTGTTTTGCCCATGAGACTTAGCAACATTTGCATGTGTGTGTTATGTGTGCACACGTGTGTTATCTCCTCTGAAAAGCATTGTGTTTGAATTACATGGAAGGACTATATATCATGAGTAACAAGTCATCATTTGGTGTACATCAGAGGTGGGCAATTAATTTCTATGGGGGGGCACATGAAAAATCTGAACTGTGTTCAGGGTTCGAACCAATTTTACTTAAAAAAATAAAATGAAACAGTGATGTTATGATTGTTTTTATTTTAAACTTGTCAATCTTCACAAATAGTAAAAGAGTTTTTTTGCGGTATGTTAAAGATAAGCAACTGATCAACTTTAGAGAAAAAGCTATAAATGGTTTTGATGTTCAAAACTGTCCGCGGGCCGGACAGGAGCGGCTCGCAGGCGGTATGTGGCCCTTGGGCCGCACTTTGCCCAGGTCTGGTGTACATGGTAGACAATGTCACATAGTGACCCAAAGCAAGGGTCACACTGTTTTATAGGTGTGTAGATCCTGACTTTAAAGAAACAGTAGTGAAAAGACAGCTGCTTTTCACTACTATTTCTTTAAAGTCAGGATATACAGACCTCTAATAGAAAGTAAGAAGACAGATGTCAGAAGACAGCCAGCTTAAGTGGAAGAAGAAAAAGAAGAGCTATCCTTTCTACTCTGGCTGCTCTGCTTAAAATTTGACCTGCTTTTCCACCAATAGGAAAGAAAAGTAACTGTTCCTCCACTTTCTTTTTTGAATGGAAAATGGCCACAGAGGTCCCTCTCTCCCCTTTCAAACTGGTAATTTTCCACAACTGTTTTTTATTTTAAAAGAGAAATTTGGGAGGCTTTTATTCCATGTAGCATCTAGTTTGTTTCCTCAGAAGACTTCAGTTCATTAGAGCAGTTTATAGATTTGGAGTGGAAGCTATTCATTCCACTGTGATGTCCTATTAAGAGAGCAGATCATATTCATTATTGTTGATGCCGTGTATCCAGAGCTTTCAAAAGTCATTTTGTTTGACTGTCAGTCTCAAAATGCTCCAGCTGGGATTGCTACTAATTTGCAACTCAAACTCTAATTTTCTTGAGTCTTATGTATTTCATCACTAGTATTAAGGATGAACTGATTTAAGGACAGAAACATTCATTTTGTTGAAAAATCATATTAATATTACTCAGAAGCTACAAGATCCTCATAAAATAATTGATGTGATCCATAAACACTTAGCTGAATTCTTAAAGTGTCAGTATTTTTGGGCCACAACAATTATCTTTTGATTGGCATGTGATATGTGAGTTTCCAGCTTTTAAAGTTTCTGGATATAAGCTCACATGACTGATTAACAGATTTACAATATTTGTGGAAGTTGATAATTATTATATTCCAGGGACTTATAAAATTAATGTAGTTATGCAGCAAAGGGATTTGAGCTGATAGCGACTGATCAAGAAATGGGCTTAAGTAGAAAGCATAAGGAAGATGTCAACCCACCTAGGGCATGCTTTGTGTATTTAAAATCACCACTAAATGCTATGTTGGGCGCAGTCAGAACATTATTATTTTTTTAAAAATGGTAGTATAAAGAAGGCAGTTCCACATCTGGAATACGGGTCACTATGCAAAGAAGAGGATATTACGGAGCTGGGAGAGGTATAGGAAAAAAAAATCTAAAGATCAAGGGATTGGAGCAACTTCCCTGTGATGAAAACTTGCAGTGTTTGAAACTGTTTCAGACATGATAAGATGATGCATTGTGTGGAGAAAGCTGATAGAGAGAAGTGTTTTTTTCTTTCTCATAAGAGAGCCCTTAGGCATCCATTGAAGCTGAATGGTAGGAGGAGACTCAAAACAGGTAATAGGAAGTGCATAGTTAATTGTGGATGGCTGCCAAGGTAGACAGCTTTCAAAGGAGACAGGGGCCATGGAAATCAGGGCCATCAGTGGCTGCTGATTGAGATAGCTGAGTGTCATCTTCAGTATCAAGGGCAATATGCTTCTGTGTACCTGTTGCTGGAGGACACAGGTTGCACTCATAGCCTAGTGGTGGGCTTCTCAGAAGCTACTGGCAGTCAGTTATTTGAGCCCAGGATTGAATGGTCTGATTCACCATGACTCTTCTTACCTTCTTTAGTCAGCACAATGGTTGAAGAATCCAGAAAGTTTCATTTACAAATGGCTGTTGCAAACTCTCCCCTCTTATTCTTGTGCCTCCCAGCAGGTAAGCTCATCTATAGCTCTGTGAAACTAATTGTTAAGAGGAAGTATCTTAGGCTTGGTGTTTCCTAAATTGAGGATTTTTGTCCAACTACTTCCCACTGCTATCCAAAGTCTTCCTTTGGATGACTGCTACCATTCTGCATGAGGACACAGTCAGGAAGTGCACATGGCTTCTTCCTGTCCATTCAGTCTGACTTGACCAGGAGCATTTCAGTGCACTTATCCTGGGAGTCTTCTCCATGTGCTTAAATTAAGGGTTGATTTCTTACTCAGACCTAAGTGTCCATAGTATTAATTGCATGCAGCCTTAGTAACTCCTAGGAGGGTAGCAGCAGCCTTAACTTTTGTGTGTGTGTGTGTGTGTGTGTGTGTGTGTGTGTGTGTGTGTGTGTGTTTGACACTATTTTGCCTGGGTGGGGGGGACTCAGGCCTCCTATATAGGATTTTGGAGGGGGGAGGTCTCCGTGCCCTCCTTATTTTGGGATTCCGGGACCATAATGAGTTTCTCTTCTTACCTGAATCCCATCCAACAGGGAAAGGAAAAAGTGTTAATCTTGTTTCTGTGTAGTGGTGTGCTTATTTTTTTCTTTTTTTCTTTTAAGTCCAAAAGTGCATTTAAAGCAAGGGTCAGCAGTTCACCTCAAAATTGGAAGTATCGAGAAATCAGGTGAAACATTTGCTGGCTGGAGACTTTGAAGAACAGTTGAGGTTTCGTGGTTAAAAAATCCCAATTTATTCAAATACTGTGGCACTTGTAGAATTGATTTGAAAGAGGCACTGTATACCTGTTTCTCGAAGGGCCTCTGTGTTGCTTTTGACAATCCTGAAACTGGGGGGGGGGGGGAGAGAGAGAGAGAGAGAGAGAGAAAAGAATATTCCCTTTCCTTCTGGCCTTCTTTCTTAGTCCTGATAGTGGTACCTTAATAATTTATGCCACGACTTTATCTACAGTAGATTAAACCATTTGTGTAAATGTCAAATTATTCTAGTTTAATAATTATGGACAGCCAGGATCATCCGTGTCTTATGTAGGTATTATGGTGGGCAATAATCAGATACATGTCTTTGTAATCCCATAAAAGTTGACAAAAGGCTTCCAGTTAGGTGTATTCCTCAAGAATATAAATGCCTGAAATGGTGTACGGTATAACCAATGATAAAAATAGTAATTAACCCTATACGTGACAGAAACAGTTTGGTTTAGTCCAGTGATTCTTAACCTTTGTTACTCGGATGTTTTTGAATTGCAACTCCCAGAAACCCCGGCCAGCACAGTTGGTGGTGAAGGCTTCTGGGAGTTGCAGTCCAAAACTCCTGAGTAACCCAAGGTTAAGAACCAGTGGTTTAGTCCACAGTGTATATGGGATTGATGCTGCTCACAACTCAGACTAGATGTGGATTCTGTTTGCAGCTGGTTTGTGGGTGCATGCCTATTGTAAGAGACGACCCCAAACGTATGTGGATTGTAGTCAGAACCAAAAATGGCTACAGGCAATGGCGAATCTTAAAGCCTCAGACAACTTTATTATCATTCAATGTGATTTCCAGCACATTACTGAAGTGTACACAGCTCAAGCAATCTGTATGAACGTACAGCAGTGCGTAAGGTGTTGTGTTCCTTTGTGAGACCCATATGGCCATCTTATGGATCGCGGAAGAGATTCTCTTAGGATTCTCAGGTCAGTGGAAGTGGGATGGAGTAGAATTTTCTGTTCTGTAATTACAGCATTCTAGATTTGGCCTCTGAGAATATAATTGCTGAAATTCTGTTGTGCAGTTATGCGAAAGGCATGACTTTTTGAGGCAAATTGCCTCAAGTTAAGAAATCTCTATAGACGTTATTTATTGTACACTAACCACACAACTTGACATGCAACAGATTATTTATTATTATTTATTTCTTACATTTATTTATTGCCAAATTAGTGCATGGCACTATGCTGGGCAGTTAACAATAGAATAATAAAACATCTAGAATAGAGTTAACATTAAAATCAACTCCTGAATCAAATAAAAACAAAAACATAACATCTATAGAGATTTTTAAACTCCAGACTGTTTGCCTCCAAAAGTTATTCCTTTTGCTTAATCATGCAATAGAATTTCAGCTAGCATTTGGGGCTGAATATGATGGTTTTGCTGTTTTTGAGGCTGAGAAATCTGCTGTTGAATGTTTAAACACATTTTAATAATGCACAGTATATCATTTAAGATAATAATTAAAATGAATACTGTTTGTTACTGTTTGGCGTTTTGCATGTGAAACCAGTTTTCCAATCAATACTGTTCATTGGATGAAAAGAAGCAGCATATTTACTTTCCATAGAGCAGATAAAATTTAAATGTAACATGTGTTGCTGCAGGAGGTCATCAACCAACTGCTGTGGAAGATTACCATCTTCTGTACGAAGCAAATAAAGCAGAAATTATGACAGTGGAGTTTTGTGTTATGATGTTCCAGATGATCCAAGGAATGTTTCCTTTTTGTATACTGGCTGGGAAGCCTAAAACCCAGACTTCTCATTTCTGTATTTCATCTGTTTGCCAAGTGAAAGTAATTGCATATTTTCAGTGTTGTGACACTCTGAAGGAGATGACCCTGTTGGGTTTTGTTGGGTTATTCTCATGCATACTGGGTTTCAGGCCCTTCAAAGCCAACTTTGGAGAAATTGATATTAAATGACCATATATCAAAAGTGCATTCAGCCCTGATTGGTGTGCCCAGAAAACCAGTCTCCTAGGATGATGAACAACATACAGTACTATCATAGTCAGAGGTGGTGGTGCAGTGGCGCAGTGGTTAAAATGCTGTACTGCAGCTAAAACTGTGCTCACGACCTGGGGTTCAAATCCCAGGTAGCCGGCTCAAGGTTGACTCAGCCTTCTATCCTTCCGAAGTTGGTAAAATGAGTACCCAGCTTGCTGGGGGGGGGGGGGGCAATGTATAGCCTGTATAATTAAATTGCAAACTGCCCGGAGAGTGCTTGTAGCGCTATGGGGCGGTATATAAGTCCAATAAATAAATAAATAAATAAAAGACAGACAATACTTTCATTATTGAGATGCAACGATGAGCATAGTTAATACCTATTTTTGCCATCTATCAATGGGAATCATTCTCTTCTTTCAAAACAAAATATTTTTAATATAAACAAAATCATACAGACTTAAAGACATCTAATAACACACAACAAAGGAGCCTAATACAAATTCTGCTGCCCCTCTACCGGGACCATTTGGGATTTCCAGCCATTTCCCCCACTTCTGAGGAGCCCTATTTCCCTTTCAAAACTGCATTGATTCTTGTGAAGGTATGTGTCCCTTTCCCTTTATCAATACAAAAATCAATACATTCTCTCCAATTTTTTATAAATATATTCTTACTTATCAGCCTCTTAACTTTAGTATTACATGTTAACTTGTCATTACTTCTCTAGACCATTAATTTAATTGAAAATTATACATTGTTTTCCAATTCCTAGCTGCAATTAATTTTGCCATTATTAAAAATTTGAAATTAATGTTTTAGGTATTCAAGTAAAGTGTTCCCTATCAAATATTGAAAAAAGTGGACATATCTCAAAATGTAACAGTTATTTCGTTTATTTCCTTAAAACCAGTTGCCAAAATTTCTTATTCCTATGTCAAACATAGTTTTTAAATCCCTGTTTTTAATTCTTCCCTGAAATCACATTCCCATTATGTTTTATGCAAATTCTCTTGATCTTCTAATTCCAATAAGATTTTTTAAATTTTTCTTACTGCTTATTTATTTATTTAATTTATATGCCGCCCACACTACCCAAAGTCTCTGTTCCTTTCATTGCCATACTTTCACCTGTGCTTTCCTTTGTAATGCAATTTCTTCAAATTTCATGAGTTCTCTATATTTATTGTTTTTAATACCATTCCTTTTTCTGCTGCTTAAGCCGAATAAAATTAAACCACAAAACTCTATCCTTTGCTATCACTTCTTTTATTTGGTCTTTATTCCCCATTCCCCTAATCAGAGCAGTCAGGCCTGTAACAACTGAATGGGCCAGTGCAATAATTAATGGGGCTCTCCAGGAGGAGAGACTCCGGAGACACTCATTAGGCCCATCAGGAAGAAACCAAGTATAGTGGCGGACGACATTGGCAAATATAGGCCCATTGCCAATGTTTCCTTCCTTAGCAAAGTGGTAGAGAGGATGGTGGCTGACCAGTTCTCGGCCCTTTTGGATGAAACCAATGGCCTGGATCCGTTCCAGTCGGGCTTCAGGCCGCACCATGGCACGGAAACGGCATTGGTCGCCCTGTTTGATGACCTGTTGAGGGATGCCGACAGGGGCAAAACGTCTCTGTTGGTCCTCAATATCTCAGCCGCCTTTGATACCATTGATCACGATATTCTCACGGTATCCTCCTGGGGAGGCTCTCCGAGTTGGGAATTGGTGGTCTGGTGCGTGCTTGGCTCCAATCCTTCTTGGAGGACCGTCCTCAGAGAATACAGTGTGTTGGCCCTGTGGAGTCTCAATTGTGGGTTCTGCAGGGCTCAATTATCTCCCCAGTGATAATCTTGAAAGCCTTCCATTTTCTCCTTCATCAAATTACAACTTTGCCCTTTCATTTTTAACTACTTCAGTAAGACTCTTGTCCTTTTTAGCTTGCATGACTCTGGCTAGTATTCTAATGCTTTTATTGCTAGATTCAAGAAATTATCTTTCCAAATATATTAAATTTCTCTGAATTTTCTCAGTTTCAGTATTTTCTAATACTTTCCTTTTTGCATGTATTTCTGCTGAGACATTTTAAAAATCCTTATCCATCATATACTTTCCTTCCAACAACCTTATTTCTTCCTCAACCATATTCATATATTTTTCTCATCTTTTTATGTTATATGATTCTCTAATGCTAATTCCCCTTATCGTCACATTCATAGTATCCCATATATTACCCTGGCTGTAACCTTCTCTATCATTAATTTTGCATATTTCCGTCATTTCTTTTCCTGTTTAATTTACTGCACTCTTTTGCTGAAAAATATTAACATCTATTCTCCAGCTTTTGGCTTCTCTACAATCACAAATGGATATTGAATATCCATATTCAATATAGTATGATTAGTTACTTTTACAACACTAGCATCCTATTAGTCATTCTCAAAGTCAGTTTTTAGATACAAATATATAAACCATCTTAGAATAACTTTTGTAAACTGAAGAATAAAAAATAAATGTTTCTTCATCTCCTTTCATCACTCTCCAAACATCTCTCATATCAGTTATCTTTATTGTTCTATTTAAAACTGTAACATTTTTCTCAGTTTTAGTAGGTTTTGATTTTTTAATTCATAACCACATTGAAATCCCATGCTATTATTACAAAGCCCCTTCTTTATTTCTTCCAATTCTTTGAACACTTTAAAAAAAACTAGCTTAGTTTACATTCAGAGAGTTAACATTGGAATATATTCTTTTACTCCCATTAACTCCTTGTAACATTACATATCTGCCTTTATCATATTTTTTCATTTTATTCATTTTAAAACCAAATTTCGTGGAAATGATGGTTGCAACCGCTCTCAATCTTGAATTTCCATAGATGTTTTTATAAATGCCAGATCAAACCAGTTAAAGTTCATTTATACTTTCTTTTGTTTGAGGAGTCTCCTGGAAAAATATTACATGTGCTTTATCCTTATTTAATAATGCCTTTTTTCTTTTCCTCTTTTTTATTTTTATTTTTTTTAATTATTATTAATTTACTGGCCAGGTATGTAAACCATACCCGGAATTTAATATGGCTGCCGGCCACACTTAAAAACACTACACACGGCCACACTTAAAAACACTACACACACACACACACACCATAAACAGTGAATACACAAGCTTCATAAGCTTTTGACATTTAAAGTTGATATTCTTAACCTTGAACCATATTAATCTACCAGCATTTCTCCTCTCTGGTCCCATATGGTGAAAATCCTCCTTCGCGGGAGTCATTCAGGACCCTTTGATTGAAGAACCATTGCAAACAAATTGTTGAGATGATAGCCTATTTTGGCTGAGGGACACATTATCCCTTCCCTTCGCACGTAATGCAATATTTCCACATGTCATTTTTTAAAACTAGAAATTACTGGATATTCATGTCCAGCTTTTAAAAATACCATAAATGTCAACAAGCACAAACCAAAGAGGGGCCTTGTACACATTGTTTTAGAGGTGAGTTACTTCGGGTGCTCTATGGGAGAGGGGAGTGGAGGGTTGTCTAAGAGGGACCAGGGTATCAAAAAATGTATATACAGGCAGAATGCTCACAATCTGTTCCTTAAACCATTGCCTCGAGATTGACCTGATTGAGCCTTGGGCGGACACACTTATTTACATGAAAGAAAAGAGACAGAAAAAGAAATCTGCTTGTGTTTAATTGCACTTCTATTACTTTTTATCAGCTTTTTTCCCCTTCAAAACTGTGCTTAAAAGTAATTGTGGTTTATCTGAAATAAATCCAACTTGAAACTATGGGTGAACAGGGTTAGTTATTAAAGATGTTAGTTATTAAATCTGTGGGGAGAAAGAGATTGTGTTAGAACTGGGAAGAATGGTCATATGTAACATTACATATAAAGGAGAGGAATTATACCTGCCTGGGACCTTTGCTGTAGATTTTATCATGTATGTATTGGATCCTGTTAACACTCAGTTTGAGTTCTGCCTAAATTTGTCAGATGGAAGACCACATAGAATTGGGGGAGGTGAAAGTGGAATAGGAGGAGAATTCCGATGTCTGTAAATGTGGTAGAGCCTCTCGAGAAGGATTCTTATCTGCCCTTTCCTTGTAGAGGTAAGGTCAGACATGGAAAAACAGGTAATATATTTTGTGAAAGTGACAACTTTTATGAACTAGATCCTGCCAGATGTCCACAAAATCTTTAAATGCTGCCGGAAATTCAGCATTGTATGCTAAGGATGGGCAGTCAGCAAAACATGGACATCTTAAAAATTAAATTAAGTTAAGTTACGAAATTCATCAGGTTGTCTTCTTAACAATTAAATTGAGCTTTGCATAGTAAAAATTCAGTCTATACTTAGACTGTAACAATTATAAACCCCCACCTTCAACTAAAATGAACTGACCTAAATCATGTGTATTTTTCTTAGGCTTCTAGTTGATGTAGATTGTCTGAATATCTGGATGAAATGGAAATAGGTACAAAAATAAAATAAAATTTTGTAGCTGATAAATGCTTTATGAAACAGTTTCCCCTTCAAAAATCATTACACTACAGTAAATTAGAATGGAAGGCAGTGAAGTAAAATCTCATCTGTTTTAAATGATTGTGTGTTGGTTTAATGCCAACCATAACAATCTTTTAAAAGGCTCCATGAATGCCCACAACTACAGCAGTTTTTCATCCTATTTCTCTCCCCCCTATTTTTTAAAATGCATTTTTGAGAGGGGGGAAAATATAACAAGGCCCTGGTGGAAATGCAGTTAATATTGTCGTGCTTAGGAGAACAAATCTGAATTTTTAATTAGGCTTTAGTTGTTTCTTCAAAGCATGAAGGCATCATTAGTGATGTAAGTCTTGTTGCATTAGCAGAGACTGACATTTCACTTCAAACACAGAGAATGCAGCTGTCCTGTGCAGATAAAAGTTGCCAAATGTGGCACAGCAAGGTGGATTCGTAGATAATTAGCTGTCCCATTTTACTGCTGGGTTGAAGAACCCTGCCAGTCATGTAGGGAAAAAGAGAAAGTGGGAATTATTAACTGGGAGCACATCCAAATAAGCCATAAGTATGTTTGGAATCACTTTTGCTGTGTTAGGGCTGATAAGATAGATGTTGAGGAAGCACAGAAAATAAGTACAGTACTATATAATGTGTGCCAATAATAATAATAATAATAATAATAATAATAATAATAATAATAATAATAATAATAATAATAATAATAATAATAATAATAATAATAATAATAATAATAATAATAATAATAATAATAATAATAATAATGTGTTTAGTCGTTTAGTCGTGTCCGACTCTTCGTGACCCCATGGACCAGAGCACGCCAGGCCCTCCTGTCTTCTACTGCCTCCCGGAGTTGTGTCAGGTTCATGTTGGTTGCTTCGCAGACACTGTCCAGCCATCTCATCCTCGGTCGTCCCCTTCTCCTCTTGCCATCACACTTTCCCAACATCAGGGTCTTTTCCAGGGAGTCTTTTCTTCTCATTAGATGGCCAAAGTACTGGAGCCTCAGCTTCAGGATCTGTCCTTCCAATGAGCACTCAGGCTTGATTTCCTTTAGAACTGATAGGTTTGTTCTCCTTGCAGTCCAGGGGATTCTCAAGAGCCTCCTCCAGCACCACAATTCAAAGGCATCAATTCTTCGGCGGTCTGCTTTCTTTATGGTCCAGCTCTCACTTCCATACATCACGACAGGAAAAACCATAGCTTTGACTATTCGGACTTTTGTTGGCAAGGTGATGTCTCTGCTTTTCAAGATGCTGTCCAGATTTGTCATCGCTTTCCTCCCAAGAAGAAGGCGCCTTTTAATTTCAGGGCTGCTGTCTCCATCTGCAGTGATCATGGAGCCCAGGAAGATAAAATTTGACACTGCCTCCATATCTTCCCCTTCTATTTCCCAGGAGGTGATGGGACCAGTGGCCATGATCTTAGTTTTTTTGATGTTGAGTTTCAGACCGTTTTTTGCACTCTCCTCTTTCACTCTCATTACAAGGTTCTTTACTTCCTCCTCACTTTCTGCCATCAGAGTGGTATCATCTGCATATCGGAGGTTGTTGATATTTCTTCCGGCAATCTTAATTCCGGCTTGGGTTTCTTCCAGTCCAGCCTTCCGCATGATGTATTCTGCATATAAGTTAAATAAGCTGGGGGACAATATACAGCCTTGCCGTACTCCTTTCCCAATTTTGAACCACTCAGTTGTTCCATGACCAGTTCTAACTGTTGCTTCCTGTCCCACATATAGGTTTCTCAGGAGACAGATAAAGTGGTCAGGCACTCCCATTTCTTTAAGAACTTGCCATAGTTTGCTGTGGTCCACACAGTCAAAGGCTTTCGCATAGTCAATGAAGCAGAAGTAGATATTTTTCTGGAACTCTCTGGCTTTCTCCATAATCCAGCGCAAGTTAGCAATTTGGTCTCGAGTTCCTCTGCCTCTTCGGAATCCAGCTTGTACTTCTGGGAGTTCTCGGTCCACATACTGCTGAAGCCTACCTTGTAGGATTTTGAGCATAACCTTGCTAGCGTGCGAAATGAGTGCATAATAATAATAATAATAATAATAATAATAGCAGAGGCTATCAGATTCAATAATCCCCAGTAGCAAGCACTGAAACATTTCTAAATGGAAGATGCTGTTTATATGGATTAGTGCCCTTTCAAATCTTGTAAGAACCCTGTTGGGATCAGATCAAACATCCACCTCCAGCATACTGCTTTCCACAATGGTAGTCTCTAGATGCTTCTGTGAAGCCCATGAGCCAGGAATGATGGCAACAGCAGCCCTCTCTTGTTGATCTGCAGCAGCTTGTAATGCTTAGTAGTGATACTTTGTAGTGGATCGATCTCTGAACAATGATGGTTCCATAGAGACTTCCTGAAAAAGGACAGACATTGCTGTGTCCTGAAGGGGCATAGGTGGACCTATCCATCTGTGAGTTTGTCTAACCATCTCTGAAAGATCGGAAAGTTAATGGCCAGCCTTACTTGTTGTGGGATTGAATACCCTAAATTAATTATTGTTGTTTATTATCATTTATTAACTACCACTGAAATATTATAAGCATTGGGGGATGTAAATCCATCTCATTTTGTGATAGGTTCTTGTGGATTTTCATAAACATTCACTGACTCATATGCATACATGCACTCCCTACTTCTTGTACTGTATTTGATGGCCACATTACATTCCCCTACCACCATCCCTTTCAGAGTATCTCTTCTTGCACAAGAGGAACACAGTTTGGGATATACTGCATTGGATTCTGGTTGAGTGTTGCGTGGCTCACAACTAGATGATATCACAAAACTCTGGGTCACATAAATGACACCACTGCCATTTTTGTTTGTTTACATTTTGAAAACATGGAGGAGGAGGAGATAATATAGCAGGGATTGCTGATGAGTGCTACTGTAGAGTGTTGAGTAAGTGTCATAAACCATTAGATATATAAAACAATAAGAAAATTGCCATTTTTTTTAGCTGTCACTCACATTAAAACTAGGCAATGAGACATATTGTCAATCTTTTACTTTGCTTCACGTACTTCTTAAGGACACGGGACCAGAAGCAGGCAGAATTCAACCTTGGTGTTTGAATCTTGGTGGGAATCTATTTTGGTGTTCACTAGGGATGTCCATTAGCACCAACATTCAGATTTGAGATTTGGAATTGCAGCCTTTCAGATTCAGAATTTGGATTTTTAAATACTTGGAATTTCCAGATATTCAGAACTCTTTTCTAGTCAATATAAATACTATATAGTAATTGCTTTCTCTTTTAAAATACACAAAGAGGCAAAACGTTTTGAAAGAATTTACCTGACACCTTCCCAGCGATTGTCCCAAAGAAAAACAGCCAGCAGTGCTTAGATATTAGGAAATGACTGTCATGGGCATACTGATTGAAACAGGAAATGGTAGCAGCACTGGGGAAGCAGAGAATAGGTCACACTGGAGAGTGGGCAAATGCCCAGGGCAGCACTGCCGGGCAGATTGGAGCAGCAGGAAATCTCTGGTGGGGTTGGAACTGTGCCAATAGCATGGGGCATAGCACACTTGAATAACTGAGCATAATCTTGGATTAGCAGCTGGAAAAAATGAAAGAGGCTGAAAGAGGAGGCAGCAGACTGAAGCATGGCATATCTAGTACTGTGAGCAGAATGTGCCATTCTCTTTTATGTAAAGGAGACTTTGGGTTAACCTTAAGGAAAAATACGTTTTCCTACCGATCCAGGTTCCAGACATGAACAGTGTGGATTGACTATGTACCCTGCCTAAGAAAACACTCTCTCACATGGAAGACTGGTTGGTGGGCAAAACACCAATGCTACCCCAGCGTTCTTACTGGTAGAAAGTGGAGTTTGATGGAGTTGCCACATCCTGGATTATGTGGGGCAGTGGCAATCCCGTTTTCCTTGCCTTTGTTTCAATAGCTCACTGTCCTGGACACATGATAAAAATGCCCTACCACCTTTCTGGCCTATTCAGTTATATTAGGTATGTATGCTTCTCCCATATCTTGCAAAGCACCTCAGACCACTAGTTTGAGAGTGTCGGCCATACACTGCACCCCTTTCATCTTCCCAGTCTGCAGTGCTGCCACCCTGTTTGCTCCATTGTCTGTAACAAACAGATCTTGCCTTTCTCTAGTTAGACTCCACTGCTGCAGCAGGTACCTCTGGGCCTCTTGAATGTTGTGAGCTATGTGGCTGCCCTCCACCACCTGCATCCTATGTTTCTGTGTTGCCCTATGCCTGATGCCTCCACCTCCTACCAGTGTCCTGTGAGGGGGAAATACGCATGTTTGCACTCTGGGTGCTCCAGATGTCATTTGCAAAATTTATCACTTGTGCCCTGACTATCTGTTGCTATATCAGTTTCCTGACATCCCTGTGAAATATCTGGCACCACCCTGTGGCTAAGGGTCATTTAGGATGGCAATTAGTAATGGGCGCCAGTTGTACCACAAACCTATGGAAACCAATGTTCTCCACCAGAGAGAATGGTTGACCATCTAGGACTGTCATCTCCCCGAGGTGATGAGTAATTCTGGTATTTTTACATTTGCATAAGGTATTTTTCTGCTCCTTTTCAAGCTCCTCTAGGGTAGCCTGGAACTTCTTCTTGAGATCTGGGTCTCTTGCTACTTGCCTACCTACCTCACTGCTTCCGTGGGCTGGTGGTGCCTCAACCTCTGCCCTCTGATGACTCTTGCCCATCACAATAAGGAAACCACTTGCCTCCATAGGACCCATTTTATTTGCCAGCAGCAGTGCCATGTGTTGAACCATCAGATAGCTGAGCATGCTACTATTGGAGAGGTCATTCAAGTCTCACCCATGCTAGAAATTCAATTTTTAAGGACATCAGTATGCATAAGAAATAGCTTTGCCTTTCCCCTTTTTCCTCTAGCAAGCAGAAATTTAGTCTTTTGCTTTCTAATGTCTAGAAGTAAATGGGACTCCGAATATTAGGAATTATTATTACAGATATTCAGAACTCTGAATTTGGATATATTTGGAACTATCCGAATATGGCATTATTTGGTGAATGGCAAATTGTTACACAAATAGCTTTGAATCCAAACGCACATCCCTCTTAAGGTTCATCAACTAGACCAAGGTATAAAATAATGGCATGTGTCAGGGGATGGGGAAGCCAGATACAGCATATTGGTTATGCAAGTGGAGCCAGTTTTATATGTGAAACTGCTGCTATACAGTAGGATGCCATTAACATATAACTTTGTACCTCTGAAACAATACACCAGGCCAGGAGGGCTGTGCAAAGCTCTGGTTGGAGTTAGGTTGTCTAGAGGCTAGAAACCCTGAGCCTGGAAGATAACTACGTGAATGCAGTAAACACTATTATCTGGAGAAAAGATTCAGTTGTGTGTTTTTTTTTTTATTTTATTCCATTTCCTGCCCTGGCTATATTTGAAAGGGAATTATATTTGGCCAGCATAAACATACTTTCTTTAACTGTTATGTCATTTTCAGACCAGCAGTGGTCAATGTGAAGAAAGAATTTCATGATTATTACTAATGATAAAATTATCCTTATTTGTAAACACTGCGTATGTAGCCATGAAGTGGAGTATTTAAATGATAAAAAAGTGTCTGCCATTCCCATATTTTCCTTTCCTTTTGTTTTGAGAAACTGTCTAGTTTTATAAATGTCACTTTTGATCTGTCTTGCAGATTTATTTTCAGTTTGAAATATAACCAAGTGTTAAGTTAGTTTTTTTAAAAAAAAATGCAGCAGGACTACTGGCTGCTTTTGGCCTAAATCTTGGTTACATGTTTCTTGTTTATGATTTTATACATTGTTTGTTGCTCCAGCTTTACAATGGGTCAATTTGTTTGCCAAAAAAAATAAGCCACTGTATGTGTGGATTGGTATACAAAAATCACAGAATATCAACTCTTGCAAAATAATAATGTGTGTAGAGAATACTATATTCCTTGGTGTTTTGATTGGTTAGCTTTGTGTGGTTGATGGTCTCCTGGCCAACTCTGGCCTCATTCACTTGGCCCCAGCAGGAAAAAGGGATATGCATAATGCACTTTCAAGTGTCAACACTATTCAGCTGGTTGAAGAAAAGGCCTAAAATTAGTTATTGAAGCGTTTTTCCAGAGGATATAATTTATTGCAATCACTTATATGTCTCTTAGCCTCAGTGTTTCATGCCTGTAATATCCCAGGCTTCCCTGCCCCACCTCCTTCTCTGATTGGATGCCTGCTGGAGGAGGCGGGGGAAGGAAGCCAGGGCATCTGCAGAACACCGGTATGTCCAAGGGACAGACCATTATGAACCATGAAAGCAGTGGTTCATGCCCATCTCTACTCCTGACCAATGCTAAATTGATAGTCGCACTTGATAGAAGAGAATTGATTAATAGGGCAGTGTGCACTCATTTCACATGCTAGCAAGGTTATGCTCAAATCCTCCATGGTAGGCTTCAGCAGTATGTGGACCGAGAACTCCCAGAACTATAAGCTGGATTCCGAAGGGGCAGAGGAACTAGAGACCAAATTTCAAACATGCGCTAGATCACTGGTTCTTAACCTTGGGTTACTCAGGAGTTTTGGACTGCAACTCCCAGAAGCCTTCACCACCAACTGTGCTGGCTGGGGTTTCTGGGAGTTGCAGTTCAAAAACATCTGAGTAACAAAGGTTAAGAACCACTGCGCTAGATTATGGAGAAAGCCGGAGAGTTCCAGAAAAACATCTACTTCTGCTTCATTGACTACGCAAAAGCCTTTGATTGTGTGGACCACAGCAAACTATTGTAAGTCCTTAAAGAAATAGGAGTGCCTCACCACCTTATCTATCTCCTGATAAGTCTATATGTGGGACAGGAAGCAACAGTTAGAACTGGATATGGAACAACTGATTGGTTCAAAATTGGGAAAGGAGTACGACAAAGCTGTATTGTCTCCTTGCTTATTTAACTTATATGCAAAATACATCATGAGAAAGGCTGGACTGGAGGAATCCCAAGCCGGAAGTAAGATTACTGGAAGAAATATCTACAACTTCAGATATGCAGATGATACCACTCTGATGGCAGAAAGTGAGGAGGAATTAAAGAACCTCTTAATGAGGGTTTGTTTGAATACAGTTTCTGTGGTCACGTGGCCAGCGCGACTAGACTCGGAATGCCGTTACATTGAGGTGATACCTATTTATCTACTTGCATTTTTGCATGCTTTCGAACCTGTTAGGTTGGCAGGAGCTGGGACAAGCAATGGGAGCTAAGTCCGTCATGTGGATTCGATCTTATGACTACTGGTCTTCTGACCTTACAGCACAGAGGCTTCTACGGTTTAACCCACAGCACCACCATGTCCCCAGTTTTTGCCATAAATATGGTTTAATAAAACACTGCTAATTCAGTCAAGGGTAATTGTTGAAATTGTGTACTCATCTCTCCCTCATCGCATATCTTGGTTAGTAAGCCAGTATTAAAACAACAGTTTCTTGGTTTGGTGAGGAACTGAGTTAATGGAAGTGTGAAAATTGGGGTATAAGGAACAGGACTCCAGTGTGTGGCTCCAATATTGATTTTTGGTTTAATAACTCACGGTTTGTGTACCAGACTTCATTATCATCCATCAACATCAGAGTGGAAGATGGAAATCATGTTGTTTTTTAATTTTAAGACAAAGAAACATCAGATCTTCAAAAAACCAACATAGTTGTCAAAACACTGTAACAATTCTTCTTTTCTGCCCAATCTGCAAAACTTAATATATTCTACATGCATTTCTCTGCCTGGTCTCTAGGATTGGGACTCTTACACTGATGTTTTGTTATTTTTGTATTATTATTTTTGTCTTGAAGATCATTTGGGCTGGTTGCACATGTATGCATAGGCTCACATTGACATATTATTGTGCAGGATCCTTATGAAAGTATACATTCTGTATATGATAAAAAAAATCACAAGTACATTACATAATTCTGGAACATTTCTATAATTGTATGCACTTAGAATATTATAAGTGCAATCACATGTAAGAGCCCTCAGAAGTGTATAGAATTGCAAGCAGTATAGATCTTTAAAGCAACAAAGTTAAGAATACATATAAATAATATTTCATTGTTATCTTAAAATGAATTCAAATGCCAGCTGCAAATAGGTTTTGGGGTGGTGGTGGTGGTTTCAAACTCCACCCCAGCTAGCAGTTGGCTGGAATTTTCCTCTCATCTATTGAAACAAAGAGTTGAAAAGTTGAGAGGAAAATTCCAGCCAAATGCTACCTGGGGTGGAGTTTGAAACCCCTCCTCAAAAGCCATTAGTAATCAGCATTTGAACTCTCCTGAAGAAGCAGACCTGGCACAATAATCTGCCATGAGTTTTTGGCATGTTCATATAGATGTACTATATTTTCTGAACTTTCCACAAAGCTTTGGTGCACAGCCTGAGGAAGATGGATTTCAATTGAAAGCTAGCTGTTTGTTCGATTTTCTAGTAGTCTTAATTCCCTGCTCTTGCTTCGTATTACTTAGAAATAGCAGGATAAAACGACAGTATGTTTCATCATGAGTGATATATGAAATGAAATTCCTTTATTATGATCAGCAGATCAGATAACGTGAGTGATATATAACCTGTTCTTAAGTCCAGAAGAGGGAAACATTTGTGCAATGATATCCAGATTTTTTTTGTATTTTAAAGTGCTAAGAATTATCTCTCTAAGTTCCATGCAAACAACAAAACTTTCCCTTCTGGAGAAGAATGTCTGCTGTGGAAGAACCAGCTTTGTTCTGATCTCTCAAAGTGCCCATGTCAGCAGACTGTGGGGGAGAATTGAGGAAGAGGTTAAAGAAGGGTTGGGATCCTAACTCGACATTGTTATGGATTTAAAGTAATGTACATGTTGGCTTCTTAGCATAACTGGTACAAAGAAAGAAATGACAGAGAAATTTGTATAGTAGCAGATATCCCTAAATGTTAAGATGGGCCCAAACAATTTAGAGTTGTAATGGCTGTAAGCATCGGATTCCATTTAGCTTGATAGCATGCATACCAGAAGTACACTGTGATTGAGATTCACTGTGTCTCAAAGCTTGTGTACATATGTGGTACATGACTAGATGGGGAAGGAGCACCCACCCAAAATTAGGAGCAAGGTATCTCTGTGCTCTGTCCATGAGGTGCTCCTGTTTGTATGATAAAAGAGAACAAATACATGGTTAAAACACACTTTTATTTATTTGTTTATATAACAATGTTTTATTTGTTTTTTTTTTAATAATCACAAACCTACATGTTGAGCTAACCCCATATGCAGTACATTACATTCTAGGAGTTTTAGATTTCATATTAAAATTTACGCTAACATGCCTTATTTTTAATTAAAGCTTTGTAGAACTTGCTATGGATTTAGTAACAAGTCTGGAAACGACAGCAGGAGAATCTGTGTGCCTGAGGTTTGGGAAAGTCTCTTAGAGCAGTGGTGTCGAACTGTGGCCCTCCAGATGTTCTTGGACTTCAACTCCCAGAAGCCTTCACCACCACCTCTGCTGGCCGGGATTTCTGGGAGTTGAAGGCCAAGAACATCTGGAGGGCCACAGTTTGACACCACTGTCTTAGAGGCTTTGCGACTTTTAGGCAAGATAAAGAAACCATGTCTGAACATTACATTTACTGTAAATACTGTTCAGACATTTACAAATGTTTCATTTTGCCCACAAAATTTGGAAACTTGCTTTTCTAAAATAAAGATTGAAATTCTAAGGAATTCTGCTCTTTCTTGCCATGCATGGGACTCAGAAGTCCAGCAGTGTGATTTGGAGCTTCTGGCTTTGGATCTAATCCCAATAGTGGTATACAAAACTGTCTACAAATTATTAATGTCATAAATTCAAATGTTAAGACTGTAATAAATGCCTTGGTAATAGAAATAGAACTTAGGGAGGATAACTGATGATGTTGATTTCTCATTGTGTCTGTACATGAACGATGTTGAGGCATTTGGGAAAATATGATTGAATGCTGTAAAACAATAGCTTAAGTTCTGTACACTTACATATACTGTTTCTACAAATTGTAAGACATAATTTTTTTTTCCTGACTCCTTTGTATTAAAAATAAAATCACAGTCACTTGGGTGATTTTGTGTGTGAGTTTGTTCCTCATAATCTCTTTATAAAATGTATGCACTTTAAAGGGATGTTTTTAATAGAAGTACTGCCTGGATGAAAGAATCCTTTGTAGAGGGAAGCTATTGTCCATTTCTGGATGTCTCTCTAGTTCCTGTGGAGCCTCCCAAGTCCCTCTGAGTGGAGGGGGGGGAAACCACCCTAATTTTAAGCTTGAATGGAGTATAATTGGAGGGGGAATGAGAGGGAGAGGAAGATGGGGGAAGGGAATTGGTGGTGTGCAATGCAGAGAGGATTGGAATTGGCAGTTGTGATGTGATTTTCCTTCCTCTTACAAATGAAGTTTCGTTTGCCTTGAGGACCATTCTGACTGTGAAGTGAAACTGAGCCTTCTTTCTCCATTCTAATTGATACCTTGCCTCAGACAGAAATTCCAGACTGCATACATACAGTGTTTCTGATCCTGCCTTTGCTATCCCTTGTTCGAACTGCATACTTAACTTGAGAGAGAGAGAGAGAGAGAGAGAGAGAGAGCACATTGTAGCGTTGACTTGTCCATTTGCATGTGAAGTATTTTTGGGAAGGTGTTGGCTTGGAACAAAAAAACAACCTGGCAGTAAATTCTCTCCCACATTATGGAATTTCCCTGTGTCAGCTCAGCTGGCAAGCAAGTTGCATTTCTTGAGTAAGCACCAAACGGCAGTGCTTGTGGCAGTGTCCCATTGTTCTGGCAGACTACCTGTTCTGAGTAGTCTGGCCGAACCCTGTTGCCCAGGAGGGGTGGAAGCCTTTTCACTAGCATCCAGTGGTAATTAAACAGTGAGATGAGAATATGATGAGAGAGGAGGTGGAGTGGTTGAATGGCCTCTGTCTTCTTTCATCTCTTTTTGGCTCCCTTTTGGCATTGCCCAGATTCCAGAATGCCCAGATTTCAAAATGTTACATACAGAGAACAAAGCTGTGCATACTGGGCTCTGTGGAACAACTCCCTCCTACAGTATATGTGTTTAGGATTGCAGCTTATAAAGAGAAAGAGAAGGTCTAGTTTCCCAAAGTGCTACATAATTGTCTGCTCAAGTGTTTCCTGGAGGCAACCACAAGTAGATGAGTAGTTGGTAAACAGGTGAGGAAGACTGAAATTCTACTTCTCCCTCTTCTTCAGTTTTGTTCTTTTACCTTAAGCTTTGATGTAAGAGTTCACATATAAAATATATTTATTTAAAAATGTGATCTGTACCTTACAGTAGAGCTTCCTTTGAAGTAAGTGTGTTGTGGATCAAATTGTGAAAATGCCTTGAAGTCTACCTATAATAGCCCATCCCTGTGAATGCCGAGAACCAATTTTATGAGAAATGAAAAACACCAGAATATCTTGAAGACAGAAGCAGTTATGTGAATCACACATAATATCCAAATTCAGTGTCAAGATGATATTATATGAGGTCTGTCTTGTTGAGGTAATGGTTAGCACTGGCTGAAACTCTGTTGCACAGCTCTGCATGCTCAACGGGGATAATGTCATCACCAGCAGCAAATTGCTCCACACTGAACCTGATTTGAGGGGGGGGGCACATGGCTCATACACAATGCAGCGAAGTTGTGGTGCACCCCAAATCACCAAAGAAAGCCTTTAATGAGCAGCCATTTGGTGCTGCTGTTGCACATCCAGAGCTCTGCAGCAGGAATTCAGTCAATACAGTATCTGTAAGCAACATATCAGAAAAGTTAAAAGAATAATTTACTATTCATTGGTTTCAGACATATAGGAAGATATTTTTGCAATGCAAGGTATCTTAATAGCCTATTAGTTTTTAATATTTTGTATGGGTAGATGAGAATTTAAAATAAAAGTTTGAAGTTTTATATACTACCTTTCATCCTAGTGGTTTTTAAGATGGCTTTAGTAACAGGTTTAATAAACCTCAGGTTTCACTGGGTACAAAAATAATACAAAATAACTAGTTTTAAATTTAAATGCATACACAGGTGCAACCTGGTGTCTTTTGGCTCATGGATGGAGCCAGACCTTTCTGTTCTTCTGATTTGCAATCCCAGAAGCAAGGGCAGAATGGGAGCCAGCTTTCATTCTGTTAAGCAACCACCTTGCTTCTCTTTCTCTGACTCATAGATGGTCCAAAGTTTTTCATCCTCTTTTGTTGGTTATTTGTCAGGAGTTCCATCCGCCAATTCATTCCATGGTAGAATACCAGGGTGCCTATCTGTAGCTCCACAGATAATTTCACCAACCAAAATCTTTTTCTGTTATTAACTAATTTGTTGTCATTATGAGAATTCCATCTGAGTAATGTGTTGGTGAGAACAAGATTTGTCATAGGCAAACAGCATTTCATATGAGTCGAGAGCTTGAAATATAGATCATTCCATTTAATAATCATTTTATAATGTGGTTGTAGCTATGAAAAGCTGATGTTATGAACCCATAAAGTCTGGAGGGCACTTTGTTCTTAAATGCTTCTTATTTTATATTTTCCTATCAGTGGCACAGTTGAAAAAAATAAAGATACATTAAATTTGTTTGTTTCTTTGTGTACATAGACTGGTGAAATAACAAGTATTCATTTCCCTCATCTTCTCGGTATATTTTATTTCTGGATGGCAAAACAATTGAAATGGGAAATGACCTTAGATACAGTTTCCATGACACCCTTCATCCGTATCCAGTGTTGAAGATGATAAAAGTCTACAGCTGTCTTTTGATAGTGAATGACTAATTGGGTGGCTGAAAGTGGAAAAGATCTAATGCAACAATAATAATAATAATAATAATAATAATAATAATAATAATAATAATAATAATAATAATAATAATAATAATAATAATAATAATAATAATAATAATAATAATAATAATAATAATAATAATAATGAGGAAAAGTGGAACAGCTGTGCTTTTATATACGCCGCTAATTGTCAGTTATGACATCCCAAGGACAACGTGACCTAATAGTGCCTAAAGCATATGCAAAACCCTAATACTGCTAAAAGTAGAGAGCTTCTTAAAAAAAAAGGCAATGCATATTTACACAGAACTAAATTATCTCTGATCATGGAGCTCTTTAACAGGATTTTCTCCTGCCCAAATGAACTTTCTCTAATCTCAGTCCAAATAAACCTTCTCTAATTTTAGCCTTTCTAATGGATTTTAATCTGAATTCCTGAATTATTTCCTCCTTAGTAATTGAGGCAAAGTAAACTCATTTATTACGTTGTCTCATGTCTTCCGGGTAAAACAAGTGTGTGTATTTGTAACCAAAGAAGCGATTACTATATTTGTATTATATCAAAGTGTGAGTTTGAGTGTCATTATTTTTAGCCATTGTGAGATCTCTGAATCTGAGCTTCTCTCTTATTTATAGGATTGTGTCAGGTCTTCCTTCTTTTTTTCTTACATAGAGTAACATAGTCTGCAGGACATTTCTCAAAAAAGGATATGTAATTTTGATGAAGTCTAGACATTTAACATTAATGTATATCTAAAAGGAAAAGGACAGAAGGAACAATTTGCTTAATGTGTTTTCTGTTAAAACCAGAAACCAGTTAGTGATTGTTAACCCATCCGGTCTAACTACTGGTCAACAGAGTTCCCCATTCAGAGCAAAACCAGCTAGCTATTGTGCATCCATCTGGTTCAGCTAGTGCCATTTCTGTCCATTCAGCTTAATTCTCCAATGAATAAACTGGCACGGTTAAAACAGTGCAATATAAGAATGATTGAGAAACCTGTTGCTTTATTGCAGTTGCAAATACATGATAGCTTTAGGAACTGGGGAGGGGTTGGAGGAAGGGAACATGCCGCACCTGTGGTGCTGTGCTGACATACTGGCACGAACCTCCAAGCTGAAGCTCATGCCCATCTCTAAAGTACACATGATGAAGCAGATGCATTGACAGTTATGACCTGATGGTATATAGCTTCATGACTGCTGATGTGTAGGATAAAATAACAAAGCTCTTAGGTTATCTAGCACCTTTTATTTTGGTTCATTCTGTAGATGGGTGCTAAAAATGTTCAAAACGAGGCTCTGAACAAAAATAGTCTCATTTTTTTCTTTTTGCTCATAGTATCATGGGTCCAAATGGAGGGAGATCTATAAATAGAAGTAAAATGCCACAGGTATTTCTGGATTTGACTACATACACAAAAATATATGTGACAATTTTGGCAGGAAGCTATAAAACTCAACGTAAGTAGGTGCTTGTGGTAAGCATGTGAACTGCCTTCTTTATTAAAGTTATGATAAGCACATTTTTCATAAAAATTCTGAGTGACTCTGGTCTTGTGGAGTTTCTTATGTGACATGTTCTTCTTTCTAAATTTTGATACCAGTATTTTACAAGGTAAGAATCTGCTAAAGATTTGGGTAGGGTTTCTTGTTTGCCTAGAGTAATCTTGTGATGTAAAAGGAATCTAATGGTTAAAATTCTTTCATATTGCGTGATCATGAGGTTCTTTATGAAGAAGCCTCTCTCTTGTCTGGAGGTAGATGAATAAGAAACACTTTTGTTCTCTTAATTTTAATTATTATTTAAAATAGAAATAATGTCCAGTGTGCAAGCCTGTATCTAAAGATTATATGCTTATAACCAGACTTTAAAAAGAGCTTTCTGTTAATTTAAAAATATTTATATTCCAAAGGAAAACACGTAGAGTAATATGATTGATTTGAATAAGGCAGCTAAACTGAATGTGGGATATTCCTCAAGAAGACTTGAGGATCATCATTTTGCTTTGTTTATTTCTTTTTACCTCTCATCTTGGTATGAGGGTTGAAATTCATTGAATGCTGCAATGCTTCTGGGTTTGGTTTTCGCCATGGTTGATAGAATTGGATAAAGGGCTAAGTGGGAAACAGAACATATGAACATATTGGTGGGACTGGGACCTGAAGGTAATCAAGCAGCCAGACAGAGGACCAAATGTTCTTTAAGATAAATCTTTATTTGAAAACACAGATATGTAGTGGGTGTTGTGGGTTTTTCGGACTCTTTTGCCATGTTCTGAAGGTTGTTCTTCCTAACCTTTCACCAGTCTCTGTGGCCGGCATCTTCAGAGGACAAGAGTCAGAACTCTGTCTGTACTCTGGTGCAGTTTGTTTAGATAGTTGAGTATTTATAGCTGTGGGATCAGCTTTTGTCCTTTTCAGGAGGGTGATTGTGGTGATCAGCATGTTTTTTTGTTGTGGGTTTATTGTTGTGATAAGAGGGAGAGATTATCTGTCACTGTGATTGATGGGTGTTGTTAGCTAGCCTTTTGTGTGCAGTGATCACCAGTCCTTGTAGCTGGATAGAGTTTGTTGACCTTTTGCAGGCTGTATTTTTCAGTGCTGGGAGCCAGGTCTTGTTGAATTTTAAACTTCCTTCCTTTTTGTTGAAGCTCTGCTGGTATTTGTGAATTTCAGTAGCTTCCCTTTGCAGTCTAACATAATGATTACTGATAGTTGATAGTTGATAAATACTCAATGATAGTTGATAAATGTACAAACAAACTGTACCAGAGCACAGAGTTTTGACTCCTGTCCTCTGAAGATGCCGGCCACAGAGACTAGCGAAACGTCAGGAAGAACAACCTTCAAAACACTGCAAAAGAGCCCGAAAAACCCACAACAACCATCAGATTCCGGCTGTGAAAGCCTTCAAGAATACAGAGATATGTAAGTTAATATAATAACTAGGGAGCAGCCAAACCTGATGTAAAAGCTTTTACACCATCCTACCTAGCTTGGAAAACTAGCAGGTGATCAGGATTATGTAGAATGAATTTGGAGCCTGTGAGATGTCATAGCCTTGAAGTGTTTTGGGTTTTGGCCTAGAGGACCTCACATAAATGGGACAGGTAAGCATAGATGGGGATATTCACTATTGCAAGTCCTGTGACTCCTGGAGTACTTCAGATGGATCCTTAGCACATCTTCCTTCCCAGTGCAGTAAACTCTTCATATGTATAGAAGCAGCATTCCCCACATTACTGCGGTTGGGAAGAAATTATCTTATTCTGTCTGCATCAGCCAAAAGTGGTAATGCTCTGAACCACAAGTTATGCAAAAACACAAGTGCAAATAAGGTTTGTAAGAAGTGGACTTGAGTCCTGCTCTGGAGGAGGTGAATAGTACACAGGAGAACCTGGGAAGCTTGATCAGGGTTAAGTGACAGTTGGAAAGTTATGTTAAGCATGATGATCTTACTTGACTGGCATATGTTAAACAAATGTGACCACAGTTTATGTACATATACTTACATTCTTGTTCTCAGAAATAATCAGTTCTGGGAAGTAGCTGGAAACTTATCAACTATCTTTATACACCTTTTGAAAGTTACTTCTGATAAGCTTGCTGGAACAGTCTGAAGAAATTTGAAAGATTCCTTTAATCTTCACACACAACCCTTTGTCATGGAAAAAGTGCCAGTTACCTTTTCTGAGAAGAATATTATAACATTTTGTTGCATTATTTTTGATATAATATTGCTGTGTTGAAATTACAGAACAAATACAATGTGACTTTTATTAATTTTATTATTCAAATAAATTACCTGAGATATCTCAGAAACTTATTTTGCTCAAATAAAAATTTCTCTCCAGCATCTCCTCAAATTTTCAATAAATTGAAATTGTCCACAAGTCCCCAGACTTCAGTTGTCAGCCTTTGTCATTTCCTTGGGATCAAGATTTGTGTAAGAATTTCAACACTGGGCTTAGTACTGGGTAATAAGCCAAGCAGAGAGTTGCCTCTGGAGATGCTAGCAGCCACCAAATCATGTTAAGTAGTTTTAGATTTTCATGGTAGAAATGACAGAAGTCTCAATAAAAAATTTGATACCTGGTAAGGTGTGAGACCAGAGATGAGACAATGGAAGTCCTCGCCGGAGTGTCGTCCTCAGTTAAAAGAGAATGCGAGACCTAGACCACATCTCCGACTTCACGCGTCGCGGTCAGACACCAGGGGGTAGGCACAGGAGCCCTGGAACAGGGGATAATGAGAATCTCTGTCTCTACACAGACCCAGCTAGAAAAGGCGGGAACTGAAGTAGCTGAGAGACCGTTGATAGAGGCGGGGCACGGGGAGGTGGAGGAGGGGAGAGACAAGATACCAGGGGGAGGGGAGTGGATCTGGGTGGAGGATCCATGGACAGGAAGAAGTGAGAGGGTGAGGGTGCCTCGTGAGGAGGCAGATTACAGGAGAAGAAGAGGTTTACCCCCCAGACTGTCATACTGGGGTGAGAAAGAGGCTAGAGAGTGGAGAAGACATTTGAGGGAGGAAAAGGAGAAAGTGGAACAGGAGGAAAGGGAAAGGAAGGCATGGCGACTGGAGGAGGCTCGCAGGGAGAAGTCTTTACCAGACCCTGGGACCCCTATGCTGAGGGGAGCGACCCCTCAGACTTGGAGAGGGGAGATGAAGAGACATTACCTTTGATTGAGGTAGATGTTGAAGGGAAAGTACCGGGTGAAGTGAACCCGTTCCTCAAGGGATAAAATGGGTTAAAATGCAACCAGTTTTAACCCATTTTATCAGGAAACATGGATGCCCTCGTTGGACCCAATGGCGATGAGAGAAAAGACAAACGACAAGTTGAATGTTGATACTTCTTTATTTAATGTTCCAATAAACCCTGTTTCTGTTTTTCAAGAACAAGAGACTCCTGTATTTGTGTCTGGTAAGCCTGAGGTAAATACTGAACCCTCACACAAGGGTAGCGTTGAATGGAGAAAGCTTCTGTTTCTCGTTGGACACAAAATAGCATAAAACCCAACAAGGTTGATATCGTGTACAGGAGTGCTGAGATGAAGCAGCTACTGCATGTTTTTGATCATTACTGCTTTAATAATTTACGGAGAAAAGAAGTAGCCAAGTGGTAGGAAGACGGCCTTCCTGAGACCTCTGTGGCTTCAAATTTTGTATGTGTATTCCGTTTGACTGAGAGACTCAACTAGAGGATTTATGTATGTATGTATGTATGTATGTATGTATGTATGTATGTATGTATGTATGTATGTATGTATGTATGTATGTATGTATGTATGTATGTATGTATGTATGTATGTATGTATGTAAAGCATTTATACCACAGTTCTTTCATCAGAAAGGCTCCCAGCACAGTCCCTTTCCTTTGGCTTGCAGCCTGAAAAAGGAAACAAAATGGGGATAATAAAAAGGAAAAGGAAATTTATTTATTTTAATTTATATATTTTTTGGATTTCTGTCCCGCCCATCTAGACCAAAAGTCTACTCTGGGTGGTTAACTTAGAAAACTTGGAGCACTAATGTTATGTTACCGATAGAATGATGAACTATGGTGGAGAAGAGTTGCTTGCGGTTCAAACCACCCTTGGTCTCCCAAGAAATATTTAAGTGATCTGACCTTCTTGAAAAGGGCTGCAGTATGGTGGAATTTGTTAATTTGTTAGTCTAGTATTTTGATCTTCTGGCTTCTTATTACTTCAGCCAATTGAGAGGAAGCTCTGGATCCCAAATGTCTGCTGTCGCTCACCTGCTACTTCTCCTGCTCTTCTTCCCAGGTTAGAAAGCTCCAGTGTCATCTGGGAAAGAAAAGGGATCTAGCCCAGTTGGAAAATACTGCAGTCTGACAGGTTGACAATTCCACCAACTAGGCATTGTGTTATATCCAGAAAATGGTAAAAAAAAATCCTGTTCCATTTTTATGCTGGCATGACACGACTGGTATGCATGTCATTGTTGGAGTACTACAAGTTAAGAAATTAGTGTAAGAATTTGCTATTGCATGCTAAGTCTTGTGATTCAGTGTGCAACAGCGCTAGCTTCTTGCAGCAATTTGCCAGCAGGATTAACACCAACTGTATTATGTTGTTGGGTATAACTAATAAGATTTTGGTCAGTGTGTATTACGCTCAGGCAAGATCATTTGTAAGCAGCATTGATGAAAGATGTGAATTCCAGTTTCTGATTCAGTGTACAGTATGCTTGTAGTCCAACATGAATTTGACCAAACTCCGAGAGGCAGTGGAAGACAGGAGGGCCTGGCGTGTTCTGGTCCATGGGTTCATGAAGAGTCGGACACGACTTAATGACTAAACAGCAACAAATGCTTGTAGAAGGGTAAATGCAGTCCATTATATAATGGTGTTTCTTTGTCTCCTTTGATTCTGTGCTCATCTAGTATATAGTATGGATATTGACATGCCAAATGCCAAAAGCAAAATGTTCCTTTCTTCTTTTCATCTTGGATCCATTTATCAGACAGCTTTCAACCCATCTCCTCTAATACAAACTTATTGGATGAGCAAATCTAATCACAAAATTAATATATGAACAAAGGCCTGCAGTTTAACAATATGAGAAGTACCAGTCATGTGCAGTGGTGTGCCAAAATAACAATAACTGTCTCCCTCTATAGCAACTCTAGACAATATGGTGCCTTTCAGATGTTTTGTAATTAAAATCCCATGAGCCTTAGCCAACATGGTCACTGGTCAGAGAGTATGAGAATTTTCAGATTATAACATCTGGAGGGGTGACCTGTTTTATATAAGGTAAGGTAAAGGTTCCCCTTGACATTTAGTCAGTTGTGTCCGACTCTAGGGCGCAGTGCTCATCCCCGTTTCCAAGCCGTAGAGCCAGCGTTTGTTCGAAGACAGTTTTCGTTGTCACGTGGCCAGCGCGACTTAGACCACGAACGCTGTTTATCTTCCCACCGAGGTGGTCCCTATTTTATCTACTCACATTCACATGCTTTCAAACTGCTAGGTTGGCGAGGAGCTGGAACAGAGCGATGGGAGCTCACTCCATTGTGTGGATTTGATGTTATGACTGCTGGTCTTTTGACCCTGCAGCACAGAGGCTTCTGCAGTTTAGCCCGCAGCGCCACCACGTCCCTGGTGCCACCACGTCCCTGTGACCTGTTTTATAGTCTTGCAGAATTACAAGCTAATGCAGGGATTTCAAGACTTGTTGGTTTCTCAGGTACTGTTTGATTTTTGAATAATCCCCGTACCTCTCTTCCCCTCCTTTGCCACTGTTTTGACCCCTTTTAACAAAGGGAAGGAGAAATTAAAGCAGTGCAGCACAAGAAAAATCTAGTATCTACTCCTAGTATGTAAAAATTTTGCTCAGTACCCATTTGTGTGCTAGGCAGCTGTGCACCATATGTGGGGTGGAGAAACAGGCTAATCTCTCCTCCAGGCTTGAGAAAAAAATGACCCTCAGAAGTGGCAGAATGTATGTTGTATCAGAAGGGAACAGGTTCCCTATGGTCACTTCAGATTTAATAGGTAATTAATACATAAGACAGAGGAACGTGGTGGCGCTGCGGGCTAAACCGCAGAAGCCTGTGCTGCAGGGTCAGAAGACCAGCAGTCATAAGATCGAATCCACGCGACGGAGTGAGCACCTATCACTTGTCCCAGCTCCCGCCAACCTAGCGGTTCGAAAGCATGCAAATGCGAGTAGATAAATAGGTACCATCTCGGTGGGAAGGTAAACAGCGTTCCGTGTCTAAATCACTCTGGCCATGTGACCGTGGAAGATTGTCTTTGGACAAAACGCTGGCTCTGTGGCTTGGAAACAGGGATGAGCGCCGCCCCCTAGAGTCGAACACGACTGGACAAAAATTGTCAAGGGGAACCTTTACCTTTACCTAATACATAAGACCCCACTTTCTTACTAGGGATAAATAGAATTTGGTGAGGGGTTTAGGTAAATAGATGGTCTTCCTGATCCCTTTGTCAGAGCAATCCCTGTTCATTTTCCCCATACATAGATGTAGGAAGCGATTGGTTCCAGTAGAGCTTCGCAGCATGGCCCTTTGCGGATGGCTAAATGCTTTGCAGTATCTTGCAGAAAGCCCTGTCTACATTTTACCTTTTAGCTAACAGCCTATGTTGCTCTTGTTCATGTCCACCTGCTCAACATCGGTTGTGGCATCAGTAGCCAATAAAATCTTTGTTCCTAGCAGGGAAGAGGAAGCGAGAGCCTTAGTTTAATGCTGTCATTGCAGTTGGAGAGAGTGCATGTATGTCTCAGTTTCTCCATAATAAAATGGAGCTTCATTTTCTCTGGAAGCATTCGGTTTGTGAACATACAGAGTAGGGTGAAAAGCAATGTCAGGCCTTGTTGGTACTTGGATTGTAGAACACACAGCATACCAGGGATCTCCAGGTAAAAGGAGAGCTACTGCTAGCCAAGACTTGCTAGTACTGAAACAAGGATCTGATTCTGGGTAAGGCAGTTTTCTGCATTTTTCTGTTTCTAAAATGTCCGCTTTGTATTTTGCAAACAAATTATGATTGAGATCTCAGTACCTTTACTGAGCTTGCAGATCAGCTTCAGTAGAATTGCAGAGGTGTGGGAATTCACCTCCCCCCGAGTAGCCCCCTGTGCTCTCTGAAAACTTGCTCTAGAGAGGTGGGGGGGGGACCTCTCTGGTTCCAGATTTTGAACAACACAAAGAGCTACAAACTGGAGAAGAAAATCTTGTCACACTAGCAGACATCTTTACATTTGTTTGAGGAGTGGGAATTGGCGTGCTTTGCAGCTGAGAAGGTAAACAGCTGAATTCTAAACTGAAACCATTTTTGTGATTCCCTTTATTAAAACACCAGTGAACTACTGCTACAGAAGTTCTTGTTGTGTTTTCTTTATACAATTTGTAATCAAATGCAGAATAGGTATCTATCTCAGGAAGCTGTATCCTGTTGAACATGGCAGTAAGAATTCTGCATCTTAGATTTACGTTAACTGGATTATTATCGTTTTATAATCTCAGAGGAAGTATTTTGTTTTGTTTTTCACTGGCTTTATTTTAAAGTGTATACAGACAATGACAGAAAAAGGAACTAGTTTCAGATGGTGAATTCAGATAGAAAAGTAAACAAAATTATGCCTTCGAGAATACATTAAACAGGATTATGTTTATCAAGAATTTGTAAATGTTAAATTAGAATATGAGATTTGGTTCTTGGTGGCATTCCCATTTCCGCTGAGTAAGTTTAGATCCCTAATCTTTGTCTACTAATTGGGCCTGCTAATTTCTGTCAGGTGTTCTAGTGACAATACCTCTAACTGAAGCAGCCCAAGTTTCTGAAGGTGCATCATGTATTAACCACCTGGGTGCTACCATTTCATTATGTATAGTTTATTTGTAATGGAATCTCCTAAGGTACAGCAAGAAAGGCTGATGTTATATGGGCTAACCTTATCTTGAAATTGGATGTTTGCATAAAAGCTGGCAAAGTTATCCGGCTCATTATTTTAAAGAGAAAAGAATGGCATGTTGAAGGACAATAATTTGTGTAAGAAAATGTTTCCCCAGAGTTTTTCAGGAAATCATTTTATATGTCTCAGATGGCAGTTTCACTTCTAAGATCATAATTTGTGATCTGTCAATCAAATTTGTCCTTCCTTGTACGTTGGTATAATATCTACTTGTCGAGGGTAGAATGTCTTGGGTGTTGATGTTTTATGTTTCAGCGTTTTGCAGAAGAGCTGTAAAGCAGATTCACTTTCCAATTTTATGTGTACAGAAATGTAAATCCTGCATTTCTAGTGTTTCCATTATATGTTACAAACAATAATAAAAATGGCAAAATAACATAAAAACAATAGTTATAGAGCAGTTGATGCAGATGACTGTTCCAGTATAGAATATTTTATGTTCTGTTCAGTTGGTTGTGATCTTGTAAATCCATGGAAATAAACAGAATAGATTCAATAGAAGAACTGCATGTGCAGTGGGTAGCAGAGCATGATTAAGAATCTGTTAAAATCTGTAGTAATGGTTATTTATACCACTTCATGAGAAAAGGTAGGCTAAGGCTGCAGTCCTAAATACAGGTATCAGGAGGTATGCATAGACAATTCTTTTTGTGGTTAAATCTAATCTAGTAACTCATTCTAATTAGTGGTAACCCAAATCTAGTAATGGATTAGTGGCAAACTAATTTGAAGTCTCAGTGTGAGCTTGGACCTCTGGCATTGCCAACACCTGACATTGATTAGGAACTTCTGGAGTCTGTATTCACATGCAAGCTTTATGTTAGATGATTCTAGTCTATTGTATTACTGACTGCTTGCTAACCTCACAGTAGGAGATTAACCCTTTTTATTCGTTTGGTGTTTTTATGATGTCCTCTGATACTAAATTTAGCCTTGTAGGCTTATCATTGTACAAGCACAAGAACAAAAGGGTTTTAAAATTTCCTTTGCAATATATTCATCACAGTGTTGGGATAAAAGCTACAAATTTCTGCTTTTGGACTGCAACTCCCAGAATTCTCTAGGTGACATGGCCATTGGGCAGGCTGTCTTCGTGCTATGTAGGGAATTCCGGGAGTTATAGTCCTCAAACATGAAACTCCACAGCTCTAGTTGGAACACTTATGCTGGTTGGGGCAGATCCCGTAGTTTTTCTTTATGGCTTCTGTGCATTACACTGTGGGTAATCTGCGCATGCGCGGAGCCTCATTGGTCATTCTAGAGCTTTTGCGATAGCAAAAAGATCATTAATGCAGACCCCTCCCCCTTGGTATATGTACCTTGGCTCCAAGGCTCTCCCTTCAGTTTCTTTCAACTGCCACGTTGAGAGCCTCTATCGTTCCTTCTGTGAAAACTGAAAGCAAAAGAAAAGGAAAGTTATTCAATCTTATTCTATTTAGTACTTTAATATAACGTGCCCTCCACTTCTATGATCGTGCAAGCAGACAAAACTGAGCAGTCAAAGTCCAAACCCTCGACATTGAAAACTGCGCTGAAGAGGAAACTGTCCATCGACGCTTCCTCGGTGGCAGAACCTTCATCTCTGAAGAAGGCTAAGTTCTCGAAACCAAAGCGCCTTCCATCTGTCTCCCTGACTCCACAGCCATCAGAATCTGGAGACCTTGTCTGCATCAGTTCCCTTTCAGATGAGGAACCTCTTCTACCTCATCAACAGTCTCCTTCTCAATCCCCCGAGTGGGAACAGCGGGTCTCCTAACAGCCTGCAACATTCTTCGGGCTCTCTGAGTGCATCCTTGCCAGTTGCCTTCACAGACCTGCATGACACTGAGACTCAACCAGAGACTGACACAGCAGGCCTAACAACTTGGCCTCCAGCACATCATCACAGGCACCAAGCCTCTAAGAGCGTCCACTTGCCTTTACACGTGGAAAATGAATACGTTCAAGCACCATCATTGGGATGCTCTTTGCCCTTATTGGTGCCCGATGGAAGGACCCACCACACATTATCGGCCAGACGTTTTTCCTGGTCTGGTGGCATGGCCAGAACATGCTGCCCCTCCCTCGAAGGTGTCATCATGATCGCTCCAAGTTTACTGGCACCTCTTATCTGCCAGCACCAAAAAGGTCCAAGCAAGCCGATCAATACCCCTTGGCTCCAAGCATGTTCTCAGCACTGGCAAGTTATTATTTCCTGGCTTATCAGAAAGACAGTAAGTGTTCCTCTTACTCCGTGTCTCTGGCATCTCTTTACTCCACTATGATACAGTGTGGTCCATCAACACCCTTTCCATCCCAACAGCCATCTGGACACAAGCAGGAACCTCCATTCTGACAGAAACTCGACACCAACCCTTTCAATGTTGACAATTGTCGATACCGAATAGTGTCCCTGGATGCACCTGCGACTCTCGCAGCAGTTGAAGAACCTCGATATCAGCCCCTATCTATGGGCGCACCTTTGGGATCAAGACCAATAGATGACCCTCGGTATCAAACACTGTCCACCGACGTGCCTTTTGCATTGACATCTGGACATCGACATAAATACCTCGAGGATCAGTCCGTTGACGTCGATTGACAGTAGACTCATGTCATGAACAGTCTGAACATGGCTCTAGACCTCAGATGCCATCAGTATTGTTAACATCTCCAGACTTGGACCTGGCAGATACCGACCCTCCATCTCCAGCTGAGGACTTTCAAACTTATGCCCAGCTCATGGTTCACACGGCTAAGTCCCTCGATCCCAAATTCATAGACCGATGACTGAACCAGCAGATCACCTTTACGACCCCATTTCTAAAGACACTACAACATCCGTCCATATATCCATGCTGCTGTCCTTCCTCAGCACAGCACATCTCTCCTGGACCAAACCAGAATCCTCTCACTCAGTGTCGAAGTGCATCGACAACCTCCATTGAGTGCATGACCCGGGCACTGTTTCCTGCAGAAACAGCCAGCCCCTAACTCCAATTTTGTTGAAGCATCACAATCCTGTTCCCGACACTGACAAATCCTGATACCGCCCAACAAAGATAGTAGTCGTATTGACTCGATGGGCAGATGGTTGTACTCCTCCGCTGCCTTACCATGAGGGTTGCCAACTATCAAGGAGCCATGGGCACCTACTAATGTTTCCTTTGAGACAACATGTCCACTTTCATTGATGCACTCCCTAAGGACAAGAGAGTGCTAGCTCAGACCTTTCAACAGGAAGGCCTCTCAGTGGCAAAACAGCAGATGTTGTTGGCCAGACACACAGTCAATGTTACATCCAAATCGATGGCCACTTCTGTAGCGCTTTGCCGTTTTTCTTGGCTCTGAACCGCTGGCCTTGCAGAGGATACTCGTGCATGTATTGAAGACCTCCCATTTGATGGGGTAGGTCTTTTCAATGCAGAGATGGACGATATTCTAGAAAACGTCCAAAAGAAATAAACAGCTGCTAGATTATGGGCTGTTTACCCTACGTACCGACAGTGCCCTCAGCGCACCTAATGGCGGCACCCTTGTAATTCATACCAGAAATTCCAGCAAGAACCCCAAAGGCAAACATCCTACATGCCTTATTACAAGCAGCAGCCCTGTTGTACTAAGCCCTGCCAACAGGCTACAACCAGGCGCACTGACCGCAAATCTAAACAGCACGTTTGACATCCAGCTGGCTGAGACTCTGTTACAATCTCAAACCAGCCCTCCTCCTGCCTGTGACAAACCCAGACCTACTGGGATATGCCACAGTTTCACTAAGCTGCCACCAACCATTCCCTATAAGAAGTCACACAGACCAGGGATGGATTTTCAACAAATAAAAGAACAAGGTTTATTAAATAACACACAGGAAAAATAAAAGGATCAAGTGAATAAGATACAGTAACGTGGCTTAGTCTCAATCATACATACACACAGTTTGGTTCACACAGAACACTTAACTTGAAGCACAGACCCTGAACCTATCAGTTCTGGCTAACCATACAGACACCTGAACCTATCAGGTTGGTACTGACTGACACACAGTAGTACCCTGTCTGACACACAGACTCCCACTCAAGCTTCTTCTCTCAGCTCTGCTCCCAAACTTCTCCACACACGCTCCACATATATATACAGTACAGCCCCTCCTCCTGATGTCCCGCCTTCCACTCCCCATAGGATGGAACTTTCCCTCCAAACCCATGACAGACAGGTAACATCAGTGCTGTATGTAACACCTCCCCTCTTTATAAGTTGTTTTGTAGGGGGAAAGCTAAGGTGCTTTTCACCAAAAAACAACCTGGACCCAAAACAAACAAAAACAGTCATATAATAACATACAATACCATACTTACTTATACTTACACTCTATTAGGCATTTACCATTTTCAATACATCAAGTTACCTTTATTCATACAAATCAATCATGTTTAATAAACAGGTACATTTAACTTTTTGTCATCAAAATATATACATAGTCCATGTTTCTTTCGCCGTCTTCATTCTTCAGGTCTTCTTGACAAGGCGTCAGCAACACAGTTCACTGACCCTCTGACCACCTTCACTTCAAAGTCATAGTCTTGCAGGTTTAAAGCCCACCTCATAAGTTTACTATTGTGGGTTTTCATTGTCTTTAACCATTGCAGTGGTGAATGGTCAGTGCACAGAATAAAATGTCTTCCCCAGATGTAAGGCTTGGCCTTCTGGATCGCGTAGACTATGGCCAGGCACTCCTTCTCCACGGTTGCCAAATGCCTCTCACCTTTCTGGAGTTTCCTACTCAGGTAGGACACTGGATGCTGGTCACCATTCTCATCCTCCTGGCAAAGAACTGCTCCTACCCCGCTGTTAGACGCATCGGTGTAGATGATGAACTCCCGGTCGAAGTCTGGAGCACGCAGCACTGGAGAGTTGATGAGCGCCTGCTTCAGCCTCACAGTCGCTGGTCCACGGGATGCGGTCATCAGTCTTCTTCCTCGTCAGCTCGGTCAGCGGAGCCGCCATCTCGCTAAACCTCGGGATGAACTTTCTGTAGTAGCCCACCAACCCAAGAAATGATTTGACTTTTTTCTTGGTGTTGGGTCTGGGCCAATCACGAACTGCTTCTATCTTGGCCTCGAGGGGTTTTATCACTCCTCCCCCTACTATGTGACCCAAGTATTTTATTTCTGGGCTACCCAGCTGCAGTTTGTTCTCTTTACAGGGCCTAGGCCAAAGCACTTCCTCCCCTGGGTTAAAGTGCCTCTCCCTGCCTTCCTGGTCATCCCAAGTTTTCTCTCTGACCTTTTGAGCTTGCAGGGTCTCTGCTGCTAGCTCTAGGTTTCTCTTTAGGTCATGCCTTAAAGAGTTTATATATGTCACAACATCTTGTGGGTCATCCTGGGTGATCTGCTCCCAATTTTGTTTGATCAAATCAAGGGGCCCTTTCACCCTTCTCCCAAATAAAAGTTCAAACGGACTGAACCCGGTACTGGCTTGTGGCACTGATCGATAAGCAAACAAAAGGGATTGCAGCTTCTGGTCCCAATTGTTTGGATTCTCTGCCAAGTAAGCCCTAATCATGCGCATTAGAGTCCCATTGAACTTCTCAGTTAACCCATTACTTTCAGGGTGATAGGCAGTGGTTTCCTTGTGTTTAATTCCACAGATTTGCCATAACCGTTTCATGAGCTTCGATGTGAACGATGCGCCCAAATCTGTGATTATTTCTGAGGCAAATCCCATCCTGGACATATACCCCACCAAGGCATCTGCCACTGTGTTAGTTTCAATGTTAGTCAAGGGTATGGCTTCAGGGTACCTCGTGGCATGGTCCACAATGGTGAGAATGAACCGGTTCCCCCTCTTTGTGGCCTTGGGCAAAGGTCCCACAATATCCACCCCTATGCATTTGAACGGAGTGTCAATCACAGGCAAAGGGCACAACTTTGCTTTGGTCCTGTCGCGATTATTCCCCTGCCGCTGACACACATCACATTGTTTACAGAACTCCCTGATCTGCTTCCCTATGTCAGGCCAGTAAAAATTCTGTGTGATTCTCTGCTGTGTTTTGTTCACCCCTAAGTGTGCAGCAAACATGTCAGAGTGCCCCCTTTGCAAGATCATGGGGCGATACTTTTCAGGTACCACTAGCTGACTTCGGATCCCATCTCCCCCTTTTGAGATATTCCTCAGGGTCTCTCTATACAAAATCCCCTTTTTCTCTAGAAATCTCACTGGGGTTTCAGGTGTTAGCTGGGCGTCAGTCACCTGTTCAAAACACTTTTGGAGAGTGGCGTCTGCCTTTTGCTCTTGGCCAAATCGGCTGTCTGTGGTTAAGGTTTCCACCACAGCTTCTGAACTCCCCTCTGCTTCCGTCTCTGGCTCATCATTACCCCCCTGAACTGTCCCCGTGGTGGCTTGTGAACGTGTAATCACTAGCACCCGTTTCACATGTTCAGCCAGGTCATTTCCCACGAGCACGGCTGCTGGTAGAGTCGATGAAATCGCTAGCCGCCAAACTCCCCTCCAGCCTTGAAAGTTCACAGGTACCTCCGCTACTGGCAGTGAGATCACCTGCCCCTCAATCCCTGCCACCTTCATGCTCTCATTTGGGATTATATATTCCCTAGGAATAATATCTGGATGGCACAGGGTCACCTGGGAACAAGTGTCCCTCAGCCCCCTATACTGATGGTCAAGTATTCCTACGTCCACCCCTGCTGTTTCAAACAACTGAGAATCTGTTCTCACGAGCAAGCAGCGCTTGACCTCCCCAAGAGGACCATTTTCCTCAGCCTGATCAGCAGATGTAACTGTTCCAGATTGAGTAGCCATGGCAACAGGCTCCCTCAGTGATAAGGAGCTTTGCTCTTTCTGGACACAGAACACAGCTTTTGGCTTGGTTCCACTCGAATCATGAGGCACATTTCCTTTTAGCTGCTTTAATTTCTCACACTCTGAGATTAGATGGCCCTTTCCTTGACAGAAATAACATTTTCTGCTATATTTTGAGTCTTTCTCATCTTGTTTTGGTTTTCCCTCCAAAATCTGAGGTCTTGGTTTCATGTCTGAGGGCTTCCCTTCACCATGGGCCCCTCCCCCTTGCTGGCTTTTCTTCCCTTTTATTCTCAAATCCAGCTCCTTTCGCTTAGCCTCAAACTCAGCCCTGATCTGTAAAATTTCTTCCTCAGCCCTAGCTTTTATCTCTTTTACTTTTTCTTCAGTCTTATCTCTGATTTCTTCTAATTTAGTGTCTTTTTGCTGATTATATTTTTCAAGATCTTGCTCACTTTGTCTGGCCTGCGCCTCATACTTTTCTCTTTCCGAAATTTCTTCAACTGATAAATTGTTATTTCTCTTGTTGAGGAATGTTAATTCTAATTGTGCCATTCTAATTCTGTGTTTCAGTTCCATCTCTTCTATCCTCATGGCCATTCCCCTTTTCTTGGCATCTGCCTCTGCCTGACTGATTTCAGCTCTTTCTTTTCCTCTTATTTTAAGCTGTTCAATTTGTTCCTCCTTCTCTAGTTCTTTCATTCTGAATTCATGTTCTAGAGATAACTTAAAGTTTCTTAGGTCTCCCTGTGGTTCTCTCACTTCCTCCATTTCCCTCACCCTCAGTTCATGCTGTTGGGCTAAGAGTATTTTTCTGAGTTCTGGGTTCTGTTCTCCCGTGCTCTCATCCTGCACTGAGCCAAATTCATCCTCAGAACCTTGGTCCACCTGTGGGTCTTTCACTTCACCCATTTCTGCCATTTGGCTTCGAGTCAAGGGCATAATCCCCCCCCCCCAGAACAGGCTGCTTTCAAAAGTCAAGCCTCAAAATAAAGCGACCACTTTTTTTTTTCTCTTTTGCCTCAGAACCAGCCTTCTTATAGATTACTGCTGTTCTTCAGCACTAACTTGCAACAGTTGCGAGCCAGAGTCTACCCCCCTCTGCTAGGCCTCTCAGCAGGCAGGCTAGATCACTGCTACTACACAGTTTTGCCTCAGCTTTTTTCCCGCCAAAACAGGCTGCCTCAGAGCTCCCTAATCTAGTCCCCAATCTGAGGTTACACGTTCTTCTACTAGCGCACCTCCCCGTGAGGTACACCTAGAAGATTACCTACGTGCTCTCAGATTGTCCCTGACTAGACCCCCCTTGCTCTGGGCACACTTGCCAAGGCTTTGCTGGACCACTGGACAACTGGACCAGTCGTATCCCACACGCTGGACACCAATCAATGTGACAAACCCAGACCTACTGGGATATGCCACAGTTTCACTAAGCTGCCACCAACCATTCCCTATAAGAAGTCACATAGACCAGGGATGGATTTTCAACAAATAAAAGAACAAGGTTTATTAAATAACACACAGGAAAAATAAAAGGATCAAGTGAATAAGATACAGTAACGTGGCTTAGTCTCAATCATACATACACACAGTTTGGTTCACACAGAACACTTAACTTGAAGCACAGACCCTGAACCTATCAGTTCTGGCTAACCATACAGACACCTGAACCTATCAGGTTGGTACTGACTGACACACAGTAGTACCCTGTCTGACACACAGACTCCCACTCAAGCTTCTTCTCTCAGCTCTGCTCCCAAACTTCTCCACACACGCTCCACATATATATACAGTACAGCCCCTCCTCCTGATGTCCCGCCTTCCACTCCCCATAGGATGGAACTTTCCCTCCAAACCCATGACAGACAGGTAACATCAGTGCTGTATGTAACACTGCCCTCTGGAAGCACTTACCTATGTGGGAAGACATCACAACAGATTTGCGAGTTCTCTCCATCATCAGGAGCGGATACCACATAGAGTTCCATCAGCTTCCTTCCCATCTCACATCATCACACCTCTGTCCCAAACCCTGCAAAATGAAATTCAAGCATTGTTACTCAAAGACACAATAGAACCAATTCTGCCACACCAGACAGGCATTGTTTTTTCTCTCATTATTTCACAGACCCCAAAAAGCGCAGAGGCCTACAGCCTATCCTTGACCTCAGGGATCTAAATCAATATATCACTACTGTAAAGTTGATTGCTCTTGAATCCTCTTCCCTCTGCTCCACAGGAAGGTCTGGTTCGCAGTAATAGACCTTAGAGACGCATATTTCCATGTCTCCATCCACCCTTCTCACAGACCTTACCTACACTTCCAACTAGGAGTCCACGCCTACCAATTCAAATGGCTTCTGTTCGGACTGGCGATAGCCCCTTGGGTATTTACCAAATGTATGGCCTCTGTGACGGCATACCTCAGACTTCACAAAATCCACATTTTTCCATACATCAGAGACTGGCTCCTCGTAGCTCATTCCCGTCGCAGAGCACAACATGAAATCTCCTTCACCTTGTCCCTTCTTCAGGATCTCGGCCTGGTGTAAACCTGCAAAAATCAAAATTACAACTGGCACGACTAGCTCACTGCATAGGAGCAGTCCTAGATTCAAAGCACGCTTGTGCTTTTCTCTCACCAGACAGACAAACCTACTCTGAACCTTTACTCCTCACATGCTGGTACCTGCACTGGCGATCCAATGTGTCCTAGGTACTATGGCGTCCATGACTTCAGTGGCCCAGCATCTTCACCTCAAAATGAGGTCAGTTCAAGCATGGTTTCTGGTTTTATTCAGCCCAATGACAGACTCACCTCATACTCTGCTATGAGTCACCCCGGAACTCGCATCCCAACTCGCATGGTGGCACTCAGCCCCAAACCTAATGATGGGGCTTTTCAACAACCACGTCCACAAATCCAAGTCACAACAGATGCCAGCCGCACTGGCTGGGGTGCTCACTGCTGTTCCTTACGAATCAACGCTCAGTGGTTGAAAGCAGAAAAGTTGCTCCACATAAATGAATTGGAGCTACTGGCAGTAATAAAAGCTTGCAAGGCCTTCAGAAACCACTTTACTGGCTAAATGGTTCAAATAGCCATGGACAGTACCACCACAATGTATTATATCCTCAAACAAGGGGGCACCCACTCCCCAAGCCTCCATTATTTGGCTGTCGATCTCTGGGAATGGTGCCTAACCCATCACATCTGCCTCATGGCAATACACATAGCAGGTCAAGACAATGACTTAGCGGACTTGCTCAGTTGCAAGGGGTCCCAAGCCTATGAGTGGGAACTAGTCCAATCTGTTTTTCTTGGCCTGTGCAAACGTTGGGGTACACCCACAATGGATCTCTTTGCCTCCCGAAAAAAATGGAAGTGCAAACGCTATCATTCCCACTCAGGAGTAGGCAGAAACTCCCACGGAGACGCATTCGTCAGCCATTGGCCCAAGTCACTTACCTGTTTCCACCGTTCCCACTCCTACACAAAGTAGTAGCCAGTCTCCAGCAAGACAAGCCCAATGCTATCCTTGTAGCTCCATGGTGGCCATGACAACCATGGTTTCCAATTCTTCACCACCTGTTGTCCGACATATATCACCTGCCCCCCCGCCTCACCTGTTCACACAAACAGTCAAATTCTCCACCCAAATCTCCCCACCTTTCACGTGGCAGGGTGGAGGATTCCGCCTAACTAATGAATGTCATTAATCAGGGGAAGAACCTTCAACCAGGAGAGCATACATGTACAAATGGAAAAAAATCCAGTCCTTTACCTCAGCAGCCTCACTTCCTTCAGTTAACCCTTCTCTTGCTACTGTCCTTTGCTCCCTCCTGCAACTGAAAATTAAAGGCCTTTCCTTTTCATCTCTCAAAGTTTATCTTTCCACAACCATCACTCATCAGCCAGCAGCCTCCCCAGCAGCTGGATCCTTCAGACATCCTACCCAGAAACGTTTCCTTAAAGGGCTATCACACATGTATCCTGATGTGCATCCTCCACGGCCTCAGTGGTCACTGGCACTGGTCTTGTAACAACTTACAAAGGCTCCATTTGAGCCCCTTGCGTCCACTGACCTCAGGCTACTTACCTGAGGACTTGGGAAAAATTCCGTAAAGTTTCTCCATTTGTACTGATCTGCTATCCAGAAATTGGTACCTATGAACACAAATGGAATATTGCATTAAAAATTGTAATGGGTTGTCTGTTGTGTTTTGGTTTTGTTTCCAAGGTTTCTTCTGGTAGAAATAATAGATATTTCTGTTACAGAATGTTGATAGTTTATCAGATATAACAGGTGGTCTTCCAGATGTTGTTGAACTTTAACCTTTCACGAACCCTAATGCAGCATAGTCAGAAGTAAGGGATCATAGGCATTGCAATGAGTATCTGAAGGACCGTGCCAATGGACTTCTTTGGTCACTTTCTAATATAAGACACACACACACACACACACACACACACACACACACACACACACACACACACACACACACACACACACACACACACACACACACACACACACACACACACACACACATCTGTATGTTGCATCTGCAAGAAATAAAATAGATATCTCCTTATGCCTGTTGGAGCTAGATGTGTCAGATCATTTTATGGCCAGACAGTCAGGAGGCTGGGAAGTGGGATGAGGAGTCAGTAGCAGGCATGATTATTTATTTGTATGTTATTTTCCTACGAAAGGATAATGATGCTGGAATATTTTAACTCTGAATGTTAACGTTTTATTGGCCACTGATTGATTTCAGTTTGCCTCTTCTAAGTACAGGTACTAAGTACAGGTTCTGAGGAGTGCAGCCATTCTGGAAGCTAAAATAAAATTTGGATGTCAGCTCAGATCAAAAGTTGAATCTTCTTGTGTATGTAGTTCTCTTTTTTTCTAGAAGAGAAACTTTCACATTAGAGAGACTCCTGTGAAACACTGTGTTGTATCAGCTGGAAGCATCTTTTCAAATTCATGTCTTGTAAGATGTGAAGCCTACTTTACAGAGGTTTCCTGCATACATTTCATCCCATTGTTCTTAGATATCCTCTGATTTGTTGTTTCTTCTTTTTTTAAAGAATTTCTTATATGTTGTGCTCCCACAAACATAATTGCTAACTGTTTTATCAGCTTTAACTCTTTAGTTATGGATGCTATGATTCTTAGAACAAGACTGTTTTTGTGATGCCTCCATATATCCTAAAGTTTCATATATTGCTAAGATTTGGTTTGTTTTGGGAACAAAGAGTGATTGAAATTAGCAAACGTTTTTTAAATTAGTAGAGTTTATCACAATACAAAAGGCATTTATCTGAGGTGGACTTGTCCACAAAAGCTCACATTAAAATATAGCAGTTCGTCTTTAAGTCACCACATTTTTCACTGTTGTCTTTTTAATTTTTGCCTGTTGTGCATTTATCTGAAGTGTTTTTATTCTGTGTTTTTATTTGACCTTGGCATGTATTAAAATATTATTAAAACTTTGAAAATTTTCATGGCTTTAATAAGAACATTTTGATTGGCAATTGTTTTTCAGTTAACGCTGTTCATTAACAATTAGTAAGCATTTGATACCTTTTGTTAGTTTCTTTCAGAATAGAAATTATGGATTTGGCATTTAGTGCATTGGTGATTTTAAAATGAGTTTGCTGGATTTCAGATTACAAAACTAAATATAAATGTAGATTCCTTCTTGGTGGTCTATTTAGGGCCCGTTTCTCTGATGTCTTATTTCATTTCTCATTGTTCTCTCTTCCAAGAACAAAGCAAAACAAAATATCATTAAATTTAGGTATGAACTGCATTCTCTTTCCTTGAAACAAGATTTTCCCCTCGGCCCCCATTGTGTGTTAAGTGAACACCTAAGACAAGATACAACTCTTGTATTGGTTTGGAGTTGTTAGGCCATTGAAATTCTGGAATCTATGGCTGAAACTTTGAAATCAAACCATAACATGAAGAACAACGGCAAATTGAAAATCATTACACAATAGGATAATTACCAGATAGCATCCCGTTCTTCTTTCTTTATATTACCAGGATGAGGATGAGGATGAAGTGGGGGGGGGGAATCAAATCTCCATAATTTCATGTAAATTACTTTAAAAGGGATACTAAAGGATTTGCTTTGATTTTTCACACTTTGAAGAGAAACCATTGTGGTCTTCATCCTTTGTCTACATGAAAGAACATCATAGTATTCCAGTGTGAATAATCACAATCCAGTAGTGAATGTGTGGAAGTTAGATGCAAACATCCTGAAAACATCTTGTGATAGCTTATGCCACTGGTGGTGACTGCTGTATTAAAGAAATACAGTAGCTCTGAAATTCCTTAAAGTTCTGGGATTTTGATTGGATACTGCATCTGAGTATTAGACATCTGTAGAATAACTATGCAGAATTTGGCTAGCATTCCAGTCTTTCCCCTTCAGTAATTTACTGTGAGGGTCACATCTCATAACTCGTAACACATGTAGAATGTTCCTAATTCCTTGGTGTTTTTTTCCCCTTCTGGACATTTTGTCTTTATTAGATAATGCCGTTATTGAAAATTATAGTTTTTGTTAACTTTTGAAACTTTTAACTAATCTTGCATCATCTTACAGCTATGTTTACATAAATGTAGTATCAAAAGGAGTTGTGAATTAGTTAAAAGAGTTGTGAAATATCCATGGATATCTGATACTGGAGTCACTGGCAGTGTTTGTACAGTCATAATCTGGTTTAATATGATGCACTGTGTGTGAGCTCAGTGTACCTACTTGCATGCAGCCCATTTAGTGCTTTTTTTGGCTCCTATTTTAATGGGAAACACACCAGAGAGCTGCAGTTACTGTGGCTTCTGTCTACTTGTGTACTGGAAGACATAGATCAGATTCTTTTCACACAATCAAGATTCAGAATCTTAAAGCTGTTGTCTTCCCCTAGATCAGAGGTCCCCAAACCCTGGTCTGTGGCCCAGTGCTGGTCCGCGGCCTGACCTGGACTGGGCCACAGAGACAGACCTCCCACCCCACCCCGCACACACTACCCCTGCACAGCCCCTTTGTGTGAGCACACACGCACTCACATGAGCGCTCCCTACCCCTTCGTACATGTGCACAAATGCCCACCAAGCACCGCGCCATCCTTTGTGCATGAGCGTGTGTCTGCACGAGCACCCTCCCGCTCCTTCATGCATGCACACAAGCGCAGGGGGTGCCCCACCTTCCCCAACCGGTCCATGGGGTTAAAAAGGTTGGGGAACATTGCCCTAGAATGTTTGGAAGTCATAATATGAATTTTCTCTGCAGTAATGCCTTGATAAAAACAATCATTTAGCTATCACAGAGAGTTTGTTGTTACGCTCACGACAATTTACTATTGAATTGTCTGTGACTGTTCTCTGATTTAAATCTTGCAGGATTTATTTTAATCCTGCTCCACAACTGTTTTTGAAATACTGATTTGGAAAAAAAAATGAAAGGATGACTATTCTTCTTCTTCTTCTTTTTCATTGGATGACCTCATGGCTGTTGTGACCTTGGATATGGTAATTCTAATCTATTTTAGTGTCACATCCAAACCATTCTCTAGACTTCTGCAGTCAAAATGTCTCCTACTTCGTGAACTTCTTTTTAAAATTATTTTGCCATGAATTATTATCATTAACTATTTGTATGTTTCTCATATGACTGAAGTAAATGTTCTAGCTTTGTGTATTCTATGTGATTTATAATTTCTTGGTCCTCATCATTACAATATTTCTTTGTTGATTACTGTCTCTGTCAAAGAAATTATTAGCATCCTGCAATAAATCTATTTTTCAAACGCTTCTAACCATTTTTATTCCGGCCTGTGTTAAAATGTTATCATTTTATTGCTGTACAGTAGATCCAAGCATGCTTAGAACAGTATAAGGAAGCTCCTTTAGGCCATCTTTTCACTGTCTTCTCTTGAGTGCTGTGATTCCACCGTTCATTGAACCAAATTGCAAGGTACTTTACATTTGTGAGGGACGTGGTGGCGCTGTGGGCTAAACCGCAGAAGCCTGTGCTGCAGGGTCAGAAGATCCGGCAGTCGTAAGATCGAATCCACGCAACGGAATGAGCACCCGTTGCTTGTCCCAGCTCCCGCCAACCTAGCGGTTCGAAAGCATGCAAATGCGAGTAGATAAATAGGGACCACCTCGGTGGGAAGGTAAACAGCGTTCCGTGTCTAAATCACACTGGCCATGTGACCACGGAAAGACTGTCTTCGGACAAACGCTGGCTCTATGGCTTGAAGAGCGGGATGAGCGCCGCCCCCTAGAGTCGGACACGACTGGACAAAAATTGTCAAGGGGAACCTTTACCTTTACCTTTACATTTGTGAAGAAGTTCATTTTGGATCTTTGGATTTTTTGGGGTGGTGGTGGGATTCCTTGCTTTTTTTCTGATTATTATGAATTCAAGTTTTTAAAAGCATTTATTTTTAGACTGGTTATTACATGCTTCGTTATTGAATCAATTGTACAAACATCTCAACTGTCTTCTTTACCTCCTCCTGGTAAATCAAAGGCAGTTGTTGATCAGTGTTTCTTAGATGCATCCAGAAATAGTCAGTGTTCACGTTGAGGCTTCTGCTTCCATCTGATGAGTTAGATGTGGTGATAAAATGTGTGAATGCAGAGTCCTTATTTTCTGTTTTCTGAAATACTGTAGGTATATATTTTAAGTACTTCATAAAAAAACATTGGGCGCATTTACTCATGTATTTGAATTATATCCTGCCTTTCTCTTAAAACTGAAATTCAAGGTGACACATATCAGGATGAGAACAGGTACCGGTAAACCAGATAAAACTAGTACAAATAAAAACAATGCAATCTACTTGTCAGTGTTCTGCAACCTGTTGCTCTCAAGGTCTGGAGAACTATTAACAGCTGCCTTCCCCAACATGTGGGGTGGGTATGATGGGAATTTTACTCCACACACACATCTGGAGGGCACTAAGTAGGAGAAAGCTGGTCTGTCTGGAAACAGTTATCTCTGAGCTAGAAGGCCACCCCAGTACTTTCTACTGTACAGAGACCCCTTGCACTCACTCAGTAATAAATAAAATGTAATTGTGCATCTGTGTATATGTGTTTTTACCCGTTTGTACATCACTGAAAACATTCCTGGCATAAAACCTCCAGGGCATTGATATAAATTTAGCCCTAATATATAAGAAACCATATGTTAAATCAATTTGGCTACATTGGGGACCAAAGCCGGCTGTCCCTCCCCAATTCTTTCTAATATTTCAGTGTTTCTGGTGTCTCTCAAAGGCCTTTAGCTCTGCACTCTCCTCGCCAGACATTTCCTGAGGTGTGCTTCAGCTGAACTAGTGCTGCCGTATCAAGCAACCATCTCTCCTTCTCCCTGCTGGTATGGATGAAGTGGCATAAACTTTATACTTATGTGTCTTCAGGGAGGAAATTGCTGTCTGTCACAAGTAAGGGCTTGTTTGTGGTTATGTTTCCAACCCAGTTAGATTTTGAGGTTTGTAGCTGTTGTATAAGGGTATGGTTATTGCTGTGGGTTCTTGGATAATGGCAACTTGATGGAGGTGAGCTTTTCCCAGCAGAGCTTTTTTTCTTCCTTTTTCTGCAGCAGCAGAGAAAGTCTTCAGAATCTTTCTGGCAGCATGTGTTTTCATGTCATTTCGAATTTCTCATCGCTTACACATTTCAGACCTTTAACCTTTTTCATTTGTGTGCCTTGCACTTATTAACATGACTGTTGTTACTAATTACAGGTACAGCTACACACACACACAAACTTTCTACTAAAAAACCCCCTCTCAAAGTCACCAATAGAACACATTTTAAAACTGATTAATAATAAAACCATTACAGTCACAGAAACAGAAGTAATTAGCAGCACAAGGGTCTATAGAACCATTTAAAACAGTGGTTCTTAACCTGGGTGATAATGCCCCCCAGGGGGCGATTTCATTTTTCAGGGGGGCGGTAGAACGAAAAGGGGCGGCATGGGGGCGCTGGAGCAGAAGGGGGGCGGTAGGGGGGCGCTGGAGCAAGCCAAACCTGTTAAGATGGCTTCAGCCTTTTTACAGTGTGCATGAATATACTGTATTTTTTGCACCATAAGACTCACTTTTTTCCCACAAAACAGGGGGGTGGAAAGTCTGTGCATCTTATGGAGCGAAGAAAACAGATTGTATTTTCCTGTTTTCGTCTCCTAAAAAATCAGTGCGTCTTATGGAAAGGTGCGTCTTATAGAGCGAAAAATACGGTATATTTTCCTCCAATCTTAATTTAATTTCAGAATTTTCATCTTGAAATTTTTAGTTCCTGTATTGTGGTTTGTTTTTATGCCCTTTTTATATTTCTTTTTGCGTCTTAAAATTCGCTTGCAACTAAATCATTAAATGTTACTTTTTGGGGCCTTTCATTTTCCTGGAATTGAATTTTGTTTTCAGGGGTCATTGGATTTAAGTGTAATTTAATAAGACGCAAAAAGAAATATAAAAAGGGCATAAAAACAAACCACAATACAGGAACTAAAAATTTCAATTGGATTTAAGTGTAATAAATAAATAAATAAATAAATAAATAAATAAATAAATAAATAAATAAATAAATAAATAAATAAATATCATCACCGCGGGGAGGGGGGCGATGATAACTTCCTCAATGGTTCAAGGGGGCGTTTCTTTCAAAAAGGTTAAGAACCACTGATTTAAAATGCCACATTGCAAAGAGGTGCCTTTACTTGTTACCTAAAAGTGCCCAGGGCAGAAGCTAATCAGGGCTCCATATTCCACAGACTGGAATTAACACTGGATAAGGCTTGGACCTCTGTGCCACCTGCCAAGCAGGACACTCCAGAGGATGGCCCTCTCCAGAGAGCTTCTCCTGAAAATTTTCAGAGTTTTATGATTTCAGAGGAGACTGGTGGTCTTCTATATAGCTGAGCCCTGAGCTGTTCAAGACTTTAAAAGTCAAAGGCGACACTGGAATTAGGCCCGGCAACCCAGTACACATTTTTTCAGTACTGGGTGGTATGATCTTAAACACCAGCATCAGCATCCTTGTATGCTGTCAAGTCAATTCTGACTTATGGCAACCCTTTCCATGGTTTTTTAGGTAGAGAACACACAGAAAGTGATTTACCATTCCCTTCTGAGGAAGTCTCCCTGGAATTTGGTGCAACTTGCCCAAGACCATACAGGCTCTTCTCCCAGGAGGAACACTGGGGAATGGAACACCTGACCTCTGGCTCCACGGCCAGATACCTAAACCATTGAGTTATCCAGCCAATTATGATTTCAGTACCATGTACCGATCAGTAGTTTTAGTTTTATTTGTGGATAAGAGATTATGATTTTATGAGTGTACTTGCATGCTAACATCAGTACACGACTGCTGTGAATCACTTACTGGTTCTTTTTCTGTATTGCTTGAACCACAGTAATCTTATCATGTGTAAATACCTGTTTGGGATTTTTATCAGCGTTATGCCAATTCCTTTCTTTTTTGTTCTCTTTTTTCTTTTTGTTTCTTTTTGAGAATATAGTGCTCACAAATATAAAGAAAAAGAGCATGGAGCCTACAACTGGAACAAAAAGTCAACAGAAAGCTCCTTCAAGTGTCTCTCTTACAACTGTTGAGCTTCTGTAGAGGTGAATGCCACAAAAAGGGAGGGGTACACATTGAGCCAAGTGTAGCCTTCAGACAACTTTTGTAAACCCAAATTTCAAATACCAATCTGATTGCAGTTTAGTTCAAAACAAAGCAAGTGAGTTGGAGGGTGGAGAGTGAAGAAAAAGAGGCATCAGTCTAGAAGACCTGTAGCAACAAACACAAACAAACAAATGCAGTTAAGGGTATTTAAGCAGAGTCTTAAATGCAGCAATTCAGGGAGCTAACGTAGGTTATTGTGGGCAAAATATTACCCTGTGTCCCCGAAAATAAGACCTACCGTATTTGCTGGCATACAAGATGATTTTTTTGGCCCCAAAAACATGCCTCCAAGTGGGGGGGGGGTCGTCTTGTATGCCGGGTGCACTTCATTTGGGCCAGGAAGGCAGGCGGGCAGGCAGGCCGACGGTCGGTCCGGACGGAGGGAGGGAGGGAAGCAGAGCCGGCCATGCCTGAGCGGCCAGAGCCCGCTGCCCTGCGCCACTGAGCCCGCTCACCTGCACACCACCAGAGAGCTGCTTCTCCTTCCGCCGCTGCCGCCTGCTTCCCTTTCCTTCTGCCCTCACAGCTGAGCCTGCTCGCCTGTGTGCCACAGGAGAGCTGCTTCTCCTTCCCCTCCTTCTGCCACCGCCGCCCATTTCCCTTTCCTTCTGACCTCGCAGCTGAGCCAGCTCGCCTTCTTGCCTGCGTGCCACCGGAGAGCTGCTCCTCCTTCCCGTCCTCTGCCGCCCGCCCTCTCGCCCTTCTCGCCCTTCTCGCCCTGGTCCTCGCCGGCCATGAACTTCTAGGGCGGGCCCAGGGAGAGCCCCGGGCAGCCGCCGCCGGCACCGCAGCAGAGCCGTCCACTCTATATTTTGAGTGGATGTTTGGGAGGGGGTCGTCTAATACGCCCAGTCGCCTTGTACGGCGGCAAATACGGTAACCTGAAAATAAGCCCTAGTATGATTTTTCAGGATGCTGGTAATATAAGCCCTACCCCCCAAATAAGACCCAGTTACGTGAAACTCCGCCCTCCACCATTGTGCAGCAAGATGACATGACTGTAAAATAAAACATCCCCTGAAAATAAGCCCTAATGCGTTTTTTGGAGAAAACATTAATATAAGATCCTGTCTTATTTTCAGGGAAACACGGCATGGCATGATATATAGAGATAAAACAGAGAACTTAATCTCCTGATTTTAGCTAGGTTTTCTTTACTGCTCCTCTCCAATTCCTGATTTGCTAAGGATAGTTTAGGATGTTACAGCTTCAAGCCATTCAGTTAATTAACGAGAAAGCCAGTAAAATATGGGAAGAGAACTAAAAAAAAAAAAAGGCTTTCCATTAAGAAATCATACCTTTTCTTTCTGCATCTGTCTGCCCTTGCAATTAGCTTTGATGTTAGCAGGGATGGCTTATACCATGTCATCTTTGCTTCAGAGATGACAGAAGTAAGGAACCTACAGACAATTTTTTGTAAAATGAAAACTTGTGTTGAAAAGGAGTCTGACATTTTAGCATTCCTGTTTCAAAAACCTTCAGACTGATAAATATTTTATGTGGTGTGAACCATCCTTAAAAATTAAATATGGATAAGGAAAGCTTGCTTCAGGTGTACAGAAGTTTTATAATTGTGAAAGTAAATGTGTGTTGCAGCATCTAAATTATTTTAAATTAAGATATCGTATTTGTGTTTAGCACAGATGTGGCTTAAATAATGAAGCACATAGAGAAATAAGGTGCTTAGAAGTAAATTGCACCAGTGGTTTCTTTTCAGCAAATTAGCATACTTTCTGCAAAGACTCTTACACATATTTTTGGCAACATTAATTCACCAGATAGGCAGACTAGTGAGTGACATTTTTTTTCCTATTTGTAATAGAAATTGTTTAATTGTGGCAATTTGTCAAAAGCAGCAGTTCTTATGTAATTGAAGGTAGCTGACTGAGAGAAAGCGGCTGGATATAATTGATAATTACTGGGAATAGTCCTTCCAGGCTTTCACTGTCTGTTTTATAAATTTAAAAACATCTCTTCCCTTGAGTTTAACAGGTTTCATAGACTCTTTTAATCTGGATCAAGGGTGTTTTCTTTTCTTCTTAGTTTTAAATTAGGTTTGGTCCTCCAGATGTTGTTAAAGTGGGAATGCCATCGAGTCTAGTTAGCATAGCCAATGACAAGGAAGGCCATTCTAGTCTGACAAGATCTAGACAGCCACAATTTCCCATCCAGTTTTCAACATTACATGAAATTCATTGGCAGTCTAGTAAATGATGCCAGTGGGGCAGCTGGTGATAGAGAACACATTTTCAGGGGCCTGGACATGGTCTTACATTCCTTCAGTTTGGAGTCGGAACAGTTATTATTTATAAATAATAATAGTGTTGGGGCAGGAGGTGAGAAAATACTGTACAGAGTTGTTGTTCCAGTGATTCACTATGAGCAGCAGAAGAATTAGGATGGTCCCTTAAATAATCTGGTCTTGAAGCAAAACTGTTGATTGATGACTTTTGGTATTAAGCCACATAAGATAAAGGCTTTGTTTGTAATTTTCCTTACATGAATATGGACAAAACATCTTAATGCCTGTGTGAATATATTAGGTCAGAAGTAACAAATTTTATCTTGTGAATTTTTGAAATATGTGGATTTCAAAGCTTGGAATTTCAGATTTGAAAATTAATAACAGTCAAATGTTGGAGATTGGGAAACTAATTAGTGACTGTCAACATTTAAAATGGAAGCTTGTTAAACTGGCATGGTTAACTTGTTGATTTAAATGTTAGTTTAATGGTCTTCCTCTAGAAGGTGTCTGTCACTTACACACGTAACTCTCACACAAAGGGGAAAACATCTACAACTTCTTTAGGTTTGCAAGCTGATAAACAGAATCAACATCTGGAACAGTACTGTTGACTCGGATCAGATATTACAGTGGTCCCCAACCTTGGGCCTCCAGATGTTCTTGAACTAGAACTCCCAGAAGCCTTCACCACCACCTCTGCTGGCCAAGATTTCTGGGAATTGAAGTCCAAGAACATCTGGAGCCCCAAGGTTGGGGACCACTGAGATAGAACAGCAGTTCTCTGAGGCACCTTTTAATGAGGCCTGTACTCTTCCAGTCAAAGCTTCTGAAGATGCTGGGCTAAAGATGTATCACCAGGAGTAGCTAATTAGTTCTTTGTACAGCAGTGGTTCTCTGTCTTGGGGCTCTTGATGATCTTAAACTGTAAATTTAGAGGAATACCACAGATGCCTGGCTGTTTTCACTAAGACTCCTGGATGTTATAGCCCAGGTGAATTTATATGCCAAGATTGGCCTACCTGCTATAACTCTAGTTTTTAAAGGGAATTCAATCTCCTTTCTTTTTGAAGGGAGATAATGTGAGCGGATGTAGTTCCCTCTGTAAGAGGGTATGTATGAAACATTCTTAATGAATAAAATTCCTGGTAACTTTAATTTTAAAAACTTTTATTTTCTAACACTGGATGTTGAGGCTTTTCATTTGGCATTCGTCCAAAAATGTAATGAGTTTAATATGTATGTGTTGATTTTAATGTGTTGTTTTCAAGCTCTAATAGATTTGTTATCTCCTTTACTGTGAGATTTATAAACTAATTTAAAACATGCAAAATACTTATCTTTGGGTGGGTTTTGTGGTTAAATGCATAAAGTCATAAGTATGTTAATTTTTGTAAGTCGGTCTCAAAGTTCTGACTTTTAATTTTTTAAAAAAAAAATTAATTAAAAAAATTGTAGAGGAATGTAGTCTGTGTTCCAATGGTATACAGTGGAAACCATCCCTGCTTAAATTCAAGATGTGTACATAGCTTTTGTATTCTCAATTTGCTATATTACTTTTCATATACTGCAGAAACGTTATTTAACTCAAGAAACCAATATATCTGGTGCCTAGGCTGCTTCTTGGGGTATATGCACCTGCCTAAGCAGACTGGAGAGTATTAATTGTTGTGTGGTTCTGTGTTGATAGATATAAAAGTGAAGTTTAAAAGTGTAGTACTTTGCCTGGATTGTGGCCAGAGTTAGCATTACATTGTTCATTGCACTGATTCATTCAGTTTAATACTTTAATTTGATCTAGTTATTGCACAGATATGTATACCACATTTCAGCCACTATTTCCAGGACAACCAAACCAGTGTGTTATTTTTAAACCAACAACAAATGTGGGCTTGGATACAGGCCAAAGCCTGTTTTACTAGAAGAAATGCTGTTCTGCTGGCAAAAATACCCTCGGACCTAGGGTTCATTAAAAAAATCAATCTAAATCACAATTTAATTCACAATTTAAAATTTAAAAATCAATTTTTAAAATTTAAATCGTCCAAAAAAATCCCATTATTAAAAATTTAAATCAAATCCATCTTGCTTATGCCTAAAGAATTATTTTGCCTGGTGATGTCAGAAATGTGTCAGCAGATGGAGGTACTGACACAAAAGTCTTCTCCTAGCTAAAATCTTTCAGCAGAATAAGAAAAAGAGACATAGAATGTATACGGTGACAAAGGAACAATATTACACCAGATCCAAACCTTTGCAGTGCAGGGACACACTCTCCATGTCAGTGCATGGACAAGAGTAGTTCTAAGGAATTACAACCTGGTATGCCTAGGTTGGAAAGTATTTGGATTCAGCACAGTTTCAGCTGGCCAAATATGGTACTCTAAGATGCTGGTGATCCTTTGATTACTGCACCATGGTAATAGAGCTTGAAGCCAAGGAGGATAAAAAATCAATGATTTTTAAAAACCACAATTAAAATTTTTAAACATCAATTTGTAATTTAATTTTTCAAAAAAGCTGAATTTTAAATTTTAAATCATGATTTATATCAGTCTGATTTAAATAAAATCTGCCCTACTTGAAGTCTGTCACACTAGCTGATATCTATTGTGGTTTCTGCACCGGAAGTGGAACCTGTGCTTTCCACCCCTCCCATTCCATTGAGTGACAGTTGTAAATATATAACTAAGACACATCCTTTCTTAGACATCTCTTAGCCGTAGTTTAGATTGTAAGAACTGAGACCATCTTATTTTCAGTCTTTCTAAATTGCTGTATGAGCTTCTCTCTCTCTTTTTGCCTTTAGAGACATTTGTAGAATAAATGTTTTAAAATGAACAGATAGATAACCATTTCAAAAGCTGGATTCAATATATGACCGTGAATGCCAGCTCACTAGTTATCTATCACAAGTTAGATCAACTGTGAGTTACTGTAGGGTTGTCTTATCTTTTGAAGTTAGCCTAGGCTAGGTTGCAATATAATTAAGCGTTCATGTGGAAAAAGCAATTATTTGGCTGTATTAAGCACAGAGGTGAAAATGTGGTGCTTACTCATGTTTGCTTTGATGGTAATGCCTACTCTGAAATTTAAGGCTGCATTTATTATTTTATAATGTATGCTCATTATCATTCTATAAAAGCAAGTATTTTAAAATATATTTTGAACAGGAACAACTGATTTATTCGATTCTGCACTCTTTGATATAGCATTTTTGAACTCTGGCTCTTCTTTGCTTCTTGTATAATTCTGTTCCTTGTCTCTCCTGAGAATAAGACAGTCCTACTGGAGAATTATTTATGATTTTATTGTAAGTCATAATAAAGAAATTGTTCTTGTCCTCTACTCCTAGGCATAAGATTAAGAAAAATAATAGAGTAGGGAGGTTTATTTCCACCATCTGTTTTATATTTTGACATTGCATAACATCAACTTCAGTTTTTTCCCTCCGAAGATTACCACACATATTGTCATGAGTATAATGTTAGTCAAATTACATAGAATAAATGCTGAATCGTTTCAACATGTGGAACTAATTTTCTTGCTTTCCCCCTCCCTTATTTGGCTTTTAAAAAGGTGCCTTGATGACATTTTTGGTACATTTCCAGCTCTTCTTTGCTGAGGGTAAACAAGGGTTTCTAAGAGGTTGTGCCTAGAAATACTGTGTGTGTCTCTTGAGGGTTCCGTCTTTTATGGTCTCAGTTTTGAAGTATTTCTGTGTGACAGAAGCTTTGAGTTACTATGTTATTTATTTTATTGACTTTTATTGAAAATTTGTTTTTAATAGAAAGGAGAACTGCTTATGACTCTAGGGTACTTTGAGGAAACTAGTCCAGATAGAACGTGCTTTTAACTTTTGCACCGTCTGTGTAGTGATATCGATTCTCATTCCCCACCTTCAGTTTTATAGTGCTTTAAGTAGGGATATGTTTCCTGGAACTCACCGAGGAAAGGATGAAAGCAGCTGGTATTAGCAGAGTTTGGAGAAGTTACTATTTGTGGTCTACACCTTTCTGTAAATATTGATGGCAGATTTCTCCCTGTCACATTTTCCTCTGTTCCTGGGCACAAAATGTGTGAACCATAAAGCCTGCTATCTCCTCTCTCTTCTTATTTCCATATACAGTAATGACTGCCTTGGGACAAGGTTGTGGTAGGCTGAGCATGATCAGAGGGCAGGATCCTGGGGTGTCAGATGTCTTGTCTAGCAGACCAAAGCAAGAGTGGTTTGCTGTATTGATGTTCATGTATGGTACTCCTTCTTGAGCTGATGGAAGCTGCTTTGCCAGAGTAGCAACCACTGCTTGCACAGACACTGTGATCTTATGTTACTAGTCCTTGAGGATTTTTTCCTGTATGGGTACTGAATAGGATCTCAGCCTAAATTTCTTACCCCTGGCCACTGACTGACTGAATAAATGGAAGAGGATACATATTCAATATACACTTCAACAACACTGGGGTTAGGGGTGCCGGACATCCTCATAGTTCAAAATCCATGTATAATTCTTATGCCCCCAAAAACGTAACTACAAAACATAAACAGTTGATGGATTCACATATGCACACACCCCTCCCCTGACCCACCTCAGCCTCCTGGCATGCCCCACTACCCTTCCTGGAGATGAATAGCCACACCCAAGCTGCCTTGGGTTCTTTTTAAGAAGAAAGATTTGATATTAATTAATTAATTAATTATTGAATATTTATTTATTGATATATTTATTTATTAAAAAACAAACCTATTTATAACCAAAACTGTGCTGCTGAGATCCATGCAATTCAAGGGAGAAGTGTACTGTTTGTCTAGTGCATTGTCCACGCCTTACTGAAACTGATGGAAAAATTAAGTTTTTAGTCTATAGCTCCCAGAATTCTCCAGCCAGCGTGGATGCTCTTCACTTTCTATTTGAATGAAAATTAAAATAGTTGACAAAAGAAGATTAAAAATCTTAAGGTAACAGTGCAACCCTATTTGTATCTATTTAGATGGCCAACGTCTGATTTCAGCTTATTTTAGCCCTAATTAAGGCAGTATAGGATTGCATCCGTAGGATGTTAATATTCTGACTTTTTGCATCCATAACGACGATCATTTATTTTTAATGCTGCTTCACAGAGCTATGAATAAATGTGAGGTGAAAGGCCAGCTTCACACTGTGGATAGAAACTTCCAGTTTGCTCAGGGGCTATTTCCTTGCTTCTTTTGATGTCCAAAATTCAGCAATTTGCGAGTAGAAAAGAAAATGTGCGTTTTGCATCAAAATGATATCCTTTAATGTATTTTCTTCTGATGTTAAATTATCTTCTCACCTTAATGGCATAGCATGGGGAAGATGTTTGTAGTATTTGTAATAGATCAGTTTTTTTTAATAAAGTCGGAGAAATTAGAAGTTCTAGCGTTGAGCTTCTTTAAAATAGTTGTGTTTTGTCTTTTTAATCCTTCTAGGCTCTCAGGGACTTGTAAACTCAGAAGATTTACTGCTGCCCTCTCTAAGGGTGGCTGCAGAATTAAGAGTTCAAATTTCTTAAATTCCTGAAGTCCCCAAGAGGGAAAGGAATAAGAGAAAGTGACGGTAGTAAGCTCAGTGGAACAAAATGCAAGATTACTGCACCATGTAGTATATGGCTGTAGACATGGTTTTTTGAATAATGGTTACACAAATGCTGAGAAAACAATTTAGCTTGCCAGTCTGCTGCTTATATCTTCATTTGATTAGAGACTAAATGTAGTTGAAATATCATCAACAGAGCTTGGAAAAGTTACTTGTTTTGACAGTAATATCCAGATTCCTCTGTGTCAGCTGGAGGGATTCTGGGTGTTAACATCAAAAGAAGTGATTTTTTTCAAGCTCTGCTTAATAATAAAGTATGCACTGTGGAGTGCAGAAGATTAAACTGGACAACAAACATAATGTAGTGCGAAGTTATTATGTGAAAGGTACAATAGTTAAATTTGTCCCAATTTTAACAACTAGGGGAAAGCTGGTATTGAATTACTCTACTGTTGCAATGTTTTTTTCTTCATTTAGAAACATGAATGTTGTTTGTGGGTTGGGTCCTTTTCCATTTCCCCCTGTAGATGGGCAGGGTGTGCTCGCGCGCATGCATGGATGAGCAGGGTGTGCTCGTGGGTGGGCGGGTTACCCGTGCATGGGGGAGTGCGTGCACGGGGGGTGGGTGGGAGATCTGTCTCCGCAGCCCGGTCTTGCCATGGCCACGGACTGGCACTGCCATGGACTAGGGGTTGGGGACCCCTACATTATACCACACTGGCTGTGGTGATGTTTAGTTAATATAATATACAGTGGTGCCTCGCACAACGGGCGCCTCGTAGAGCGATGAATTCGCTCTACGAGGCCATTTTTGCGATCGCAAATGCGATCGCAAAATGGTGCCCATATAGGCGGGAAATCGCAGAACGAAGGTCGGTAAGCTGCTTGCTTACCGACCTTCGCTTTGCGACCCGCCGATCAGCTGTTCCGCGGCTTCAAAATGGCCACCGTAACAGCTGAAAGGGGCCGGGGCGCAGCATTTTCGCGCCCTTGGTAAGCAAGGGGAGCGCGTGAAAACGCTGCGGAAGCCCCGAAATGGCTGCGCGCAACCATTTTGGGGCTTCCGGCAGCGTTTTTGCGCGCTCCCCTTGCTTACCAAGGGCGCGAAAACGCTGCGCCCCGGCCGCTTTCGGCTGTTACGGCGGCCATTTTGGACCCGCCGGACAGCTGATGGCAGCCATTTTGGCACCCTCGTTGTGCGAGGGGAGGGCGCGAAAATAGCTGCCGGACCCTGGGAAACATCGCACTACGGTGAGTACTCTATGGCATTGGAACGCATTAAACGCTGTTTAATGCGTTCCAATGCCTTTTTCTGTTCCGTAGTGCGATGTTTCCCACAGCGAAGGTTAATCCGGAACGGATTAACCTCGCTGTGCGGGGCACCACTGTAGATTGTATCAGTATACACTCATGGACCTTAAGACTCACATATGCATACTAATGCATACAAATTGGCAAATAAATAAATAAATAAATAAATAAATAAATAAATAAATAAATAAATATATATATATATATATATATATATATATATATATATATATATATATATATATATATATATATATATATATATATATATATATATATATATATATATATATATATATATATATATATATATATATATATATATATATATATATAAATAATAAGGCTGCATCTGTCACATCTTTGTGTGTGTGTGTGTGTGTGTGTGTGTGTGTGTATGTGTATACACACACACACATTTTAAATTTCTATTCTATTATTCTACTTTGGCTGTGTACCTTAGTACGTGCTGTTTGCGGTCTTCATTAATACTTTTTGGATGAACAAGGATGTGATGATTAAACTATATTCCCCCCAGAATGTATATGTGGGCAATGGGATTTGAATCAGGGAAGAGTATAATAAGTTGCGTCCTTCCACTGAATTCATGGCAATTCCTTTTGCGGTGGACCACTTGACCACGACTGCTAGCGACACCATTGATGGCTCTAGATGAGCCTGAGCCAAAGAGTTAGTGGCCTCTCCTTATCTCTCCAAGTGAATGCTTGTTCAGTGCTTTGGGGGCAGGCATTGACTGACAAGGAAGCAGATTCTTGTTCCCAACTGGGCTTTTTGATCGACCACGAGAGAAGGAAAAGACTAGCATGCATTGGTGAATTACAGGATAAGGATTATCCAGTACAGTACTAAAGCAGAAATCTCTTTCCTTGTTCATTGATTTGGTTCCAGCTGTAAGACAGGTAAAAGGGAAGAAGAGCAGTTGGTGTTGGGCTGATGAATGGGAAAAGGAAGACCAGTGAGGGTATAGTAGAGCTGTTCACGTCCCTATGTAAGTGCATAGGTATATGTGACTGGAGGAGGGAGACTTCCCTTTTTGTATTCTGTTTGTTTCACTGATTTGTGTGTTAGGTATGCACACCAGGGCAGGCAACTTCTGATGGTCCAGAAAATAATCCCCCTTCTTGGTTGCAATCAGTAAAAACATTTTGGGTTTCTGTGAGCACTGCTGCCTCTACTGAGGGTGGAGATTCCCTCCTTGGATGTGGTTTCCATAAACTCCAAGCTCCCAGAGCTGCTTGAACTTTATTAAAGTAGGGAACTTTATTAAAGTAGGGAGGGTGCCAGTTAACCCCGTTCCACTAATCCACTGAGGGTCTGAGTCAGATCCATTAGCCCCCCCGCCCCCCATCAAGTCTAGTCTCTCCCTAACTGTGAGCTTCCAGCACTGGGTTGAGGCTGCCCAAATGCAGTCGGTGTCATTGGGTCTTCAGTACAGGCCTGAGCCACTCCAGACCTTTTAGTAAGGGCTAATACTGCTGGCTGCTCACCGCTGAATGGATGTCCCTGGCCCCTCTTGCTCTTCCCTCAGGCACTTCTTTTGGAATTTACACCTCCACTGGATGGAGATGGGGGCCAGCTGTTTTGGCCAAGCTTCTCCATGGAGCTGTGAGCAGTGGTTGTGAGGTGGGCAGACTAAAGATGGGAGTTCTGCTACTGTGTTTTCTCTCCCCTTAGCTACATGGACTTCAGTCAGGACCCCAGTCCAAGGTTTTAGACCCAGCTAGTATTCCATCTGCCTAGCAGTGCAGAAGATGAGGTTAAGTTCCTCTTTTGCATCCCGCCACTCTTCCACCTCAGTCTCTGTCATCTCTAGTGTGGTATTCTCCCTGTCTTCCCCTTCCTCCACCTCTGTTATCCTCCACCCTGGCCAGTCAGCCTTGGCCCCTGCCACCTCTTCCAGGTGTGTCCTGTTTGTTCCTTCTGGTTACGTACATGGTACCAGTCCTTCCCTGTCTGGGCCTGCCTGGAGCACAGGTACAGAAGTCTCCATGTGTCCCTCCAAGTGGCATGCGGCAAGGGTAGATGGCCAGCTAAGGTATGGAGGTGATTTCTCAACCTCCAAATGTCAGTTGCCCTCAGAAATCTTGATGGGAGGTATTTGGGTGTTATTTGCCAATTATATGTGGCGTTTTCTTCTCCAAGGCTTGTTTCTGCTATAAAAGGCCTATATTCAAAGCAGGAAGTGACCATCTATAGGTTGCTCTAGGCCCACTATGTGTATTTTTATAGTGGGAAAATGAAAATGAAGGCTCATCCTTTTGTTCCATTCCCACCCTTCAAGTGCTTATGAACATTCCCCCCCCCCCATTGCTGAATACTAGATAACCTATTTGAATAAAGGTACAGTCTATACAGAACTGCAGTGAGTTAAGGGCAACAGGGGGAAAAACTTGGAAATTCAAGAGGAAAACCTTTGAAAGGACTGCATTGCATTAAATGTATGGTATAAGTAAACAATTACTATATTTGGGTAAAAAAACAGATTTAAAATTTGAAGCATAACTCTTTTAAATTTATACCACTTGGATTTCATGGCAGGCACTCTGGATGCAATATCCTATACTTTTCCACAAAACATAAACATCTGTTTAATGTAATTATGGAAGCATATGTGTACTTAATGAAACAGGCTTGGTTGTTCAGTCTGTATTATCACAATCCTTTTCATCTTTAATCTGCTGTTTTATATTACCTGATTTATATACAACAGTTTTTTCTTGGATGTATGCTGAGTCATCACCATTTTGCAATGGTTCTAAGACTTCTGTCTTAATTTTATTTCAGCGGATATTCAACTCCTTCGTGTATACAGAAAAAATCTCAAATGGAGAAAGTGAAGTGCAACAGGTAGGAATTGTTTTCCCCCAAACATCTCTATGGTAGTAACACTATAATAGTTCCTCCGTTTAATTTTGCCTTGAAAATCTATTTATGTAACAATTCGTTTCTTTTCTTGACATGTTTCATTTCTGTATTTCTCCATGGTCAGTTTCTTGCTTGTAATGTTTATATAGTTAAGTATATTATGCCCATCTCATGAAAAAGAAGACTCCCTGGAAAAGATCTTGATGTTGGGAAAGTGTGAAGGCAAGAGGAGAAGGAGACGACAGAGGGCGAGATGGCTGGTCAGTGTCATCAATATTATCAACATGAATTTGACCCAACTCCGGGAGGGAGTGGAAGACAGGAGGGCCTGGCGTGCTCTGGTCCATGGAATCAAAAAGAGTCGGACACGACTTAACGACTAAACAAACAACAAAAATATTATGACACAGTAATATTTTAGGAGTGACTGTTTCTTGGATAGTGTATATATATATAAATTGTTCAGTGGACTTAGTCATGAATGCTAATTTCTTTTCTCTTTGATGCCCTTTGGGTGGTTATATTCACATTAGGCCTGAGTTCTCCCATAAGATTAAGTTTTCTCTTAGAAAAAAGCATTCACATCTCCTGATGTGTAAATAAGATAAAACAAAACAAAGACAGTTCATCTGGAAGCACTTTCACTTGTCCTCTGCCTGAGGGGAAAGTAGTTCAGAGGATGATACAAGCCATATCAGCCAACCCAACCTTGAAGCATCATTTGGAAGCAAAAACATCCCTACAGAATAAAAACAACTGAGGAGCAACTGAGCCAGTTATCCCCACTGTTAATGATATACACAAGAGGCAGGTTACATGGCTTTCTATATTGCACTTCTTGAAATGTTTAAGGAAAGTATTTAGTTTTTTTCTATATGCAGCAGAGTATTCTGGGATTCATTCTAGGCTAGAAGGTACACCCATTTCACATAGCACACTGCCTAAGCCTATTGGACATTGAGTGCCAATGTGTGTGAACAGAGTGAGCATGGGAAATGGAGCATCTCAGAATCTCTCAGAGCACAGGAACCACTGAAGCTTGTGGGTAGTATGTGGGAAAGTTAGGGGGAGAAGAAGAAAACAAAGATTTCTGAAAACCCTCCCCAGTCCTTTTCCCCTAAGAGAGACCTGTCTCATGCTCAGAGAATAACTGGGAGGCCTCATTTCACTTTACCACCTAAAATATGAAGCGATAAAGACATTTGTCACACAGCAGTTCCCTCTGATTCCAGAGAAAAAGCGTAGTTGTTTGGATCTGTCTTATGAGGGGCAAAGAAGATGTTCAGTAGCAACAAAATGCTATTGCTTTGCAGGTTTGCGCCTGGAGCCAGACGCTAACATCTGAATTTAACACAGACAGCTTTCCTTCCTATCAAGTTGGGTTATGGTAATGCCTCACTTGGCTTCAGAGTGGCAGCACACACAGAATTTTTATTTATTCAGTATATTTTTATTCTACCCATCTCCTAGTAAGCCTAGAGCACTGTGCAAGTTTCCCTCCCTCCCCATATTATCCTCTCATAATATGTGTGGGAAAACTAACAGTGTGGATCGTCTCATCACTGTAGCCATATACTTGTTTGGAGTGAAATAGTGATGTAAGTTATTCCGCTTAGATTTCCATTTATTAAAATAATAGAGATAGAGGTCTGTTGAAAGGGCCCGTTAGAAGGCAGATGCAACTACTACACCACTGCTACCAACAAAATATTTCTATGTACTGTTTCTTACTTTGATTCTATTTCTTTTCCTCTTTATTTTACTTGGTGTTACTTTTTCTGTTTCTGAAGGAATGGAATTAGGCCAGATGTGGCCATGAGATTTGCAGCTGTAATGGAAATTGCAGATGGAATGAATTATCAATAGGTAGTCGGGTATCAGATTACATCTAGTGATACATGACTGGGAAGGATGGGCAATGAAAAATCTCCATTTCTGAAAACACAAGGCTGTCTGCAACTCAAATTTGTATACTTGATCCTATCAATTTGGATTGAATAGAGGCTGGATGTGGCTCTCTTGCTACAAAGAGTAGTAGTAGTTTATATTTAGATACGTATGTGCCATAGCCATCATTATCACGTAGAAGTGAGTTACATCCATTTGGTATCTTATTTTCCTCCCAATTGGATTGCATTCATGTTTGCATTTTATATTGAAAGATGACATACTTGTTCCATGTATTGCTTGCCTTCTGTTGTCACCTTGCAAAACTATCATGTGTAGATGTCTTCCTTTTACATTTAAACATATATTTGTGGTTGACTAATGATAATATCGGGAGCTTAGAGAAGGGGGCTCTGGTATACAGAAGGTTGACACTAAAATGTGTCATCCCCCCAATAGGACTCAAGTAGATTTACTCATTTTGTACCAGTCAGAATTAGCTACTATGCTCCCTGGCTGGACTCAGCATTACAGGACATTTGAGACTGCAGTTGTACATACCCCTACCTGAAAGTAAGCCCAATAATTTCCTCAAGCCTTATTTGTTGAGTAGGCAGACATAAGACTAGGTGAGTGGGATAACCCACTGGCTGCAGTCCTGGGAACCTTGGAGGAAGGGTGAACTTTGTCACAAATGTCATAAACTTATTATATTTTCTGACTTGGCACCCATTGCCATTAGTGAAAATTATTTCTGCGGTTGCCACTAAAATTTCTTAATACTTCCTGATAAGGCACCCTTGTAAAGATTGAAAATGTTTTAAAAATTGAAGTAAGATACTGCGGGGCACAGTCAATATTGCCAGGAATATTACACAAAAATGGGAATGAGCCTTTCAGTTTGCTAGTCATCCAAAACAGCGATCACAAATCAGTGCTTCTTCTTGATGTGCTTATTTGCAAGAGGAGACACTTAATAGATGCCACCAGTAACTGTATTGAGTGATAGGCACTGATTATCATGAAGAGTTGACAAATTCATTTCACTCAACAGGTTTATTACCTTGGATTACATTGCTAGGTAAGGGGCAATGAGCAATGCTAACTGATAATGTGATAAGTGATAATAGCATGACACTATCAGAATATCAAGGTAATTATATCCTTCAAGGGGTGCACAGCTATCAGCCACAGCCTGCATATTATGTTTCCATTAGTCATGCTTAACCTCATGTTAACATTGTTCAGTAGTTTCCTCTGTTCTCTTAACCATTGCTGTTCAAGATGGTGTTTGAGGATGAAGGCTGACTTCTGCTAGTTAGGACTTTACAGTACAAGGCCTGCATACAATGTGAGGATTTTGAGGTTTGTGTTCTATCTTAATTTGTGCACAGATTTTTGTGGTGCTGTGAGTGATCTGTTTGCTCTGTGTATTGCTCTTGGAAGTTGCAGAGAAGTGTCTATGCTGTTCTTTGCGAGCATTAAAAAATGAAAAAGAAGTAAATAATAATCTCAGAACTACTGAGTTGGAAGGGGCCTTATGGATCATCAAGTCCAACTACTGTCAAGGAGGCGCAGAGGAGAATTGAACTCCCAACCTCTGGCTTTGCAGGCAGAGGCCTAAACCACTCCACTATCCAGCAGTAAAGTTAGTCAGGCTCTATGAATACCCCATTCTTGTAGTACTGTGGTGTTATGCATTCATCACACAAGCATGACAACTCTGTGGTTTATGCTACAATTACTGTTGTTTTGTTGTGGGGCTTTTGTTTGTGTGAATAGTTGGGATCCTGAGTTGTGTGAGCAGCAGCATATACTGTAAAGTATGAAAGTAGAAATAGAGGGGGCAGAGAAGTAACTCCAGCAATGGTTCGTAATCTTGGGTCCCCAGATGTTCTTGGACTACGACTCTCAGATATCCTGGCCAGTACAGCTAGTGGTGAAGGCTTCTGGGACTTTTTAGTCCAGGAATTATCTGGGGACCCAAAGTTGAGAACTACTGAACTACAGTGACCATTCCACAAAATCCTTGGTGGTTTGATCCAGACAAAACCAAAATGAAATAAAACACACAGAAACATAGTGTCAACTTAAATGTTTCTGTTACGGAGTTCAGTATCAGCTCTCGAACAGCAACCTCTTGCATTGGCAGCAAGGGACCCATTCAACATGTGTCAAAAACATGACTCCCTCCCCTCTACACAAGGCACAAACAGTCCATTAGTAGGACCTATGTTGCCCTCTTCAGAAGTGTGTAAAGCACCAACTGCTTGTCCTGTAGTGATTCTTTGAGGCTGTGGAGCTTCTCTGAAAGAAGACATGAAATCCCCTTGCAGCCCAAACTGTAGCAACCTGCAAAACAGTCATTCATTTGCTGACTACTCAGAGAAAAAAGAATGGTCATTATAGTCCACACAGACAGTCTTGAAGCGCAGTAGATGGGAAGAGCTGATCAAAGAACCCACAGGTGAGACCAGGAGGAAAGTTGGAGGTCTGCTGGAGAAGTTGTTATTGATATTAAGTAGACATGGTCTAGAGGGGCGGGGTATAAATAAATAAATAAATAAATAAATAAATAAATAAATAAATAAATAAATAAATAAATAAATAAATAAATAAATAAATAAATATTAATGTGAGAAAGTTAATGGGGGACAACTGGGTGTTGTCATTGCTTTCAGCAGTTTCACATATCTGGCAGCAGTATTACTTAGCAATTGTATTTACTTAAACTGTTGTGATTTCAATTGCCGTTCCTTTCAAATACTCTGGCATTTAAAGTGACTAATGCAGAAGCCTCTAAGCACAGTGTAAAAGACACGTTTAGGTGAGATGTTTACAAACAGTGCTTGTGGCAGGAAGAGGAAAGTTCCCTAATTCCAAACTATTTTGTTTGGCCTCTGCCCTTTTGGGTGGATGTTTGGTGAACACAGTTTATTGAGTTTTAGGAGTCGCTTGTACCAAGAGAATAAGCATGTTTTCTTGCTGTAAAAATAAAATAAAATCAGTGTGTGTTGCTCCAGATACAACTGGACTTTTAAAAATTACTAGAGATGAAATGGATACAAATCCACCTTCTTAATTTCTTTTCATTTTCTGAAGAAAGCAATAGCAATAGCTTCTCTTTTTATAGAAATAGAAGAGTAATCTGTCTAAGTGTCTCCTGTAGGCCAGTTATGGTCACCAGAAAATCAGCTTTGAACATATGTCAGCAATAGAAGAGGCCAGAAGTTTTAAAAGAAAGAAGACCATGAACCAAATGAATCCAGGTATCAGACCTGAAGAAATATAACCTTCAAGATAACACTGATGCATTTTATAACATATTAGGAATATACTGTAGAATTCTCATGTAGATTATAAATGAAGTGTAAAGCACTGCAAGTAGTAACACAGCACAGTGCCTTTATTTATACATTAGAAGAGTTTGCATTAAAGTTAATATAAGCAACACAGAAGATGGAATCCTGTGACACAGCTCCATATGTATAGGGCAAAACTGCCAGCCACATTTGAAAGAAGCATGGCATGGCGGTATTTCCACATGTGCCCTGCAACTGGCAAAATTGGAGCAATTGTACAAAATGGAAGCAGTGCAATCTAATTGCACACTAATTGCCTATGGATAGCACCAGCATGCTTCTGCTGGTGTCACTTTACATTATGCCCGAACAGACTGGATTTCAGCCAATGTGCTCAGGTAGTTTTCTTCTACAAAATATTATAGAATGGTAGATGCAAACCACAGTTGTAACATAAGAAATTTGAAAGAATTCTGGCTCTTCCTTTGTGTCTTAAAAAGAAAGATACACGAGGGTTTGTTAATTGTCAATTGTGCTGTTAATTGTAGTTAACAAATATAGAGTTCTGTTAATTCTAAATTTAACTCCTACTTCTCAGGTGGATTGTGGGTAAACATGATAAGGGAGCAACTTCTGATTGCCTTTGTGGGGAAAAATGAGGCAAGCATATTCTTATATAATTAATTTAAACAAGTAATTATCTTGAGACACTTTTGCCACCATGTATACAGGACTGCACATTGTAGTCAAGGCAACCCTTACTGTGGGGATGTTGAGTTTGTGTGTCTGTGAATTTTGTGTGAAATTGAGAGCTAAAAGGACTTATTGTCAAAGTAACTATAAAATCTAGGCCTTTTGGAACCATCTTGATCCTTTCAAAGACAGTTTCATTGGCTTTATTTGAAAGATAATGCTTTTCACTACCATTTTCTGGGTGGTCTGTACACCACTTAAAATCATATGGGTTAAATTATGCAACTGCTTTTAGAACTAGGGAGTTATACTGGGGGTGGGGTGAAGCTCCTCTGGTAAAGCTCCTAATAGGTATTGCTTACACCACAGCTCTAGATGCATACATTAACTCTTAACTGGATATAAATAAATGTCTAAACACTCTGAGTATTGTGATGAATACTTAGCTGTCAGAGAAGATCGATGACACTCTCCTGCCCCACCATAACTACCATGGTTAAAAGATCAGGGTTGAAAAGATCGAAAGAGCAAGTGAGCACTTCTGTTCTAATAATAACTAGGTCTTTCAGTGGTAATGAATCAAGAGTGCTGGAGTTTTATGTGTAAAAGTAATATATACAAATGGATCATATTAAAACAAATGTGGACAAATTGTAAGCAACTCTGATCCTCTATCAGCCCTTTCTCTTCGTGTCGTTCATTAACTTCGTCTTAGCTGTCACCCTAGAATTTTTTTTGTAGATCAGATGAGAATGTTCTGGTAGGTTTCTGCTTCATTGAAATGCTTTTCAACATTCTACCCACCAAACAATTGGGGGGGGGGGATTACAAATGTTTAGCTTTTTGTGAAAATATTAAATTAAAATGACAGCCATACTGTAATGTTCTAGATATGAAATCTGAGGTTTTATTCTCCAAGTTATCTGTTGTTTGGGAAAAAAAAGATTTTCTACTTAAATAGTAGGGAATAAATTTGGTATATAGTCTGCTGGAAGAAATAACTATGGGAATGTTTGCAGAATGTTAGCAGTAGAGGAGTTTAACAAAGGCAGGTTTTATAGAGTAATAAAAAAGATCTGTGAGGTGCCACATTGTTGCTGCATAGAGAGTATAAGACAGAACATGAAAGATGGAGAAAATAATTTTATTGGCAACATTTTACAAAAGTAACTCTAATACATTTTGCTTTGGTTGTGTCATGATCTGATAGGCGAGGAAGACTTAAAGTTGGGGAAACTAATCTTGCTTTTCAAAGCAAACAGCAGCAACAAAAGTACATAATTAATATCCTCTCACTGAATTTCGTACACATGCAGCCACTCAAGAACTGCTGGTAGGACCTCCTAAGCTAGACTTATATTTTCACCCAGGTTTAAACTCATTGATTGGCTTCAACCCTTCAGTTATAATTGGGGTACAACAATACTGGCTTGTTGTCAAGAATTTCTGAGAGAATGTATGTGAATTTCCCAGCTCTCTCAGCTTTCATGTCAGTTCATCACTGTTGGCTTTTTTTCTGACAACTCCCTGACTTCTCTTCTTCACGAGTAAGGTGTTTGGCTGCAGAGCCAGAAGTTGTGAGTTTAATTTCCACTGTCTGTCTTGGGAGAAGAGCCAGTCTGTGTGGCTTTGGTCAAGCTGCACAGTCCTAGTGTGTCCCAAGAAGAAGGGAATGGTAAACCACATCTTACTAGGCCCTACCTAGTAAGCCCTGGAAAAGGTTGCAGTAAGTTAGAGCTGACTTGACAACACATAGTTATTAAATACCCAGTATGCTGTAGGGGACAGTGATGGACCAAGACTCGGTAGACCTGAGTATGAATCCCCACTTGGAAACAGAAAGTCAAGGGAGGCACCGTTCCTTAAATATCTTCCTTACCATGAAAGCCATATTAGTGTTTCTATAAATCAGTTCTGACATGATGGCACATAACCCATATACACTGCCTCAGAACTCCTCAGTAGGGGGAATTGGAGTTCTCTCACCTCATGCAGCACCTTGGCAATATATCTGTCTAAGGGGCTGCAGTTTGAATTGTGCTACCCAGCCTTACCATCCAACTCAAGTATTAGAAGCTTTGCCTGGCACTGTTAAACCACATACCTGGGGCTAACTTTTCAATCAAGAGCAATGTTTCCAGTTTAAAAATGTTGTGTCACCTCCTCCCAATCAGCCTTTGGAATGGGGCTGTTCACCTGATTGCCTCTGGTTTGCTGCTCATTAGTAGTTGTCTCTGGCTGTTTTAATTGTCTTAAGTGATGCTGTTTGCTTTTGGTCCCCATCAGGCCAGTGGCAAGCAATCCCCTGACATTTGAAGGCCTGGTCCTTTTATCACCTGGAATGATAATTTTCAGTGGATCCTGACAGTAAATTTCCCTCTTCCTTCTCTCTCCAGCTGGGACCTTTGGCTTTCATCTTTGGATGGAATCCCTTGTTATCATAGACATTGTCTTGGTCCTGTTCTGTCTTTGCTTTGAATTTTGGTTCAGTCTTTCACCATCAGTTGGGAATTCATGCTGATAGTTGTCCAGTGAGAAGCAATTGCTCTTTCTTTCTTTCTTTCTTTCTTTCTTTCTTTCTTTCTTTCTTTCTTTCTTTCTTTCTTTCTTTCTTTCTTTCTTTCTTTCTTTCTTTCTTTCTTTCTTTCTTTCTTTCTTTCTCAGACTCATGAGGTTCAGCAGTGATTTGTTCTTAGCCTAATATTAACCTGCTTTTGTAGACTGATCTCATAAAATCCTGTGGGGCTTAGAAACAAAGTAACACTTTTAGTATGCATGTCATTGATTTGATGATTTTTAAAAAGGTTCTAGGCAAGACTAGGCTACCCAGCTACCATTTTGCCCATGGTAAGTATTTTATATTACCCAGTGTCGGAATTTGTAGAATAATTGGTTTGCAAGGGGCCTATAACCCCGACAGATAGCTGCCCAATTTTCTCTTTAATACCTCCAGTGTTGGAGCGTTCACCACCTCCCAAGGTAATTGGTTCCATTGTTGTACTGCTCTAACAGTTAGGACGTCTTTCCTGATATTCAGCCAAAATTTGGTTCCCCATAACTTGAGCCCATTATTACGTGTACTGCACTTTATGATGATTGAGAACAGATCTTGTCCCTCCTCTATATGACAGTTTTCCAAGTACTTGAAAAATACAGTGGTGCCTCGCTTAATGGGCGCCCCGTTTAACGAAGAAATCGCATAGCAATTAACTTTTTGTGACCGCTTTGCGATGTTCCCTATGAGAAAAATTGCTTTGCAATGATCGGTACCCTATTTCGCTTACCGATCATCGCAAAGCGATGATTTTTTAACAGCTGATCGGCAGTTCCAAAATGGCCGCCAGGTAAAAAAATGGCTGCCCGCTGTTTTCTGGGATGGATTCCTCACTTACTGGGCAGCGAAAATGGCTGCCGTATGGAGGATTTTCGCTTAAAGGTGAGTCTGAAGCCCATAGGAATGCATTGAAGGGTTTCAATGCATTCCTATGGGCTTTTTAATATCACATAGCGACGAAATCGCTTTGCAGCGATTTTTGCTATACCAATTATCGTCGCTATGCGAGGCACCACTGTATTGTCATATCTTCCCTCAGTCTTCTTTCCTCAAGGGTAAATTTGCTCAGTTCTTTCAATCTTTCCTCATAGGGCTTAGTCTCCCTTTCATTGATCATCCTTGTTGTCCTTCCGTTAACTTGTTCCAATTTATTGCTGGGTCCAAATTGGACACAATACTCAAGACAAGGCCTAACCAGTGCTGAATAGAGAGGGGCTAGTACCTCACAGGATTTGGAGACTATGCTTCTATTAACACATCCTAAAATAGTATTTGCCTTTTTTGCAACAACATTGCACTGTTGGCTCATATGCAGCTTTTGATCTACAACAATTCCAGTATCCTTCTTACTCATAGTATTACTGAACCAAGTATCCTCCATCTTGTAACTGTGCATTTGGTTCCCCCATCTCCAGGTGTAGAACTTTACATTTATCCCTATTAAATTTCATTCTGGTGTCTTCAGCTCAATACTCAAGCCTGTCAAGATCTTTTTGAATTGTGGTCCTGTCTTCTAAGGTTTTAACTATTCCACCCAATTTTGTGTCATCCAGAAATCTGATAAGTATTCCCTGAACTCTCCTTATCCAAGCTAGTAATAAAAATGTTGAAGAGCATCAAGTCCAAGACTGAGCCTTGTAGCTAACATGGGCCTAGCCATATCTTCCTTTCAAGTCACAAACTACTGTACCTTCACTTCAAGTATGATTTTTATTTGGGAATTTGGTACCTAGACAGGTTGTTCATTCATCAGACTACTTTTGCTACATTCCTCCCTCCCCTTTCCCTGTTAACTTTCTCACACAAGGCTGCGTATCAGTGACATGCTGAAACATAACATGATGACAGCACAATAAAATGAGGCTTGGACTTCTGTGGTCTCTGTGAAGTGTCGCCATAGCAAGGTGTTTAGAAGCTTTCCTTTCCATCATTCCACCAATGAATGTGTTGCCTATGAACTCAAAACTGCAGTGAAGGTCATCTGTGATTTCGTCAAGCAAATCAGTTTCATAAATAGTCATTTGAAAGTTCACTTGTTTCATGCAGAACATAATTGTTAGGCACAGTTTGCCAAACTTGGATGACACCACAAGTTGTGAATAATTTTGAAATGGAAGTTATATGTCCTAAGCTCCACCTTGGGGTCCACTAAGGGGGTTGGAAGCATGCTGCTCTTAAGGCCTGTTAAGGCTCATTCCCTTAATGATAAACCATGTTTTATTGTGGCAGCCATCTAACAGCAGTGGAAAAGCATAAACTATGCATACTTATAGCCTGTTCGTTTCTTTTCAAAATACCCAGTGCAGTATCGTGGATAGAGTGACAGACTAGGACTCAGGAGACCTGAGTTTTATTCTGCTTGCATTGCTGCTTTGGACAATACATTTTGATACCTTCTCATAATTTAAGACGGCTGCAAAGTGAATTTGTTTCTTTTCACCGCAAAATTATTTTGTAGGGTGTTGTTAAATACGCAGCTCCATTTTTAAAGAAATACACATGTTTATCTGTGTGCTGAAGATTTGCTAGGATATGCTGGCAAAGATAACTGACGGGGCACCCTCTTTGATATATATTACAGATGTAGGTCTTGGAAACTTTACATGCAGCAACTTGAATAAGTCTGCTTGTGAAAAGGGTCAGAAAGTGCCACTGTTGTATAAACAAGCCAGGATCGCTGGCTTAACTATAGCTCTAAGGAAGGTGTTAGCATTGTATCATATGGAAAGAAACAGCTGATAGATAGCAGGCATTCCCATAGATCTCCTGTTTGTAATTCAACCTGTCATCAGATAGGGGATCAGCCTGCTTCCTAAATCCAACTATAAGTTAAAGAGATGATATCAAATACAGCTTGGCAACGGAACATACAAAATAGTTTCTACAGAGGATATGATAAAATCACTGTGGATATAAGCAACACCCTAGTTTGAATTATATGGCACCAAGGGTAGTGATATCAGGCCATTTAGGAAGCAATGAGTGACCACAGATGATATGTTCATTAAAACAGTTGTATAGACATGTGTAGTGTGTGATGTACAGTAGAAGCATATATAGGTATACTTTGTTGATGGTGTTAAATTGTGATTTCATTTAAAAAAACTACATTCTCTATGCTGCAGGTGATATTTACTTCTTGCAGTTATGTAGTTTTATGCTTAAACTTAATGTTAAAAATAGTTACGTACTGCCTTAATAGATATATACTATTTCAAAATATACTTTTATAAGATTAAATTTTCATACCTGGCATTAATAAAGTGTATTATTTAAGTGGGAGAGAGAAAATATCAGAGGAAGTTTAGCAATAAAGGAAGCATTTAAAGCTCAGGGGCTGTATGCAAATTGTAAGCTATATCTGAAGAAACTAAAAAAGAGAGTCACTGATGTGATGATGAAATATTTAAAATAGGATTAGTAGTATGGGTATAAATAATATGCAGACATATTAAATTTCAGTGTGCGTGCACAGTAATTGATCTCTGTGGTCTGAAGTCTGTCCCAAAAAAGGCATGATAACCATTTACATACTTTGGACTCAATGTTTCATTCAGATGAGTCTCTTCTTTGTACTATACAGATTCAAATTTAGCATAACCTAAATTGCAGTTAAGTCAGTAATTTGAGGAATTGAATTCAAGCAATTTGAGAACATCTCCAATGCAAATAGATACCTTTTTATAATTGAGAATTATCTTCTTGTGTAAATAGATCAGTTAGTGGGTGGGTTGGGTTGAAAAATGGATTATTTGCCTCCTAAAGTACATATATCTTTGTTCTTGGATGTTGCTATTAAATTCAGATAGGATTATGTTTTATGTTATAATATTTAGTCAATATTAAGTCCATTATACATATCTAATTCTGTATAGTTCAGCAATCTATTATATTTATGAAATAAAAACAAAAATATGTTTGTCACAGGCTAATGTTGCATTTAAAAAACATAATAACCTGTTGTTGGCCCCACTGTGAACAAAATATCTTGATGCCAAAACTAAAATATAATTGTGTTTTTAGAAACAGTCATGGAAGAAGAACAAAATGTGACTTTATGCTGTCAGTGGTGATGCAAAGGTTAACAGCTTTATGAGCAGAATTGTTTCATGTTAATGGTTCTCTAAGTTGCCAGGAAGCAGAAAAAAAAACAAAGCATTGTGCAAATCCCTTGTGCTCTCACATTAAAGGTTAAAGAGCTCTAGAAATGGTAGCTGTATTTGGACAACTGTAAACTGTAGTATGTTATAGAAGTAAGAAACTACAGCTCCCAGAATACCCTAGTTAGCATGACTTGTGGCTATTGACGGCTGGGCTACTCTGGTTCTCCTTCCTGCAAAAGATAATGTTTTCTTTTTTTCTGCTTTATTGTAATGTGAACGAGCCTTTCAAGCCGGCTTTTTAAAAACAAACATAGTATTTAAAATTAGCCAATTATTGGTGGCAATGGAATGATAAACTGCAGTTGAAGAAAACTGTAAGCAAAAGTGTCCAGCTGTCACAGCTGAAAGAAGAGAGGGAAACCTAGGTTCTTTGGTATTATACTAGACTATGGTTTAGTGTGATATCCAAATACTGCTAATGTTTCACCACTTATATATTGAAGCTTCTGTAGGAGGAATTTCACATACATGTGGTATTAAATCCAAGTTGACATATGATAAATAGATCTCATTTATATTTACCTGTACTGAGGGGAGGGGGGATCTGTTCAGCAGCTTTTGTGATGCTTGAACTTTAGATGTTTTATTTTTAAATGGATATTATCTAAGCATGTGAGGAAGCATAACACTTTAGCTGTATACTTATTAGCAAAAAGAGTAAAGTTTTGCAAAAACAGAAGAACAGAGAATCTACTCAGCTGTACACTGACAGTTGAGAGCAGTTTAATGGTATAGGACTCCTTGCTCTGGGACAATTAGCAGTCTTCTGGTATGTTAGTAATAAATCATTCTGCAACACCAATTAAGTATAATTCTTCAAGTCATTTCATTTGAACAACATTCTGCTAAAAATGATGTCCCTTGGAGACTTGTAATTGAGCTGTAGTGTTTGATGGAAGCAATTGAGGCAAAGTCACTGCTCTTATCACTGTGGGTCTCATTAGTCATGTAAGAAAGTAAATCATGATTAAATGACCTGTTATTAATAGTTAGGAAGGGCATTTGTCAATCTCAGAGACTAAAGAACTGGCCAATTAGGTATTTCAGTACTCAGATTGAGTTGTGTTTTCAGGTTGTTCCTTCAGGTGGTCTATGTGTTGGGATGGGACTAGTCGGGGAGTGTGGAAAGGCAGCCAGTTAGATATTACTAATTAAAGAACTTTATCTGTCTCTGAAGGCAGAATGCATTAAACTGCGATACTGAACATTTTGCTGTGAGCTGTAAATTGTTAAAAGATTATTCTCTTTCTTCATTTGGGCTGCAAGCTGTGGGAAATGTCTTGCACAAATTATGAGGAAAATTTAAAATTGGCTGAGGAAAATAGTATACTACCAGGGTTTTGGTTGAGTTCTGAAAACATGGTTAGGTGATAGTTGGTGTGGCATTTGCCCTTGTGGCCCCTGCTTGTCTTTCCCTCACAAAGGTTCACGTTGTGTTTTCTTCTTGCTGCCACCAGTGGATTAACTCAATCCACAATATAAATGATGTTTGTCCGAACACTTGACTTGTGAACAGAAACAGAATTTATTTATTGAAATGAAGCAGATTGAATAATAGCAGAAGTTTATTATTTATTGAATAATAGCAGAAGTCTCTCAGATACATATTATACATAAACAAATTATCAACAGTCCTCTCAGTACATACTTCTTTTCTCTTGCTGTATCATTACCACCTTCTGTACCTATTTTCCTAACCAGCTGTATCTCTCTCAGTATCTGTTCCCCCTCTCTCTAACTAACCAGCCCTATCTATATCTATCTATCTCTATCTGCCTGCTCCTCCTTCAGCCAAGCCTCCTATATACTCCTGTATATTCATGGACTCCGCCCCTCCAGCTCTCTCATAGGTTCATTCAAATTGGCTCATGAATATGAATGACATGATTGAAAGGGCCAATCGCCAGAGTTGGCCTGGACGTTACTTACAGAAAGAGAGAGACTTGTTATAGAATATTAGATTTTATTTTAAGAGGTTGTTTATAATGTAGGTCTGTGCAAAACAGGATGTGCAAAAGGAAGCCATTGAAAGAACAGAAACATCCTGTGTTGGGGTTAAGGGCTACTGTCTTGGCTCAATTGTAACTGCATCATTCATTTTGCTCATGCTGGTCCGTGTAGACTGGAGGGAAGTACTGTATTTTTCCATGTATAAAATGATACCTTTCCTAAAATAATTAGAGGAAAAATTGAGGGTTGTTTTATATACAGAAGGCAGCGGGAGGAGGCAGAGACTGAGGCAAAGAAGCAGCCACGCTCGGCCGCCTCTCGCGGCTGCCCATTGACTGCTGCCAGCACTGCCCAATCGCCCCCTCCAGCGATCTTCTTGCGATTGGGCAATGGCAGTCAATAGGCAGCAGCGAGAGGTGCCCGACTTAACTACTAAACAACAAGAACAGCAATTCTGTTTTCAATGGGATTTACTTTCAGGTAAGTATAGGATAGTTTGGAAACTTTACTTTTCAATAGTGAAGCTCTTAGAATCCTCTTGTTGACAGGACTACTGACTGTGGTATTAAGGGAGTTTTAGTACAAACAAGTAACTTTTCCATGTTTTGTATAGTGTTGGAACTATATTAAGTGCAACAATCTGCTGTGGAATACTTAACTTACCTTGTAGGAGCATTCCAGACATTTTCCTCCTAAGCAGTCTGTGTTCCATGTAAATTAGTTATGTACAAGTTTCTTTTTTAAGTATACTAAAACATATTGAAAACTGAATCTTATTTTTGATCTCTGGAACATATTCTATTATACTTCTAAACAATTTTGTGATGGTTGAAAAGATAACAAACTATATTGTGTTCTTGGCACTGTAAATTGTGTTTTCAGCATATTTTTATCTTACTTCCTTCAAGTAAACAAAAATTGTAAGTCTTCTTCCACATGGTGCTTCTAGATTTGTTAGTTCCTGTACACTAATGCCTTCTGGTCTGCATCCTGAGATTCCATGTCTGAAATTCTGTTGCTTAGTATACTAAGTTTCACTGACGTAGTCCCCTTGAATCAGTAGGGACTCCATAAGAGGTTGGAAATTGATTTTGTCATCACATTTAAAGGATATTGCTCACGGGACTGGACATTTTACAGACTCTAATTTACCTTTGTTCAGGTTGTACATAATATCAGAGTCCTTCTGATATACTGTACTGTACTGGCCCAGATCAGTTTCATATCACTTTTATCCATTCGCAAATGTATTACCTGGATTCCTGTAGAATTTATTCCTGAAAGGTATGTTGGACTTAGTATAGATTTTAAGATTCTATCTAGAGATTGGAGAAGTTATTTTGAAGTACGGGTTTTATAATCCCCCAGTAGGCTGGCTGTAAGATTCTAAGAATCATAGTCAAAACTCAAACTTTTTCCAGGCTGTGTTTCTGTGTGGTTTTAATGGAAAATACTATTTAGAAGGCTTAATAATTGAAAATTAGGTAGGTTGTCATGGAAAACGAAAAAGACCAAACAATATAAGAAGTGCATTTTAAATGATGTGTATATTCCCTTCAAATTATTTAAGTGGTTTTTGTACAGCAGACTTCGATATTGGCCACGGTTTTGTTAAATTATGTCCAGTTGTTCAAGTCTGGCAGCATATATTTGAATGTCCACTAAGCCAACAAGAAAATATGACAAGAAACATAAATGTTGACTTCTTAGCTAGCAGTAATTTGCTGTTGAAATTCATGCCATCAAACTATTGCCTGAATAAATATTCAATTCAATTTTGGCCAATTTCTCTTTCAAAGGATTACTTTTCCTTCGCTAGATGTATGTCATATGAAAATAAACATACAGTTGTTCACAGCAAATTTGTTTCAGAATTTTGGCCGCATTGCATTCTGTGACATATTTGGCTATTTCTTCTTGCATAATGACTACAAAATATATATGCTGGCAAGTGTTTTTGATGTCTCCTCTTTAAATTTTCTAGCTGGCAAAAAAAATTCGGGAAAAATTTAACCGTTACTTGGATGTGGTAAATCGAAACAAGCATGTGGTAGAAGCTTCCTACACTGCTCATCTGACATCACCCCTAACTGCGATTCAAGATTGCTGCACCATTCCACCATCCATGATGGAGTAAGTATTCAAATACTTCTCAGGGGGGAGTGGTCTTAATGGTGGGGAAACGCCCATTTCCCAGGGATCGTATTAATCAAGTCTTGCGTGGGCACACCTGATGTTAGCAGTAGGCGGAACAGGCCATCTGAAATCGTTCCAAGATGCTGTTGTAGGGTCGCCTTCTAAGCTCATTCTTAATATAGTTTGTCATGATCTAACTTGCTGTCTGCTTATGAGTATGAGTGGCATAAACAGTGTATTTATTTGGCAAGGAAAATCCTGTACATGGATTATGTGGTGAGGATCTAGCTTTTGTCTGAAGCATGACTGTCTCAGCATGGTGATCTAGTTGATTTTGTCAGCTTGGTGCCATTGAATTTTGCCTGCGTGTTGTGGAAAGTTGAAGGCTTCCATATGTAGTAGGATGCTGCAGAAGGAAAGTTAATTTCTTTGTCATTTACGTACATGAAATAGTTGTTTGAGATATATAATTAGTGCTGTTGCTTTAAAAAATTGCCAGCATGAAAGTTGAAAAGGTTGTCCATGTTATGGTTTGAATGTAACATGGTTTCGTGGGCTGATCAACATTAACTAACCCATATAAAATTATATAATGGATAGTAAAAATGTAGTATATGAAAAAGGATACTGGATTTTAGAAAATGTAAATAAAAGAGTCTTTTATGTTTATTCTTCGCCTTTGATGTATGACTGGGTCAAGAAAGACAGCACATAAATACATAAATAAATAAAATAAAAAGACAATGGAAATTGTGTTTCCTGGGTATTGCAAATAATTATCAGAGGTATGAGTGTCTGCCAATCTTTGGTAGCAAGTTGGCTTTTATATAGTCTTTTGAAGTTATCATTCTCTTAATAGCTTGGGACTCCCTGAATTACACTGATAAAGCATTTTGTCGGAGTAAGGTTATAGATTTAGTGATAAATTTATTATTTGTGTTCCTTGTAATTTTTAAAGGAATTAGTTTAGTAGCTTTTGAGAAATTTGGTGTATATCCTTTGCTTTTCCAACCATACCCTGCTAGCTTATTTTGAAGAAGTCTGGAAATAACCAGGATAACCAGGGTTATTTCTTATAAGAGTTGCTATTCAGATGTATGTCCATGCAGTGTATGCTGGAAGCATCCATGTGACTGTGCATTGACTTCTGAATATAGTTAAGCTGGGGGCTGGGAATACATAGGAATGATGTAGGCCAGCCATTCACAATCTTTTTAGGCCACGGCCATAAACACAATATGAAAGAAATATAGGCCAAATTAGGATTGTGTAAGGCACATAACGAACCTTATAAAGTAGTGTGTGAATAATTGTTTCCAGTCTTCCCCTTCACATATGCCCCCCTCCCCGTTGAGAATGGATGGTGTAGGCTTACAGCATGTTCCAAATCAGGAAAGGTTTGAAGAAGAAGCAGTTGGGGTGATTCTTACGTTGCAGTCTTCTGTTTCATGTAGTGCTAGGCAGGCAATTGCAGTAGTTTGTCACACAATTGGAAGGAGGTCTGCATATCTTAGTACAGCTTGAAGGTGCAGACCAAAGGGATCAACGAATTGTTCTGTGGTGAAAGAGTGAGCTCAATTACATTTCCTTCCAGCTCCTTTAAAGAAATCACTATTTTGTCCAGGTTTTTTTGTTTGTTTGTTTGTTTGTTTGTTTTTTGCTTGTCTCAAGTAGGAGATATTCTTAGTGGTGCTCATTCCTAGAAAACAGTATCCTGACCTGCCATCTGTAAGCTAAAAAGATTGCCAGTTGGAAAAAGAGTTGTGTTGAAACAGATGATGTGTTAAAGACAGAAAAGCAGGTGGATGGTTCTTTCTAAGATTCAGGTTTGCAATCCACCCCCAATCCATTTCTTGGCAAATAGACACATGGGAAGCTAAGAAGAGCACAGCTATATCTGGCCAAAGTGCCAGCTAAGACCATCATCTTATTTATGACAGTGACCAGATTGATGCTTTTAGGAAGTTGAAAAGCAGGACAAACCCTCCTTTATTAACTGGTTGTCAGCTGCATATTGCCTCCAAACTTGGATAATCCATTGGATAATCATGGTTGATACCCCTCCATAAAGTTATCTAGTCCTCATTTAAAATAATCTATGCAGAACCTTAAAAGATTACCTTTTGGACTACAGATCCTAGGAAAAAAACAACTTACCCAAGCCTCTGTGTCTAACCCAGCAGCCATTGCCACATCTAGTGACAGTGAACTTCGTAAATTCTTTCTTTTACCTGTGTATCATTTCCAGACATTTTCTTTGCATAATCTCAAACTTTAATATTATGGAAAAAGGGAGGATAGAAGACACCATCTCAACTTTATCCCCACAATGCATAATTTAAATTTGCAGAACCTGGTTGAGGACTATGAAGAACATGAATATGTGAGTCCTGGATAGGTATAAATTTGGGACTGTAATTTGAGACCTCTAGAAACATTTTCTTTCTTATTCCCAGGGATGATTCATCCTGAGCCAGACCCTCCCCAGCACCTGTTAGGTAAATTATATAATTGAGTTGTAATCGAAGTAATTGAGCTAAAACTAGAGCAAACAGACATTTTACAAGTGAAGTTTGAAAACACAATACAGTATATAGCTCGGAAACATCATTTTTTAAAAAACTGCTTAATGAATAAGACCAAAGATCTGTCAATAAGTTTTCCTTTTTTAGGAGTTACTAGACTATTATCCTTGTGAAACTCATGAATGGAAAACTCTGGCAACAGCCATTGCTTGTTGTTTGTTTGTAGTATCTACTGGTTGTGGGGGTATTTTCTTCTGAAAATGGAGACACCCTTTTTAGCTGTCATTGAGAATGGTCCTTAGAAGACATGCCCTTCAGGCATATAGCTAAAACTAGTGCATCTTCCATATTAAATAAAATTTAGTACAATATGAAATTAATGAATGGGTTATGAATTCACCATTCCGTTCTTGTGTGATTTCATGTTGTGGTATAGTATTCCAGCTATTGCGATTCAGGGCAAGAATGATCCTGTTCCAGTTTTCTCCATTTTGCACCAACTGATATCACAACACTGAAAGAGGCCTTGCTTGTCAAAGCCTATGTAATCTTGCAATGTTCACATTCGTGTTAATTAGATAAAAACTAGAAAACAGTGCCATTGAATGTAAAATGGATGTAACATATTCCATGGTCACAATGGCATGTAGATGAAGGTAAGGGTTGGTCTGGGTGGACTGATCCCCACTCCATTTTACTGCTAATAATAATAATAATAATAATAATAATAATAATAATAATAATAATAATAATAATAATAATAATAATAATAATAATAATAATAATAATAATTTATTGTCATTGTAAGTATATACACATACAACGAAATTCAGAGACACCCAGAGACCAGACACATGCACACACATAAAATTCCCAAACACTCCCCACCCACTAAAAGTCCCCCACTAAAAATACAAACATCTACACCGCAGGCCAAGTAACACAGTCCAACTAATTATTCACTACTGGTGGTCTTTAAGCTCATTATTAATTGCAATTATAGCTCTGGGATACAAACTATTTAGAAAATGTGTGGTCCGAGTCTTAATTGTTCTATATCTTCTGCCAGATGGTAACAGTTCAAAAAAGTTATAAGCAGGATGGGAAGAGTCTCTCAGGATGCTATGTGATTTCCTTAGACAGCGGGACGTGAAGATGTCATCCAGGGTTGGTAGCTGGAGCCCGATGATATTCTGGGCAATTTTAATGGTTCTCTGTAGAGCTTTTTTGTCCGCTACAGAGCTACTCCCAAACCATGCCAGAATGCCATAGGTTAGGACACTCTCAATGGTGCTACGATAGTATGACAGAAGTAAATGCTGTGATAAATTTAACTTACCGAGCATTCTCAGGAAATACAGCCTCTTCTGTGCCTTCTTCATTAGCATGTTGGCATTTATAGTCCATGAGAGGTCCTCTGAGATGTAAGTACCCAGAAATTTAAAACTACCAACTCTCTCCACTTCCTCACCTTTTATGTACAGTGGTAAATGTACATTTCTCTTCCTCCTAAAATCAATTATGAGTTCTTTAGTTTTTTTGATGTTAAGTGTGAGATGATTTTCTTTACACCAAAGTATCAACCTTTGAGGCATTTCTATTCATTCTGTGATAAATTCTAATTCATTCATTAATTCATTCATTTATTTTACATCAATGTAAGGTGAAAGGAAGCTAACTAGTGTTTCTATTTGAATTTATAGCATTTATCTCTAATTTCTCTCTGCAAAATCATTTTGGATGGGGTTTTTAATCAATGATAATGTAAATGGGGCCTGAACTAAGAGGTTCCAGATTTTTCTGGGTTTTTGCAAGGAGAAAACACACACACACACAAACACCATTTCTTGATGTGATTATTTATAAATAATAATGTGTTGTCAAACTGAGTCTGACTTTTGGAAACCAATATAGATGATGTAAGAAAGAATGGCCAGAATCCTTTTGGGAGTCCGTAAAGTTTGTGTAATTTGCAGCAGCTAACCGCAACTAACTGATGAAATGCTGAGCCTATCTTGGTTGTACAGTCAGGCATATATCAAGACACACCTTGCCTAAATGTACAGGTTTTTCACTACTGTTTAACACTTCAGTGTTACCTTTCTAGAGTTCCGTTAATTGGTTAGTAAATATTCGATAATTAATTAATATTGTTCGACATACACTATGGCTGTCACACTTTTTGCTTTTTGTGTCCCATCTTATTCTGTCAATTTACAAAAGAAAGCAAACCATCAGGAATGCTTTTACCTATCTCTGTTTGCCAAAACAATAACAACCCTACACTGGAAAAATTCTTATCACTGTCACATATTATATGACAACTTTCCACTAGATTCGTTAATGTAATATTTGCATGAGTAAACCTAGAGATCTAGTTTTGAAAATAATTTACTTTAAGAATGAGATAACTCCTTCAGAAGTGGTCTGGCTCACCTTTTTTAAATAGCTGCTTAAATATTTGCTATTGCAGTTTAGCTTTATCACAGCCTTTTCTTTTGTTTACTTGTCCTCTCATGGGCTGTTAAGTTAAGAGATAAGGGAGTTCTCATAGTGGTCTTTGTAAATGCTTGTGGACTCACATTTTCTAGAGTACGGAACTGTTCTCAGCCTAATGGAACTTCAACAGTATTGTAAAGATCTTTAGGAAGTCTGATAATTCCAGTTAAGTTGTAGGTGTAGGTATTTTGTAGAGACAATTAAATCCTGGTTAATAATTAGCTTTTATGTGTTGGTGAAGGCATGTATGGCATTGGCTAGAAATAATCTCTTCTAAACAAACAAGTGACAGCAGGATGTACAATGCATAATAATTATACTCTCCCCTTCCAAAGATCAGATGGACTAACTGGCCAAAATCCTCTTGCATAGCTACTCAAACAGTGCAACATTTGGAGGCATTTTGCCCAAGTTAAGAAATCATCATGTTGAATTGCACAACTGAGGATGTAACAGATTGATGTCTATTGTCATTTATTAGCGTAAAGCAACTTGTCTCCAAAAATTATGGCATTTGTCCGGTGCCAGGTAAGAGAGCCATTGATTCATAATACATTTAAAAGGTTTGATAATAAGTCTCATCCTGCTACTGTATAAGGAATAAATAGGAAGTAAATAAATATGTAAGAAATCTTTCTTGTTCTTGTGTCATTACAATGCCATATAAACAGTATTTGTTTGTCCACGCATATTGGATAGCCACCCCCAGGATAACAAAATAGCTTGCTTGCCTTAAAAATTGGAACTTTGAAGGATGTCCCTGTTTGCTTTTACTGTTTGAGTACTACAGTATGAAAATAAAATATTATTTATAAGAATATCCTTTTCATTAATATTTGAACTTCAAAGAAAATAGCACATTTTAAAAGGATTAGTTGTATTTATCTGTGGGGAAAGGAACAGCCTTAAGTTCACTGTCACTTAAAACAAAGTGTGGGGAAAAAGGATGAGACTTAATACAGTAAACTAACCCCAGCTGATGAGTCTCATTTATACATGTTCTCTCTCTCTCTCTCTCTCTCTCTCTCTCTCTCTCTCTCTCTCTCTCTCTCTCTCACACACACACACACACACACACACACACACACACACACACACACACACACACACACACACACACACACACAGAGAGAGAGAGAGAGAGAGAGAGAAGAAGAAGAAGAAGAAGAAGAAGAAGAAGAAGTTGATTTACTTTGTGAATAGAGGCTGAATGAAATCCAATTGGAGCTTACTTGAACACTGTTTTGATGTAAGATTCAAAGCTTCTGCAAATTTATTTTATCTTCTACATTTGCTGATCTTCTGCTTGTAAATCCTGTTGAAGGAGAATAAAAAAGACTGCTGCCCGATGGGAATTAAATGTCTGAAGTTCAAAGCAGTTTGCACATCAGAGCAAACGTCAATCAAATGAACATCTTGCGAGCTAGGCAGGGAGTGAATTTCTCCATGGGGAAGAGATCAAAGTGGGAGTCACAGTTCTGTTTTCTCCCTCGGGATGCAGTTTCGATCAGTTGTTCATTAAAGTGAATCCAGAAGGAAGGGTTTTCATATAATATAGAAAAAGGAAAAGGAGAGAAAGAAGAGGGTTGGGGGTGGGAATGGATGTTATTTTCTCTTGAAGCTTAAGTTAAAATAATATTTTGATCATTTCTCATTGCAGAAGCTATTTACCACCAAAACCAGTTTTTTTTCTCCAGGGCAACTGGAGCTAAAATTGAAATTGGAGCTTGCACTAAAACGTGTGATTATTGACATTCATGTATTTGATAAAGATGTGGGGGCTCATTAAAGAGCTCCCTCTATTCCTGTCTTGATTTCTTTATTATGTTTTACTTGTCTGGAGGGCAAGAGTTTGTTTTCTGAAACTTGCACATGAATCGTTAGGCAATTGTCAGGTAATGTTTTTAAGTCCTACTACTACTAACTGTGTTAGAAAAAGTGGGTAAAATAAATATGTGAGGGAGGAGGAGGAGTGATCAAATCCCAGCCTTGGAGATATCCCTTCTGTGATACCATGAAGACCAACTTTCTAAAGAGAAGAATATCAGCATTATAGATTGCATTCTAGCATTCGTCTTCTCTTGAGGACAGTGACATTTTTATTTTACCTGTTTGGATCATAACAAAAGGATCTATCTTAAGTGTGAAAAATAAAATTGTAATAAATATTTCCAATAGTTATTGGAAAGAAGCTTTAATTCCATTAAGTTGACTTAGAATTTAATGAGGCTGTTAGAAGCAGTTGCAATGATAAAATGTACCCCTTTCCTTTTACCTAGAGGACAGATGTTAGCACCCAGTTGGAAATCCTTTACATCTGGACCGTTTCACTTCCTAAGCAATAACAGGAAACCTCTTGAACTCAATAGGACTTGCGTACTTTGAAGTAAACATGCTCAAGTTTCAGTTGCAAGTCATGTATCTGTGTTTTTACTATAAATTGAGACTTTTTGTTTTTACTTTTTAAAATTAACATTTTTCTTTGATACAAAAATACAAGTAATATAAGAAGTTGCAAAAGTATTTAAAGTGCACTTGCATATACTTATAGTTCAGGCAAGAGCAAAAAATGTATTACCATAGAGATTTGCTAGTAGAATTGATATTTTTATATTCTGTGCAGTGTGTGTGAGTGTGAGTGTGTGTGTGAGAGAGATTACCATGTTTTGAAGTTGCTGTAAAGCTACGTCTGTACGGTCCTCCCATAACCATATCCTTCTTTGGCACAGTTCATATGTTACTGCAGTAGTATGATAAGACAACGACAACAGTCTCTCCCCTCCAATTTGTCCTGGGCCAGTGCACATTGCAAGCATGTGATTCTGATCTGGATTGGTACTCAGCAATGTGTGCAGTGCTGCCTTTCCCACCTCTACAGTTTGTACTGGGGGAAAAAATCTTTTCCCTTTGAATGAATAGATTTTTCTCAGTGCAGATTAATGGGAAAGGAGAGGTATGATCCAAATCCAGGCCACAACGATTAAGCCTCAGCCAGGATGCTGAGCTAGACTGACCTTGCCCTTGTAGTTTCATGCATATCTCTCCTGTCTGGAGTTTAAGAAGGAGCCCCCTCATCTTCAGCCAGTGCAGAAACTAAACAGGGGTGGGGGCTAGAGAAAAAAAAGACACTGGATGAGAAACATCCAAGGGTTGCATCTGGCCCAAAGACTGAAGGTTCTCCTTGCTCCTTTAGAATATTTGTAATTGGCTTGGATCTTTTTAATGGCATAGCATGCTTATTATGAATCACTCGTTTTCTTTCTTACAATATTGGCCAATACATTCTGTCCAAAATCTTGTTGCTTTAGGTAGTAAATTGCACTACAATAAGCCCATTGACTCAATGATGCTTTGGTGAGTCAACTCCTCCACTGTTGTTGTAGTTTAGTCGTTAAGTCGTGTCCAACTCTTTGTGACCCCATGGACCAGAGCATGCCAGGGCCTCCTGTCTTCCACTGCCTCCCGGAGTTGGGTCAAATTCATGTTGGTAGCTTCGATGACACTGTCCAACCATCTCGTCCTCTGTTGTCCCCTCCATAGGTTTTATTGATTTTATTGATTCAAATGGGCCTCTTCTGATGCAATTTACTTTAGCACATTAAATCACATTTAAAGCAGGCCCTTTTGAATCAATCAAATGTATGGAGGAATTCACTCACTAAGTCACCTTTGATTCGGTGGGCCTACTCTGATGCAATTTACTATGTTAAGCAACAGGATTCTGGCCTTTAGTGTATGGGATCATGTCTTCACATACTTCATATAAGTAGTTGAAGACTGTTTCACAAACTTATGAGGTGCCTGCCCATTGGGAAATGAAATGGATAAGATTTGCCTATGCTAAGGATTAAAGGCAATACAAATGTAAAACCATCTTCTGCAAATACAAATTCAAGGCAAAGATCAGACTTTTAAAGGCAGAATTGGGGTACCAGTCCTATTCATCTTGCTCTTGTGTTCATTTCAGGTTTGATGGTAATTTCAACACAAATGTATCTAGAACCATTAGCTGTGACAGACTGTCCACCACTGTGAATAGCAGAGCATTTAATCCTGGCCGTGACTTAAACTCTGGTAAGTAACAATCCTGTTTTGTATATATTGCTGCATCTTAACTGCAGAGAATTAATATCAAGTGGCTTAGCAACTGAATTTTAAATGTCTCTGAAGCTGCTGTGTATTTTACCATTTGAGGTTTAATGCCAGAATGATGATTTCCTGTGATTATGGTTTTATCTACTGTGCTTCCCTGAAAATAAGATAGAGTCTTGTATTAATTTTTGCTCCAGAAAATTCAGTATGGCTTATTTTCAGGGGATGTTTTATTTTTTTCATGTACAAGAATCTACATTTATTCAAATACAGTCGTGTCGTCTTCTGGTTGCTGTGCAGCGGTGGAGGGCGGCTTTCACTTAACCAAGGGCTTATTTTTGGGGTAGGGCTTATACATATTACAAGCATCCTGAAAAATCATACTAGGGCTTATTTTCAGGTTAGGTCTTATTTTTGGGAAAAACAGGGTACATACTTATTTATTCCAACATGCCATGTAAGGCCCGTTGTAGTTTATAACAAACTCCATTTCTTTTCTGTGTATCTTGACTGCTGTGCCATCAGTTACTTCAGTTTTTAGTAATGACAGTCCAAGAAGCCTCTTTGATCTTAAATTTGTCTAATGCGCAGGTTCTTTTGCAGTAATCAGCATTAACTCTGATGTATGGAGAAGCTCTGAAATACTTCCCCTCTTTGATGTACATGGACTTTCTGTCTTGAGAACTGACCTATTTGCTTGGTAGATTTTAAAGCTGGTTATGTAGTTATTTTCTGAGGCCATAAGATATTTCTCCAAGCTATTCATCCTTTGAGGGGTGGGGAGGTTAATAAAAGCCTGACTTGGCTTTTAGAATTGTATTCAAATTCAAATAAAGCAGCTGTTATTTTAGGTCTGAGAGCACCTGGTTCTCTCTCTTGCTCATCTAGCAATATATTTGGTGTAAATTTGAACTGATGACTTCTTTCTTCTTTTTGGCACAACACGAGGTGAATACGGGCATATTAAGGACCTGCGGAGAAACAAAATGGAGGCTGGGTTGTACTTTGAATACTAAGGCAAGGGTGCAAAGTGTGCTGCCCTGGGGCCCTGTGTGGTCTTTGGTTGTTTTCTAGAGATGGTGGGATTCTCCTTGTTCAGCTGGTATATTGGGAAAATCTCCACTCTTCTTTGGTTTCCAAGAATGCTGTTTTGCATTCATTTATTCATTCATTCATTCATTCATTCATTCATTCATTCATTCATTCATTCATTCATTCATTCATTCATTCATTTATTTATTTATTTATTTATTTATTTATTTATTTATTTATTTATTTATTTATTTATTTATTGTCATTGTAGGTATATACACAGTATACCCATACAATGAAATTCACAGACACCCAGAGACCAGACACATGCACACACATAAAATTCCCCAAACACTCCCCACCCAGTAAAAAATCCCCCAACACTCCCTACCCACTAAAAGTCCCCACTAAAAATACAAACATCTACACTGCAGGCCAAGTAACACAGTCCAACTAACTATTCACTACTGGTTTATAGCATACCGTATTTTTCGCTCCATAAGACGCACCTTTCCATAAGATGCACCAATTTTTTAGGAGAAGAAAACAGGAAAATATAATCTGTTTTCTTCGCTCCATAAGACGCACAGACTTTCCACCCCCCTGTTTTGTGGGGGAAAAGTGCGTCTTATGGTGTGAAAAATACAGTAATTAGCAGTGGCAAATTGCCACCAATTAACAGATCCTTGCTTGGATTTCTGATCATATGCTAAGCCATTAGAGTGGTGCACAATGAGGAATCCACTGTGAGTTATGCTTTTTCCCTTCCACTAGGATAACTATACAACAGGATCTTGGACAATTATATTGTTTTGGATAACACAGGCAAAATGGAAAGATTTTAAATTCATAACCCAAGGGCTTGTTAGGGAATTGAAACACAGAAAATTTGAACCAATTCAGTAAATGTAGTCATTATTATCCTCCTAGGTTTGGTGGTGAGAATGACACTTATGAACTTACTTTTTGTTTATTGATGGCTAGAGTACTGTGCACTCTTTGTTTGAAGTGGGGCAGGGGAACAATAAGGTTTTTTTTCCCTAGGTTATCATAAAAGATTATGAAACCACACATCTTTACTGATTTGTTTTGTTAAGGGATCAATCCATTGTCTAAAACTTTAAATAATGTGGTCTTTTCCAAACAAGACAGATTATTCCTGAAATTTAAGCAGAGTTGCACAATTGATTGCACTCTCAGTACCTTTCTTCCTTATCTTTAGAAACTGTCAGTATTTTTTCCCCTCAGCTAGTTAATTCATTCTGTTGTCCCTAGAGAGAGCAGCCAATTTTGGTATAACTCTGTGCTTAGTTTTCTGTGACCACAGTCTACAATCATCTGTGAGATAAGCAGAGACTACTACGTGGTGGCGCGGCGGGTTAAACCGCAGAAGCCTCTGTGCTACAAGGTTAGAAGACCAGCAGTCATAAGATCGAATCCACACAACGGAGCTCCTGTTGCTTGTCCCAGCTCCTGCCAGCCTAGCAGTTTGAAAGCATGTAAATGCGAGTAGATAAATAGCTACCACCATGGTGGGAAGGTAACAGCATTCTGTGTCTAGTCGCACTGGCCACGTGACCACGGAAACTGTCTACAGACAAACGCTGGCTCTACAGCTTGGAGACAGGGATGAGCACTGCCCCCTAGAGTCGGACACGACTGGACTAAATGTCAAGGGGAACCTTTACCTTCACCTTACTTCAGCTGAAAAAAAAAAGCTTTCTTTCCTCTTTCAGGTGCACTTTTATTTTCCATCTAGTAAAGCATCTAAAATTCCCCACTGAGATGTCATACTTTCTTCTTTGCTGTAAACCCTAAGAGATGTGCTTTGGCAACTCTTTTTTTTTATTCCTTCCATGCTTTTTAATGTCTAAAATGCTTTCCTGTACTTTAATATCCTCATGTTTATATCAAAACTAGTTTGGGGACAAGTTTCATGTTCACAGGAGAGTTTAAAAAAAACAGTTCTGCTTTTCAGTGGAAAGTTCTACTTATCAAGTTGATTTTTAGTTTTAGAGTCATAAGCTAACTGGTGTTGGGCTAAGCCTAAGGTGAATGTTTCCATTGTATTTTTTTACAGGTGCTACATGAGGCTTCCTAAGATAGTAGTCACCATCAGTATCCTAGCATTTAGATAGCCAAACATACTTCCTCTCATTTCTGGTGCCTGTCTATCAATATTGCTTCTTTGTGGAAATTATTTGTAACAGCTGTGTCCTAATGAAATTGTTTCAGCAAAAAAAGAGTACTGTTACTTGCACCAGCTCTGTGGCAAACAATGTCATAGAAACAGTAGCCAACCAAGGTTACAAATTATGTAATATTGGAGTTCTGGTGCTGGCTATGTGAGATTGCTGTAAATTGTTAAAACAGACCACACACTTATGAAATTAAAGAATAAAACAGAACAAGATCTGCAGAGACTTGTCTTAAAAAAAAAAACAACCTAGACCTCATTTCTATGCTTATGTGAACCTTGGAGTTCGGTGCTAGTGTTCTTTTGTGTATGGAGGGGTGGGGGGTTGCCCTTCTGTTTATATTTTTCTCCCTGTAATCAAAGGATGTGTATATACCAGCCAGATCAGGATTATTCATGCATCTGGTAGGGTATAACCTCTGAAGTACTGCTTCCCAGCCATCAGTGCACAGATGATGTTGAAGTGCAATGCTTATCAACTCTTCCAGCTGGTCAGTTTGGATGGGAATGTTGGGAAATGTAATTCAGCCACATCTAAGGACTCGAGATGGGAAAATAGAGCCTTCCAGATTTTTGGCCATTAGTGATAGTGACTAGAAATTATGGAAATTGAAGTCCAACACATTGAGAGGGCACTACTATGAGGAATGTTGCTCTAAAGTAGAGTCTGGATCACAGGGGCTTATTTATTTGTTTATTTATTTTATATGCTGCCCACTCTACCCAGAGGTCTCTGGGCGGCTTACGATAATTAAAATTCAATACAATAATAATAAAATGATTGAAATACAATTAAAATACAATTAAAATTGCCATCATCAGGACCCACAGTTATGCCAAAATAACCCTGTCAGCCTTTAAGGTTCTTTCCCTTTCTGTTTCTTTTCAATTTTGACTATATTTAGTAATGGTGCTACTGTTCAAAGTTGCACATTTTATTCAGGGCTGAGTCTCGGAATTTTTAAACTGGCCAAATCCTGAGGGCATCTCCTTTTAAATGGAGGACATCCAGCTGCATTTAGCTGAAGACTTGGGTGTGAACGTTTAAGAGATGGATATTGAGGCCGCATGACTCCAGTGCAATGCTGTCAGAATCATGCAAGAAAGATAAAGGCTTACAGAATCCTATACAAATGTGCTGCGAGTTCTTGCTGATTACAGATTACCTTAAAGGCGTGAAGGACATAGCAAAAGGCGAACCCTTTGTGAAGAGAGTCTTATAAAACTTCAAAGGGAATATGATAATGCTTAGCACTTAATGGGTAACACTTGGAAGATGTAAAGCATATTGGAATCATTAACTAATTAATCTTCAAAGTATAATATCAACATGTACTAAAAATGGAACACAATTGCTCATTATAGAGCAGTTACTTTAATAAGTCACATCTTGATATTAAAAGTTGAGTGCCTTAGGCTGCAGTGAGAGGAGCACTTTCCTCACATTATATACACGATATGGCAATGATCTACTAGATTCAATGCAAAGAGATTGCTTTTGTTTGGAGAATGGAACTGGTAGCAGTTATAACAAATTGTCAAGGAAAATTGCAGGCCTGAACAGAATGGAGTGGTTTAATGAGAAGCCATAACAATCAGGTGTGCTGAAACTGAGTCAGGATGACTCAGCAAAGATGATGTAACCCAGGGCTGATGCAACCCTGGGATGAGGTAATGTGATGAAGTAATTTGTAACCTGATTGGTCCTGTGTATGTATATATGTATGGCTGTACAGTTAGTTATATCTTCACCTGCTTGAAGATCACATCTGCCTGCTATGCTGCCAGACTGCTGTATATATTGATGTAAATACACTATGCTGAAAGAAATGCTGGTGGACTGCGTGTGAATTATTCCTGGACTGCCTGAACTGCCAAATACTCTGCTAAATCGTGATTTTTCCACTGAGAAACCTGACACAAATCACACTGTAGAACTCAGTGTTTTGTGGCTTTCATTATTACAAAGTGTGTGTGTTCAGTTCAATAACATTTATCTCAGTTTTAAAAAAAACAGGGTTAATTTTGTTTGCTCTGCATCACTGACAAAACCAAAAAGTGTGTTGCTTATATACTGCCCCATAGCGCTTCAAGCACTCTCTGGGAGGTTTACAAGTTAATTATGCAGGCTACACATTGCCTCCCCCCCCCCCCCGTGAGCTGGGTACTCACTTTAAGGACCTCAGAAGGATAGAAGGCTGAGTCAACCTTGAGCTGGTTACCTGGGATTGAACCCCGGGTCGTGAGCACAGTTTTGGCTGCAGTACAGCAGTTTAACCACTGCGCCACGAGGCTGTGACAGAAAGGAAATATGGTGTGATTGTAATCTACTTGCAGTGGAGTCACACAATTACCCACCATAGCACTAGGGTTCATTAGTTATATACATTAAAACAGCTCTCCATCCATGTGGATACTTCCTTCTGGTGACGAGCCTCTCTGTTAGTTAGGTACGCAGGTAGAAGCCCTGCTTAGACTTCTACCCAATTCTCTTCATCATGTGTAGAGGGAAATGCTAACCCTCTGTGTGTCACTGCTGCTCACATGTGACTCCTCATGTGAGCAAGAGACCTGTAGAATTGGCATTCTTGCTGATGTGGAGTTTGTACATGAGCAGAAATCTCTCCAACAGATACAGTATACTGCTCTCCATGTCTAAGTGTGCTGGAGTCAAATGTGAAAGTAAGGACTGAACAGAGCTACACAATCCACTGTAAGTAATGACTGAATAGGTCTACACAGTCCACCTCCAGCCTGCTAGACTTTTCCACAGTTCCTACTCCATTTACATATCCTCTGAGAACCCAGGGCCAGCTCTTTGGCATGTTGAGACAGTAAAGTTGGACATTAAGGAGAATCAGATACATAAAAGCAATATGTCGGTGCAAACTTTATTTTGAGTGAAACAGATCCATCTGAGCTATCAGGTTGTACTGTGCTTTCTGAGTTTCTGTAAGAGTGTTTCTACAAAGCAGCAGGGATCAGGGTTCCCATTTTGTATGTTTCCTGATGGCATAGAAAGTGAGAAATGTGGGCACTGCTATGAGATTCTCTGGTTCTCAGCAGGCTGTTGCCTTATGAGATTACAAGTTTGTGAGTTCTGTAGTTAATAGTATTGCAGGAGTGGAAAACAAGATGTTATTTGTGGTAAATGGCAAATGAGATGTAGTAGAGTAAATCCTACAAGGTAGGCTTCAGCAGTATGTGGACCGAGAACTCCCAGAAGTACAAGCTGGACTCCGAAGAGGCAGAGGAACTCGAGACCAAATTGCTAACTTGCGCTGGATTATGGAGAAAGCCAGAGAGTTCCAGAAAAATATCTACTTCTGCTTCATTGACTATGCGAAAGCCTTTGACTGTGTGGACCACAGCAAACTATGGCAAGTTCTTAAAGAAATGGGAGTGCCTGACCACTTTATCTGTCTCCTGAGAAACCTATATGTGGGACAGGAAGCAACAGTTAGAACTGGTCATGGAACAACTGAGTGGTTCAAAATTGGGAAAGGAGTACGGCAAGGCTGTATATTGTCCCCCAGCTTATTTAACTTATATGCAGAATACATCATGCGGAAGGCTGGACTGGAAGAAACCCAAGCCGGAATTAAGATTGCCGGAAGAAATATCAACAACCTCCGATATGCAGATGATACCACTCTGATGGCAGAAAGTGAGGAGGAATTAAAGAACCTTGTAATGAGAGTGAAAGAGGAGAGTGCAAAAAACGGTCTGAAACTCAACATCAAAAAAACTAAGATCATGGCCACTGGTCCCATCACCTCCTGGGAAATAGAAGGGGAAGATATGGAGGCAGTGTCAAATTTTATCTTCCTGGGCTCCATGATCACTGCAGATGGAGACAGCAGCCCTGAAATTAAAAGGCGCCTTCTTCTTGGGAGGAAAGCGATGACAAATCTGGACAGCATCTTGAAAAGCAGAGACATCACCTTGCCAACAAAAGTCCGAATAGTCAAAGCTATGGTTTTTCCTGTCGTGATGTATGGAAGTGAGAGCTGGACCATAAAGAAAGCAGACCGCCGAAGAATTGATGCCTTTGAATTGTGGTGCTGGAGGAGGCTCTTGAGAATCCCCTGGACTGCAAGGAGAACAAACCTATCAGTTCTAAAGGAAATCAACCCTGAGTGCTCACTGGAAGGACAGATCCTGAAGCTGAGGCTCCAGTACTTTGGCCATCTAATGAGAAGAAAAGACTCCCTGGAAAAGACCCTGATGTTGGGAAAGTGTGATGGCAAGAGGAGAAGGGGACGACCGAGGATGAGATGGCTGGACAGTGTCTGCGAAGCAACCAACATGAACCTGACACAACTCCGGGAGGCAGTAGAAGACAGGAGGGCCTGGCGTGCTCTGGTCCATGGGGTCACGAAGAGTCGGACACGACTAAACGACTAAACACACACACACAGAGTAAATTCATATGCATGTGCACATAAGTAATACATTATGAGCTTGATGGCATCACACTGATACCATGTAATAATTCTGATTTTGTTATGTGATGCTATCACAAAGCCAGTTCCAACTGAAGAGGACAGTTGAAGAAGGTGTTACACATGGAATGCAATAACTGCCATTTGAATCAGTGCAGCTAGTGATGGGGGCTATATGTATGATTCCTTTCTGGTTGGATTGCATAACCAACTCAAAAGTCCTAGTTATATGGTCGTTTCTGTAGGGTTGGTTTTTTGTGTGTTTTTTTTTTTGTTTTTTTGTTTTTTTGTGGGTTTTTTTGGTTTTTTGACAGAACAGTGCACCTACCCAGCAGTGTATCACTGCTTTCAGAACTAGGTGTGCCAAGGATCTAGTGAATGTGTGTAGGTGTATGTTTTTCTGGATTGTGCGTCTAGTCATTTTATATTTTAATGTTTTTATTTGAAAAGCCTGTACCTGTTTGAGAGATTCGTGGAATTTATGTGAGAGCCACTTGGCACACCTTTCCTCCCTTCATAACATCAATTGAATAATACTAATGTTGAGTCAGCAACTATTGTTTATTTAGCTGTACTTCGTAATAGCTTTATCAAGATAGTACTGGAGTTCTTTGTTTCTGTTTCGTAAGTGTAGGTTGGGATAACACACTGCTGGTGTTCTGGCTTATTTGGTAAAATGTATCTAACAGCTGTTTCTTTACCATGCTTCAGTATTGCATAAAACTTCATCTCTCACTCCATAAATTAAAAATCTGCACTTGAAAAGTTGCCTGTTTGAATAATTAAAACACAGGCTTAAGAGAATGAAGGAGCACAACCTAGGGACTTGAAGTTGGAGCTAGGAGCAAAGTCCCCAGAACTTTGTATTACAGTACTTGCTTGGCTGCATCGCTTGCTTTGAGCTTTTGGATACATTACTGCATTTTTCTGCACTCAGCTCCATATTTGTGAGATGAGAACAATACTAACCCACCTGTGCAGTTAAGTGTTTTCTGAGGGTGCATTGAACAAAAGAGAGAGTGAGTTGTCATTTTCTGTAATGTTAAGACTAATATGAATAGTACGGTGTGAGGTACAATTAATAATATTTGTGTCATTCTCTACAAGAAATGATATTTAATATTTGCAGTCAACTTGAAGTTTAGATTAATAGGGGGATTCTACTCTCTCTCCTTCTTCCTACATGGTATTCCAGAGGGAAGGAGTTGAGACTGAGCTCCAGACCGTAGACTAGAGACACGTATCCAGCTACTAGTTGGGGGATGGGTTTGCTCTCACTGCAGCAAAAGCTCATCTAGCAGGACAGAACTGTCTCAACAAGAGTTTCAGGCAAAAGACACTTTAACGACAGCAGGTGTTTGAGGAGCAACCCTCAGTACTCCCACACTGAGCCAGACCAAACTGGATGCTTCGGTGCTTTCAGATAATCTTGTCTGGGAAATCCATTTGCCCTGAATTCATAGAATGGGTAGTCAAGCTAGTAATTAAAGAGGTTACCTGTAAACTGGCCAAGGAACACTTCTTAAAGTATCATAACTTTCAACTTCTGTATTTGTTTTCATTTCTTTGTCTATTTGGAAATTTGTTCTTGTGCTTCTGTAGCACTTTAGCACAGAATCTGTATTCCATCTTTATATAATCTGTCATGTAGTGTGAGGCACACAAATAATAAATAGTCCACTATTTCCCTTGAGAAAAGTCAGAAAACTCTTTTTTTTAAACTGCTGGAATTACTGGGTTATAGGTCTGCAGATCTATGATAGAATAATGCTTAGAGTACAATGAGAGAAAAGTCTTATAGGACTGGATATGACCTGTGAACCTTATATTGTCTAAGTTTGCCCTAAAGAGTAGAGGAATGAAACATACTTAAATTTTTTTTGTAATAGCAATCATTAATCTGAGGTTAAGTACTACTAAAACTATATTAAAAGTGCAGTTGGTGGTTAATAGTAATTGTTTAGATAAACATATTTTCCTGAAGTTCGACATTTCATTTCAGAGACACTAATGCTATGTCAAAATGGAAACTATTAATCAAAATGATACTTTAGATTTCCTTCAGCTTCTAACACTATTAATCCCCCCACCTTTTTTTAAATAGTTCTTGCTGACAATCTGAAATCCAACCCAGGAATTAAGTGGCAGTACTTCAGTTCAGAAGAAGGCATTTTTACTGTGTTTCCAGCACACAAATTTCGATGTAAAGGAAGCTATGAACACCGCAGCAGGTACGACTTTACTTTTTTTGTTGTTGTTTTTAAAATTATCTGTAGAAAGCATACTGCTGCACAACTTTGCTTAATTTGCAGGCCACCCTTCAAAATAAATAAGGATGGCTTACTTGGGCGCTGCAACCATATCTGTTAATATACCAGTTCATATTCCAGTTTGTTTGGCTTTATGGTTTGAATTTACTGTATTTCCTGGTTATTATTACAATGAAACTGACACGTTGGCTCTATGTAGGATTTTACCATATGAGGAGTATTTTGTGGCTGTGGTCCCACATTCAGTGTTTGATTTAATGGTTCCACAGCTGAGCTGAGCTGTGGAACTACGAAGCCATAATGAGGCCATATGCATAGGTTGAAGCAATCATATTACTGATGCCAATGTGCTGATGGGTTTACCCAACTGTCTTTAAAAGGCATTCCCTGACACCTTCATGTTTTTTGTTTTTTTTTTTTTTGTTTTTTTTTTTTTTTTGGTAAAAATCAGTGTTAATACAGTATTGCCTATAACACAGGAGAGAAACGTACGGTCCTTCAGAAGACATGAATGTACAGCTCCCATCATGTGTCACCAGTGATGAGGAATGGTGGGGATTAGACTCTAGCATTATCAAGAACACCACATCTCCCCACTCTTAACCTGAAAATATTCATGTCAGAGAGCTTTCCAAAGAAGTGGCTGTTCTCCTTGTCTTGGGCAGTATTCCAAACAGAGGGATCAAATACAAAGCCAAACCACTAGGTAATGGGTATATGATTGATACCTGAAACATAATAGGCTGCTGCCAATCCAAAGAAGGTTACTCACTTGAGTTGGATAAATGAAGTGTTCATTTGGAAATGCTGCAAGCTAATGAAAACAAGCTGGAACATAAGAAATATATCTACAGTCAAATGTCCTGATCTAATAAAAACAGTCTACATGTCAAAGCAGGTTTCCACCTGACTGCTTGCTGGTCCTCCAGGTACATGGGGAGAGCAGCTTCCACCAAACAGTACAGCAACAAATGTGTGTTACAGCAACAAATGTGTGTTACTTTGTAAGAATCACCATCTATATCTCAATTGTTGCTGCTAGACACTAGAATTCTCTTAATTACAAGAGGTTGTAATGGAAATTGTGCTTTCATTGCCAGGTAAAAGAACCCCTGGTGTGTCGTAGTCAAAATGGTTGCGTTAGCACTCAGGAGACCTGGATTCAAGTCTCTGCTTGGCCCAGAAGCTCACTGGTTGGCCTGGGCCGGTCACATTTTTTTCAATCCAACTAACCTTACAGGGCTGTTGAATGAAAGAATAAAGTGAAGAGGAAGACAGCCTTGTATGTGGCCTTGAGATCACTGGAACAAAGGCAGGATTTATATGCAACAAATAAATTAGTAATGAAGAATTAAAACCTGCTGGGAGACAGGCGGCCTACAAATTTATTTATATATATTATTTATTTATTCTGTTTATATCCCACCTATCTGGTCATTGCGACCACTCTAGGCTATGATAAAAACAAAGTAAACGGTTCTTGTCTGTTGTTAGACTGCGTTTCCCATCAGCCCTAGCTAATACAAGTGGTGCCTCGCTAGACGGTTACCCTGCATGACAGTTTTTTTGCTAGACATTGACTTTTTGCAATCGCTATAGGGATTGGCAAAACAGTGATTCCTATGGGGGAGTTTCGCTGGACAATGTTTGGTCCCTGCTTCACAAACTGATTTTCGCTAGATGGCGATTTTGACAGCTCCTCCCGCGCTTGCAAAATAGGTGTTTTCGGGACCTAAGCTTCGCAAGAGAGCGATTTAAACAGCTGATCGGCGATTCGCAAAGCGCCTTTCCTATGGCTGATCTTCACTAGACAACAACGATTCTTCCCCATTGGGACGCATTAAACAGATTTCAATGCATTCCAACGGGGAAATGCTTTTCGCTAAATAGCGATTTCAGTTATCATTCTGTGATGTTAATAATTCTCTGTTAAGCGTTTTCAAAGAGCTGTGATTTTTCAGTGTACCTTCACACTATGTAAACCAAATATAAGATAGTGGTGTGTATACTGTTCCCATCTTGATGTTTCTTAATATTCCCTTTGCATGCTAGTTAAAATCCATGATGAAGTTTTTAAAACCCTAAAAATTAGAAGAGCACCAGTTCATGCAGTAGCACAGATACAGGCCATGTAAGCTTAATAGCTGATTATGCTGATTATTTTTTTATTTTTCTGTCTTTAGAACATTGTCCTACATTCTTGTTTGCTTTTTTTTTTTAAAAAAGAAGTTTTCTGGGTGGCTATGTAGTAATATTTAGACCCCAAGATCATTTGTTTATAACAAAGACTCTTTGGTTTAGAAAAACTAAGTAGTGGAGTTGGGTGTATGTTTTCCTGTTTTGTCCTTTTGATTTCCTTAGCTGAGATTAGTCTGTTCTGATTTTCAGCCCTGAGAGGAGAAAATAACAACAGCCACCTTCTAGTGAGTTAAGCTAAGGGTAGAGGCTATTTTCCCACCAAACCTACAAAGCACAGTTCCATTATATACTTGTCCACTCACTGCAAAAAGCTTCTTGCTTGCAAAGCACAGTTTAGTGGCATGCAGTTTTCATGTTGGTGAAGCACAGATTTCCATGCTTTCCTCCTGTGGCAGATATTTAAAGTTTAAACATCTTTGAATATCCTCTTATCTCTGGTCTTTTTACTTGATAACTGGTGATAAATAGCAGAAGAAGCTTTCCTGTGGAATTGAGAGCCACTGTGGATGGTTTTCTGGCCCTGAGTTAAGCCATTTTCAAACTGCGAATGATTGCCCCCCTTCACAGACTTGCCAGTGCCTTTTTAAGAGCATACACAGATAAGTGGGTCTGGCAGAGCATGACCCGTATGAATAACATTCCAGAGCATTAGTGAAAAAGAGGATCTTGGCAAGAGACTTTGTCTCATGATGATAAACTTAAGCCTAATGCAATTTTACAGTGCTTGCTTTTTTTTTTTAAAGCGGAGGTATGCTATGTAAGTAGCAGCTATACTTTACTGTGCTAATTTTTTGCCTGGTCAAAAATTGCTCCATCAGATGATCCAGATATGCATAAGGTCAGTCTTATGCTTCCAGTGCATAAAAGGGAATCTTTGTCAAAACGAGTTATTAATGACCTAAGCACTATCATTAGTTATACTGTTACTGAATTATGGATGGAAAATTGGATGCCCAGCACAGTACTGAGATAACCCAGGATAACTCAGGGAATAAAGCTGGTCACTTTGAATTGAAGGAACTGTCTGTGAATGCAACTTCCCTGCTGCTCAACTACTGCTCTTAATGTCTTATCATGCCTGTTGTCTCAAAAGTCTGGTGTGGTAGGTCATTATTATTCTAGCTTTTATACATTGGGGGGGGGTTGAGTTGGGGAGATTGCTACCAAGTAATTCACTAACTAAATGGGTTTCGGTTAAACCAAAAATAAACATGTAAATGAAGTAAATGTAGGCGAACAATAAAAACAGATTCCAGGGCAATGTCAGTGAATGATGTAGATGAATAATCAAAACCGCACTCAGTTTTCAAATGCTTTCAGTTTGGGATTTCTGGATTTGCAATGCTAAAACAAGGCCTGTTCTAATTCACTGACATCTTCCTTTCAGAACTGGAGATAATGGCAAAAAAAGGCTGTGCAGCCTCCTAACTTTTTTTTTTTTTTAATTTCCAATTTCAGGCCTGTCTATGTCTCTACAGTGAGACCTCAGTCTAAGCACATTGTTGTCATTGTGGACCACGGGGCTTCAGTGACAGAGACACAACTCCAGATTGCCAAAGACGCAGCCCAAGTCATCCTGAACTCAATAGACGAACATGATAAGGTGATTTAACTCAGAGGAAGGATATCATCTTTAATCCCCTCAGATGATAATCTGAGTGAGATTAGGTTGGGGCAGAGGAGAGACTCCACCATGGGCCACACCACCTGATTGTGTCTCTAGTACATCTATGGCTGTAAATCTAGCACTAGCAATGTTTTCACTAGTGAAAGGTGCTGAAACAGGGCATTCTGGATTGGAATGGGAAGACAGCTGTGTGGACTCACTACATCCAAGGCTGTGCCATTTCCCTGTGTAGCCACAGAATTGAGCCCCTAGCAAAGCTGCTATAGGTGTTTTCTTTCCTGTTTTGACCAATGCAAGAGGAACACCCCACAACTGCCCGAGCTGGTGGGAGCCAACAAGACTCTGGAAGTAACAGATCAAATCTGTCACTTTCTCCCTTCTTCAAACCCTTTTTAGAGTTTCTCTGTGAACCATGTTTTTGCTTTAGAAGTGTTCGAAGTGTCCCTAAGGCCCAAAGTGGTAGTACTGCACTTTCTGAGGGGAAGAGTGGGCAGTTACTCTCTTGATGCCGGTGCCTCCAACCCTGATTGCTTATGTACTTCACTTTTCTTTTTTTAAGCCAGGGTGAGATTTTCATCATCCTTCTTGTTAAATTCCATCCACCTCTACCAGTTCCTACCAATTTTCCTACATCTTTATTTATTTTGTGTGTGATAAAAATGCCGTCTGGGCTTATTTTTAACTTAGTGGAAGACAGGAGGGCCTGGCATGCTCTGGTCCATGAGGTCACGAAGAGTTGGACATGACTTAACAGCTAAACAACAAAAATTCTTGACTTTAATTTTTTTGTAAAGGGTTGTTGCATGATGGTGAGGGAGACATAGAGAGGTATGAAACTTTCTCTAAAAATTTAAATAAAAGAATTTGTGATGCAATGGTGTTGAGAACCACTGTTCCGATGTTTCATGCACAGCTTTGTTTTAATAAAAAAATATTTTAGAATGTATTTTTTTTTAACCTGAAGTCGGCTTCTGGTCCTCTTTTATTTTCTAATTTTATTTTATTTTTTAATTTTTTGAGATGTAGCTGATCAATTTTATGTTGCCTACATTTGAGAGAGGGCAGTGGAGACCTTTTCTCTTTCTTTTACCTGAGCAGCACATGTCATCTGAGCTTTTCTGAATACCATCATAATTATAGAAATAGAAAAGGCAAAGGGAGGGATAGATAGCTACTGGGCTACTGGGCTTTGCAGAGGATAACCAGTACAGCCTGCACATTCAATAGCTGGTATATGGTATCTCAGAGGAAAGAGCAGGAGGGAGCCTGATCTGTCCATAGATGGAAACCTTTTTGTCACTACTGCACATGTGGGGCTTGCTGTATGTTTTATTTAAAGGTCTCATAATTGTAACTTTGTTAGAGAAGCTCCTTCTCCTAAAATATAAGGTGGTTGTGACCTTAATGTTTATCACTGCTGGTGATCTGGAAACGTGGTGGTGGTGGTTTTGGAATCAACATTAGGGAATCATGGCCACTTCGCTCATGTAAGAGCAGAAAGCCTATTTCTTCATGGACAAAACAAAGTCAAACCCTTTTCAGGTTTGACAGATATATATACCCCAAGCTTTCATTTCTTAGGCAATGGAGTTTTAAATCCAGATGGATGTCTCAGCTGGCTTATCGTGGTGTGTGCTTATAGTACAATGCCTAAAAGAATTCTGTGCCGTAAAATAATCCAATATATTTCTATCTGTGCTTTTTCTCTTTTAAGATTTCTGTGTTAACTGTGGCAGACACAGTAAGAACCTGCTCTTTGGATCAGTGCTATAAGACATTTCTGTCTCCTGCCACCAGTGAGACAAAAAGGAAAATGTCCACCTTCGTTAGCAATATAAAGTCATCCGACAGCCTTACCCAGCATGCGGCAGGATTTCAAAAAGCATTTCAGTTGATACGAAATACAAACAATAGCACCAAACTGCAAGCAAGTAAGTCTTTTATAATGCAGTATTAATGTTTTTGCCTTTGCCTTCTTCCTTTCCTTTTTTTTAAAAAAATGAGTTGCTTCTTTTAGCACAGTATACAAGATTGTAACATTATATGTAACATACACACGCGCGCACACACACACACACACACACACACACACACACACACACACACACACACAATTTTATATATATAAACAATTATTAACTGAAATGACAAGAATTAGGTTGGATCCAGTTTAGTCATGCCTAGCGTGGACCTACTACAATAAGATTTATTTTGACATGACTGAAATATTTATTTCAGGGACTCCGTTCTGAAGAAAGCTAGGTCTAGATACCAATTAATTCGGTACACAAAAGCTAAAGGAGGTCTTATATTTCCTAAGCTACCAATTTATATTTCTTTCCTCACATCTGTTAATAATTGCATCAGAATCAAATGTGGTACAGGGAACAGAGTGTCAGAATATGACTCAGGAGACCTGGGTTCAAATCCCAGCTCAGCCATGGAAATTCATTGAATGGGGAGCAGTGTTAAACCACTCCTTGCATATCTTACAAAACTTGAAAACCCTGTCAGATTCTGTGCTCAATGACAACCCTTCCCGGGGTGTAGGGTGGGGATGTGGACACCTATAATGGCTCCTCCAGCATGGGCTCCATAGACACAGTTGTCCATGAGTGTTTTTAATTGGCCTTTACTATGACAAGAAAAGGAGCCCAGTCTGTAAAGAAGGCACTCTAGATGGTCTCAGTCCTGGCACCCCTCCTGTCTCTCACTGCGGCTTCCGATACCCTTTGCCAAGCCCACTAATCCTTCCCTGCAAGGGCTGAGTTCCCCTCACCAGGCCCTGCTTGTGAGTCGTTCCTGCCTGGGACTGAGTTGTGTTCACTGGCCCTTTCCTGTCTGTTGCTCACCTCTGGGGCTGAGTTGACACTGCTGGCCCCAGCACACTCGTCACCCTTCAATGAAGGCTTGTAGTCCTGGATGGTTTTGGGCCTTCTGGGCATTTGTAGGTGTTGCATGCCACTGGAGAATGGGTGTTGCCATGTCTAGCATCCCCTCTCTTCCTTGCAGCACTCTGCTCTTTCTTACCAGATGCCTGGACTGATCAGTTATGAAGGGCTTTTGAAATTGGGCTAAGGGACTGCTTGAAGTTAGGCCTGCCGGTTGTCCATCCCTGGAGCTGAATGTAGTTCTGTAATGGAGATAAACAGGCCTCGGCCTTGCCAGTACATGGGTAGAAGACTGCAATATGAGGGCAATTTGGTATGGCACGTTGCCCATCTCACAGGTGTGCATGCAATGTAGTTAAGATTTATTTTAAAAATAAAATAAAATAGCACACTGGCTGCCTCAAAATAAGTAGCCGGAGCCTCAGGTGAAACATGCTTCTTTTCAGAGTAAAAACTAATGCACCACATGCCAAAGTAGTTTTTAATTTACTGGAAATTAGGTTGTACAGCAGCAAACAGTTTAAATTGTGCCAGAGCTCAATGGGGCTCACGGCTTGGCATCAATCTGCAGATTCAGATCTTATCCTTCAAGGATATGTGAGTGTTGTCCTTAGCAACTGGACGGTACAGGTCCCTTATCCCTCAGCAACTGCAGTGTGCGAATTAGCCAGAAAGTCCTTCATGTTGGAAGGTGATGTTTCCAGCCAGACTTGAATGTTGCCATCGCCTATTCTAGGTTACTAAGTATCTCTGTATGTTTAGTGGTCTAATAAAAAGGTATCACCCTCCTTTGCCTTCAGATCGCATGTCTTAGGCATCAAGCACCATCAGCAACACTGAGGTTTGCTTGTTGGGTGCTGCTAATTTGAGCTCTGCCAGGATTAGCTTTCAGTGCATCATTGCACTAGAGCTGAATTGGGCATTACATTTTAGCTTGTTCAGAACGCAGGACATGCTCCTGAGATCTGCAGTATATACAGGCCTGTAAATAAAGAACAGTTATTGTGAAGTGGTAGGTAAACTAGCAAAATAAAGTAAGGAACATGAGTACGACTCTCCTGTTACAAGTACTAAATAAGAATACTGTTTATAAGTGTTTGCTAAAGCATCAGAGTTGCCTACTGAATGGGCATGAAAAGTCAACTCTGTATATAAATATGTGCAATACAGGGGTATAGAGGGGTATAGAAGCAGCTTCACAGACACAAATTAACATTTAGCTAGGTTTTCTTCAAACATTGGTCAAATCTCTATTGCAATAGCTTTTCATAACGTGAGCATTTTTCCTTATTGGGTTCAAAATCACAAGCATGTTTTTTAATTCATGTAGGGAACCTCTTTCTTACCATAGTGTTTTTATTTATTAATTTTTTTATTTCAGTTTATTTGCTTGCTTGTAAAATGGATACCAGGAATGTATTGTCTCCTTTAAGGCTAAGGTATTGTATATTGTGTAGGTGCGCAAACAACAGCAGTGAGAGGCCACAGGTATCTGTAATTCCAGAAAGAGGATGTGCAGAGTACTTCCATTTCCTTTTAAACAATCTTTTTGCTTGTTTTCATTTTGAGCACAAAATAATATATTGTTCTGGTGGTATTATGAGAATTTTAACATCCTGCTCTTTGTCTGCATGTCAAAGAATGCGTATATTTCCTCACCCCTATCCCAGTGGAAGTTTGTAATGCAAACATTGTTGAGGGGCATATCTGGTATGTAAGATAAGAATGATACAGAAAAGATGGATGTTTGTGTACCTCCCAGCCTTTCAGCTAGTCTCTCAGAGAGGAGTAGACAGTTCTTAATTAATTTACATTCCTATGGTTCCTTTCATTTTAGAAGGTTTCAGAGTGCTTTCATAAATGATAAATCCTTATGCAATTTTTATGCATTTCAGTAACCTGAGAGGAAGAAAATGAAACAAATGTCAATATTCAGGTGGAATACAATCTGTTCACTGCGGATATTTTATGCCAAGAGTTTGAAAACACTTGGGAACATAGCACTCCAGTTTGTTAAATGCATGATAGAAAATAAAGGTTTGAAGGTAGAAGGTGGCATAGGGATATAAAGACTAAGCTTTAGCAGTAAACATTTAATGTGAAAAGACCTGTGTTTTGGTGGTCCACTGTGAATAAGAGAACAATGACAGTAATGCATTGTTAGTTCAATGTTTTTTTCCAGGTGCTGGCCCATACATACTGGCCTTTCATTAATTTATTTTCTTCCTGTGGATTTTAAGGAAGTCTCAAGAATATTATCTTGCTCTCAGATAGAAAATTGTGTTTGCTGCTTTCTATTCTATCTCTTCCTATGGTTACTGGAGATGAAATGTTTTCCCCTAGATCATTATGTTGAAAGGGATGTCACCAAACTGCATTTCACTTCTCCTTTACAAATATTCCCTGCTTCCAGCTCAGAGCAAATTATTTAAAGATATGCTTCCCAGGCACTGTACCTATTCACAGTGGTTATGGTTCTGATATTTTTATCTGCTGCAATGGCATTGAGGGGCAAAAATCCAGTATTGTTGCTACACAGAGTAGACCAATGGAAACCAATAGGATTTAATTTGGTTATGTTAATAGGCTATTTTATTTTTACCCTACCCATCTATAGGGACTGGAGATGGCTTCATTTTAATCCCTGGGAGTGATGCTTCCAGAGATTAGATGGTTACACCCCTGACATAAGAGAGCTGTACTGCTATTACCTCCCCTAATTTTTTTAAAAAATTAAAAAGCCTCTCTTTATCTCTTCATGGGGCACAATTTCTCCAAGTTTGAGTGGGAAGTTCTTAAATTGTTTTACACTCAGGAGAGCCTTTTTCAAAAGACAAGTTTTAGTTTTGACAAAAGCCCCAGTTTAGGGCAACCAGTGACATTGCTTCACATGCGCTAGACCAGTGGTTCTCAACCTTGGATAACCCAGATGTTTTTGGACTGCAGTTCCTAGAAACCCCAGCCAGCACAGCTGGTATTGAAAGCTTCTGGGAATTCCAGTCGAAAAACACGTGGGTTGCCCAAGGTTGGGAACCACTGGTCTAGAGGGAGCAATGGGACTTTCTGAGTTTTTTCATTTTTCATTTTTTTAAAGTATGGGGGGGAGAGGTTCTGGATACCGTAACTGGCTTTCTGGGGCATTTGACATGGCCTATCGGTCACATTTTTCTTACCCTTGTTTTATGGATCTGCTTTAGGTAGGACTACTGTTGGATTTAGCCTGATGTTTGGAATCCAGCACTGCAGATACCTACCATTATCTAATGTGCTATAATGCAGCAGTTTCCATTTTGTGCTTCTTCTTAGATACAGATATGGTTATAATATATTTGTCCGCCGGCATAACCTCAAGGGATCCAGCAGAAGATGGTAAAAGGGCTACACTACGTGTCATAAATGAAGAAAATAGTTTCCTTAACAACTCTGTAATGATCCTTACCTATGCTCTCATGAATGGTAAGTCATAGTTATTGCATTTCTGATGAATTATGCTTTTAAGGTTGTTTCAGTTGTCCTTTTCCATATGTTTTGGGTTCTTTAAAGAAAATGTTAGGTCCTAATGGCCTGTATAAGCCAAATGTTGTTCATGTATGAGATGAGGTGGTTCATAATTGCTTTAGAGCAGTTTCCCTGTGTTTGTGAATGTGAGCTTTCAGAATCACTTCACTTCAACATCTCTTTTGCAGAGGGAGTGACAGGTTTAAATGAACTGGCCTTTCTCCGAGATCTGGCAGAACAGAACTCAGCAAAGTATGGAGTGCCTGACCGAACGGCCTTACCTGTGGTAAAAGGGAGCATGATGGTGTTAAACCAGTTGAGCAATTTGGAAACCACCGTTGGAAGATTTTATACACATCTCCAAAACCACATGATCGATGAAGCGGTCTTCAGTTTGCCTTTTTCGGATGAAATGGGGGAAGGTAAGCCCTTTTTAAAAACCTCATAATGGAAGTATCTTCCTTTTTAATATAAAACATTGCTTTGCCTAGACATTCTGTACAGTAGGTGCTATTTTTGCAAGTCTTCCCACTAATGACATTTTACAGTTAGGAGCAATCTTGAGAGCATTACGCTAAAAAATCCTCTGTCCTCACTCTTGTGTGGCAAATGGGAGCAATGCCACACGATTCTTTCAGAAATGATTATGTGCAGTGTTAAGAGTGTTGAGGCTAAATTCCTGTGTTTGTGTTTGGAAGAAGCTACGTCTTACACATGGATACTTGCTACTAAATTGTACCAGCTGTCTTTGTTGTGGAAAGGTCAGGAGAGGGCAGCTTTCAGTAGAAGAGAAGATGCACTATTTTCCCAGTCCACTACTCTTTTCGGCAGTTCTTCCCAACTCCACAAATACCTGCAGGTATTCACTCCTTGAGATTTCTTACGGGTTTCAGACACAGGTTTCTGCAGGCATACCTGAGAGTGGAGATTCATGGGAACAAAGCAAGCTTGTGAGGGAAGAAGCTATAGCAGACAAATTGTGAATATTAGTTTATAGAAATAAGTTCATGGAGTCACTTTTCCACAGAAAATCACACATATCTGAGGGGCTTCCCTTTAATAAAAGCAGCTGCAACCTCGGACTTCCTACATGGTTATGGGAAGAAGATAACATTGGTGATCCCATATCCATAACTTCCTAAGTATTTGGATTTCTCTGTGGCACTTGATGTAGTGGATCCATGTAAGTCTCTTGGTAAAGGTAAAGGTTCCCCTTGACAGTGTATTCTCGAAGGCTTTCACGGCCAGGTTCTGATGGTTGTTGTGGGTTTTTTGGGCTCTTTCGGTTCCTCTTGACAATTTGTCCAGTCGTGTCCGACTCTAGGGGGCAGTGCCCATCTCCATTTCAAACCCATAGAGCTAGCATTTGTCCGAAGGCAATCTTCCATAGTCACGTGGCCAGCGCGACTTAGACACGGAATGCCGTTACCTTCCCACCATGGTGGTACCTATTTATCTACTTGCATTTGCATGCTTACGAACTGCTAGGTTGGCAGGAGCTGGGATAAGCAACGGGAGCTCACTCCATCGAGTGGATTCAAACTTACAACTGCAGGTCTTCTGACCTTTCAGCACAGAGGCTTCTGCGGTTTAACCCGTAGCTCCACCACGTCCCTTAACTTGCCATAAACAGCCAGCATGGGGAGTAGACCTTGCTCTTGAGAAGATCTCCTCTTTTCTATCAGAACGTGTTTAGCGGTTTCTCGTATATGATGCTGGCTAGCTTGTATGGTCCTGGAGTGGTCTAGATAGTTCACCTCACTATTAATTCTGTTTTTAATGTGAAGATACTCATCCAGAGCTTTGAAATTTGTTATCCTTGAAATGCTGATTAGGGCCAAGTTTGCGCTATTCTGTTTTAACCTTGCAACCCAGGAAAAGCTAGCAGGGTGTTAAACTGGTACTTTGTGGTGGTATTCAAGTGAATGCCAAAGCAGGTTGAGATCGGTTGGTATCTCTGAGGATGCTTGTGCCAGAATTGAGGACTTCCCATTCGATGTACTTGGTATTTTTGATGGAAAGACTAATGAAATGTTAGACAGCCTCCTGAAATTACGCAAGACGGCTAGGTCATATTCCAATAAGAGTAGGCCACAAAACTCTTGACATCGTTCTTTCTCTTACCGGACTTATCCTGACCATCAGAGACCACAAAATGCAAGTTATTCATCAGGTCCGTCTCGTCAGCACACTGGCAGGCTGCAGCCTCGCCAGCAGGCACACCATTCCGACCTTAGGCCTAAGCAGAGCCTTTAACTCTTTAGGCACACCAGCAACACCTCACTTTTCAGTTTGTTTGGCACCCTTCCTTTCTGCCTGGCGATCCATCACTTCTGATGCCTGGGTTTTGACCATTATAGCTCATGGCTATGCTATTGAATTTGATTCTTTACTGTCTACAGGGTTGTTCAGGAACACCATTCCCTCACCCCCTCTAGAGGAGGAGGTAGCCACTCTCCTTCAGAAGGATGCCATTGTCCGGATTCATGACCCTCTTTTTGCACTTAGTTTCTTTTCCTGTTATTTCCTCATACCAAAGAAAGATGGCGGACTTTGGCTCATTTTGGACCTCCACCTCTTGAATTTGTATATCACACCCTGAAAATTCAGGATGGTTTCCCTCAGGGGCACCATCCAGATGTTGAGACAGGGAGACTGGTTTGCAGTCATAGACTTGAAGGATGCTTATTTTCACATCTCCATTTGGCCTGACCATTGGTGGTTTTTGAGATTTTCTCTCAGTGGGGTGATCTACGAATTCAAGGCCCTCCCCTTTGGGTTATACACGGCCCTGCGGGCATTCACAAAATGTTTAGCCCCGGTGGTGGCTTACCTTCATTTGCACGGTATCACTGATTTTTCCATATCTTGAAGATTTGTTGCTGGTGGCGCCAACACAGGCCCAGTTGAACACCGACATATCGTTCACACTGCCCCTCTTATCTGCTCTGGGACTTACCAAGTGAACTCTAGCAAATCAACTCTGCAGACCACTCAGAGGGTTTCAGACTTCGGTGTGGTTCTGGATGCCTCTGTGGGCAGGGCCTTTCTTCCAGAGTACCATATTTTGAAGATCGAGGAGATGGTGGCTCTCTTCCTCCCGGACACCAGGGCCTCAGTGCTACAAGTACAACGTTTACTAGGACTCATGGCGTCGACTACAGCGGTGCTCCGGCATGCCAGACTGAAGATGCGGTCATTATAGGCATGGTTCCTGTCACTTTGCAAGCCCTTGTTGATTCCGCCATCCAAGCTCCTATCAGTCAGCGTTGAGCTTGCAGTGCAGCTCTCCTGGTGGAACTTCCGCCTGAATTTGTTAATAGGCAGATCTTTTGGTCCTTTGGCTCCAGATGTCCAACGAACTACAGATGCAAGCCCCTCTGGCTGGGGAGCTCACTTGAGATGTCTAACAGTTCACGGCCTTTGGTCACCGATAGAACGGCCGTTACGTATCGACCACCTAGAACAGTTGGCTGTCTACAAAGCCTTCCATGCATTCAAAATACATCTCCTCAGCAGAGTAGTTCAAACAACACCACAGAAGTGTTTTACCTCAACAAACAGAGTGGCACGCACTCCCTCTGCCTTCTGTACTTAACTGTCCAGGTGTGGGAGTGGTGTTACGCTTGCCACTTCTATCCTGTAGTGGTTCACGTGGCCTTGGAGGACAATGTGGTAGCAGATCAACTGAGCAGGCTGCAAGTATGCACCCACGAGTGGGCTCTGGACAAGGGGGTATTCCTGTCCCTCTGCCGCAGATGGGGCATGCCCCAAGTGGATGTCTTCACCTCTCCTACCAACACGAAATGCATCCGCTACTGTTCAAGGGCGGGAGTTAGCCACCGATCATTGGGAGACGCGTTCATGATCTCGTGGGCGCACAAGCCTCTGTACATGTTTCCACCCATACCACTGGTACAGAAAGCCATTATCAGGATACACCAGCAAAGAGCTTTCGTGACTTCTGGTAGTTATACTTGTTAATCACCCTTTAGTGTGTATGCAGAGAAACCATGAAGAAGAAAGAGAGGTTGCGTACCTGTAACTCTGGTTCTTCGAGTGGTCATCTGTGAATTCACACTTCTCACCCATCCTCCCCGTTAGCCGTCATGTGTGCCTCACAGCATGCTGCGCAGCGACGGACAGTTCAATGGAACTGAGGCACTCAGTGCCAGGGCGGGGTTATAGGCAGCGTGGGGGAGGTCCCGGCACTATGTGCCTGAGATCTAGAAGGTTCCGAGATCACTCTGCGCAGGGGTGAGTTAACCCCATTAGTGTGAATTCACAGATGATCACTCAAAGAACCAGAGTAACAGGTAAGTAACCTCTTTTTTTATCCTTCCTTTTCCAGCTATGAGAAAAGCTACCCGTGGGTTAACTGATAATTACTGTATACGTTGGGCTCTTTTGGAGGAGGAGAAGTCATGGCTGAACTGGGAAAGGGTGGGTTTGGGCTTTTTTTATTTTTTTGCTAACTTTAATTAAAGAACATGGAAACAGCAACAAAATAATAATACTACAAGTTCTTTCACCAGGAATATATAATCTGATATAGTACCTTCATGTATTTAAAAATATGAAAGAGAGGCAAATAGCAATGGCAGAGTTTGGAAGAGGGTAACATAGCCTGCTCTATAATGAACTGCACCGCTTGCCAGTTCAAACTTCTAGTTCTTAGGTCTTCATCCTTTCTCCTGGAATTCCTATACCTGAGATGTCTTACATCAGATACAAAATCCACTGGTTATCAACAGGATACTGCCCAGTTAAATTAAAAGCACAGACAGAGCACCGACTTCTGTCCTCTGAAGATGCTGGCCACAGAGACTGGCAAAACGTTAGGAAGAAAAACCTTAAGAACACGTCCAAACAGCCTGAAAAACCTACAAAAACCATAAAAGTGTATTTTTTTTATATAAGCAAATAAAATGCAGTACCCATCCTGTTAAAAGCCAGGTACTTGTGTGCCAAAAGGTTGTCAATTAAATCTAAATCTAAAGAGCTTTCAATTAAATCTAAGTGAGCACCAAATCTCCAAGACCAAAAGTGTTAAGATTTAAGTGGTAGAATGCAATTAGAATGATGTAAATTGAGTGTTCTTGTGGTTTTAAAAAATGAATACCTAGTCTGCAAAACATTTCTGTTTCCTCATGTCCTTGGGAATCTAGCTGACAAGGCTATAGAAATTAGAAATCCAAAATAATTGTGTGCCTCTGTTGTAGAATTCCTGATCAGTTACTGTACAGGGATTTAGATTGCCAAGAGCAATATAAGGGGAAAACTAATTTTCTAAAGGGTGGAGATGTGATGGAACGATTTTGTTGCAGCAAAGCAAGTTTGGGTGTGGTCATGCCCAGATGAGAGACACAGTCTGGGAACCCCTTGTGTATATATCATTCCTTGATCTCCCTGAGGGAAAGACTGGATAAAATAAATATGTATATATAATTACGTACTTTTTTTTTCTTTCTCTTACTGAGCTCTCTTGATATCCCTTATGCATACTGCTGTTTATTCTGTGGGATTATTGCAATAATCATTTCAAGAAGTGTATCATCAATCTCCATGCTGTGCTGAAGCAAGAAATAGTACATCAAGCCTGCATAATTTGGGAGGGGATATTTAAAGAAACTAAATATCCATTTGCAATGCAATTTTTTTTAAAGAATGCTACTCCTTGTCCAGCTTTCATTGGAATTCAATGGGCATGATTCCTCAGATTACTATAAAAGCTGGTTATGTCTACCTTAAAAGTGTTTAGAGATAGTCATGTATCACCCTTCCACTGAATTCTGTTTGGCAGAAATAACACTCCCTCAATTTAGGGATATAAACTTTTTTTCTTCTTACTCTAGTCTTAATAATTATAACAATAGTTGTTGTGCTATCAAGTCAATTCTGACTTATGGAAACCCTTTTTGGGGTTTTCTAGGTAGATAGTACTAAGAGGTGGTTTACCATTCCTTTCTTCTCGGGTCATCCAGGCCTGTGGTGCAGCTTGCTGAAGACCACACGTGCTGGCTCGGCACATAGGAGGCACAGTGGGAAATTGGAACTCCCAACTTCTGGCTCTGCCTAACTCAGTGAGCTATCCAGCCAGCACCCTAGTCTTACTGGTATGAATAATTATGAGATCTCAGAGTGGATTGTGTTAACATCTCTTGGTGAATGGGGTTCTTCCTTTGAACTGCCTTCTGGTATAATTCCCATTATAGATTCCCTAGCCAAAAATAACACATAGATTATACCTGGATTGCTGATAGTATGATCTGATGTAGCTAAAACAGCTTTGGAAAATAGGTGCAGCATTTAGACTGCAATTCTAAAAGTTTAATTATTTTTAATATAAGAAGCATTGCTTTTTCTCCCATAGAAGAGAGGATAGGATCTGTTGTGATGTGCATGCATCTCGCATTTCGGTTGCTCCAGATGTTCTTGGCCTGCAGCTCCCATTATTCATTGGCATTGGTTGTACTATCATCTACTGATAGAAGTTGTTGTCAAAGTATAATTGGGGAAGGCTGATAAACATGAACAATGTAGGTTCGTCTTCCTTCTTTAAGCCTCTTAACACTCCATTCAGACATGTGATTACTTGGTAGTTGAGTGCTACTGATTTCCAAGGAAATGTTCCAAGGTTTTGGCTATGTGTATTTTTTCTCATCCCAAATGAAGGTGCTGAAAATTTTCTTACTGCTAGTGTTATGTGTGTCTTTTCTTGTTCACAGGTCTGATAATGACTGTAAGCAAGCCTTGTTATTTTGGAAACCTGCTACTAGGAATTGTTGGAGTAGATGTTAACCTGGCTTATATTTTGGAAGATGTCACCTATTACCAAGATTCCTTGGCTTCTTATACATTTCTGATAGATAATAAAGGTAACTCGAAATAGCTTAGTTTACTGCTTGTCTTAGAGGGCAATATTCAAATCTGCAGTTTTTGAAAAAAGCTTTGTTATCTAAATCCTGTGGTCGTAATATGCTTTGTACTCTCTAGATGAACTTTGTTGGGTTTTTAAAAATATCCTATGCCTTCTGTGCATTTTTAACCTACTTATTGTTATGTGGGATTTTTATATAGAAAATTAGCAGGAAGCACCAAGAAGTAAGCATTAAAATTTAACATGGATTATCATTAATAATTCTACAGTGGACCATTGTGTAAGTAAGCAATGGCTGAAATTCAGTAGTAAGCTGCAACTAGAGTAGACCTATTGAACCAGTGGAACTTAACAGAGGATTTGACACACCAGACCCCCCATGGATTTCTTATTGTGACTTGGCACTACTGGACTTCAGCCTTGGATTTCATAAATGTTATAAATATTAGCTCTATTCACGCATTAGAAACGGTGTTGAGTACTAACATAGAGATGTCATTTTAGTCCCACTTCTTTTATCGCTTCTGTCACTCTCTTACATGTGGAGAGCAATGAGTCTGAAGAGGGAAAGACTCCACTCAGGACATTTGATCCCAGGGATGGTCTTTGGGTCAGAGTCCGAGCCTTTGGTTCCAAGTCCTGAGTCCCAAGCCTCAAGTCCAAGCCCCTGTTAAAGACAAACTCCCCCCCCCAAAAAAAAGGGACAGAGTGGTTAAGTTCCAAGTTGCGAGTCGAATCCACACCAAGTCTCCAGTGTGACTTAAGCCTGACTTGATAGCAAGTGCCACAACTTGAATCCCCATACCTGCCTGATCCTGACTCATGTGGAGAGTCCCCGTGGTAGGTAGAAGCTCTCCCTCTTTAGACTCACTACCCTTCATTGGTTAGAGAGTAAACAGAAGTGGTGAAAGGAATGGGGCTAGAATGCATGTCAATATTTTGTACAGTTTATAATATCCAAATACATCTGTAATGTCTGCCAAAAATAACACAACATCTGTTACCTGTTTTTCTTCTTCTTTTTAGGATACACTCTTATGCACCCTTCTCTTACCAGACCCTACTTGCTTTCTGAGCCACCACTTCACACAGATATAATACATTATGAGAATATTCCAAAATTTGAACTGGTTCGAAAGAACATCCTTAGGTAAGACTTCTGAGTTTATTCTTCTACAGACTTGATATATGCAAACTTAATGTCCAGTAGACATTATGTTGTTCTTAATGGTTTCTAACTCATCAGATACAATTCCCATGTGACCGTCTCATGTTTTGAATCATGCCTAGTGTAGTTCATTCAAAGACTGTTGTTTAGAGTAAGTACAAACCAGTCTCTTCATGCAAAAGTGCTGTCGAAATTAATGAGAACAGCATAGGAAACCAAGGGGTATAGGAGTAGTCTTAAGGTTGTCTCCCTACTTTTCAGTGGGGCCTAATCAAGAGAACATTCTTGTTGTGTATGCTACCTTCCAAAATGGTAAACAGGAGGAAGTGGAATACTACCTTCTTCCATTTTCCTGGATACATGTCTCATAGCTCAGAATGCTCTAGCCGTCAAATACTTATTTTATATTTCATTTCCTATTTTTAAAATGTTAGTTATTCCTAGGTAAGAGCACTGTGAAAAATTCCCTTTTCATGTGTTTGTAGATCATTTTTATAACCTTTCTGCCCTTCTAGCTGGTACTTTAACAAAGCAATTTTGATTTTGTGTATATTCTGATCTTGAATTCTTGACTCAAAAATCATCCCTGTCCCCATTCTGCCATTGATAATTTCCATCAGACCTTCTTTTGGAATGTTGGACCATTTTAAACTTCCCCTGGTGTTGAGATGTCAAAAGGAGAAACATTGATTTCACCATAAAAGGCATGATTTAAGACTATTGAATGTCTGGAGCTAAACTCCTGATGTCATTATATCAAGGCCATACAAGAAAGAGCTACTTTTCAACTTCTGGATTCAGAGCTCCTTGGTGTTACATAAAGTTACAAAGAAAATGGAGAGAGCCCCTGGAAAAATAGCTTAAAATCTGTCTCTTATGAGACAAGATAGGATGCAGAACAAAACAGCAAGCATTGGGCTGTTTTACTGGCGTGTTGCAGTACTAATTATGCCTGCTTTACTCACTCTGAATTATTGTTGTCTATATATCTTAATAGCTTCAGCTAGCAATTAACCTTTAAACCTTGCCCACCTGCTTGTTTTAGTTTACATTTACTTTGGTTGGTTTTTTTATGGTCATATTTTACCATTCATAATTCAAATGCCTATATCAAAATAATAGATACCCTATGTAGCTTTTCATCTTCAAAGTAATCTATTAGGCCTTAATCTCCTTATCACCTCTGTATGGTAGGAAGCCTTCCTGCACTTACATTTACAGTATGGAAAATGAAACTGTGCCTAGAGTCACAGAAAAAAATGTTACAGAAGAGAGAACTAGAGCATGCAAATCTGCATGAACAACTTGTTCAGTTATTTTAAAGTAATAAATCATAGCATAAATATCTTGAACTCTCTCATACAGGTTTTGTTTAATAGCTATTCTATGGGGTTTTAAACGGTGTTTTAGAAAAATCAGTACAAATGATTGATACATGTAGCTTTCAGTTATTAATTATAGGACAGTTCCAGTTTTTCACAAGAATTATTCGTCCTTTTGTAACTGACCGTTGAATACTGTGATGTACTTAGTGTTGAAATACTATAATGTTGCCTTCTGAAAATGAACTAGAACTTAGAGCCAATCCATAATGCTACAGCCTGCATTTTTTGTGAGTATATGCAAGGCGTGGGCTGCTCTGCCCCTCCCTGATATTTCTGGACTGCTGTTCTCATTATACTTTACCATTGACTGTGCCAGCTACCTTGGAAATAATATTTAGTTGCACTATAGCCGCGCTGGCTGGGGGATTCTGAGAGTTTTCCAGGCTCTGGCCAGATTTGATGAGAGTTGTAGACCAGAAGCATCTATCTGGAGAACCACAGTGGGCTACTTCAGCTGCAGATAGCCAACAAACTCTTATCACAAGATACATACTCCATTCCTCTGATGTAGATATATAAGAACCAACATTTGCTGAGTGAATTCAGCACTAATTTTTTTTCTCAATTCGAAGGCTTACTATGGCCATTCGTGCTAGTGAGCAACAAATAGCCATTTCCATCTCTGTTGCTAACTACAAACGGTGCCTTTAGTGAGTCCATTCCACTGATGGTATTCTCACTAATATCTTGATCTGGAACCAGTTTTACTTGTCAGAATTATAGGGCCAGACTCAGCCGTACTTGGCTCTGTGAGATGATAAATATTATGTGGCACAGCAATCCACTTTTACTTTAATGAAGAACAAATTCCATGCAGCCCTTTTTAAAGTAATCTCAGTTTAAAGTAAACAGAAGCACTGAGTTTCTTTCCTGTTTTAATAACGGATAGATATTGTGTGTTGCCAACTTAGCCTCCCTCTAGGCAGCCAGCTTATTACAGTCCCTGTGAACTCCTCACTGTCTTGGCATGTAAACAAACTGCGTGAAATTGGGAAAGAGGCCTACAACGTGAGTTATGCCTGGAAAATGGTAAGTTACAAATTTTACTTTAAAGTATGCTAATGCACTGAATCAGAATGCAGATTTTAATTACATAAAAATAGGAATTATTCTCTTTATATCTTATAAAGAATTGGGAAATTTGCATGGCCTGTGGGTCATAATGATACCTGTGTATAAACCTGGGATTTTCCAAAGCTGAGAGTCATGTCTTGGATAAATTGTTCATTAGAGAAAAAAAATAATATCAAAGGGATTGGTGTATCTGGCTGTTTATGAATGAGGTTTCCAACCAGTTTTCAGAAATCAACTGGAGAAAGCTTTGAAACCGCTTATGAGAGGTGGCATCATTGCACAACATTAGTTTCTGAACATTTCAGTGGCCCCTCGCTTATAGGAATGCTAACTCCATACTGTATATGGCATGATTTCGGTATAGACTTGCAAATCATTCTAATTTTGCATTTTCTAGTCATGAGAGTTAGTTCTGCAAAAGAATAATATTCTTTCCTCCCAAATATACTGGTATCCCCCCCAAAAAAGGTTTATATATTTAGAATTCTAGTCTTGTGAAAATGCCAATTCAACAAGTGGATTTGTATAAAACCTATGGAAGGCAGTTAAAAAGAAAAATCTTTGGGATGCAGGGTGGTTTCCCTTTATCTCATAGCTACTCTGTGTGTGTGTGTGTGTGTGTGTGTGTGTGTGTGTGTGTGTGTGTGTGTGTGTGTGTTTTAAGTGCTTTAAAAATAAAATCTACAGGCTGATCAGTGGTTTATTTTGCATGTTGCAACATTTACACATTTAGAATAATTTATCCAAAAGGATATATAATGTTTATACTCTAGTAATATTAATAAAATTGGAGGACAGTTTCTTTAAAATTGGTTATTTAAAGATTTGATCATTGTCTTTGTGGTTGATGTTTGTGTAGGTTCAAGATACATCGTTTATCCTGTGCATAGTTGTGATACAGCCAGAAATACCCGTTAGACAATTGAAAAACCTCAACACGGTACCTAGTAGCAAGCTACTCTATCATCGACTGGATCTGTTGGGTCAACCTAATGCCTGTCTTCATTTCAAACAACTAGCAACCTTAGGTAAAACATAGCTTCTGAAATCTGTTTGTTCCTCTGTCCCTTATTACAATGGTTCCAGTAAGATTTACCAGAATTAAAATTAAGCAAAATTAGCAACTTCTGAAGCTGCTTCGGACGGCACTCTTGAGCAGAAGAAGAAGAACCCAAATCTTTCAGAATCATCAACCCAAGCCTTTTTATCAACTTGAATCAAGTTTATTTTAACTTAAGCAAAATGTTATTCTATAGGATCCCTAGATCACCATGTTCAAGTGTATCATTTAGCCAAGACTGTAGCATTGCAGCTTAAAACTGAGAGTCACTTCAGGCTTTACTAGATAAGAGTGAGGGGCTAGAGTTCAGGAGGCCTAGGTTCCAATTCCCACTGGACCATGGAAACCAATGGTAAAAATTGCAACAACATTCCTTAAATATTTCACATACTTTGGAGTCACCCTAAATTGGATGTGACTTGACAGCATGTAACAGCTTAAAATTATTAAATTGAAGCTACTGCTTCTCCCTCTTATTTTCTCTTGCAGTTAGGCATAATCTATTGTCTCTTTGACACTAATTCTGTCTTTATTACTTAAGATTTAACATCTGAAATATTCATTAATATGCATATCTTGAGTAGAGCTGAGTTTATGTCAGAAATAGTAAGTTCAGTGAAAGATATATATTCACTATATATAAATTAGACATGTCTCCTGTTGTTTTCTTCTAAGCTTTTTAGTTCAAGTTCTAGTCAAGTTCTAATCGCGACTCACTCAGAGCACTGCAGAGGCCCCTCAAAGCTTGCTATTAGTGCTCCAGGGAACTGTAGCATGTTACCAAGCAATTCATTAGCACTAAACATAAAAGAACCATGGAGTTTCCCTTTTTTGAGGAAAGCTGGGGGGGGGCAGCGGAATGGTGTTCCCAAACTAACTGAGCTGAAACTTGGACAGTGTGGTTCACAACCTTGAGTCCTCAGATATTTTTGAAACTATAGCTCTCACTGTCATCCCTGGCAGTTCGCCATTCTGGCTTCAGCTGATGGGAGCTGTAGTCCAGCAGTATTAAGGGTCCCAAGGTTGGATCAACTGGTCTAAGGTCTAAGCCCTAACCTCAGCTTACATGTTATATACAGGAATGAGAAGAGCTGTCATCAGTTGTGTGGGCCGAAAGATGATCTAAGCTCTAATTCAGTCTGGCTGGAAGAGCCTGTTACATACAGCACTGATGTTACCTGTCTGTCATGGGTTTGGAGGGAAAGTTCCATCCTATGGGGAGTGGAAGGCGGGACATCAGGAGGAGGGGCTGTACTGTATATATATGTGGAGTCTGTGTGGAGAAGTTAGGGAGAGCTGAAGGAGAGAGCTGAAGGAGCAGCTGGGAAGAAGAAGCTGGTGTGGGAGTCTGTGTGTCAGACAGGGTACTACTGTGTGTCAGTCAGTACCAACCTGATAGGTTCAGGTGTCTGTATGGTTAGCCAGAACTGATAGGTTCAGGGTCTGTGCTTTATTTAAAGGTGTTCTGTGTGAACCAAACTGGTGTATGTATGATTGAGACTAAGCCACGTTACTGTATCTTATTCACTTGATCATTTTATTTTTCCCTGTGTGTTATTTAAATAAACCTTATTCTTTTGTTTGTTTAAAAATCCATCCCTGGTCTGTGTGACTTCTTATAGGGAATGGTTGGTGGCAGCTTAGTGAAACTGTGGCATATCCCAGTAGGTCTGGGGTTGTCACATTGATTGGTGTCCAGCGTGTGGGATACGACTGGTCCAGTTGTCCAGCGGTCCAGCAAAGCCTTGGCAAGTGTGCCCAGAGCAAGGGGGGTCTAGTCAGGGACAATCTGAGAGCGCGTAGGTAATCTTCTAGGCTTACCTCACGGGGAGGTACGCTAGTGGAAGAACGTGTAACCTCAGATTGGTGGGACTAGATTAGGGAGCTCTGAGGCACCCTGTTTTGGCGGGAAAAAGCTGAGGCAAAGCTGAGTGAAGTAGCAGTGATCTAGCTTGTCTGCTGAGAGGCCTAGCAGAGGGGGGTGGACTCTGGCTGGCAACAGTTGCAAGTTAGTGCTGAAGAACAGCAGCAATCTATAGAAGGCTGGTTCTGAGGCAAAAGAAAAAAAAAGTGGTCGCTTTATTTTGAGGCTTGACTTTTGAAAGCAGCCTGTTCTGGGGGGGGGGGATTATGCCCTTGACTCGAAGCCAAATGGCAGAAATGGGGGAAGTGAGAGAACCACAGGGTTCTGAGGAGGAATTTGGCTCAGTGCAGGATGAGAGCACGGGAGAACTGACCTCAGAACTCAGAAAAATGCTCCTAGCCCAACAGCATGAACTGAGGATGAGGGAATTAGACTTAAGAGAAAGATCTGAAATCAGTCAGGCAGAGGCAGATGCCAAGAAAAGGGGAATGGCCATGAGGATGAAAGAGATGGAACTGAAACACAGAATTAGAATGGCACAGAATTTAGAATTGGATTTCCTAAATAAGTTTATTAACAATTTATCAGTTGAAGAAATGTCAAAGAAAGAAAAGTATGAGGCTCAGGTCAGACAAAGTGAGCAAGATCTTGAAAAATATAATCAGCAAAAAGACATTAAATTAAAAGAAATCAGAGATAAGACTGAAGAAAAAGTAAAAGAGATAAAAGCTAGGGCTGAGGAAGAAATTTTACAGATCAGGGCTGAGTTTGAGGCTAAGCAAAAGGAGCTGGATTTGAGAATAAAAGGGAAGAAATTGCAGCAAGTGGGAGGGGCCCATGGTGAAGGGAAGCCCTCAGACATGAAACCAAGACCTCAGATTTTGGAGGGAAAACCAAAACCAGATGAGAAAGACTCCAAGTACAGCAGAAAATGTTATTTCTGTCAAGGAAAGGGCCATCTAATCTCAGAGTGTGAGAAATTAAAGCAGCTAAAAGGAAATGTGCCTCATGATTTGAGTGGAACCAAGCCAAAAGCTGTGTTCTGTGTCCAGACAGAGCAAAGCTCCTTGTCACTGAGGGAGCCTGTTGCCATGGCTACTCAATCTGGAACAGTTACATCTGCTGATCAGGCTGGGGAAAATGGTCCTCTTGTGGAGGTCAAGCGCTGCTTGCTAGTGAGAACAGATTCGCAGTTGTTTGAAACCGCAGGGGTGGACGTAGGAATACTTGACCATCAGTATAGGGGGCTAAGGGATACTTGTTCCCAGGTGACCCTGTGCCATCCAGATATTATACCTAGGGAGTATATAATCCCAAATGAGAGCATAAAGGTGGCAGGGATTGAGGGACAGGTGATCTCGCTGCCAGTAGCTGAGGTACCTGTGAACTTTCAAGGCTGGAGGGGAGTTTGGCGGCTAGCGATTTCATCGACTCTGCCAGCAGCCGTGCTCGTGGGAAATGACCTGGCTGAACATGTGAAACGGGTGCTAGTGATTACACGTTCACAAGCTACCACGGGGACAGTTCAGGGGGGTACTGATGAGCCCGAGACGGAAGCAGAGGGGAGTTCCGAAGCTGTGGTGGAAACCTTAACCACAGACAGCCGATTTGGCTAAGAGCAAAAGGCAGACGCCACTCTCCAAAAGTGTTTTGAACAGGTGACAGACGCCCAGCTAACACCTGAAACCCCAGTGAGATTTCGAGAGGAGAAGGGAATTTTATATAGAGAGACCCTGAGGAATATCTCAAAAGGGGGAGATGGGATCAGAAGTCAGCTGGTGGTACCCGAAAAGTATCGCCCCATGATCTTAAAAAGGGGGCACTCTGACATGTTTGCTGCGCACTTAGGGGTGAACAAAACACAACAGAGAATTACACAGAATTTTTACTGGCCTGAAATAGGGAAGCAGATCAAGGAGTTCTGTAAACAATGTGATGTGTGTCAGAGGCAGGGGAATAACCGTGACAGGACCAAAGCAAAGTTGTGCCCTTTGCCTTTGATTGACACTCCGTTCAAATGCATAGGGGTGGATATTGTGGGACCTTTGCCCAAGGCCACAAAGAGGGGGAACAGGTTCATTCTCACCATTGTGGACCATGCCACGAGGTACCCTGAAGCCATTCCCTTGACTAACATTGAAACTAACACAGTGGCAGATGCCTTGGTGGGGTATATGTCCAGGATGGGATTTGCCTCAGAAATAATCACAGATTTGGGCGCATCGTTTACATCGAAGCTCATGAAACGGTTATGGCAAATCTGTGGAATTAAACACAAGGAAACCACTGCCTATCACCCTGAAAGTAATGGGTTAACGGAGAAGTTCAATGGGACTCTAATGCGCATGATTAGGGCTTACTTGGCAGAGAATCCAAACAATTGGGACCAGAAGCTGCAATCCCTTTTGTTTGCTTATCGAGCAGTGCCACAAGCCAGTACCGGGTTCAGTCCGTTTGAACTCTTGTTTGGGAGAAGGGTGAAAGGGCCCCTTGATTTGATCAAACAAAATTGGGAGCAGATCACCCAGGATGACCCACAAGATGTGGTGACATATATAGACTCTTTAAGGAATGACCTCAAGAGAAACCTAGAGCTAGCAGCAGAGACCCTGCAAGCTCAAAAGGTCAGAAAGAAAGCTTGGGATGACCAGGAAGGCAGGGAGAGGCACTTTAACCCAGGGGAGGAAGTGCTTTGGCCTAGGCCCTGCAAAGAGAACAAACTGCAGCTGGGTAGCCCAGAAATAAAATACTTGGGTCACATAGTAGGGGGAGGAGTGATCAAACCCCTAGAGGCCAAGATAGAAGCCGTTCGTGATTGGCCCAGACCCAACACCAAGAAAAAAGTCAAATCATTTCTTGGGTTGGTGGGCTACTACAGAAAGTTCATCCTGAGGTTTAGCGAGATGGCGACTCCGCTGACCGATCTGACGCGGAAGAAGACTGATGACTGCATCCCGTGGACCAGCGACTGTGAGGAGGCGTTCCAGAGGTTGAAGGAGGCCCTCATCAACTATCCAGTGCTGCGTGCTCCAGACTTCGACCGGGAGTTCATCATCTACACCGATGCGTCTAACAGCGGGGTAGGAGCAGTTCTTTGCCAGGAGGATGAGAATGGTGACCAGCATCCAGTGTCCTACCTGAGTAGGAAACTCCAGAAAGGTGAGAGACATTTGGCAACCGTGGAGAAGGAATGCCTGGCCATAGTCTACGCGATCCAGAAGGCCAAGCCTTACATCTGGGGAAGACATTTTGTTCTGTGCACTGACCATTCACCACTGCAATGGTTAAAGACAATGAAAACCCACAATAGTAAACTTATGAGGTGGGCTTTAAACTTGCAAGACTATGACTTTGAAGTGAAGGTGGTCAGAGGGTCAGTGAACTGTGTTGCTGACGCCTTATCAAGAAGACCCGAAGAATGAAGACGGCGAAAGAACATGGACTATGTATATATTTTGGTGACCAAAGGTTAAATGTACTTGTTTATTACACATGTTTGGTTTGTATGAATAAAGGTGACTTGATGTATTGTAAATGGTAAATGTTTAAATGCCTAATTGATATGTTTATCCTAGAGTAAGTATGGTATTGTATGTTATGGTATAACTGTTTTTGTATGTTTTGGATCCAGGTTGTTTTTTGGAGAAAAGCACCTTAGCTTTCCCCCTACAAAACAACTTATAAAGAGGGGAGGTGTTACATACAGCACTGATGTTACCTGTCTGTCATGGGTTTGGAGGGAAAGTTCCATCCTATGGGGAGTGGAAGGCGGGACATCAGGAGGAGGGGCTGTACTGTATATATATGTGGAGTCTGTGTGGAGAAGTTAGGGAGAGCTGAAGGAGAGAGCTGAAGGAGCAGCTGGGAAGAAGAAGCTGGTGTGGGAGTCTGTGTGTCAGACAGGGTACTACTGTGTGTCAGTCAGTACCAACCTGATAGGTTCAGGTGTCTGTATGGTTAGCCAGAACTGATAGGTTCAGGGTCTGTGCTTTATTTAAAGGTGTTCTGTGTGAACCAAACTGGTGTATGTATGATTGAGACTAAGCCACGTTACTGTATCTTATTCACTTGATCATTTTATTTTTCCCTGTGTGTTATTTAAATAAACCTTATTCTTTTGTTTGTTTAAAAATCCATCCCTGGTCTGTGTGACTTCTTATAGGGAATGGTTGGTGGCAGCTTAGTGAAACTGTGGCATATCCCAGTAGGTCTGGGGTTGTCACAGAGCCCCTCCAAAGTCTCTTGGCCTGGTGCTCTTAAGGTGTTGTCCGTTTGCCATGCTGAACTGAAATTTGACTTCTGGTCCAGTTGTCTTCTATATATGAAATGGAGGGAATGATCTTAATCTTCACCTTTGGCAGTGAAATGTCTTGTGTTGGCCTTGCTTCTGTGTATCATGGACTTGGGTGGGAAATTGACTTAATATCATGGTGGCACAGAAAAATTAAAATTCTTTTCAGGAATGTTGGAAATGAAAACAGACCTTCCAGTTCAGTCACTGTATGGCAGCTCCTCACACCTCTTTTAAGGAGGCTTGCCTTGAGTCTTAAGGAGAATGGAGCAGACCCTCTGTGTTCTCCCATTCAGGCTCTAACTCCTACTGCAGTGCTCTGAGTCCTCCCCCCCCGCAAAAACTATTTTCTGTATGGACTTTTTGAAGTGTGTCAGGCAGACCTATGGTTAAATGCCACTAAGTGAAGTATCTTGAGATTTTCCACTTTGTTAAAAAAAACACCTTTCTGAAATAAGAGTACCCTGGGAGCAGATAGTTGCATAATTTGACTTCTAGAAAATAGTATGTCTTGATTCTGAGTAATGTTGTTATACTACTTTCAGAGGTGAGCTTCATTTTCCTGGCTGTCAAATAAATCATTAGCAATAACATAAAAACATTGAAGTTCTTCCAGTCATGCCATATCCTGTTGACTTTGGAATTATGCAGATTTTATTCCCAGCTATAAATATTTAATACCATCAATCCCTCTGAAAGAAGCTAGAAGTTAGAACTCTGGTGAGACTGCACTTTGAAATATTTTTAATTGGCAAGTTCAGAGACTCTGAAAACTGTGTAAAACTTCTGAATTCACTTGAACACCCTTTCCCTTTTTTTAAAAAAAAAAGAATAGTTTAATATATTAAAACCATCCACATTCATTTTATTAGATTCCCCCAGAGGATACTGAAAAAGGAAATTTAAGCTGATACAAAACGTAAACAGTCATTTCCATGCAAAAGGTTTTCACAATGGCCAGAACCCTATTTGGGGAATTAGTTGCAGCTAATTGTATGATAAAGTAATAGAGTGTATCTCAGTTGCATGCTTGGCCATACATTCAGTTGTACAACCAAGATGTGTCCAGACACCTTGTCAATTAGGTTTAGCAACTTATGCAAACCTTATATGAACACCAGTAAGGTTCTGAGCAATGTACTTCAGCATTTTTATTCATACTGAGAAGCAAGCAGCTTCCCACATTCTTCCATGTTGCGCTTTAAAAATGAAAACATGTGGGAGTGGGGGTGTTTCACACTACAACCCCCAGAATCCCGCAGTCAGCATGGCCTTGTCACCAGATGATTATGAGGCAGAGCAGGTCATTTTGTCAGTTTCAATATATTTTGCATAGTTAGACATACTCTTATCAAAATTGCCTGTGAATATAGTTTTATCATCATGGTTATCACCCTGTCCTGACTTCTAGAAGCATCAACTGGTAGCCATGATAAACTTCCTGGTGCTTTAGATCAGTGGTCCCCAACCTTGGGCCTCTAGATGTTCTTGGACTTCAACTCCCAGAAATCCTGGCCAGCAGAGGTGGTGGTGAAGGCTTCTAGGATGTTGTAGCCCAAGAACATCTGGAGACTCTAGGTTGGGGACCACTGCTTTAGATAACCAGGGCAAACATTGCTTTTGTACTACCAAGCCATAGGATGCCTTCTGAATGACATCTGTCCCTGTAGCAGGCTTTTAATAAGTTCTTTGTCATGGCCATGTATTTTGGGAAGTATATCTTGGCCTGGCTGACCACTGAGGTGGCTACCTCTTTGATTCAGGACCAGTCTCGCAATGATTTATACAGCCAGGCATGGGAAGAGAGGAGATGCTTTGGGGATTTTCTGCCTCATGTGCCAAAATAACTTGACCAATTTTTAGGTACTATGCATCTTACTTTGGGTAAGAAAGGTCACCCTCTACAGGTCTATCTTAGAGAACACAATGTCTCAGACTGACCCTGGCCAGATTGGTTGTAGGAAGAAGTCCTGAAACAGGCTGTGGTAACTGAAGCTTTTCTCACTTTTGATGTACCCTTTAATACTATCCCTGGATGTAGGTGCCCTCTATTGTCTTTCCTTTACATAAGCTGCTTCGTTTTCCTATGGCATTCTTCTGCAACAGGTGTTTCTCCTTTCTTGCATAGCTGTTGTTGCATAATACATTACACTGTTGCAACAACACTACCCTCTGGTGGCTACATACACAACATTGACATTTGAGATGCATTTCTTGCAGCATACATCTTCAGTCTTTCATGTTTAGGTGCTCTCCTATAGTACTTGTAGCAAGTAGGAATCTGAGTATTTATGTGATTGGATTTAGCTGGTATCTTCTGGTATACAGAGTTTACCTGTGTTGTCTTTCCAGAAAGCCCTACAGTAATGCTGTCTGCAGGCAGCTTCTCTTCTCCATATGAACATCTGAGCCAACCTGAGACCAAGAGGATGGTGGAGCACTATACAGCATATCTTAGTGACAACACACGTCTCATTGCCAACCCTGGTCTGAAAGTATGCTTTTTAAACTCTTTCTAATTTTGACCCTTTGTCATCTTTGTTGTCATGATGGTCTTGCTTGGACATTTGCTAGGTTCACTTGGTGGAAGAAGATTTTACAGAAGTTAGCTAAGTTTTTTGGGAGGAGTGGAACTTGAAATTTTTGCTTTTTTGTCAGTGTGAAGACAATGGCATTATACTGAGGAACATAGCAAATGGATGCAAGAAAGTGCTGTCATGGGGTTAAAAAAAGATAACTGACTTGTTTTAGTTCAACTTTTTGTCTCTCAGCTAGTTGGATTCTGAGATGGAGTTCCAAACATAGTGGTCTTTGTCCTGGTGAAGTTTTAAGAGTCCTCAGATACAATATTTCTCTCAAAAGGAAGTTCACATTAGATCATATGAGTATGAACAATAAGAACATGAGATCAGTGCTACAAAAAGAACAGATATATTCTTCCTTTTACAAGGCACATAAAGCAAAAGTGCAAAAGAGATTTACATCGATACAAAGTGTAGTAAAGTGCAGCAAAACATCATATATTGTGATGTATAATATGTAGTATACATTGTGAACAATAGCAGCAATAATTCCTTGGTTATAATTTTTTTAAAAAAATTTGCGGGGTCCATCTGCTGTGAGAAGATTTTAAAGAAGTAATTGGGTTTAGATTATCTCTGATGAGTCTTTAGGAAACCCTGCAAGCAGCTTATTATCTTTTCAGGCAAGTCTTAGAGGAACCCTGCTAGGTCTGTCTTTGTTTTGCAGTTCTCTGTCAGAAATGAAGTAATGGCTACCAGTCACGTCACAGATGAATGGATGACACAAATGGAAATGAGTAGCTTGAACAGTTACATTGTCCGCCGTTACATAGCAACGCCCAATGGGGTGCTCAGAATTTATCCTGGTTCCCTCATGGACAAAGCATTTGATCCCACTAGGAGACAATGGTGAGTTTTAGGATCCCATTATAAAAGGTTTAAGAAAACCTTCGAGGTTGATAATATTGCAGAAGAGAGGAAATATCTGACATAGGCTTTGTAGAAAATCTTGGTAAAATAGACAGATGAAAGAGTTCTACATGAATTAGTATACATAAATATTATTATATTTGTAATAGAAATCTCATTGGATGCTTGCTTTTTAAAAATTAGCTTCTGTTTCTTACCCTTTGGCACATCAGTAAATAATCAAAATAGCTGTGTATCTACATACAGAGAACTACCTCCCAAAATTCATGCTACTTTTAAAATCCTTTGGCACTTATCTCATGTGATTTTTATTATGAATTTCAAATCCTTGTGGTGTTTTTGTGTCTCTCTGTTTCATGCAGCAGCTTTCTTGTTATGAACATTTCCCATGATCAACTTCTGTATACAATTATGCCAGTGTAACGTAAGTCTATTAATTATGCACAAGCATGGTTTAAGAAAACCTTTTGTATACACTGCAAATGAGAAAATAAACACAAGGGAACTTCTGAATGTGTTCCATTCCATATGCTGTGTTAAAATGAACCAGGACTAAGGGAGCACTGCAAATCAAGCCACAAATGAGTGAATATTACCGAATGACTATAACCAGGATTTTTCTCTCAGGCTACTCATGCTGTCTGTCACTTCTACCAGCATGCTGTTCTGTATTTTTTTTGTGCGTCTCTGCACAGACAGTAAAGTGCAGGAGGACTGAAATAATTTTGCTCTCCCTCCATAGGTCACATACTTCTTCCCCCCCCCCCTCATAATCACAGTGTCTCTTAAGACGCTTGAAAAAGCAACCCTGTTTTAATTAGATGAATGTTCATAGAGTACATTTCAAAGTGGCAAGGGGATGGGGGCAGAAGAGCTATCCTGACAGCAGCAAGAAATACCCTAGAAAAACAAAGATAGGATCACCCCCAGAATGTTTTTTTTTTTTTTTTTTTGAAAAAGCAAATGCTCAGTATATTTTGATTACACTTATTCTTTGGGCCAGGACTCTGAAATGATTTATATATCGCTTGTTGCATCTCCTCACTCGGTTTGTGGGACTTCTGTCTATTATTTTGAAAATCAAGGCATCACCATACAATACTTGAAACCAAACCAAACCTAATAACCATAACCAAAATTGACCCATTTAAATCTATGCAATATATGATCCGTAGGGTCTCTTCCAGCTCTGTAGTTCTAAGATGATGATGATGATGTTTATGTAATTCTGAAAAGGTACATGGGGCCACATCTGCAAATCTGAAAGAAATTCATTTTGCACATAGCTTGCAGTGGTCCTCAGTTAATGCAACATGAACTTTTTGTGTTCCAGAGGTTTTGCAGATATTTTTCCCTATTCAGTTTTTTTCACAGACTGTTACTTAATTATAACAATATTGTTTCCTTTGTTTTCTGTTAGGTATCTCCATGCACTGTCGAATCCAGGATTAATTACTTTCACTGGACCTTATTTAGATGTTGGAGGAGCTGGCTATGTGGTCACCATCAGTCATACAGTTCATTCTTCAAGGTAAAATGCTTTTGGCAGTACCATCATGACTTTGTCCTTAGTCCACAATTAAAGTTAACCAATGGAGAAATATTCCCAGTACAAGTAAATCAATGGGACAGGGGAACGGGTTGGATCACAGAAGGATATTCTTAGGCATAGGAATATAATAATATTTGAAAACATCGGCTGGCATGTATTAAACAATAATGTTTCATGTGTCATGCACATGTGGGCTCCAGTGAGGTAGTTACCTCATTGAAGCCCAGCTATGTATGACACACTAAACACATAACATTGTCACTGCATGTATACTTTTTCACATGCACACCCAGGATCACTGACCCTTTAAAATATGTGGGGCAAAATATGTTGAGAAAGTGTTTCTGCTGGTGAGATAGAATCCTTAGCCTCACCGAACTGGAAACTTCAAAGAAAGTGTTCCTTTTGATTCTCTGAGATTTCTTGTGACTAGCTATGCCTGCCTTAGCTATTAGCATCCTCTAGTGAATTCTTCATTAATATTTTCCTATAGAATTGCTTCGGAACAGTTTAGGAGTGGGAAGTGGCACCAATTGACTTAAGGAAAGGAAGAAGCTTCTGTTTTCCCCATCGAAACACTGTTATAAAAATATGCCAGTATAGACTCTCAAAGACTGTGTTTTATGCTCCTTTGATGTATCAGTTGCTAAGGCAACAATATGTAGTCTTGAGCTGTGGAGCCAAACAGGGTATTGCCAGACCTCCACATATGGGCAAGATGTTATCATTTATTCACAGCAGTGCTACCTCTACATCTTTTAAAGCAGTAGCGTGCACACAGCACATACTGAATATCCACACCATCATATCTAGTTCAAATTATCATGACTATGGCCGGCTAAGACTTGCTATACAAGTTGCTTATTTGGATCAGGGTAGGAGGAAGCAACTTTGGGATTTTTATTTTATTTATTTATTTATTTTGATAATGTAAAAATTTCTAGCTTCCATTAAAAACCGAAACATGAGGAAAGAGAATAATTGACATGTTGGCTCAGGAGAATGGGAATACATGTAGGAAAACCAACAGACTGTAATTTAAGTAGTGGAATGCTAAAGGCACACTGAATTAATAGAGCATTTCCACACAATTGGGGATCCCCCCCCCCAAAAAAATGAATGCGTATTTATTTCCAATTCATAGTTCAGGAGAACACAGTAGGCTTTTCTGCTGTGGAGACAGCATTTATGCCCTGGTTTGTTTCTGGTCACTATCTAGTCAGTGTCTCTCATCTTGACTTGCAGTAGAAATAATGAAGAGAAACACATTTATTACAGCACAAGCCTTTGTGAATCCACTGCCTCAGATGCAAAAAGGGATGTCTTGAATTGACAGGTGTATGAGTGTTGTTTATAGATAGAGGGAAAAAATTATAGTGACATAAAAGAAAAATGACATGCAAAAGTATGTAGTATGCCTGCAATGTTAAATCATGCTAGGGAGAAAGGAGAGAGAAGTAGGTACACTGCCTTGATGCCCTTGTTTGAAAGTTGAGATATAAATGGAAATGTAGGTAGAGTAGCAGTTTCATACTATTGCCATTTTAGACTAAGAGTGTGGCTCTCCAGATGTTGCTGGGCTGTAGCTTCTGTCCACATCAGCCGAGATAGCAAATAGGAAGGGACTATAGGAGTTGCAGCTCAATGACCTCCGATGGTCCACAATTTGCCATCCTTGTTTCACAAAAGCCAATACAACTGAAGTGAGATGGCACGGGGAATGGTATTTTCCCCACTGCAGGGATGCTTGCACTACCCAATAGAAAAACAAAAGTAAAGATGCAATTTATTAATAGAAAACAAAATTTGGGGTGCAGAACACCTTTATTGAATCACTAAAAAGCTGTAAGTTAGGCAGGGTTTTTAGTTCTCCAGAACTCCTCTTTGGTTATAGGTGGTTTAGATTTGGAGACAGGGAAGAAGCAAAGTTCCAAAGCATCTAGAATAGAGATGGGCACGAAGCACTTCATGCTGGGTTATCTTAAGTTGTCAGCATGTCACCACAGGTGCAGCACGTTCCCTACCCCTCCGCCGACTCCTCCACTCACCAGCCAGCATGCACCGCTCGTTCCTTCCCTGTCACTCAATCTTCTAGTTCCAGCAGGAGCAGGCAGCACTGCAGGAATCTCTGCTCTGTCTCCTCATCTGAGTGGGCAGCTGCTGGAGGAGGTGGAGAAGGGAAGGCTGTACTCCTGGTGGGATGTGAAGTTCACATGATGGGAGGGAATGAGCAGTGTTCGCTGGCTGGTGAGTGGGGGGTAGGGAACGCATGGCGCCTATGGTGCTATGCCAACAGCTTAAGATGCCTCAGCAGGAAATGCTTCATGCTCATCTCTAATCTAGGGTATTGTGCTAGCTGCCCTGTAACCTTGCTGACATGTTATTACTGTATAGCTGAGCATTTCATGGCACTGCCAGCCAAGTCTAAAACAAAACAACATACTGTTTGTTCCCCAGGTAGAAATGTTTGGCACCAATAGTAAATCAAGAAGATGTACACCCAGACTTTTGTCTGTTAAACTACTGTGGATATAGGACCTCCATAGCTGAAGCATGTCTCATAGAGATTATAACGGTTTCCGATTAACTTAAGATTGAAAGGGCACAAATGTAGTGCAGCCCCTTTGAGAGAAGCTCGTGACCATTGATAACAGACTGCTTCTGTCAATACTGATTTTACTGTGTGATGTTCACTTTTCAGTTTCTGAAATTGCCTGGTTTCATCCAGGTAGCCTAGTACCAGATTCTTTGGTGCAGGGGATTCCTCAAGATTTACACTGTGGCACTCTGATGGAGCACAGACTAAATCTATTGTTGTAAAGATTTTGATTTCATGGATTTTTACCCATTAGAAAGTGTGGAGTATCTTGGCACTGAATTTCTAAGCTCTGTTACAAGTGGAGAAAAATCACAGATTTAACAAGACAATCTTTTCAGCAAATTATCCACGAACCAGTATAACTTGGAACAATTGAACATAAGCTGATTTTAGGCTTAAATCCGAGTATTCTAACCTACATTGTGGGTTATTCTATGTCCGTATTCATTTTAAACCCAAACTTTCACATGGGAATTAGAACAAAAATCCAGTAGAGGGGGGGAAATGACCTTTCAGCTACTTGGAATTTTAGCATCTTTACAGGGAATTCATATTCCCTTTCTCATGATGGCAGGATAAGTGAAAAGCTGTGAAGAATTTTAATAAGCAGAAGGTCTGAAGGCCACACAGTTCCCCAGAAGCTGAAAGGAATCTGATCCTTTAAACAGCATCTACCCGCAGAAGGCTTCTATATTTCTGTAACTGGTTTAATGCTTCAGGGGACCTGTAGACCCTGATGAGCCAAAGGATTTACTTTGTTTACAGTCAAGGATTTCTAAAAGTGGATATAGCATTCTTACATTTAATGGAGACCAGCACTATTTTTTTAAATGGCTGATTGATGCCCTTAACTGTTATGAAATGGTGGTTCTGCTATGTTTTTATGAGGAGAATACTTCAGCAGAGATCACTTAAGGTAGAAGAGAAGGTGATAAACAGCTAGTGTCTAGATACTTACACAAAGATTATGAAGAATGCCAAAAAGCAAGAGGCTTGGGAAGAGAAGTGCTGCTTCTTAGCAAAACCTGGAAAGTTAGGCTTGAAAAGCAGTTTGCTGGTGTTATCTGTTGGAAATTGGGAAGTTAATTAGTTGCCATTAATGTTGGAAATTGAAGCAATTCAATTTGTTGAATTAGCAGAGTGGGATTTACAGGATTCCTTAACCACTGATCCCTAGTGGAATATTTTTGTTGTTGCCTTCTACAACATTTTTTAAAACAGACTACAAATCCACAGTGCAACTCTTAACCGGGAAATGATGGCTAATGTGATCTAACAAGACTGAAAACTGTGAGGATGGCAGCACTGCTCATCCTAGAGCACAGAGCCTTATTTATTTATTTATTTATTTATTTATTTATTTATTTGATTTGATTTGATTTGATTTGATTTGATTTGATTTGATTTGATTTGATTTGATTTGATTTGATTTTTACCCCACCCCTCTAGACCATGTCTACTCAGCCTTGTGTACCTGATAGGTTTATAGTCATGTTTTTGGACTATAACTCCCAGAATTCCCCTAGGCAATACAGGCAGTGTTCATGTTCTCTGGGGAATTCTGGAAGTTTTAGTCCAAAACCAGAAATGTACACATCTCTATTGTCTACTCTTTCTTCCAGAGGGAAACACCTAGTAGGGCTAGTTTTACAAAAAGCTAAGAGCTTCGCATAGATGTCCATCACACACTGTCATAGGAGGCTTTAGAGAAAGCTGAGTGAATGAACATTGCCCCAAATCTCAGCTTTCACTCCTTCATTACTATTTGCAGTCACAGTGACCAGTTTTTTTAACACCTGCAGCTCCTTGACAGGACAATCAACTTCAGAATGTATAAGCTACATTTTACTTGACATTTCTGTGGGTGCTTAAAAATATGAAATATTTTGAATGTTTTCTCTCTAACATGTCTCTCAATACCCACTCACACCTCTTATTGTTGTAGTTCACAAATGTCTTCTGGCCACTCTGTAGCTGTGATGGGCATTGACTTCACCCTAAGGTATTTCTACAAGGTACTGATGGATCTGTTACCAGTTTGCAACCAAGATGGTGGCAATAAAATAAGGTAAGCCTGTCTTTTTCGTGCATTTTTTCTTGAATTAGACACATGTTTTATAGTTATGTACAGTCTAGCTTGTTTCAAAACACTGAATTACAAGTTAAGTTCACTAGTCAAATGATGTCATCTCAGCATAAAACAATTGGTATAACTTTCAGAGGCTGATTGCTTCATGTTAAGAAGTAAGAATAGGTATTTCCTGTCACATAACAAGTCACACACCCGATGTATGATAGGAAAAGCCTATGCTGAATTCTTGACTTGTGGCAATTTGCTTCTGAAAGCTAGCAGCATACCAAATAAGTTTGGCCATTATTCTTTTCAGGTCTGTTGGGAATATTTTTATTCAAAGGCAAAATCACATGAAAATGTTTGAACTATTAACATTGTCAATTTCAGACTGTATACAGGTTTGGTCCTTTTTAAGGAGAAAGGCGGGATAGAAATACTTTGAATGAATGAATGAATGAATGAATGAATGAATGAATGAATGAATGAATGAATGAATGAATGAATGAATGAATGAATAAATAAATAAATAAATAAATAAATAAATAAATATTCAGGGTAAATTAAAGCACAAATCACCATATTTTTCTGCTTATAAGACAACCAAATGTATAAGATGACCCCCCCTTTTCTAACCCCAAATTAGAAAATTTGATCCCTGCTTTTCTCTTCCTTTTGCTAAGCCATGGAGCTTAGCAAAAGGAAGGAAAAAACAGGGATCAAAGGGCTCCCTTTGACCGCCACTTTTCCTTGCCTTTTGCAAAGCCACGGGGCTTAGCAAAAAGGAAAGGAAGGCTCCCTTCAGGTAAAGGCTGCGCTTCCTAAGCCCTACACAGCAAAGGAAGTGGGTAAAGCAGCCATTAAAGGGCTTCAGGATCAAAGGGCTGCAATTGTGCAGCCCTTTCACAGCTGCTTTATGCGAAGGGAGATTTCCCTTTCTTTTTGCTAATCCCAGTGGCTTCGCAAAAGGCAGGGAAAGCAGCTGCCTTCCATGTATAAAACAGCCCTAATTTTGTCTAATTATTTAAGGAAAAAGTGTTGTTTTATACACAGAAAAATATGGTAGTTGTTTTATAGTCACAGGAGGTTCTGTAAACCTATAGCATTGTTATAAGAGATATGAAATACCGTATTTTTCGCTCCATAAAACGCACCTTTCCATAAGACGCACCAATTTTTTAGGAGAAGAAAACAGGAAAATATAATCTGTTTTCTTCGCTCCATAAGACGCACAGACTTTCCACCCCCGTTTTGTGGGGACAAAGTGCGTCTTATGGTGCGAAAAATATGGTACATTAACAACGTATTTACTAAATACACAGCAAAGGAAAACCAATCTCAGCCATATGAGAATTAAAGCATGGGAGCACGCCTTCAATATTGAAAGCACTAAATAGGTGCACTAAATATGAATAGGCAAAATTTAGTCATGTCATGGTAGATCTAGCAGTAATGTTTCTTCAAGTCTTAGTATGCACTGGCTTGGAATATTTAGCTGTAATTTTCTCCGTGCCTTAGGAATTGCAGGAAGCCACTTAAATTGGGATTCCTTTCTTTTGAGAGACAGAATGGCGAGCACTGAGATTAGTTTATTCTGTGCTTTGCTTGTATAAGGGAAAGGATATAGTCCAATGTTACCCTGCTATGGTGTGTGTGTGTATTTTCTTTCAAAGATGTTAAAAGTGCTTGCCTTTGGCAGTACACTGTGGCCGTAGCATTTTTATCATTAAGGACAACTGCATACTTCAGGAGATACTCCTTCAGGTTCTTCTTGGATCCATGGAAGAAAGATGGTGAACTGTATATAATTCTACTTGTTCCTGAATTCAAAGGGGGAAAAAGCAGAGTGTAGCCACACATGTACACTGGATTTTAGGAAAACCAATTGTAATATATTCAGAACAATGATAAGTAAGGTTCCGTGGCAGGAGATACTAACAGGAAAAGGAGTCCAGGATTGTCAAGAACGTTGGGGTGTGGGAATGGATCCGAGACAAGGCAGTCTTCCACATCAATGGTAAAGAGACTCACAGAGATTCCTTTCCAGTAATGTATTTACAAAATATGTACAACAAAGTTATGTACAGCAGACAAAACAATACACTTATCTGTAAAATAAACAGACAGTACTTTGTGCAGCAACTCTTCATATAAAGCTCCATATTCCAGTCTAGTGTGCAGCTCTTATATAGTGTTAAACAATCAATCACTGGCACATCACATTATCGTCCTCTCCTTGATATTACATCATGCCTAATACACATTTTGAGTATTTCATCAACTACAGCTCAAGACACACCTGTTATAAAATGGATTCCTAGTAGAACACTCTGGTTCATGCAGTCTCGTTCTTGTACAAAGAGTACATTCTACATTATGGGCCACAATATTCTGATAAAGATGAGTAGACATTTCTTAAAGGGGAAATTCTGAAGGCAGAACTACAAACAAATTAGAACAAGGGAAAAAAGGTGGGAGACAGCAAAAAACACTGTAGCTTCACAAAAAGCTCAGAGAGGACCTGAAAACAAAAAAGGAGAGATATACTGTTGGAAGTGGAAGGAAAGCCAAGTCACAAAGGAAGAGTATAGACAACTAGCAAAGAATTGTATGGATGGTGGTAGGGAGGCAAAAGCTGAGAATTAGCTGAGGTTAGCAAGTGACGCTAAAAGCAACAAAAACACAATGTACATGTGTAGCAAAAGAGAGAAAAAAGTAGTGGCTGAGCTACTCAGTGGGGATGCAAAAAAGGTTAATAAATGACAAAGAAAAGACAGCGATGCTCTAACCCAACTTTAGCTCAGTCTTTTCTCAATAGTCTATGACTGTCCTGGCAAATTTGAAGTACTAATGGAGAGGACAAAATTGCAGCTTAAGACTGATAAATAATCAAGGAATATCTTAGAGTTCAGATCTCTAGGGCCAGATGAACTCCATCCAGGAGCATTGAACCGGCTGAAGAATTCTCAGAACCACTGTTTTCTATTTTCTTGAAATCATGGAGGATGGGTGAAGTGCCAGATGATTGGAGGAGGGCTAACACCCTTATCTTCAAAAATGGCAGAAGGAGGAACCTGGGAACTACAGATCACTTGGCCTAATATCAATCCCAGGGAAAATTCTGAAGCAGGTTATAACGAATTCCAACTTAATTACTCTATGATTCTATAACAATTGGCTCTTTTCCTCCTGTATCAAACTCATTAAGAGGCCAGCATTGACTTATCCATCGCCGAGTTATAATATCGATATTATTATATATTTGCTGTAAATTAATTGTTAAAGTTATAACAATAAAAATATAAGTACACTATGTTAAAATTGTAAGGAACTCCCCCTAAAATATGAGGTTTGCAAGCTTTGTACTGGGTTTATAGTATATTAAAATTACAAGGAACTAGAGACCAAAGTGCTAAAATGCACTGGATTATGGAGAAAGCCAGAGAGTTCCAGAAAAATATCTACTTCTGCTTCATTGACTATGCAAAAGCCTTTGACTGTGTGGACCACAGCAAACTATGGCAAGTCCTTAAAGAAATGGGGGTGCCTGACCACCTTATCTATCTACTGAGAAACCTATATGTGGGACAGAAAGCAACAATTAGAACTGGATATGGAGCAAGTGATTGGTTGAAAATTGGGAAAGGAGTACGACAAGGCTGTATATTGTCTCCCTGCTTATTTAACTTATATGCAGAATACATCATGCGGAAGGCTGGACTGGAGGAATCCCAAACCGGAATTAAGATTGCCGGAAGATATATCAACAACCTCTGATGTGCAGATGATACCACTCTGATGGCAGAAAGTGAGGAGGAATTAAAGAACCTTGTAATGAGGGTGAAAGAGGAGAGTGCAAAAATCGGTCTGAAACTCAACATCAAAAAACTAAGATAATGGCCACTGGTCCCATCACCTCCTGGGAAATAGAAGGGGAAGATATGGAGGCAGTGACAGATTTTACTTTCTTGGGCTCTATGATCACCGCAGATGGAGACAGCAGCCACGAAATTAAAAGACGCCTGCTTCTTGGGAGGAAAGCAATGACAAACCTTGACAGCATCTTAAAAAGCAGAGACATCACCTTGCCAGCAAAAGTCCGAATAGTCAAAGCTATGGTTTTTCCTGTAGTGATGAATGGAAGTGAGAGCTGGACCATAAAGAAAGCTGACCGCCAAAGAATTGATGCCTTTGAATTGTGGTGCTGGAGGAGGCTCTTGAGAATCCCCTGGACTGCAAGGAGAACAAACCTATCAATTCTAAAGGAAATCAACCCTGAGTGCTCACTGGAAGGACAGATCCTGAAGCTGAGGCTCCAGTACTTTTGCCATCTCATGAGAAGAAAAGACTCCTTGGAAAAGACCTTGATGTTGGGAAAGTGTAACGGCAAGAGGAGAAGGGGACGACAGAGGATGAGATGGCTGGACAGTATCTGCGAAGCAACCAACATGAATTTGACACAACTCCGCGAGGCAGTGGAAGATAGGAGGGCCTGGCATGCTCTGGTCCATGGGGTCACGAAAAGTCGGACACGACTAAACGACTAGATGACGAGTTATTTAAAACTTGTTGCTCCAAACTTTGCTGTTGAAGCTGAATTGAAGCTGTTGAAGACATTGGACATCAGTTTGCTTCCAGCAGAGTCCCATACAAATCTTCTTAGAAGTAATTGCTATTATTTTCAGAGGGGTTTATCTTGATGTGGTTATGCAGCACACAACCCTACCTAAATGTTTATGAACAGGTATTCTAACCTAGGTTCTATTTTATTGTTTCCTTTTGGTAGATGCTTTATTATGGAAGATAGAGGATATCTGGTGGCACATCCAACTCTCATTGATCCTAAAGGCCATGCGCCAGTGGAACAGCAACATATTACACACAAGGTTTGGCTATGCTGTGCTTTCAGTTTATTACATAGGTATTAGTGTTAATTTAGTGGCCTAAACCTGCTCCTAATACTTTGTAAAAATTTATTTAAAACATTACCATTCTCCCCTTTTATTTGTAGGAACCTCTGGTGGCAAACGATATCTTGAACCACCCAAACTTTGTGAAGAAGAATCTTTGTAACAGTTTCAGTGACAGGACAGTCCAGAGGTTTTATAAATTTAATACCAGCCTGACAGTATGTGTTTTTCCCCCTCAATTTCTATTTGTGCTTCTGTTCTTTTTGTATATCATTTTTTTGGGGCGGGCACTTTTCAAACCAGCTGTTTGTTTATGTTTTTTTTAATAGACAGATGTATGTATATAAGAAAATTGCATGAATGAGTTGTTTGGAGTGTTGTGTTTGTTTCTTACATGCAGCCTTAAAGATTGAGAGCAACATTTCTTGGTATCTAATGTTGGAACAGCTGCTAGAAAGGGTCATAGCCAGCATTTGGTTGGCTACTGTGAAACACAAAATGACAATGGATCGTGGATGAAATAGGCCTTTGGCATAATGCACGAGGGGTTTTCTTACTGCATACATATCTATAGTGAAACATTAGTGAGCCTGGGACATGTAAGAAGCAGAATGCTGGTTCGTCTTCTTGGACTCTGCTCCTGCGCAGAATTCATAGGAATATTCTAGATTTCAAAGCCCAAAGACTGTTAGGGCAGCCTCCCTCCACTGTGATGTCTGTGCACTCAGCAGCAGTTATCCCTCTGTTCCCTTTAGCTATCACTCAGGAAACTTTGTGGAGCCTATTTCTAGAGCCTTTCCCCAGTTTAAACCTACCTTTGTCATTAAATTCTTTGTTCTTCTTCAACCTTCTGTGAATCCCCCTTTAAAAACACCTTTAGTTAATAGTTAATATTCATTCACTGTTCCCATTTGGCATTTGAAATCTTCCTGCCTTTTAATGTGCCTTTTTTTAAAGTGTGCCATGTGCGCAAACAAGATCCTCCTCACCAATGGATATTCTAACTGTTTGTATTGTCTTGATGAGGGACATTAAACCTAAACCTGCCAGCACTGTCATAAATTTATGGAAGCTATTAGAAACCAAGAGTCCTAGCTAAAATTCCAACTGTGGGAAAAGTCGCAACCGGCCATAGAGTCCGTATTTCAATAAACCTAAATTGTTCCTCCTGTATCTGTGATATAATGATGTTCCTTCATGTAGGTGACTAGTTGGCTGTGACCAACTCCAGGGTCAAGACAGAAATATCTTATTAAATATCTTATTTACCCTTCATCTCTTGACAGATCTTGGTTTTCATGTGAATCTTAAAAATATATTCCCAATGGCCATCTATGTGCTAGGGAAGACAACCAGTTGGCAGACAGCTTTATAAGGTGGTGTGTGAAGAATTGTTTCTAGTCTGTGGGCCCCTTCAAATGAGCCATATGGCTCTCGTTCAAAATGGCTGCTCTAGAAGATGCCTACTAACCTGTTGGTTGAGAAAACATCTATACCTCATTTCATTTGTGCTGGTGTGACATCTCATTAGTTGAGCAGTGAACTTGTCAGTCACCCGCATGTGTCAGCCACAAAGACCACAAAGAAGAACAAGTTTCTTACCTGTAACTGTGATTCTTTGAGTAGTCATCTGTGAATTCACACAACCCACACATCTTCCCCTCAGTGTGCCACTTATGGACAGTGGTAGACACAGGGAACTGAGGGATAACTGCTAAGTGCAGGGACATGCTCAGTGGAGGGGGGCTGCACTAATCTGTTTGCTATGAACTCTAGAATGTTCCAACGAGTTTCATGCAGGCACAGAAATACCCACATTCCATTCGAGAGCCATAGTTATAGGTAAGTCACATGTACTTTTCCTTGCCCCCTTTATTTTCAGCTCACTTCATCCTGCCATTTGTATTTGGCTATATTAATGAAAACAGCTATATAAATAGAGTTCTGTGCTTATACAGTGGGGTCTTGACTTGAGAACTTAATCCGTATTGGAAGGCGGTTCTCAAGTCAAAAAGTTCTCAAGTCAAATCTGCATTTCCCATAGGAATGCATTGAAAACCATTTGATCCGTATCTGCTCTTTTCCGTCCATAGAAACTAATGGGAAGCTGCTATTCCACCTTCGACCACTAGAGGGGGGATATTTTGTTTCTTTTTTTTGTTTGTTTCTTTTTTTCTTAGGTCAAGAAAGGTTCAGGGAAGGCAGGGAAAATACAGTCCAGGCAGTACAGTACCAGGCAGTCCGAAGACTGTCTCCCAATCCACTCTCTAAACGCTGGGAGGAGTGAGGAAGCAGACAGGCACCCTTTTCACTGGCCAACAGTTAACTGAAAGTTCAAATTTTGCACTTTCCCTGCCTCCCACGTGGGTTTTTTTCGGTTCTTAACTCAAATCTAAGTATGTAAGTCAAGTCAATATTTTCCTATGAGAGCGGTTCTTAAGTCAAAATGTTCTTAACTCAAGCCGTTCTTAAGTCAAGACCCCACTGTACTGAAGTGCCATGTTCCCATCTCTCCCATAATGTACTTTTTTCTATATGTAGAGCATGAGAATAACTTAAAACAAAACTTGCAATACAGCCCTATTCTTTGAATCAGAGGTCTCTTGGTTAGACAGTGAGTGGTTAGACATGCTTTATTTGGGGCCATTGCCAAAAAACAGAGGGGGGGGGAAGGCTTTTGGCAAAATTAATCAGACTTTCCCCAACAAAACACTTGGTGTGTATATTCCACGCCTGTGCATCCTAACTGTATTTTGTATCTCACACCCAATTCCTTTACAAAGGCTCCAGCAGATCAGTTCATTTCATATGGATTCTTTGCTTCATGATTGGATTAGTCTACACGTGGGGTAGCTTTTTCTTCTGTGACTAATGAGAGTCATATACTGTAATATATGTAAAGGGACAGAGCCGTTTTACCTTGCATGGTAACACTTCGGGTTCAGGTTGCATTTTAACAGGTGTATTTGTAGTGGCAGGAACGCTTCACCTCACCAGGAAACATGTTCCCTGCCACATGTCTGACGTGTTTTGCTTTCCCCTAGGGTGATCTGACAAATCTTGTGCATGGCAGCCACTGTTCTAAATACAAGCTGACAAGAATACCTGGAACCAATGCTTTTGTTGGAATAGTAAATGAAACCTGTGACTCGCTTGCTTTCTGTGCCTGTAGTATGGTAGATAGGCTGTGTCTGAATTGTCACAGGTAAGAGAAACTTGAAGTGAAGTATGATGAATAGATTGTACTCATTTTAAATGAAAGCACAGCAGAGCAATGGGTATTGTTTACTTCTTTGCAGTAGTTGACTGCACTAAGTATATCGCAAGCAGGGATATTTTGGCCAGCATCCTGTTGTGTAGCTCTGCTGGCCTAATGAGAATGACATCACAGCCAGCAGCAGATTGCTGCTGATTAGAGAGTTCTCTTTTTAAAAAAAAAAATCAGGTTATGTATAACTCGTGCACAATGAGACAGGATCAAAATTGAAAAAAAGAAGTCTTTAGCCAATCGCAGTTTTGGGCTGAAGACAATTCATTCCCATCACACCAGCAGAGTGACACAACAGGATGCTGATCCTTAAGTCCTGCAGAGTGCCACATACCTAAATATCCTGTGTTTGGAGAATGTGTTAACACAGTTTAAAACATCAGGAACAGAGTCATCATGGCAGCTGAAAAATTGGCTGAACATGCCTGCCATACTTTCCCCCTTCCTCCTAGTCACTGTTCTCTCAAGCTCAGATGTGTGGATAGGGAGTGATGGCTTGTATACCCCTAGCTATTTGAGTGTAGAGGAAAGTCACTTTGGCTGTGGAGCTGTACCACACATTTGGTTGTACTCTCAACCACATCATCAAAAGATCAGGAATATCCTCTGTTTGACCTAGCTTGCTTCAAGTAGCCATGGAATCACATTGCCAGCATTCAATGTCCTGAATACCAGGCTCAGCAGTGTGTAGAAGAACTTGCGCTCTCTCCTTGTCGGTCGGCATGTCCAAACTGACTGCATCTCAAGTATGATAGTGTAGAGCTGGAATGTATGCAGAAAAGGGCAGAAAAACAGGTGAGTAGGGAGAAAATAACCAGGTGTCTGAAGCAAATACCGTATTTTTTGCTCCATAAGACGCACCTCTCCATAAGACGCACCAAATTTTTAGGAGAAGAAAACAGGAAAAAATAATCTGTTTTCTTCGTTCCATAAGACGCACAGACTTTCCACCCCCTGTTTTGTGGGGGGAAAGTGTGTCTTATAGTGTGAAAAATACGGTATTTAATGATAATTTGAAGCGAGGAAGGGGTGTGGTAAAGGTATAAGAAAGCTATTTGCGTTGTAAAGAAATTGGATGGAGGTGTGATTTGCTCCCTTTCTCATCATACTAGAACCCAGGATCATCTAATGAAACTGACTTGTGGGAGATTAGAGGACAGACAAAAGGAAGGTCACCTCACAGCACATTGTTAAAGTATGGAATTTGCTGCCAAGAGGTTTATTGATCACCACCGTTTTAGATGTCTTTAAAGGGAAATTAGGCAAAATTGTGTAGGGAACAGCTGTCAGTAACTAATGGCCGTAATAGCTTTATGCTACCTCCGAGTTATTGGAGGCAGCTTGCCTTTTAATTCAGTTTCTAGGGAACAACAAAGGGATGGGACTCTTATCCCCATGTCCTGCTTATGAGCTTCCTGTAGGTTTCTGGGCAGCCGCTCTAAGTCACAAGATGCTGGGATAGACCTCTCACCTTATAGCAGTTACACTGGGAACAAATTGAATGCAGTTTAGCTGTATGGGAAGAATGGAGTATATTGTATTGCACCTTTGCCAGGGTGACATATACAGCGAGAAAAGAGAGCTCTTGCCCCCACTGCCCAGTGTAGTGTCACCTGGGCCCAGCGTAAGAGATGCAGAGAGAATTGGGGAGAAATCCAGGAACTCTAGTAAATAATTCCACTTTTGTTCTTTCTTTCTTTCCTGAAGAATGGAACAGAATGAATGTGAATGTCCTTGTGAGTGCCCTCTGGAGGTCAATGAGTGTACGGGCAATCTTACCAATGCAGAAAACAGGTAAGTACTGCTTAGTGCAAATAATAATGGGTTTTTCTGTAGAAGGTCACAATATGTTTGCTTGGATTATATTTCGCTGTGCTGAAAGATGCACACTGTAAGGCGGTCCGTTGGATTAGAGGGTCTGTTGACTTTTAACGGGAGTAGCATAGCATGTTTCTGTAATTTGATTTCCCCTGTGCTCCTCCAAAACCTAGGAACCCTAGTTGCGAAGTCCACCAGGAACCTATGACATTTGCTACAGTTGAGCCCAACCTGCAAGATGCTCTCCCTCAATGTATTAATACACGATGTAATCAACGGATGGAAAGCGGGTAAATTGCATGGTTTCGTTTGGGTTTTTTTTTTCTTTAACATTTTCTTGGCAGGAAAGCAGGTTTTGCCTTTATTATCTGAAGGCAAAGAGGACCTAGGAAAAAAAGCATCTATATCAGGATGGGCAGTTTGAGAGGGCCCAAGACCAGGGTTCCACCTGTTCTCCTTTGCCAAACACAGCAGCAGCCAAAAGTCCACTTCAGGGTTTGATTTTTAAAATGTGAAGCTTTTCTTAATGAGACAGAGCTCATGGGCAGCTGTGCCTTTTTGGTTCAGCTTCCTGGAGCCCAGTTGTCCATGTTTTCAGCAAACTGCTGGGTTCATGATGGGGCCTTGGGGGCTACACGTAAGGTCCACACCTATTAGAAATAATAAGTCATGTTTAAATTTCATACTGGGTCTTTGCAAGACAAACATTATTGTAGCAATTACCGTAGAAAGATATTGTACAACACTGGGAGAAATTAAGGTTTCCGGATGCATAATTATCCTACAAAGTAAGACTTTGTCTCTTTGTTACAGAGACAAGTTCTTGCAAAGGCCAACTCTAGCCTCAACAGACTTGGGAAAACTTTAGTGTGTTGTATACCTTTGTTTGTGAGATGAATTAGAGCCAGTTGACATTCAGTGTGCCAGTGATCTCACTGATTTCTCACCAAGATGCAACTTGGAAGGATTTGGGGGCTGGGTATGTTCTAAAAGTGCTAACATTCTAATGTTGCAATCTCCTTATCTTGCAGGGATTGTTTTGGTGTTTTAGACTGTGAGTGGTGCATGGTGGACAGTGACGGAAAGACCCATCTGGACAAATCCTATTGTGCCCCTCAGAAAGAATGTTTCGGTGGGATTGTAGGTGCCAAAAGCCCTTATGTGGATGATATGGGAGCCATTGGTAAGGGTAGACTTTGATGCATTTGACACATTCTGATTTGGCATACAACTGGGGTTGTCCAAGCACCCTCAGCAACCATATGGAGTGGCAAAACTTTTTATGGATACTGTTTTATGGGTACTGCTTCAAGACCTGACCCAAGATCTTCTCTTATAAGGAAATACAGTTAGCATTTCAAGCACCCTTTGGAATCCTTACTGCAGTAGCAGAAGAATATAGTGTGGCTGGCTTTGTATAATATATAGTGTTTCCGCCCATTGCCGTCTGCAAGGCGAGATGCAGTTCCCAGTGTGCAAGCCTGAACATTCCTGTCAGATCCATCTGCCTATGTTAGATGGAGCTGTCAGCTGGACAGATTTGTTTACAAAGTATTATTTTCAAAACCAATTACCCTTTCCCCCCAAAAATAAGAACTAACCTGAAACTAAACCCTAGTGTGATTTTTCAGGATGCTCGAAATATAAGCCCTACCCCCAAAATAAGCCCCATTTAAGTGAAACCCCGCCCTCCACCATTGTGCAGCAACCGGAAGTTAACATGACTGTAAAATAAAGCACCCCCTGAAAATAAGCCCTAATGCATTTTTGGAGCAAATATTAATATAAGACCCTGTCTTATTTTTGGGGAAACGCGGTATGTTTTCATTTTCTTTCTAAAAAAAATTCTGTGTGATCAGGATTAGGGTTCCTTTGGCTTTCTTTCCAGCCTCTAATCTGTGTTTAAGATGCTTTGAGATTTTTGCAAAGCATTTATTTATGCTTCCCCCCCCCCCTTTGAAATTTAGGAGATGAGGTGATCGCTCTGAACATGATAAAAAGTGCTCCAGTTGGCCCTGTGGCAGGAGGAATTATGGGATGTATCATGGTGCTAGTGCTGGCAGTCTATGCCTATCGTCACCAGATCCACCGCAGGAGTCATCAGCACATGTCCCCACTGGCTGCGCAGGGTGAGCTTATTTTAAAATGTTTCAGTAAGATTCACTAAAGTTGTCTCAACCTAAATTACCTTGAGGGGTTCCTCATCCCGACCCCATTTCTGATTTTCTGAAGTCTGTTTGTATTTATAACCACACCTCATGCAATATTCATTTTACTTGCTTATCTGCCGTATTAGAAAAGCACGACTGCCCTCTGCTGGATACAGAATTTAGAGCTGTACTGATTTTACCAGAGGACTTGAAAACATTTCAAACAAATCAATAGGAATTTGCAAATATGATTCCCCCCCCCACAGACTTTAGGCTTCTAGATTCCTGTCAACAAAGTAGAGCATTCTAGATATGTGACTGTCTTATCAGAGTTTATCACATAACATATGCTATATTAGATATGTATATATTTTCTACTAAGTTCTTTTCTAGGAGCAATATGAAATAGTGCTCATTATTATGGGATTGCTCTCTTCTTTGTAGCATGACAGAAGAGAAAGCACATTATTGCTGATGTACTGTTTTCAACGCATCTCTATAATATGGCATACACATACTGAATGAACAGGAGGAGAAAGGGGGCGCATTGGAAGCAGAGCAAACAGAATCTTGAGAGAAACAGTATTTCAGAAAGTTTTTGTTTCTTAAATTAAATCCCCAGCACACTTTGGGAAAGTCTATGATTCATCAAGGCAGGCTGATAACATGTTGTCAGGAACTGGGATTTTTAATTACTAAATATAAGCACCTTGAGAACTTTTCTTCTCCTGTGGCTTTCTTCAATGCAGATGTTGAGTGCCACTGTGCTAATGCTAGGCAAGCACATACAGGAGTTAAGAACAGAAACAGCACACCAAGGAGTTGTAATTGCATGCAGGCGGGTGGGGAGATTTAGAGCATGGCAGCTTTCTGACATTTCTTGAAAGCCTATTATGACACAAAAGACAGATGGTTGTCAGTAGAAACACAGATGACACTGTGAGTGCAATAAGCAAAATATTTTTAGAAGGGGTACTCTTTCTGAGCTGGAAAGATGGAGCTTCATGAGTTCTAAATAGGAAGAAATAAAGGCAACAGTTGCAAACTGGAAGTTGATAGGAATTAACCAGTGTTAAACTGTAATGAGTCACCCCATATTTTATGTCCAACTGTTACATTGGCATTGCATGCTTAACAAAGGAGGACAAGAAATGAGCCAGTTTGCACCCTTACTTTCAATAAAGCTAACTGTCTTTCGGGACTTCCTGCCCACAGCTTCAGCTAGATTATTAACTTGGCTTGCTGTTCAGATTTCTGAGCCTCTGATAACTTGCATCCCAAAAAGGGGGGCATCTCATGGCCATTGCCAAAGCATTGCACTCTTACAGGCTAATGCAACATTTTTCTCTTTAACAGTTGCATTTTTCTGTTTGTAATGGTATATAGAAATGTCAGTCCGCATGTCCAACCTGGAGAATGATAGGGATGAGAGGGATGATGACAGTCATGAAGACAGAGGAATCAGTAAGTATTTAGTAGTCACATTGCAGTTGGAGTTGGGGAAGAAAATGAGGAGAAGCTCTGCACTCTTCTCGCCCACTGCTGTCTTCCCTATAACCAAAATATAGCATTTATCATCTCTTATAACCATTGCAGATGCTTTATAGTATTGGTCCCATTCATTGGCTCTTTGCATGCAGCTGCAGTGTTTGCCTATTTACAGACTTGGAAACAGCAACAGGAGAATTATTGACTTCCCTTTGGCCACCCATTGAATTTATGGCTGAGTGGTGTTTTGAACCCATGACAAAAATGTATGTTCCTTGTATTGCAGCACCACTTCCTGGCGTCATGCATTCTTCCAAAGAACAAACATGATCTGGAAAGTAGAGATGTAACCCAAGTTCAAACAGTTGTTAGATAAATGATTCATGAGCTGCCTTTGATTTCTGACTGGCTGGGTTCTGTGCCCTCACTAACAATAAGTACTGTATTGTTAGTGAGGGCACAGTCAGTCCCCTCACCAAGTTAGTCTGCAAACTCTCAGTGACTAGTCTACTTTCAAGGATTCTGAAGCAGCTGCAGGTAGACTCTGCCACACTTGTTATTCAACAAGTTCCTGTGTTTTGCCTGGCCAGGCTTTCTACAGGTATCTCTGGCATTTTTTGCAGCAAGCATTGTAATTTCACCTACTTAGAGCTAGCTTAGCAACGTAATAGTCAATTCCTCTTTTTCTTGTGACATTTAGAAAATTAATCATGATTGTAATTTCACAGAATGTATAATAACATCTTTATGTTTCATAATGTCATCTCTTAAACAAATCCATTCATTAAATATGTGATCCTTCTTCTTTTTCTTCTTCTTTATGTTCAATCCTAGTCAGTAACACTCGGTTTATAGCCGCAGTTATTGAACGGCATGCACACAGCCCTGAACGGAGACGCCGTTACTGGGGCCGGTCAGGAACCGAAAGTGATCATGGTAAGACCTGTGGAATTCCTGACACACCCTTATCTTACTTAGGCTACTTGGCCGTATTTCAGATAAATTATCAGGGAGAGCATTCCCAGCGCTACACTCTCTTTCTCCATACTTCAAATTATTTTGACATTTTCCATTGCACAGCCAGTTATTATTCAGCACTGAAGCTACTTCCAACACAGTGGTGCCTAATGTGAATCCTTTAGCTTCAGTCTTTATGCAATGTCTTAATTACAGAGAGGACCAGCATTGTTACATAACTCCCCAGCATTCCACGAAAAAGAGCACCACTGAGTTGGCATTCCCATTTCTTTCCATAGGCTATCCAATTCCCTGTCAAACTCCAGAGAACAGGTGAAGAGCTAGAGTGTGTATTTAGTAGAATTTGAAATGAACAAGACACTTTTTATAATTTCTAGCACAGTGTGTCAAAGCCTACTTTCTAGTTCCATGCAGGCATACATCAGAAATCTACCATGCTATTGGCATTTTGAGTGTTTTGACATTTTCATTGTCACTGGGCTACAATTTTTGCCACATAATTGACCTATGACAAATAGCTAGTAACAGTCAGCAGCTGCTCCTAGGTCTTCAATCCTGTATCAAGTTGTTGAGCCCACTAAAAGGATTAATGTGAGTTTAGCAAGAGTTTCTGCCAGGGTTGCCAGCTGTATCTTCATGTCACTTTTACTATAAATACAGTTATGTTTCTAAATGTGGGGATAGGGAGAGAGCTATGTTTGATTTCTTGGAGTCCTTGAATGTTTCTGGATGGGAACATTTTATTGGACTGAGAGATATTAGGACCCTACAGGCATGTGTAGTTCTGCCTTCCTAGATGCTTGTATTGACTAGAATAACTGTGGATATGGGGTTTCCTGTCTGAATATATTCCTGCATCATAGTTTGCACTTTGTGGGAGTATGTATGCTTCAGGAAGAACTCTGATCTAGAATAGGAAGCTTAGTAATTCTCCAATGCACATGTAAAAGTGGTGCAGTAATGGAGAAGACTGTACTTAATGAATGCTGGCAGTTTCATCTGCTTCTAGCATGTCAGCCTTCGAAGAATAGTAAAATTGTCCTCCATCCCAAAGAGTTTATAGTCCTGAGAAGGAACAACATTGCCTCTTTACAACAATATGTTTTTCCTAGGTATTGTAATCAGGATGCTTCTCCAACACATCAGGGATGGGTGGAAGGGTTGTCCATATTTGCAGTGTAGAAAGGACTAGGTACTTGGGTGAAAGAAGAGGGTGCCTTTTACAGCGTCTAATTTCAGTATGTGAAAGACAACAGTACTACATGGCAGACAGAGTTCTGACTCCTGTCCTCTGAAGATGCCAGCCAAAGAGACTGGCAAAACGTTAGGAAGAAAAACCTTAAGAACACAGCCAAACAGCCCAGAAAACCCAGAACAACCACCAGTACTACATGAGTTTAACATATTCCAGTTATAATTAGTTGATCAGTTCATTAGGTCAACTGAAAACGTAAACCTGTGCTTTGATTTTGTGATACTAGGTGCCCATCTAGAGCAGTGATTCTCAACCTTGGGTCCTCAGATCTTCTTGGACTGCAACTCCCAGAAATCCTGGCCAGCACAGTTAGTGGTGAAGGCTTCTGGAAGTTTTAATCCAAGAACACCTAGGTTGCCCAAAGTTGGGAACCAGTGAACTAGAAAAACTACAATACTAGTCTATCCCATGTATTGTGAGGCAAAACAGGCATAGGAAAAGACTATACCACATAAGCAGCCCTAAAGCCAAGAATAATTCCTTTCTTAGTCTCAGAAGTGACACAAAATAGGCAAGCAGTTTAAGCAACAATTTGTGTTAACTTTTGGAATGCCTAATGTTGGAGAAGGTTCCCAGTGTCTCCTGTGTTTCTGCATCTACAAAATGGGTCTTTATGATTTCTCATTTCAAAAGGTTGCAATTTATTTTTTAAGTTTTTCTAGATGGCATTAAGATATCCAGTTTTGTTTCAGATGTTTTTCAATGCATTTCATAAAACGGTTGCATGGGAATATGCGGAAATTTCTGTTTGATGGAGGGACGTGTTTTCCCATCTGATAATAAAAGAATATATGGGGTGTGGATGATGACATGATAGAGTTATTCTTTAACTCAGAGAGAGTTAACCATAACAAATAACCCTCTGTCTTTCCTGAAAGCAGACTGATTTTAGAGGAAACGTGCATCTGATAAGCTTACCTGAAACTAGGTTATTTTAAAAATAGCCTGATAAGTAACAGTGTGGCTTCTGGAATTAAACCCATGATGAAACAGGTGGTAAAGCAGCATCTCACAAATGTTGACTGCATCATACTGGTCCTAACAGAACGATGGTATTCCAAATAAATATATGTAGCCATTCTTTGGCAGATTTACATACATCTGAAAGTTTCAGAAAATTTGACTTGCAAGTGCATTTTGTTGTTCAGTGAAAATTTTCTAGCGCAAAATTTGCAAACTCATAATTAATTGGCAAATGTTGCAACCGTTCATTCTAGATTTCTTCTAAATACTTGTTTATATTGAAAAACAAATCTTGCCTTCTATATGTTTGTAGAATATACATATTTTCCTGTTTTTATGTTGGATCACTTTTCTGGATGTCAACATCTTTAGGGCATTACCTCCTCACATATTTTGTAGATCAACTTCAAAAGCTCACTAAAGTACAGCCAGACAAATTGGCTGAAATGTACCCTAGATCTGTGGATTTTAATGGTGTTGTCTCCAATCAATGTTGCCAATAACTGAAAGGCAGATAAAGGCCCTAAAGCGTCACTACAGATGGAAGGAAGCACAAATGAGGTCCCATAGGGGAGCTTAAATTGCTATTTATTTTGGTCGTCTTTTCTCAGTGAGAATACCATTGTCTCAATTACCCTTCAGAACAAATTGTCTGTGTCCCCCCCCAAAAAAAAGCTGGATCTTAACAAAGAGAGATTCAGTCCGTCATGCTAGTTCAGAACAGACCTTCCATTGCTTTATGGTTTCCAGGATAGTACTCAGAATCTGCTTATTTATTTACCACAAATTATATATAAAAGTCCTAAAGAACAGCCATGTTACAACAGATCTGCATGACTGCTGAATTTGTGATGTTTCTCAGCCCTAACTCCCGTAGTGACCTCCTTGCTTGCTACAAGTAGGAAGTCTGGCTAGTTTAACTTCACATTTCATACTTACACCCAATATAGTCCCACCTGCTTTGGGGTAGTTCACAGTGTCTTACAAAACTGATAGCATCTGCTCAGATGACACTTCTGTCAACAGTATGAAACCACCAGAAATGAATGCAGTTTCTGCAAGTCTTCGTGTGAATGAGACTGGAGTCTCTACTATACCAATCCCAAGAGATCTTGAGACTGTGTACAACACAAATACGGTACATGGTTATCATTGTGCAGAAAGGAAACCACTGCAAGTAGCAGTGGCAGACAGGAGGGAAGAAGAGATATCATACTTGCTTATTTCTCCTCTTTGTTGTCTCTCCTGTCAGTGTTTTTATGATGGTGACTACGGTCTCCTTTCCTGGGTGCATCTAGGATACAGCTACTTTGTCTCTGTTACTTGGTGTCCTGAGGGGAGGAGGCCCCATCACAGAGTAACAAGAAAGAAGAACAGTTCAGAAAGAGGGAGAATCAGCTAGCTCAACCTAATCCTTCACTTCATATCTACCTCTCACTGGTCCTTGCCACTGACTCTTCTCTCCCCCCTGAGGTCCCTGGGCATGCCAGAAAAGTCTAAAGAGAAGAAGGGGCTTCTCAAGTCACACAGGGCAAGGGCCACGCTGAGAATTATGTTAACAAATACTCCCCAGTTTCTTGAAGTTTGTGGAGAACCCAGAAGAAGCATCTGTGTGCTGCTGGATGCCTTGCCTCATCAAAAGTATTGAGTTTGATGGAGCAGAGGAGGACACTTACGGAGGCCTACTGCTACACATGTGTAGAACTTGGAGAAGGGAGAGTAGTGTTAAGATTTTTTCCTTTGCTTCCGATGGCCTGTCAGCATTCCAAAGTGATTCTGTGAAGATACACTTGCAAAGGCAGCAACTTCACAAAGGAGGAAGTGAGGCATCGCAGGTGTTTCCCTTATGGTTTCAACAGTTGTTTTTTCCAGTACTCTCACGTGCTGAGAAATATGGATTGCATGATTTGTAAGTGGATAGATTTGAGCATTTAAACAAAAAGCGGAGCAGAGGCATTGGGAATACATGTTCATACAGGAAATGAATACACTGCAACAACTTTCAATTAACAACAAGCTTGGTGGAACAATCAAATAGGCACTAATGAATTAATTTTGTTTAAGTTGATAAAAAATTTAAGGGGATTAGCATTTGCCAGTTTATATGCAATATAATTGAAGCATTTAAACACTGAAGAGAGTGTTTGATTTCTGCTGCTCATATTCATTGGCTAAAACCCTGTTGTTTAGTGAAATACGTTACACTGGATTAGGCCCACTGAATCAGTGGGAGTTTGGCAAGTCAACTCTGTAAATTCCATTGATTCAAATGGGCCTACTTTAGCAGTTATTTACCATAGTGTACTGAGACTAGAGTAAGCCTATTTGAAACAAGTGCAGAGGAGTTGACTTACCAAACCCATGCTGATTCAATGGGCCTACTCTAGTATGACTTACTATCCTAAATAAGAGGAGTTTAGCTACTGTGTGTGAGAGAAGAGAGAGATCTATAAGCAGTTTTTAAAAAATTGTTCATTCTCCATTCATTCCAACTCTGTGAGATGCACACTTTTTTTCCAGCAACTTCTGGTTGTTGTTGTTGGTTTTGTTCTGTTCGCCTTCTCGGGCAAAATAATTAAAACAGTACAAGCACACTAGGAAATTATCATTTTGAATCTGTCTGAAGCAGAAGGTGGTGTCTGCTTCAAGGAGACTATGTAGAAAGGGGAACCTTTTAAAGCGAAACAAAATATTATAACATATATGTATCACTTAGCTTTACTGTACAACAAAGTTTCTGCTACAAAATTTCTTAACAACATGAATGATAGTTTAGGTCATTGGACAACATGTGCTTGTCTGAGTATTTTTGCTAGAGCATCATCAGGCATTACCACTATGGTTTTGCATTCCAGGTTACAGCACTATGAGCCCTCAGGAAGACAGCGAAAACCCTCCCTGCAATAACGACCCATTGTCTGCTGGTGTAGATGTGGGAAATCATGACGAAGATTTAGACCTGGACACCCCTCCTCAGACTGCTGCGCTCTTGAGCCACAAGTTCCACCACTACAGGTTACACCACCCAGCACTTCACCACAGTCACCACTTACAGGCTGCCGTTACAGTACACACCGTAGATGCCGAATGCTAACAACCTGTCCCTTGAGGGGGGGAAAAGTCAACCTGTGAACATTGATCCAGGCAGTGAAGAGCAGACTTAATGTGTTGTTGTCCTTGTTCTTGTTGTTGTTTGACTTTACCAGGCATGGATTTTTTTGACTAACTTGGGAAGACGCGTTTCACATGGAGGCTGTGTGCTTAAATGTCAAGGTATTGGCTCCAAAGTGGAGGAGAAACCACCGTGATGAATGAACCTGCCATAACATTCAATAAAATGGAATAATAGGAATGTTCAGCCTCCAAACACAGGGAGAAAGGTTTATACTGTAAGTGGAGCCTCTTGAACTCTGTTAATCTGAGCCAAGAAAAGAGTCTGCTCAAACAAAGGAGTAAGAGAGATGTTTGCTTTCCTTAACTGGAAGAACAGAAACCTAACCAGCCAGAGACAAAAAAGGGGCTGGATCCAGAAATAGTCGTTGCCACAAGGTTTCCATTTGTTGAGGGTTTTTTTATTTTTGTTCTTTTTTTAAAAGTTCAGTGCTCTTACAAAGTGCTGTATGGGACCTAAGACAGTGCATCTCAAGATTTTTAAATAAAGGATTATTTTTGTACTATTTATTGAACTCAAAATATTCATGAACTCTGAGGGAGATGAAAGGGAGGGGATTAAAAGCATTACAGGCTCTCCACAAATGCAGCCTGTGCTTTATTTGTGTTGGTGAAGCTGTGGTTCTTCTCAAGAGGACTTGTCTTCTCTGTGAATGGGATATTCATCCCCCCTCCCTAACTGTGCTATAAAGGGAAAATGAAGAAATTGTGTGCTGATTTGTTTACATAATTAAGGTTTGGTTTCCATGGTCATTTTGTACACTTTGAAGATGGTTTATAACACAGTATTTTTTTAGAGATATATAAATATAATAATGCAGGGAGGAGGAATACCAAGCCTCCTAGCTAAAATGCTGAGAATCCTGCTCCTCTCCTGGCGCTCCATCCTGTTCAAACCCAGGCTGGGGCAGAGACAATGTTCCATTAAGGTAGAAACGCAGTATTCAAAAACAGTTTGTGATCAGTAAATAATAATAATAATAATTTGTCCAGTTCCCTTTTCAATTATAATAATTTTTTTTAAAAAAATATAGGGGAATGAATGGAATGCTTTGTAAAACTTTGGGTCCTTGTGAACAAGGTTTATTTTTAAATCATAATAAGACTTTGTCATCTTTATCTGAGATTTAACATTGCTTTAGTGATCTCTTACACACATAACAACATCTGACTGGTACCACAAGGGCCGCTGTCTTCTTAAATTAGTGTTAAATCACAGTGTTTTGTTTATTGTGATTAAAATATTATGAACAGATCTCTTGCACTGTGCATATGATCTACTTATATGTAGTTGATTTTTTAAAAAATCTCTGGATACTGTTTTAATGATAGGGTACTTAATGCTTATTATGTAAAAAAAGGTGCTTAAACAGTATGTGTGTGCTTCAGGATCCCCTTTATACTGTGTATAAAATTACAGTCTCTATTGGAATAAACTGTACATATAGTATGGGTCTATGAATTAATTATGGCAAGGCAGAACATAACTATCAACAACTTTCATTCAAAAGTAGATTGTGCAGTTTCTTCAGTGTGGAATGTGGTTCCCTCTAGTTCTCACTTTCATTACTCACAGTTCAACTTCAGAGATACATAGGGAATACTAGTGGAGGGCACAAGTAGAGAGTTCCCACCATTTTCTCATAAAAACAGAGGCAAACATGTTTGTATGAGGAATCTCCGCGTACGTAGGATGTGGCCTTTGTGCATGTAATTGGACCTCTCGTATTCACAACCAGCTTTTGATCTTGCATTTTCCTTGTTAGCACTCAGAAAATTACAAAGCACTAAGAGAGTTCAAACACAGTATGAACATGCTATTACAGTACTCCAGTTGTTGCCTTTAAAGAGCAAAATATGGGATTCTGATAATTAGTTTTCAGTTGCTTCAAAAGTTAACTCCTCAAGTATCCATGATGTCAGAATGGCAGAAAGTAGCAAAAATTGAAACTGTACTGGGAGGTGAGTTTATGTGGACCAAAATATTTCAATTTTAAATTATTATTTTTAAAGAAAATACTTAAATGAATACTGCCTTTCAGCAATACATTTTTCTATATACTGAACACATTTAAAAAGATTATTGTCTACCCAATCTGTCAGTGATCCTGAAATGTCTTACTTAGAAAATTATAGGGATGCACCATTCCCGCCATAACTTTTTGGGGAGAAATTGGCTAATAGTAAATACCAGAATTCTTAATTTTGGGAGTCTTACCTGGCAGACCTACAGACACCTAAATGTGGTTTACCTGGGAGGAAGGCCTAAGTTGAAAGGGTTCAAGGGTACCATAGGCCTAGTTTCTCTACAAAAAGGAAGGTAGGCCATGAAGAGTTCCAGCTTACGTATTTCTCTGAGGTGAGCTAGTTTTTTTGTGTGTGTAGGTGTTCATTTGGACTCCCAGATTTGCAGAAATCTGGGATTTGTAGTCCAAAACAAGGGGGGGAAGCACAAGTATAGAAAAGAATTCTGGATTTCAGGGAGTAGCATGATTTAAATCCCATTTCAAAGGAAACAAGTACAACTAATTTAATCTGGATCTATCAACTCTATATCTTCTTTCAAACACATTAATAAACCTGTTACTTTCCAAACTAACTATTCTTTCAATCATATATTGGTAAAATGAAAGTAGCTTTCTGATATTAATACTTTTCATTGCATTGTTCAGAAATATGCTAAAGACCTAAGAAAATCCAGGAGCAGTTTACAGTTTATTCTTAATTTTCTGTATCACTTTCCTCCACAGGCTTTTGCTTTTGTTTTTGTTTGAATATGAATTCATTGGAAAGATGCAAGTGGAAACAAATGTATCTCAATTATTTTGCAGTGCGGATTTTGCAGGAATCTATGTTGCTGCATGTCATAATGGCATATAATTATTACTATTAATATTACAGATAAGTAGAACTTTCATATCCTCCTCTTGGATATTCTCTGAAATTTTGAGAACTACCATTGCAACAGCTGAAAACCATGTTGAATGGTTATATAAACTGTAACTCTTGGAAGTGGACTACCATGCATTAAGAAATCTCTATAGACATTATTTGTTGCATCTTGAGTCACACAGCTTGGTGTGCAAGAGAACAAGAAGTTTCAGAGGTTTCTTACCTGATAGCAATTCACATCTAAAAGTTACACCATTTGCCTAGCTGAACAGCATGGTTTCAGCCAATAAGTACCCCAACCATTCTGAGAATACTAGTCAGATTTGGAAAACTAAGCAGGATCAAGCCTGTTTTGCTAGGAGAGCACCAGGGAATATCAGAGTTAGGAAAGAACCTTAACCTGAAACCCTGAAAAGTGGCTGCCAGACAGAATTCACAATATTGAGCTAAATGGACTCTCTCTATATAAGGTAGCTTCCCATGTCTATATAATTGTTTAAATAAATTCCTATCTTCCATAGTAAAAAGTCATTTGATGGAAGGAGGCAATACCCATGCTTTATGGCCACATGCTCCCTCAACTAGTTAGGTGGGGAGAGAGAATATAAACCTTTCCCCCAGAGTTGTTTTACTGGTTGTTAAGAGGAAGTGCTTCCTCGGAACACTCCCTTTAGGAATAGGAATTTACTGCTAAAAGAGCAAATAAAATTTAAGAGGGAACCTGTTCTATTAAAGAAAGCAAATATGGTTATAGGTCACCTTTTACTACTGTGCACAAAAGTTCTTTCAGTTGCATTCATGCAGTTCATGAACGCTACTTGCATTTTCCAAGAGTGAGTAATACCAAGTATTTTTGGGTGACCATTCATGGACCTTGAGTTGGTAAGACCTAAGCAGGGCTGTTAACAATAGAACTTTTTGAAGCTCATTGGGTCACCATAGGTCTGAAGTAACTTGACCACACCTTAAAAACAATTCACATATCATACTTATTATAGCATTTACTGATTTCCAGTGGAAGGTTTTTAAGTGTACACATGAAAAGAGAAAGAAAATTGATTTTTAAATAATTAAATATTGTTCAGTAGTTGGTAACTTTTATTGAATAAAATGACACAATTTCTGACTTTCATTCATGCCAGTCACTGATGACAAGCACTGTGTCTATTTGTACCATTTGGATGACTTAGATTGTTGTCACTTCCATTTTTATTCCCCTAAAGTAGTTTCGCATACAGATTTCTACTCTGAAGATGTACGATGAGAGAAAATAAGATGACTACAGTAGAAGTTGGAAGTATGGTCAGGCAACCTCTTCTGACAACTGGACTTTAAAAATGCCCTCTCAGGAAGTCAAGGAAGAGAAGCAAATAATTAATGGGGCAGTTTTTCAGCAAGAACACTGAGCATGCACACAAGGGCTGGAAGTACACATTTGCAATAATTGAGAGGAAACGCGTTTACTGTGGGTTAGCTGCAAATGGGTGCAGGATTGGTTGTAACATGCCAAACTTGTACTATTTTAACTTTGTTTTAATTCATTGTGAGTAGGCATGTCAGGGGCTTGACACAACGGTCACATGATGATACCTACATACCTTGCTCCCACCTCCTTTTTTGTTTTTAAGTTAACAGCACAGGGAATCCTAAGGAAAGCAATAGAAATCACAGAGGCAGGAACTAGGAGGACCCAGCCAATAATAACAGTACTGCCTCACTTCCTTATCATGAGAGGTGAGAATCTGCACACCTCCCATTTTAAAACAAACGTGTACCCTCCTTTTTAGTTAAATCTATTCACATTTCGTTTTCCATTACACCAAGAATTTGCAATAGAGTTGTGTAGCTTTTTTGCTGGATATGAGGAAATTATTAATTTCGACTTCATTTAGTTTGAGGCCCCAGCTAGCTAAGCAATCCTACTTCAGAAATCCAGCTGTACTTAATTTTTAGCAGTTTCTGGATAGGAAAGGAACTCTTCACCCCATAGCAGGAAAAAAAATTAAGTCTTTAACAAGTAACAGGCTTGTTAGAATAAGATTCTTAGTGCTTGGCTACATCTGACTCCACCAGTGGATCTTGTTAAACTAGTCAGGAAAGGATTTTTTCCCCCTGTGGCCAATATTTCTTCACTCACATCTTGGACAGTTCACAGAGCACAGAAGTCAGGACTTAGTTCCCCATTGAGTCTTATAGGAGAAAAATCAGCCTGTATAGCCCTGGGCTATCAGCACAATCTCCAAAAAGAAGGGAATGGTAAACTATTTCAGAGTACTCTTTACCTAGAAAAGCCTGGGAAGGGTTGCCGTTAGCCAGAATTGACTTGACAGCATGTAATTCTTATTAGTAACATCCATATTATTGCATCCATGATTGGCTAATTGTTAGATAACAATAAATGTAGTTAACACACCTGCCCCTGGCAAGCCATTATACCTGTGCCTTTATTCCATTACAATTTTGGTAATATTTGGATGACTAGAGAAGATTTTCTTTTAGCTATCACGCTGAAGATCCAAGGAAATCCATACTAGCTGCAGAGGAACATCACAGAAAAATTAAAATCTTGGCTGTTGCTGGCTCTGTTTTATCCTTAAAACCACACACCCTTTAAATCCTGCCTACTGTGTATGCTTCTGTGAGTTTAAATTTTATTAACTTCCTTCTACAATATTTCCCCGAAAATAAGACCTAACCTGAAAATAAGCCCTAGTATGATTTTTCAAAATGCTTGTAATATAAGCCCTACCCCAGAAATAAACCCGCTAAGTGAAATCCTGCCCTCCACCATTGTGCAGCAACCAGAAGGTGATGACATGACTGTATTTGAATAAATGTTTCAGAAAGGCCACGTGGGGAGGAGACGGGGTAAACAAGGAATTAAAGAAGTTTGGTAAGAAGTTGAAAGAGGCCTTTCCTGGCAATGACTGGAGCCCACATCCTGCTTCAGTCGAATTTCCTCCAGATGAGGCTGATGTCGTCATAATTGGTGGTGAAATAATGGGCTGGTCCATTGCTTACTGGCTGAAGAAAAAAGAATCATGACGTAGTGGCCTGAAGGTGTTGGTGGTTGAAAGGGACCTCAGTGACTCTCAAGCATCTACAGTACTCTCAGTGGGGGAAATGCGGCTACAGTATTCATTGCCAGAAAACATCTGGATGACCCAGTTCTCTGCACACTTCTTGCGCTTAATCAACAAGAAGGAGCCGCAGTGCTGGAAGAGAATGTGAAAATTCGAAGGGAGGAGGGTGCAAAGGTCTTCCTGCTTCACCAGAGCAACTGAAAAAGAAATATCAATGGATGAGAACAGATGGTGTAGCTTTGGCTTCCTTTGGCTTGGAAAAAGAGGGATGGTTTGATCCTTGGACCCTACTGAATGCCTTCAAGAGAAAAGCCAAATCTTTGAGTGCCCTCGAGTTCTGTGGAGAAGTGACTTCTTTCTCCCTGGATTCCACAGAAATGACAACCACTGATGGGGAGAATGCTTTTTTCTCTCGCATCAAGAGTGTTAAAATCCGGATTCCCTACATTTTTGAATCTGCCGCAGTTTCTTCTGGCATGGTGGTGAATACGGCAGGTGCCTGGTCAGGCAAAGTGGCAGAGATGGCCAGGATTGGGACCGGGCAGCCAGGCACGCTGTCAGGAATCAAGTTGCCTGTGGAACCCTGGAAAAGATATGTCTATGTGTTCCACTGCCCTGATGGGCCTGGTTTGGGGTGCCCTTTTGTAATTGACACGACAGGAGCTAATTTCCGAAGGGAAGGTTTGGGTGGCAACTATCTTGGAGGCGGCAGCCCTTCAGAAGAGGAAGAACCAGATATCCAAGACCTGGAAATAGATTATGAGTTCTTCCAAGAGAAAGTGTGGCCGAAGCTGGCCCACCGGGTGCCAAGCTTTGAATCACTGAAGGTGAAGAGTTCTTGGACCGGTTGCTATAACACTTTTGACCAGAACGAGGGTGATTGGATCGCACCCATTGGTGAGCAACTTTGCCGCAGGCTTCATGGATTACAACAGTCCCCCACAGTTGGCCAAGCCATCGCTGAGCTCATCATGGACGGTCAATATAAAACCATCGACCTGACAACATTCTCTTTTGATAGAATCCTCCTGAACTGGATAGTTCAGGAAAGGAATATCATCTAAATAAGTGGGGAGTCCATTTGGGTGGCGACTGGTGAGTAGACATGGAGAAACTGGTGGAAAAAGGCGCTTGTAGAAAGCCACTGCCAGTTACCAGCATTCAGTGACCAATCCGCATCGAGCAGAAGTTCTTCAAAAACCTGAAATGGAGCAATTTGGAAAAAATTAAAGCCCTTCAGGATCTCCCGGGTTCAACAGACATCAGAAGAGTTACTTCTTGTACTCCAAATCCCTGGAATTCCATGGCCATAATGGTTTGGGAATTTTTTACACTATTGTTTGTTCGATTGTTTTATGATCGAATCATTTATTGTAATTTAACTTGACTTGTATTTTAACTATTATGAGCTGCCTTAATTTCTTTGTGGAAGAAAGAGTGTATAGAAATGATATAAGTAAATAAATGAATAACTGTAGATCGTTGTACATGAAAAAAAACATCCCCTGAAAATAAGCCCTAATGCGTTTTTGGAGCAAAAATATAAGACCCTGTCTTATTTTTGGGGAGACACAGTAGGACAATTATGAAGGAGGTGTGCCATTAAAAGCATGACTAGACTCATTTATGATAACCACTGTTAAATGACCTCACTGTTTTAGTGGCTTGAATAGAAGACGGAAGATATATTGATTGTTACTCTGTTCTAGAGATGAGCCAAAACAAAAGAGTAACTTGACTAGCATTGCCAAGGTCAAAATAGAACCTGCATTTTCCCAGACTTAATGCTGGTGAAAATACAGGTTGAAATTGGTATTTAGAAGTAATATAATTTAGCAGGAAAGTGGACATTTAAACTCCTTAGGGTAAAGAGGCTTTAGGCATGAGGGACCGATGTGTTATATAGATAAGAAGACAGAACCAGATGCTATAATCTCGGCTCAAAAGCTTACAGGACACTTGTGACCTGTCACATAGCAAAGGTGTTGAAACAGACGTTAGATTTTTTTTTTTGCAGTTGTCTGTAAAAAGGCAGTATGGACACCGTCATGGTCACTACAGGCTGGTGCACATAGATGTTCTCTTTAAGATCTAAAGGGCCATCTTATATGCTGGCAAATCACTCAATCCTTCCAGACAAATGCACAAACAAGTAGTAAATCCAGGTCCAGTTTTCCACAGATTGAGGCAGATGTTCTGCTGCCATTTTGGTGACCTAAAGATAGTCAACTTGTCTGAAGGTTATGATACCAGTCTTTCCCCCCCCACCCCCCAGATTATTGTACAATGTGCATTCTTGAATATAAGAAATCCTAAACCCTGATTGTCATATTTATATCCTTCTGTCTTTTCCAAAACCAACTAATAGCTCTTAGAGATTCTGGAAAATATTGTTAATGAAGAGCTTACAATGTTGAAGGGAACTGCTCAAGTAATGTATTTTATGGATTGATGCTTGCTTTATGCAGCTTTTCACCACAGACTGAATTGCTGATAGATTTTGGAGCCTGCCTGACCTTTTTGTACTAGAAGAGAAGGGAATCTTGTAGTTATACAGCTTCTATATAAGGCTACAAGATGCCTCTGCTATTTTAAGAGGTTACTGTTTGCTTTAAGGCAAACGTCCTTCATTTTTCATTGCTGCAGTCAAGTAACTTGCAGCAATTTCTTTGTTGCCTTGTTGCAGTCCAATCATACATAAACCTTTAATGATAATGTCCTAAGAGTAGTACTGTACCTGTAAGTTCTAGCATGTAGATGAGGAAAAGTGATGCAACAGAGAGAATCAAACCCTATCACTAGTGGAGCATTCTTTTTCTTAATTCTTACTCAAAACACTGCCATCTTCAGTTCCTTATGAAACAGAGTGATATGCCTGGCTCCCTAGCAGAATGGAACATGTATATAGAGGTGCAGTTGGACAGAAAAATAGAAATATACCTTGCATGAAAAAGTAGCATTTGGCTCCTTCTGTGCCAAGTCAACATATTATAACCATCAGATTAAGACTAACTTTTGCATATACAAGTATCAGTGTACAGTTTCTCTTTCAATCCTAGCTACAGCAAATCTTTCAAATATTTATACAAACATTCCTGGAGACTTAATTGTTATAAAATGCAACTTACACTGACAGAGGATTTACATAAGCCAAAACAATTGAAATACTTTGGTCTTATAAGCTATTTAAAATAAATGGCACTCTGGCAGAAGAGTATTTTACCTTGCTTTCCAACCAAAAATGTGCTTCCCAAGCAAAAACAATCTTATGCTCCCATTTATATAATGGAGACATTTTAATTTAAACCGCTTTTTAAAAACCAAATCCTGATTCAACAGTGGCTCTTTTTGTCAGTGAAACTGAGTTCAAAGTTGCAGTAATCTCTTGTATCTGCTTTGGAATGGAGTAGGTATGAAGAACAAGATGTTCTCAAAATGTTCAGTTGTCAAATTCAGGCATGATTCATGTGATGCTGAAATAGTGTTCAATAAGCAATTTAAAGATATAATCCTAAATATGGATACTGGAATGTAAACCCCATTTAATACAGATGAGCATTCTTCAAAATAAATGTCCATTGTAAAATTGAAGACAAGAAGTCTCATACACAGAACTGGACTGTGTTACAGATCAACACAAAAGTCTGGGTAATTGACTTAAACTCAGAGCTGGCATATACTCAAAATTCATCCATCACACATCTAGAGAATTGGCTGGATAATTTATCAGCCATTGGATCTTTAGGATCACATATTTGATTCTGAATAACATGAACCAGACAAAAGCAATTTTGAAGACTCTGCTGAGCAGGCATGCCTAACCACACTATAGTGACCTAACAATCGAAGGTAACACCTTTCTGCCATTAAAAGCAATGCACCAGTTTGATCAAAGACTGCAGTGGACAGATGTTAATTTTTAATTGCATTTCTTGTTTCCTTTTAATAGCGATTTCCTTTTCTATAATACTGTACTTCTATACTTTTCTTAGTCTATAAAAGTGCTTTGTGTAACAACATGAACTATAATACAACCCAAGAGAAGGAGGAAATGAAGGCGTACTGGAACTCTAGAGACCATATTGTCATAGTTGTATGGCTTCCCCCCAAGAAGGGGGGCCCCCAAATACTTTCCTAAGGCAAAAGGGAACCTTAGGGATGAAATGACACACTGGTTGTATGCCTGATCATGCATGTGGCACATGCATGGTGTCTTGTCTGTTAGGGAATAACAACACAGAAGTTTGTCTTGGATTGATGCAAACTTCTCTGTACTGTCCCTGACATTTAAATTCCTGCCATGTTTCACACCAAAATGTTTTATTATCCCAGGAAGGTGCTGTCATGTTCCCACCTGTCCCCTTGTTGTTTCACCAAACAAAGGCACAAGCAACGTGTCATTCAGCTTCCACCAGTTGATTGCATCAATTTTATTTACTATTAATGACAGAGGTCCAGGTGACGTTATCATTTAAGAACCAAATAGAAATTGTATATTGTTACAGGTGATAACAGTCCAGTCAATATAATTAACTCTCTACTAAAACAACCTTCTTTCTTCCCTCTCAACCACCTCAAACTCCAAATTCACAAATCCCTCTTCTCCCCCTTCTGCAGAGACTCTTATATCTGGTAACTCCACCTCTCCAGCACTCTCATTGGTACATGCAGATAGACTATTAATATTCATGACCTGGGCAGATGCCACAGGTGCATTTCAAATGTCCACACATCACAGTCTTCTCTCTCCCTCACTCTTTCCTGCCATTATTACCACTCTGTTACCTGCCCTTTTTTGTTGGCAATTCAATCCCCTTTTGAAAAAAATTGTTTAGCAAGTGAAATAACACTACATGGACAAAACAAGGCAAACAGTTCAATTAGTGCCATATCAATTAAGTTATATATAGCTATAGACCTAAATTAGGAAAAAAAAATTCAAAATGTAGATTTCATACTGTATTACAGTTGTAGTCCTTAGCAGTGTGAGCAGAAGGCAGGTAAAAGGAGTAGGGTTCACTCTTACATCATACCCCACTCTGTGTACTGTCGGTGATGTCATCTGAACATGCCAACAAATGGACCTAAAACAGCAATATAGGAAAACACAAAAACCAAAGGCAAGTCAAAATAATGAAAGTGGAAACGCTACCAAAAAACAAACAGACGGACAGACAAAGTTCCCAGAGTACAGACAGAGTTCTGACTCCAGTCCTCTGAAGATGCCAGCCAAAGAGACTGGCGAAATGTTAGAAAGAACAACCTTCAGAACACGGCCAAAGAGCCCGAAAAGCCCACAACAACCAAAGTTCTCATTCCTGAACTCCCTTAATATTCCCCTTTGGAGAGTGGAGCTATATATGGGACACAGGCTGTTCCATATCAATAAGAGACAAAACAAAAGCAAAGACAATACATTGTGGCACCTTAAAGACTAACTGTTTGTGACGTGTGCCATGACGTCACCTGCCTGTCTTGGCTAAGGCTGGAGTTTCCTGGCCTATGGCAAGGCAGGAGGTGGGTCTTATAGGGGTGGAGCTTGTGTATATAAGGGGGGTGTACAAGGAGGGAAATGTGGTTGAGGGTTGGTTGTTGGGGAATTAGAGAGTGAGAGGGTTAGGTATAGGTTAGGTAACTGAGTGTTATGTAATAAAGTAATAAAGAACTGTGCAGGGTGAAGGTCTGATAAATATAGTATTAGAAGTGATTCTTTTACACCGTGATTTCCTTTTTAAGTCTGTATTCAATAAATCATTATTTTTATTTTAAAATCCATACAAAGTCTGAAGAGTCAGGTTTATGTGTGGTTGGTGGCAGCGAAGAAGTACTGTGTGTGTGTGTGTGAAAGCTCGTGACCTGTCATCTCTAGTGGTGACGTAAGAAGAGGTGGCAGTCGCGACAAAACTGGTGCCAGCGTGTGGGATACGAGTTGTCCAGTTGCCCAGTTGCCCAGAAAAGCCTTGGCTAGTGTGACCAGAGCAAAAGGATTTCAGTTAGGAGCACCTGAAGTGGGGTGTGGGTAACTCTCTAGGATTTGTCTCCAGGGGGGAGCAGATCTAGTAGAGAGGCACCTAAACTTCAGAGTGAGGGAACTGACTTATGAGCTCTAGAAGGTCCATTTTCCATTTTGTGAGGGAGATTGACCCAAAGTAGGAGGCTGTTGTGACTTGGTCTGAGAGTCCAGAGTTAAGAGAACTCGGAAGGGACAGACAGACCAAGGGCAGCGAAGATTTGGGATCTCCCTAGTGAACTACAGAACCTGAGAGAGGGTGAAGCTGTGGTGGATTTGAAAGTAGAGCCAAGGGCAGAAAATTAAAGTAGCTCTAAATCTGGCAAGAGGCCCAGTGAAGGGGCAGAAGACATTAGAGACTACAGTAACAAGCCTAGCCATATCTGTTGATATACCCTGTTAGAGAGTGTCAGACCTTAGCACAGAAAAAAAAAAAAAGTGACGTTTTAAACAGAGGCTTGAAAATAGAAAAGAGCCTTCTGTGTGATTAAAATGCCTCTCACGCGCAGTCAAATGGCAGAAGTGAGTGAACAAAGAGACCAAGCAATGTCAGACTGGTCTGGGGATGAGTCAAATGGTGAGGGAAGAGTTGCCTCAGTGCAGGAAGAAGCTAATGGTGAACAGTTATCAGAACTGAGGAAAATTCAATTAGCTCAGGAACATGAATATAGGATGAGACAATTAGAAAAGGAGGAAAGAATGAGGCAAATGGAGATGGAAAGAGAAGAAAGATTGGAGAGAGAGAGGATGGCTTTTGAACTTAGGAAATTGGAGATACTGAACCAAAACAACAACAACAACAGAGATTCTGGTACTGAACCAAGCCAGTTATCAAAATCAGATTTGAAGAAATTTCCTACATATAAACAGGGGGATTGTCCTGAAAACTTCCTTAAAATCTTTGAACGAAGTTGTGCTGATTTTTCTGTGAGGGAAACAGAGAAAATGATAATTTTGAGTTCTCTCCTGAGTGGGAAAATGGCTGACGTGTATGCTGATATGCCAGTTGAGCTCAGTAAAGATTATTCAGAGTTCAAAAAGATGGTTTATAATCGTTTTGGCATTAACTCAGAACATCTCAGGCAGAAGTTCAGAAAACTTTCTAAAAGAGCAGATGAATCTTATACCCAACTGGGTTTTAACTTAGAAAAGTGTTTAGATAGGTGGCTTGAACAGGAGAATGTAAAAACCTTTCAGGAATTGAAAAATGTTGTGGGCCTGGAGCAGTTTTATTCCTTACTCCATGGGGAACTTAAATTTTTAGTTCAAGAACGAAAACCAACTGATGTTAGAAACGCTGCTCAAATAGCTGATTTTATTTCTCAAATAAGGGGTCCTAGTTGTTATGAGGGGAGAAGTGTGAGGAAAACATGGGACCCAAAGTTCTCTAAAGAACAAGCACAGAGACAGACTAAAGTAGGCGGCCATTTTAGTGAAAAGCCCTCAGAACAGGGCCAGCACAGTAAACAAGTTTTGGAGGGAAAAGAGAAACTTGAGAGATTTGATGGGAAAAGCTCATGGGGGGAGAGAATCTGCTTCATTTGCAAAAAGAAAGGCCACATTGCTTCACAATGTTTTAATACAAGGCAAAATAAAGAAATTCCACCTCAGAAAGTTAATGTAAAAGAAGCAAAGGCTGTATTTTGTGTTCAGAGTAAACATCAAGCTTCTTCTAGTGAAAGCTCTGTTGTCATGGAAACCCAGGCAGAGGCAGTTAGGAGCTCTGAATTGGATACATTGAAGGAGCTACCTCTCGCTGAAGTTGTCCATTGTTATTACATACAGACCAATGCTGCTTTACTGGAATCTGCTGGGGACAGGATAAAAGTTTTTGAAAATGACTATTCAGCTTTGAGAGACACCTGTTCTCAAATTTCCATATGCCACTCAGACATAGTACCACAAAGTTGTATGATTGCTGACCAGACTCTATCTGTGAAAGGGATTGGGTCAGAACTAGTTTCACTACCTGTAGCTGATTTGAAAATTGAATATCAAGGTTGGAAGGGACTGTGGAGAGTGGGGGTGTCTTCTGAGATCCCTACCCCTTTTCTTATTGGTAATGACTTAACAAAGCATGTCAAGAGTGCCCTGGTGGTAACACGTGCACAATCAGTACAAAGTGAAGCCAGTAGTGGGAATGACTCTCAAGAGCCAGAGAAATTTGTACCACAACCTGAGGCATTCTCAGTTGAAATACCTCAGAAAAGCCTCTTTGTCAAGGAACAAACAGCAGATCCCACCTTAAAAGATTGTTTTGCAAAGGTGACTGATAAAGATTTATCACCTGAGTGCCCTGAACGTTTTATTATCAAGGGTGGTTTACTGTATAGGGAAAAACTGAACAATATTTCAAAAGGGGGGCCTGAAGTTAAGAGACAGTTGGTGGTGCCTGAGAAATATCGCCCTATGATTCTGGAAAAGGGACATGCAGACATTTTCTCAGCTCATATGGGGATCAACAAGGCCAAACAAAGAATAGCCCAAAACTTTTACTGGCCTGATATGGGTAAACATATTAAGAGTTTCTGTCAAAGATGCCATATTTGTCAGAGACAGGGCTCTAACTGTGATAAAACTAGAGCAAAACTATGCCCATTACCAGTGATTTCAACTCCTTTTACACGTCTAGGGGTGGATATCATAGGTCCATTGCCCAATGCCACTAAGCGGGGGAACAGATTTATTTTAACTATAGTAGACCATGCCACGAGATATCCAGAAGCGATTCCATTACGTAATATAGAGACCCAGACTGTGGCAGGAGCCTTAGTAAATTACAGGAGTAGGATGGGTTTTCCTTCTGAGATAATCATAGATTTAGGAACCTCTCATACATCCAAACTTATGAAAAGGTTAGGCAGGGGGGTCATTCACATAAATGCCCTGAAGCCTTATTACAGACAGACCATCCATGTGCAGTTTGCAATAAAAGAGGCTGATAAGGAGGAACATGGGTTGCCCTTCGGGAAAGGGAGGGGCCCACAAAAGTTCAATCCACAAGAGGTGCAGATCAGCCCTGCTCTATCCAGAGAACAGCAGAATAGTTGTGGAGCGCTGGTTACAAAACCTCAAGAAGTGTTCTCAAACAAACCTGGTGTTGACAAGGGAGTGCTACCCAGGACTGACATAGGGAATGCTTCTCAGTCTGTAACACCATATAGAATAAGAGGTTGTTACTTTGACAATATTCGCAGAATGCTAGACGAAATGCTAAACGATCAAATTATTGTACACTCATCTAGCGCTTGGTTAGCCCTTGTAATTTTAATAGACAAGCTGGATGGCAGTGTCAGGTTCTGTGTGTACTACAGCAAGTTACATGCAGTAACTAAACCTGATGCTTATCCTAGGCCTAGGCTTGATGACATAAGTAAGATGATTGAAGGAAGAAGTGAACCTAAGGCCCAAGAGAAAAGCGCATTTGGTAGTCCATTTGGCCTGTTTGAGTTCCGGGTCCTCAGTTTTGGCCTGAGAAACTCACCAGCAACGTTTCAAAGGCTCCTGGACCATACTCTGAAAGGGCTTAGTGACTTCACAGTAGCTTATATCGATGACATAGGGGTCTTTAGCAACACCTGGCAAGATCACCTACATCATCTAGAGTTAGTGCTACAAAGGTTGAAAGATGCTGGCTTAACTGTTAAAGCTAGTAAGTGTCAGCTAGGTAACTCAGAGATGAAGTACCTAGGTCACATAGTGGGAGGAGGCCTAATCAAACCTTTAGAGGCCAAGGTAGAAGCAATCCTGAAGTGGCCCAGACCTACCACTAAAAAGAAAGTGAGGTCCTTTCTAGGTCTGGCAGGGTATTACAGAAGGTTTATACCTGGTTTCAGTGAGATTGCTGCGCCTTTATCAGACCTGACAAAGAAGCAGAGCAGCAACAGCGTTTCCTGGTCGGAGGAGTGCGAGATGGCGTTTGGACGGCTGAAAGATGCTCTAACCAACCATCCAGTGCTGCATGCTCCTGACTTCAACAGAGAGTTCATCATCTACACAGATGCGTCTAATGCCGGTGTGGGAGCGGTACTGTGCCAACAGGATGACAGCGGAGACCAACATCCAGTGGCGTACCTGAGCAAGAAGTTGCTTCCCAGGGAGAAGAATCTTTCTACCATCGAGAAAGAGGGTTTGGCGATCATCTTTGCGATCCGGAAGCTGAAGGCTTACGTCTGGGGTCGACATTTTACCTTGTGCACTGATCACTCACCTCTATCTTGGTTGCGGACTATGAAATCACAGAACAGTAAACTGATGAGGTGGGCGCTTCTTTTGCAGAACTATGATTTCGAGGTTAAGGTGGTCAGAGGGACTATAAACTGTGTGGCTGACGCCTTATCCAGAAGACCGGAAGACAACACCTAAAGGACTTATGGACTCTGTGTATGATATATGGCAATGTAAAGTGTTTTGAAAGTTATGTATTGTGTATGATAAATGTTTTGCTTTGCATGTTTTTATTTACCTGTATAGAGGAAGTGTAAGTATATCTGTAGTTGTGTTAAAGTGTGTAATAAATGTAATGCTGTGTGTTTGTTGCAGTTGTTTTGGGGAAAAAGCACCTTAGCTTTCCCCCACAAAACAACTTATTAAAGGGGGAAGGTATGTGACGTGTGCCATGACGTCACCTGCCTGTCTTGGCTAAGGCTGGAGTTTCCTGGCCTATGGCAAGGCAGGAGGTGGGTCTTATAGGGGTGGAGCTTGTGTATATAAGGGGGGTGTACAAGGAGGGAAATGTGGTTGAGGGTTGGTTGTTGGGGAATTAGAGAGTGAGAGGGTTAGGTATAGGTTAGGTAACTGAGTGTTATGTAATAAAGTAATAAAGAACTGTGCAGGGTGAAGGTCTGATAAATATAGTATTAGAAGTGATTCTTTTACACCGTGATTTCCTTTTTAAGTCTGTATTCAATAAATCATTATTTTTATTTTAAAATCCATACAAAGTCTGAAGAGTCAGGTTTATGTGTGGTTGGTGGCAGCGAAGAAGTACTGTGTGTGTGTGTGTGAAAGCTCGTGACCTGTCATCTCTAGTGGTGACGTAAGAAGAGGTGGCAGTCGCGACACTGTTATATTGTAATGTAAGCTTTTCTGGAATATGTCCACTCCTTCAGACATAAAAGCATTCATGCAAGGCTCAGAGATTAAGGGACAGTGGTGTTTTGGTTGCATTACTAGATGTGAAATGCAATCAAACACCACCATCTCTTGCATGAATGCTTTACCATGTACTGTATTCTCATTTTTATGTTCCAGGAAAGCTTACATTAAAATAGAGGAGTTAGTCTTTAAGATGCCTCACCCCTTTTTTTACTTTTGTTTTGTGTTTTTTGTTGATATTTGCATAGACTTAACATGACTACAACTTTGAAGTCTGTTCCATGAAACCACCCTGGTCCCTTAAGTGTGCTAAGGATGCTAATCCACTGCAAGTGTTGAAAGTATGGGTAGGAAATATAATATTGTCCCTGCTATGCTTTTCTTTTATTACAAAAGGTAACTATAAAATATTTGGGACACTAAATGTACCTAAAAAGCTGGTGGACAAAATCATATTACATGCTTCAATAGGGAAAATGTTACCAGCATCCTGTATCTTAATCTGCTCTGTGCAGCAGGTGAAACAAGATTTCCAGAAAAGGCTTCAATAGAATCATTCTGCATTATCTTCCACATTAAAAGTCTCCAGTGTTTTCCTCCCATGTTTTTCCTTTTAAGTCCTCTCTCTCTCTCTTAAGGAAGAAAAAGATTCCTCCTTACTCCTCATGGTGTCTTTTAAGGAGTACTGCCATTTGAAAGTGATTTTATATTAATGCCAATTTCATGTTCAATATTTATGTGCACAGAACTCCAAGTGCACAAAATGCAGCACCAATCTGATGAACTACATATACAGTAAATACTTTTTTCAGGGGGGTGGGTTTTATTTAGTATTTTCAGGCAGCGGATAACTGAATCAGCAGATACTGATCCTTTGGATAGGGGATCCTACTGTACTGAACAGGATACTGTCCTAAATAATTACAGCAACTATACCACATTTACAGCAGCATCAACTTACCTCTTCAGCTATGGTATACATCTATCTTGGTTTAGCCAGTCTACTGCAACACTTCACATTATTACTTTGCTATATTTTTGCTCATTCTTAATATCTACCTGTTCATGCAGTCAATCATATGAACATAATTTGTGAAACAGAGACTGCAAGTATATATGTGTTTTAATCACTGGTCAATGTATAGTGAAGTTACATACGTGGAAATTCGAAATGCAAAAATGCAGCTAAGATACAAATTGCAACTGCAGAACATGGAGAGTAATTAAGTGTTGAGTCAGTCTATTTAGGGATGCTATGGATTCGACTTTATTTGATTTCAGGCCTGGTCAATATAACCAAGTTATTTATATCCATTCCAATATGGAGGATTCAGCAACTTTCAGCTAAAGCAATCACATCCAATATGAGCTAATGATTTGTTAGGAAGCATTGCAGGGAATCCTTTATGTGCATTTGAGCTATTAGCTGCAAGAAATAATGGGAGGATGGGAAAAATCATACTAGGATATCAATGAAATAATTTCATTTTATTTTGTGTTGGTTAAATGATATAACTGCTTTGCCTGTATTTACTGCCACAAGCAAAAAACAAAACAAAACAAAGTATTTTCTTTATCTGCATCTGTTTCATTTATTTTTGTACTACTGTCACCTGAGTGTTGACCAGACCAAAATTTCTCTGCCATCATATCAGATGACTATTTTTTAACCTTTATAATGTGAATGATAGATAAAACAATACCAATAATATTGTAGCATAGATTTCGTTTGTTTTGATAATGCTTAATCTACAAAATGACAAGGAATATTCATAATAATAATATTAAATGTATAAAATGAATGTTTATTTTGCCAAGCTAACGTAGTAAGCAGTTCATCAATTCTACATTTTTCCATGTCAGCCTGAACTGATAGCCAAGATATAATAAATAACCAGTGATCAAATACTTATATGCAGCAATGTCTGTATACTTCACGAACCTTCCTCCATTCATACTAAAACGCCAGAAATTGTTGACTGGGGAAAAATAAAAGTTTCCAGGGTTAAAGGACATTTTGTTTATAACTTTTAATACTCCGCCCTTCCTGAGAGGAACTCCCGATGGGTTCTCTGGTTCTTTTCAACACATGTTCAACCTCTTTTAGGGTGTCATTATACAATAATGGTGAAACATTACTTCGCGTTCATTCCCCTTTGCTGGCCGCCAGCGCCACCCTCCCCACCCACCAACGCGCAATTCAACAGGCAAAGCTTTCTTCACCTCTGCCATGGGACTGTTACTTTCCCTTGAGCGGCTCTCTTTCTAGTGCAGCTGTCGAAGACAGAAACCCGGCCAGGAATTATAGAGACTGTTTCTGAAAAAGGGAAGAAATCGGGAAAAGCCTTGTTTTTCTAACTCGCCTTGCTAGCGGCGCTGGCTGAGGTGACAGGAGTTCCCAAGAGAGGAGGCGCGCCTCTCCCGGACATACAAGGGTCACTCTAAATCCTGTCCTCACCTCCCTTTCAAGTTGCCCCCCCCCCCCAAAATGTGCTATTTGAATTTTTAAATCTCTCGGGCCACTCCTGGAGGCTCTGAGGCGAGTTGGTGGGGAAAGGAGTGTCAGTGCAATCCAGGAGAGGTTAGGCGGCACACGGTGCATGTGGGAAAAAGGGGGCGGGCGAGACCTTCTTTTCTTCTCTTTGCCTCCCAGAGAGGCGCAGTTCCCCGTGTCTGGTTCCTGAGCGCGGAGTGGTGTTGAGCACGCTCCCGTCAAGACTCCTCTTCCCCCCCACCCCACCCGGTTTCTCTCTACTCCTGCTCCTTTCCCTTCCCACCCGGCCTCGGTGAGCTCTCCCACTCCCCTCCATTCCCCGGGGCGGTGTGAAGAGGGCGTTCGCGTCTGGGCCGGCAAAATGGCGGCTGCGGCGGGGTCCGGCGCGCCACTGCCCAGGGCTTTGGGGGAGTCCGCCGGGGGATCTCGAGGGACGCCTCGCCCTCTGGCCCCCGAGGAGATTGCTCGCAGGCTCCAAAGCACCAGGCGGGAACTGAGCAACAGGCGCAAGATCCTGCTGAAGAACCTGCCCGCCGAGAGCAGCAGCCAGGTAGGTCCACCCATGGCACCGATACCACGCGCGCTCACATAGGCGCCCCTGCCCCGAAGGCAAGGAGAAGGCGTTTGTGGGGGGCACAGCGGAGACCCTGGGAGAGAAAGGATGAGAAGAGGCAGCGAGCCACCAGGATCTAGGATCCCCTAAGTTCACTTGGTTGCCGATGGAAGGCGGAGGGAATCTAACGGGAACTTAACCTCGAAGGCGACTTAGTTTCGAGTCCCTCAGTGTAAGGACAGATGAGGGGAATCCTAACCCCTAGGCAGGAAGGAAGATCTCTCTCTCTCTCTCTCTCTCTCTCTCTCTCTCTCTCACACACACACACACACACACACACACACACACACACACACACACACACACACACACACACACACACACACACACACACACACACACGGGGGGGGGGGGCGGGGCGGGAGTGAGCATCCAAGGGATCCACACTTATGCAAATTATAATGGATATGCCTGTGAGATTGGAGGGAGACAGTTAGACACCCCTACTCCACCCCCGTGGAAGAAATGGTGGAGAGAATCCTCATTAAAAAGAATACGTGAAGGCCTAAATCCAATTGGTAATCCTACCTAGAGGATGCCCATTGAATCAATAGGGTTTACATAGGTTTTGACCAACCATTTAGCATTTAATTCAGAGCTGCTGTAGTTAGGACTAGCGATCCACCTTTAGGCTACAGTTTCTGTGGCTCTGAATGGTGAGATCCTGAGGGAAGTGGGTGAGAAATTCTCCACAGAAGGCGGAGTTCTATGCAAGAAAGTTAACCTGGAGGTCACAGAACAGGACTGGGAAACCTGCCCTCCACCCAGATATTATTGGAAGGACTGTGACTCACTGACAGGACATATGCTTTGTGTGCAGAAGGCTCCAGGTTGAATGTATTGTCAAAGACTTTCATGACCAGGATCTAATGGTAGTTGTAGGTTTTTCGGGCTGTTTGGCCGTGTTCTGGAGGTTTTTCTTCTAATGTTTTGCTACTCTCTGTGGCCAGCGTCTTCAGAGGACAGGAGCTAGAACTCCAGAGGACAGAATATAGACAGAATTCTAGCTCCTGTCCTCTGAAGCTGCCAGCCACAAAGACTGGTGCAACGTTGGGAAGAAAAACCTCCAGAACATGGCCAAACAGCCCAAAAAACCTACAACAACGTTCCAGGTTGAGTTCCATACATCTCCATTTAGGACAAGGAAATAATTGTACCGAAATCCTTGAGAGATATTTCCAGTTGCCGTCATCCCCATCCAGCCTGGCCAGTGGTGACTGCAGTAGCAGTTCATGCATATCTGAAGAGCCCCAGCATGCTATATATAAGTAAAAGTAACTCACAGGCTAAAACTTACAAACTTGAAAGTGTCCAGCTAAGCATAGCTCTTTTCTAGCTTTAATTATAGCAAAACAAGCAGAACTGTGTCTTCTGTTCTTGTGTTTGTGAGATGATATGTTTACTACAGGGAAAATACGGGACAGATATGAACCCATTTAACCTGTTTTTACCTGTTACTCCATTTTAGGGATTGTACTTTGCATTCTTGGGTGTAAGACTACAAGAAATAAACATTGATTGGTAAACAAAGTCTCCTATAAACTGAAGAACAGTTTATATATATATATGAAGCAAAGTAAAACAGATATTGACCTAAACCCTATAGCTAGCCTTAGAGTAGGCACATTGATTAAGTTGTTGAATAGTGAGTAAATATTTATGTAGATCCCATTGGTTCAATAGGATTATTCCAGTTGGGACTGTTAGTATGATTGTAGCCATTGTTTCTGTTCTGATAGAAAGCAGATGTGATTATATTTAGCATTCTGACCATGCTTTGTTTTTGCTTTCAGAAATATGTTTTATGTTCTTGTGATCCCTAGAGAATATGTATTGCTTTATATGTCCATCTCTGAGACAATGTAACTTTTTATGATTCACGAATGAGAGACAGTTTCCCATGAGGTGGCTATGTTACAGTACTCTGTTTCAGTATGTGCAGCAAAAATAAAAACAGAGCCTAAACCAATTTATTTCAGCATGGGTTTTTCTGGATCACAATCTACTTCATCAGGCTAACTGGAGCTACAACAGTAAGATACATAGAAGAAGCCGTAACAAGAATATTATTTGTCAAAAAGAAAAAAGTGAATTTGGAAATTCCAAGTTACTTCCTGTTGTTGATATTGGTGTCACTTCTGGTTCCTTAATTGAATTCAATATTTCCAATTGAATTCAAGACAATATGTCTTGATAGCATTTTGAAAAGAAGCTACATCTGTTGTAACTCTGTTTTAAATAACTGTTAAAGTTGCAGAAAGTTAATCTAGGAGTAAGGGAAAAAATGATTAACCCCAATTAATAAATCCCAAACTAGTGTATTGTTTAGCCCAGTATGTGTCCAGAAATCGCTAACCAACAAATGTCTGCCCATCTGCTTGTACTCATGTTTATCATTTATGGCTAGTGTCATCAAATTCACACACACAAAGCCCCTATTTGCCTGCTTACCAGAAGATTTTTAAGGCCCAAAGGCAAGCAGGAACACTGCTGTTTACCAGCCTGCCTGGCCTCTTACTTTAGCATCTGGCAAACATTTCTGCTCAACATGAAGTTCTCCTAGTGTGCCAAGATTTAAAGGCTTACTTTATATTATTTCTGAACTCTGGTGCTATATCAGAAACAGCCTTTTGAAAGTCCTTTCAGTTACAGAAGGAGTTATGAAAAGGCTACTGTTTGAGAAACGAAAGCCCCAAGACCCCTTTGGATGGGAAGGACCAAGTTGTTTACAGAATTTAGAACTAGTTGTTTACAATTTTTCTGGCATCAAAGCTATGTCTAAATTACATGACCATTATAACTTAATGAATGATAATGCAACCTTTGTAGTTGCAACATTTAAGTTACTTATCAGAGTGTGTCCTCACTAAGTGGTAGAAGACGAATAGCACATGTTTCAGGTGCTAGCCGATGATGGTTTATTTTTTTTTAAGTAACTAAAACACCTAGAAAACAAATAATTGTTTTTTTTTTAATGGGCTGGTGGTAGTGACGATTCTTTAGGGATTGGAAACTATGACTGTAACAAGTTGCTTTTAAAAAGTAATGTTCTAAACTCTAGTTAAGTTTTTCATCTAAGCTGTTGTCCTGAACAGAACTGACGCAGTGCCTTCAAGGCTGGGTGCTATATTTTAATTGCGAGCTTTCATGGAGCTTTTGTCCACTTCCTAACCACAAGAAAGTTAAGAAGGGAACAGGTCTGTGGCAGTTAAGTGGGAACAGATACAGTGGACCCTCTACTTAAGGAATTAATCTGTATTGGAACAGTGGCTGTAAGTCGAAAAGTCTGTAGGTCGAATCTCCATTGACCTACAATGCATTGAAAACTGATTAATCCCACAACTGGCAGTTTTTATTCTATTTTTGTTCCATTTTGTTTTTTTTTCTGGTCTGTAAGTCGATTCTCCGGCTGCAAGTCGAATCTAAATTTTGCAGCCAGAGAAGTCTGTAACTCGAAAAGTCTGTAAGTCGAGCCGTCTGTAAGTCGAGGGTCCACTGTAGCTGAAAGGATGGATACAAAAGTCTGTCCGTTTCACTTTCTCTGGCATTTACTGGTCTAGGAAGATTGGTGAATGTCAGTAAATTCTTCTCAAACTCAAAAACAGAACCGAAACCCTTCCACATTATTTTGCTGGCCCTTTTGTCTCTTGTACAAAACATATCCTATTGCAAAGAGCATTTGGAAGAAGTAGACGGACTTCTGTTCCAATGCATAGATACATTTCAAAATAGCTGAAGGCTTAGAAATAATGAAGCAAATAAAACTGAGATTAAATGTTACTATATATTACATTTTATCTTGATTACTATATTGAAAGACTAAAGTTCTTTTTTTAACAGTCACAGTAATTTTAGAATAAAAGTATTGTGGGGAGAAGAAACATTATGACCACCAGTATGAAGTTACATTCAATTAAATGTTGAGAGAAGTCAGGACCTTTTAGCTCTTTATGTATTCTTGGATACTGAATAAGTTGCCTAGTTAGAGTAACAGATCTAGGCTTTCTGATAGTAGCTGGTGGTAGGTATACAGTAGTACAGTAGCAAGCTTTGGAGGGGGTGGTAATATTCATTAGAAAATTACCACGAAGAAGATAGTTACTAGGAATGGTTACTTTATATCATGGCCTATTGATAAGTTAACTTTTTAGAAGTGGTGCTTTTTAGAGAGGTCTTCCATTGCTACCTTCCTAATTTAATGCTACAGAGGTACTGTGGACTTCTCTTGGGTCTCTCTGATCAGGCTAATAAATATCACTGAATGAGCCAGTCAGTAGATATGGTGAGAGTGAGTGGTAAAATTCAGTTTAGGCAATGCCTTTGCTGGATCACACGAGGTGGGCTTTTATCTAAAGTCACACATGAGGTGGGCTTTTAAGTTATCTAAAGGTTGAAAGCCCCTCCCTGATTTTTAACTTTTTAGTGATCCAATGAAAGTGTTATCCGAATCAGAACTTTGTTTCTATTAATAGATCGTACAGCTGATATATGGAAAATAATAATGTATTATTCCATTAAGTATGAGAGAGAAAAACTAAAAGTCCAGCAACTCTACAGGGTGAGAAATTCCCATCATCTATTTCTTGCAGACACTGTGCCTGTTCTTCTCACTTGCTGTGAGGCAGGAAAGACTTCTAAACCTTTTGTTTAATGTGTGCATTTAAGATGCAGAGCATTCAGAACAGAAGAACTCAAAGAATTATGGACACTTTGTCATAAACACCAAGTCTGTTCTGTTTTTCATATTAAGACAGAGTAAAATGTAAAAGTCTATTATGTAGGACTCAAAATTCATAATTCAAAATTAAGTAAGCACTTATGTTCCTCAAATTCCCTAACTATTGATGTTGAAGTTTAATTTCTATTCTTAAATATTTGCATCTATTCCATTTTCTATCAGGTAGCAATTTATTAGCGTAAGCAGCTCTAGTTTACTTAGAAGCCTTTTAGTTAGTTCTATAGCTACAGCCTTTAGTCTTGTTGCAGGTTAACAGCTACTCTGAAGGGGAAGTACACAATTCACCGTTGAAAAAAAGGTTCAGACATAATAGCTGTTCAAGAGTTTTTGTAATAGAGGAAACAGGTTGCTAAGCTGTACTGAAAAGTAATTTGAGGACATGTATCTTCCTGGTGCAAATAGGATTGTAAGGAGCATTACCAAAAAAGGAATTCCTTGCCAAGATGTTTCCATTTTTGTTGGCCCCGCTTCTTACAGCCTGGCTCATATTTTAACCAAGTTGGTTTCCTGTATATCACCAGAAACACAAATAAGAGTAAATGTGTGGTGTCTAAATACATTTTGTTTTTACAAATGTATTGTATTGTCACAGTAAAACAATAATTTATACAATAACTTAAAAGAAAAAAAATACTTTATTTTCCTTAAGCCATCGGTTATTATGAAGGTACTATTTCCATGCTATCCTGAATATATTTTTCAACACAGTATGTAAACAAAATGTGAATAATGTCCATAAATCTGAGCAATTGTGTAAAGCGTAAAGTCAGAGATAGCTGGACCTGCAGCATTGGGGGAAGTACTGTCTGAGGCAGTTGAGGGAGCTATGTTTGGAAATTAATATTTAGAGATGAGATGGGAATATGTTTGCCCATCTGCTGAATGCACATAATATGGATGAGAATTGCTTTGATTAAGTTGCTTCTGGATGGGCATCGCTGTGCATACAACCTGTATATCTAGTTATTCACCCAGCTAGGAAATCTATGTGCAATTCTCCTCTACTGGAAAAGGTGTCTATTGGAGTCTGAAATCCATGCACATCTACAGATAAATGTCACAGAAGCAGGCTGCTTCATGTGAATATTCATAGAATTGGATTGTTGGGTACAATTTTCTGTTGAGAAATGTAGTTACACATTTCTGGCTTTTGTGTGTGCGCGAAAAGTCTTTGTCTTTTCTTGTAATTCAGATCTGAATCTTCAAGATGCCATGGCCAGAATGAAGCTGTCAGAAGACTTGTGTTAAACCAAGATGATTTTAAAAACATTTTTTAAAGAAAGATTTTTAAAGAGTGAGATTAACATCCAACTAGCCCCATGGGGATTCTATAGCACTGATTGACGGGATGGGGTGGGGAATGACAGCTGTATGGGAGAGGAAATGAAATGGAATGACTGGGAAAGAAAGTGTGGGATTTCTCCCCAGTTCCTCAAAGAAGACAGGGAAAACCCAACCAATTTGGAATTATGAAACATTTTATCTTGAAATGCTGAGTAAATATTTAAATCAAGGTGTTGAGCTACTTCTACACATGACCCCCAAAATATTTCTAAGGGCATTTCAGGAGTTAATGTTGTAAAGAAACTGACAAATGTTGCAGAATACATGGAACATCATCAAGTATTTGGACTACGAACTCGAATCCCATCAAGGTTATACCTCAATGACAAGGGCTTTGTCTTGCACATACAGCTCCTCAGACTGTTCTTCAGATTCTACCATCTTCTGCAGCATATTTCCACATGCCAAATCAAGAAATAAACTGACAGGAAAAGTAGAGAAGCTTGTCTTATTCTGGGTAAACACAATTTTATGTGTCCATGAAGATGATAAAATTGAATGATCAAAAGGAGGAGAAACTGACTGACTGATTTTTAAAAAGTTCTTTGTAGTGACATTAGTATTCATTGAAGCTTAGATATCCCTTCCCAGCTCGGAATACATAATAGCTTTCTTCAGTTATACTTTATTGATGGTGTAAGTATATTTTCAATGCAGCCTTTTGCCCGTTCTCACAAACAGGCAAAACCCATGAGAGTTTTTAGTTCAGTATCTTTTAGGTCAATGTCTAACAAAATCTAAAACCATTAAAGAAATTAATTCATTTAGTAATACTGTGATTATAATCTGAATAAAAGATACGTCTAAATTTAATGCAACAAAATTGTGATAAGTTTTTGACCAAACCATAATATGTCCTGAAAGTATCATATCTGTAAAGAGTATTAAAAATACTAAATATTTTTAGCTTCTCCCCAAACACCTATCTGTCCACAGAATCAGACCCTCTGTGCTCCTCCCCAGAAAATCATATCTTTCTCCATGGTGTCAGCATTTCTAGAAAATGTGGCATCGCTGGATGCCATCTCCCCATCTGCACTTTATTAATTTAAATAGCAGTGGTTGTATAATAAGCTTGACGTAACAGCTTTGTGACATTTTGGTGTCATTTCTGCTGTGAAGTATCTTTTGTAGTTCCGTTTTAGAAACATGTTTGTTCTTGGCCCTGTCAGTTGTTGCCAAGCTTTTTAGTGGTGACTTGTGTCTTCACAGTTGAAATCGTATGTACACCTCTCTGGGAGTGAGTGCCATTGAATTCACTGAAGTTTATTTCTGTGTAGACACATGTGGGATCACACAATAACATTAGTAACCCCAAATTGAATACATTTACTTGGAGGAAAATGCCACTGAATTCATTGAGGCTCAGTCTCAGGAATATCGCCAAAAAGGAGTGTTGCTTTGTCCACAGGAACATATCCAGATTCAGACTTTTGAACCAGATTCACCTGGAAGGAAGGAACTCTCTCTCTATATATAGTTCCTTCCATATATATATAAAGAGAGAGAGAGAGAAAGAGAGAGAGAGAGTTCCTTCCAGGTGAATCTGGTTCAAAAGTCTGAATCTCCATTAATGTGCCCTGCCACTTGTGCAGTCTTAGGCAAGCTACATAGTCTCAGAGTGACATCAGTAGGGGGGACTGGTAAATGACTTCTGTGTACCTTATGACTGGATGACCCTGGGAGATCTGCCATAAGTTGGAATTGACTAGACAGCTCATTATTACTATAAAATTATAAAATTATAGGCAATAGAATGTTGTCATGAATCTATGTCCCTGCCAAGAGATGTTTCCGTTGAGAGGCCCAGTTCTCCTGGAACAAAAAGTAGCATTTGGGAAGGGATGAAATGCAATTGCTTTTCTGGGCTATTTCTGCTTCATCTTCAGTATGGGTGGAATAGTGTTTGAACATTTGAAATTATTATATCAACCTTAAGTGTTGTCCTTGCTTGATCTTATGATTTATTTTTCCTTAAGTATATTATCCTACTCAAGGTTAAGCTCATGATAAACTCTTAGAGGCTTGCAGGGTCGATTCCTCCCAGTTCACCCCCAGCATCATACCATTATAACCACAGATTCAATTTGTAGACTTATACAGTTTACTCAAGCTGCTGGTTCTTTTATGTTCTTTTACTGAGAACTCTTCATGGAAAACACAGAAGAAGCCCAGGAGTTAATGTGTGATGTTTCAAAACCCAACAAGGTAGTCTATGGTGTGAGCCTAAAAGTTCCATCTTCAAAAATTGGGATGGATTTCTATAATGCAATGAGTTATTCTGATTTTTAAAATCTTTTTAGACTCAGTTGCTATAAACATTCTATAAGACCTAAACACTCTGTTAGCTGCTTTTGAGGGTGTTTGTTGTTGTTGTTCTTTTAAATTACAATAGCTGCATAACAAAGGAGACCCCAGGTATATAGATACTCAACCTTATATTGACAGACTTGTTTGAAGTCTGTCAGTGGTGAGAACAATTAAGCAGTGGAACAGCTTACCTCCTGATGTTGTGGGTGCCCCATCGCTGGGGGTTATCAAGAAAAAATTGGACAGCCATCTGTCCGGGATGGTATGAGGTCCAGGATGGTATGAGGTTTCCTCCTTGGGCAGGGGGTTGGACTAGAAGACCTCCAAGGTCCCTACTGCAATTCTATGATTCTGTGAAGATAATAGGTACTCAATTACTTATGTTACCGATAGAGGGAATCATTGTATAATATGTTATTAATTCATATTTAATACATTGAAGTTATTTGGGAGATGGGTGTGGTTTTTTTTAATGATATCTTTTCTTTCAGACTAGGCAACAAGGTATGTGGCAACAAAATTAAAAAAGATATCAAAAAGTATAGATTAAAATTTAGAGAAGATTGTGGTGATAAACTGCATTTAAACTGATTGTAACATTAAAACATTATTAAATTAAACTAGACATTATTGGATTGAACTGTAACATTAAACACTATAGAATTAAAAATAATTTAGAACATTAAAAAAAAGTAGAGCAGCACAAGTCATATTAAAAATCCTTTCCCCAGAATGATGATGGTAATGGTGATGTTCCATGAAGTCTACAGCAAGTCAGTTGCTGAAAGCTTTCTGGAATGGAAAGGTCTTTCATTGTCACCAGAAAGGAGGTTGGATCCTATGTGCGTTCTCTCGGAAGCGAGTTCTAGAGTTTGACAGCGGCCACTAAGAACATCCCTTCCATCTTTCCACCAAATGTGCTTATTAGGGTGGCAGGAGTGAGACATGGGACATGGGACGTGGTGGCGCTGCGGGCTAAACCGCAGAAGCCTGTGCTGCAGGGTCAGAAGACCAAGCAGTCGTAAGATCGAATCCACGCGATGGAGTGAGCTCCCGTCACTTGTCCCAGCTCCCGCCAACCTAGCGGTTCGAAAGCATGCAAATGCAAGTAGATACATAGGGACCACTTTGGTGGGAAGGTAACAGCGTTCTGTGTCTAAGTCGCACTGGCCATGTGACCACGGAAGATTGTCTTCGGACAAATGCTGGCTCTATGGCTTGGAAACGGGGATGAGCACCGCCCCCTAGAGTCAAACACGACTGGACAAAAATTGTCAAGGGGAACCTTTACCTTTACCTAGGAGTGAGACAGTTAACCCCCCCCTCCAAATTTAGAACCGTAGCAAAGTCATATGAGCAAATATGGTCATTCAAATAGCCTTGCCCCAAGTTGGGTGATCTTGCTTTAATCAAAAATCAAGAAAAAGAAGTTCTCATTGCGTCTATAAGAAAGCAGGAGGAAATTTCCATTTTGTGGTATGAAGGAGGAGAAACTGAAATCCTGGAGATACTAAGAGTTAAATTCCTCCTCACCCAGTATAGTGTGCTTTTAAGAACTTCCCTTCTTACAAGAGAGAAAATAAATAAGGATTGAGAACCTACATTTCTTCATTGTGGTCTCTATGCTTCTACACTAAACTGTCTGCATCTGCACAGAGTCATTGTACCTGGTTCGTCCAAGGAGTGCACAGTAATGGTTCACCATTCTGCAAGGAAACGACAGGCGGGGTGCCAGAGAGTTCTGTCTTGGATGAAAGTGTAGAGGGGCTCCTAATCAGATTTGCAGATGACACTAAACTAGGAGGGGTAGGTAGCTAAAAGACAGAATCCGGATTCAAGGTGACCTTGACAGATTGGACAATAGAGCCAAAGCAAACAGTGTGTTTTTCAGCAGGGAAGAGGATTACTTTTACAGGAAAATGCGCAACTATAGGCTGAGTGACACCTGACTTGGCAGTAATATGTATAAAGAGGATCGGGGTGGGGGTCTTGGTACCAGAAGCTAAACATGAGTCAGCAGTATGGTGCAGCAGCAAAAAAGCTAATGCAGTACTAGGCTACATTATCAGAAGTATGGGATTTTGATCAGAACAAATGGCAACCACTCTATTCTGGTTTGGTCAAATCTCACCTGGAATAGTGTGTCCAGTTCTGGATGCCTTAGTTCAAGAAAGTCATTGACAAGCTTGAACCTGTCTCAGGAATGGCAACCAAAATAGTAAAAGGTCTGGAAACCAAGCCCTATGAGGAACAGTAGATGGAGATGGATATTTTTCATCTGGAGAAGAAAACACTCAAGAGTTGATCTGAGAACCATCGTCAGATATTTGAAAGGCTGTCTTGCAAAGAATGGCACAAGCTATAGGAAAGTAACTTTTGACTAAACAGTAGGAAGAACTTGATGATAGGAGCAGTGGAGTGAACTACCTCAAATGCAGTAGCTTTATATATATCGATAGTCTGCACAAGTGTAGAATTATTCTTTAAAAATACAACTATAGATTTATGTGTTTATTTTTTCAGTTGATTCCTCTTCACCAAAGTAAATGCTGGGTTCTGGACTGTACATATGAGACAGCAGGAAGCATACCACCCAGGCAATCTGCCATCTCTGTCCCCTCTACTAACTATGGGATGTCTTTAGTTATGTTGAGCTGCAGGGATGTTCTGAGCATGCACACCTACCATGCGCACTAGTAGCCACTGTGTGCTTATTAGCCTCCAACCAGGATTCAAGACAGTAGAGAAAGAGGAAGCAAACACAGCAACAGGCACACTGTACTTTTTTTAAAGAAGTAGTTTGCTTTAGAGCTGGGGAGAACTTTTTTTAGAAAGAGAGGGGTGAGTTTTTGCTGCCTGTCTTACCTAGGCATTTCCAGCTGCCATAGTTTTGCGCATTAGAAGAATAGCAGGATACATATGTAATAAGAAATAAATTGACAATTCCTGTTGTTCCTGTAGCATAATGAACATAATGATCAAAAGACACCAGTTCTACTCCATGTGTGCCTACTGAAGGTTGTATCAGTCTGGTAAATATGACCCCTGAATACAAGGACTCTGAGATTTGGAGCAAGGACTGCCAGGTTATACGACATTGTTCAGGATACAAGGCAGTGTTATCAGAAAATATAATGCAATTTCTGTGATCTAAAAATAGGCTGCTTTGATCAGTTTTGTGACTTGTGTGAATCACATCTAAAATATTATTTTATAAATGTCAGCTGGGGACTGCTTGTGTTTTAGACCAATCATAAGAGAATGACATGGGCTAACAAAAGTAGATAGTTCTGTGTGAGTTTCAAACATGCTTTCTATCATGTGTCCTGCAAGCACTGGCTTTATTTTGTGTGAAAGAAGATGTGTCTTTGTATTGGCCATTTGCTCCTTTCTGATGAAGATAACCGAAGACTTCAAAGGTATAATCCCTCCACCTATAATACCATTGCAATTAAAATCCCCATTCTGGTTATAGTTCTTCTCTCTTGCATAAACCAACTATTGGGTAGATGTGTTTGGTTACTCAGTATTAGCAGCCAGATAGTATCAGTGTGTACTAAATAGACTGAGGAGCATCATCATGTTTTATTAACATGGCATTTGACAGCTGTTAACTGAAGAAACAGGAGACTGGTATCCAATTTGACTGAAAAGTATACACATGATCCTGCTTAGATCAAACCCTATTACGTGCTAAGCTGTGTGTATTGAATTAGCAGGTTGGCAAGATGGGAAGAATGATCTAGGAGACCTTTTAGGAGAGAGAAATCCATTTATAATAAACTGAGTTTCCTTAGAGCTCTATAAGGTATTATGCTTATGTAAAAGACATTTAATTGTGTTATTGGTCAAAATGACAAGCTGCAGTAAAAGCACTTTTATTTAGCACGCTGACCTTGCCTTTCTTTAGAAAAAAACAAGAACAAAGGACATGCAAAATTTGACATGAGGCCAAGATGAGTTGTCATTTTTTCCCTGTTTCTTCACTCTTCCCCCAAGCTCTGCAGTGGCCATCTTGATAAAGAGTCCTGCAGGATTTCAAAGCTCACAGGTTTTTGAAATTTTAGTGATCTTTTAAAGATATTACCCTTGGTTTGGGATTTTGTACAAGGACTATTGTGACTTTAATCAAGAGTAAAGTTTTTGTGTTAATCCTCCTCCCATTTTCCTGTCAAAAGTAGCTACACAAAGCTGTTAATTACCTGAAGAATCTATTTGGAACAGCAAGAAATATCTGTGGGAATTATTTCCCATAGGAGGCGGGGGGGGGGGGGGAACAAAAACCTCAGTCCATGCCACATTCTTGATCTGGATCAGAGAATTGGGTCAAGGGTCATGGACAGTTGGACCCTAGCAGTGGCTGCCCTGGCTTTTAAAAATTTCGTTTGATACCTTATTTGTTAAATCAGTTATTCCATATTTTATTTAGACTTGCCAGTCCAAAATCTGTGGACACTCTAAGGTTATCTGGTTTTAACTATGTACAAAAGACAGATCAATTGTTGTTGTCTTAAAGCTATGAATAATCATGCACAAACTATGTATGTGTGGAGTATCCTGACATTAAAGACTCCCCCTCATACTAAGGTCCCCAAAGGCTTCCCTAGGATAAAAGCACAGCATTTTCTCAGTAAGGCTCATATTACAAAAGCCCATCTAGGACAATAATTTCAGTATTTGAGAATCGCATAATATGCTTTTTTCTTCTTTGTAACTAGAGCTCTCACCTGCCACCAGTATAGTCATGAGGAATGACAGATGCAGAAGCAGTAGGGAAGAAACACTGACCTAATAGACAATTTGAATTGTCAGTCAGAAAACTCAAAACAGATTTCAGATTGTAAAAAATAAATGATGGCACTGTCCTTGAATTACCTAAACACGCATGTAGTGAACATGTAGATTTGTCCCTTAGGCGTGTTGAAATTCTGATATGGACTCATGAACATCAGACAGAAATACTCTATCCACTGAATAAAGTCTATGAAGCACTTCCTTTGTAGAAAGTCCATGAAGCACTCTTTGGATGGCTCTCAGGTCTCCTTAGATGGCTTCTAGGAGTGAGTTTACTTTGCAGTATTTCATCTTATTCTTCACTCCTTGATCAAATATTTGTACTTGACCACTGGACCATCCTCCCTTCATAGCTGCTTGGCTTGTCAAAGTAGTCAGTGGTAGCCAATTTCTATTAGCAGGCTGAGGAAGGTAAAGGAGTGTGCCAGGTCAAATTTTTGACAACTTCTCTGCATTTGTCTGCCATTTTTGGTCTTCTTCATAGCATGTTCAAGGTACCTTATCTCACAGTGGTTGAAATCCAGCTGTACACCGTTGTGTCGTGCAAAGCTGAGGTTGTCATCAGCCGTGGCCTTTTATCACTAGTAAAAAAAAATTAAATTCCTCCCCCTCTCCAGGTTCCAAGACTCCCTAGGGATCCTTTGAGTCCTGGAGAAGCCTTTGGGAGTCTTGGTATGAGGGGGAGTCTTTCAGAATATCACTTTCACTGATATGAGATTGGTGGTGGCAAGGCCCCCAGAGGCTTCTGCAGGGCTAAAATGAACCCACGAAGCCTTGGTACCATGGGGAAAATAGGAAGCATTTAATTAATGATAAAATACCATAGCTGATCACATTGTTAGCCTCATGCAGAGTGCCGTATTTTTCCGTGTATAAGACGCCCCCCTTTTTAACCCAAAGTTAAGAAATCTTAACTTAGCTTTCACTATTCAGCCTCTGGGCTCAGAACGCTCAGACATTATGATTCCCTGTTGAATCCGAGCACTGGCTACAGGCTCCACCTCCAACAAGGTGTGTTCCAGTTGTTCAGCATCAACTGACATCAGTTCCATAAGGCTCGTGGTTGGAGGAAGCTAAGTCTCCTGACTGTAGGAAGCTAAGCCTCGTGATTGAAGTAAGCCTGTTTATCGAGGCAAGGTACGGGCAGTTCTGTTCTCTTTTCAGCTTACTTCTGTGTATAAGATGCCCCTCAATTTTTAGTGTAATGATTTTAGGAAAAAGTAGCGTCTTATACATGGAAAAATATGCAACTGGATTTTGGCAAGTGATTTAAAAGATATATGTTTCAAGAAAAAATACTTTTTTTTCTTTGCTTGTTCAGGATATTGTACTAGTATCCAAACTACGTGGTGAAGGACGCCTTCAAGAATGTGATTTCCCTCACCACCTGCAGGCTAAAATGTTACAGTCCTTTCTATCATCTCATTCCCACACATATTTAAACCAGGTCTCCATGATGTGGTCACAAATGCAAGCTCTGTTTTCAACAGCAAAAACTCATATGTGGCTTCACTTCTACCTCCAACTGACAAGAAAAGAAAGTGTACCAGGCTAGCATAGAAAGTTACGGATTTTCTGTTTGCATAAATAACCTGAATACTTGGTTTCTCATTCTGGGTAACAGGGCTTCTACTGTAAAGTCCTTATAGATAGGAAACTAGCACAGCATGAAGAAGATTCAGAATTATAATCCCCACCTATAGTATGGACTCATTGCTATACCTCAGGGTACTTCATAATTTATATTTGTTCATGTTACTAAATAAGGTAGATTATTTTAATTTATAAAACAAGGTATTGTGGATCTCCTCCTATGTTTCTCTCTTTCTCTTTTCTAGACTACCTGCAGTAAGGACAAGGTGTAGAACCTTTGTAGCTATAATTTATTCGTCTAGAAGCAAAAAGCTTCTTGGACATGCATTTTACCTACTGTGTTGAAGCAGCCAATTTAAACTGGGCCCCTCTGTTCTGGGAAGGAACAAGGCTTTAACTATAACAGGCTCAATATATTCTTGTTTGTTGTGGAAACCTCATCTCCATTCTGGAACTGTCTTGAATTTATCCTGGGTATGGTAACTATGTACATTGTAAAAAGTACCCTATCCTTAGTGGTTAATATGTAAACCCAGTGCTTAGGTACAATTATACTGTGACGAATTGTAGTGTAAAAATATAATAGAGAAACATAAGAAGCCTTTTAGTATGTTACCCTAAATTTTAATTATGTATATAGATATAAATATATAGTTATAGATATGGGATGAAATTGGCATTTGAAGAAAAAGAGCGAAGCGTCAACCCACTTTAGCATTTTTCTTTGCCGATAAATTAACGGGCTGTACACTTACTTTCGTTTCCACCCAACAGGAAAAGATACAATAGCCTTTAACAAATAAAATAGAAGTATTTAGAAGGTTGTAGGTTTTTCAGGCTCTTTGGCCGTGTTCTGAAGGTTTTTCTTCCTAACGTGTCACCAGTCTCTGTGACTGGCCTCTTCAGAGTCACAGAGACTGGCGAAACGTTAGGAAGAAAAACCTTCAGGATACGTCCAAACAGCCTGAAGAACCTACAACAAGCATCGGATCCAGGCCGTGAAAGCCTTCAAGAATACAGTATTTAGAAGCCTTAACACAAACTTTGGATATTCCAATCTATGGAAAAGATACAACAGACCTTAGAAAAAATTAGAAGCATTTCCCAGTACTATTTGCAGGTCCTGGCTACTACTTTTCATGGAGATTTCCACAAAACATTAGCTTTTTCTCTTTCCTCTTTCCTTCTTACTGGTTTTGTTTGCAGAGAAGAATGCTAAAGTTTAGATTGAAGATTCCTTTCGTAGTGTGTTATCTTTCTATATGGAACAAAGGAATGCATAGGAAATTTCACTGTGAGAAATATCTGTTATGCAATATAATAGAAAAGCCTTTAAGTAATATTATTCACAATTTACTACATTATTTTTATTTGACAAGATTGTCTTCCTCTGGTACAATTATAAATCTTTTGCCATTTTTCTTTCATGAAACAAAGAATAAGACTTTATGATCTCTGTCTTTCAAAGGTTGTTGTTGAATTAAGTACTTGTTCGTGTTCCTTCTTAAATAATGCTTATTTAACAGTATATCTTAGCACTAATTATTTTTGGAAGCATTTCCAATATCCTACCACTAAATGAAAATTGTCAGGGTACTGAGTTAAGATGTTGTTGTTTTTCTGTTCTTTTTCCAGGAAATACATGATTTGTTAAAAGACTTTGAACTGAAGTATTGTTATGTGGACAAAAATAAAAGAACAGGTGAGAATCAGACTTGAGCATTCGAATGAACGTTTTATTCAGTTTCTGTAAAATTTATGAGCCAGTATCCTGTTGCTAGTCTCAACTAGAAAGGAGACCCCATAATCAGTTGCTGAATGGTAAGTCAATCCTTATGTAAATCCAGTTCAGTCAATCAATGACCCTTCTCTAGTTGAGGCGCGAGTAATATAATATTGCTCATTGCCTTAAAATGTGCCTGCAAGGCTCTAATTCAGATATAATGTAAAACCGTGGTCTTTTGTCAGGCCTTCAAAAAGTCTTAGTCTGGGACTCCTCATGTGTCTCTACTTTGTACCTTTAGTTTTGGAGGTACAGTATGTGGGTGTGGATGTTCCACAAATCATATTGTACTGTTTCATCTGAACTGGTAAACTATGCTTTGCAGCAAAGCAGGAAGGAATAGAGGGAAATTGAAGAGCATGATAGGAAGAAGGAGAATAAAGTGTTCCCACCTGGGGCCCTGCAATATTGCAGTGATATTCATTCTGCTGCACAGTAGCTTGTTGCATTTGAACTAGTAGGGGTGTGCTCTTTTTTGTGGTGGTGGGGACTCCAACTCTCAGCATTCCCCAAGAATTTTCCAGACAAAATTCTGGGAGTTCAAGCCTACCAAACCCCCACCTGCAGACCCCTACCTTTTTGATCACCTAGAGAAGGGGCCTACCTCTGAGGTGGCACTGACTTCTCGGGCCTTTGCTTCCGGTTATTAATTAAAAACAAAACAAAAGAAAGCTGCCAGAGTTCTTCCGTGGAGTCCGAGTTCCTTGGGAGGTGCTGCCTTCCAGAAGTTTTTCTGTATTGCCCTTGTATGGTTAACTCAGCTGAGGCTTGATTGGTGATTCTGTGTGGTTGTCGGTGGCTTTGCACTGCTGTGATGCAGCTGCATCTTGCCATGCTAACCCAAAGCAACAGAGCAATTGGCAATATCATTGCTTTTGTAAGCATTTGAGTGAACCTCTGAAACTTCTTTAGGTGCAAAGAGTGCCAGTTTCTTGCTAGATCTAGTTATTTCCATTTTAATGAAACACCATTAATTTACTATGGTTTAGTCAGAATTACTTCATCAATCATAGATTCACTTTAAACATACATAACATTTAGTGCAGTTTTTATGGCTGGAGGTGGCTGGAACAGTATACGAAGGTGAACCCATAAAGATTGTTTTTTTTTCTGGAAGTATTAATATGCGCATTCTTGTATTTGGAGTGGCTAATTTTTACTAGTCTAAATCTGTGCAAATCCTGAATCCTATTTATTCCTAGGGTACAGTAGAGAAGTTGGGGAAGTAGAATGATTTCAGTATCACATCTGGCTAAGGGGAGTTGGTGCTCCTGTAAGCATTGCACCACACTTCAGTTTTCAAAGTCTCAGTCAAAGACTGCTGATCCATTTTGTCTTTCTCCTTCTGTTTATGGCATACAGGCTGTGATATTATTGTACATCCTGACTACTGTTAGATATCTGTTACAGTTTGCATTTTTACTATTTGAGATTTTATTATTTATTGTTTGTTTGGAGCTACAAAATATATTGCAACTTATATAATAAAGAAGGCTTTCATAGTATACCTAGACCAAATCTTTAATGATGTTTGAGCAAATATGTACATTTGTGCATGTGTTTAATTGGCATAGCTAAGTTAAATAAGGGACGTGGTGGCGCTGTGGGCTAAACCGCAGAAGCCTGTGCTGCAGGGTCAGAAGATCCGGCAGTCGTAAGATCGAATCCACGCGACGGAGTGAGCTCCCGTCGCTTGTCCCAGCTCCCGCCAACCTAGCGGTTCGAAAGCATGCGAATGCGAGTAGGTTAATAGGGACCACCTCGGTGGGAAGGTAAACAGCGTTCCGTGTCTAAATCACACTGGCCATGTGACCACGGAAAGATTGTCTTCGGACAAACGCTGGCTCTATGGCTTGAAGAGCGGGATGAGCGCCGCCCCCTAGAGTCGGACACGACTGGACAAAAATTGTCAAGGGGAACCTTTACCTTTACCTTTAAGTTAAATAGCTATAACTAAAATAAAATTGTGGGCTTTTTAAAAAGTCTGCCTCTCATGTTTATAATTTATTCAATAAACCTCTTGGACTTGAGGATAGTGTATCATCTGATTATTTAGGCTTGAAATAAAATGTTAACATTTCCAGTTCACAGTGATATCATCTTTCCAGTCAGTTTCACTTCTGCTTGGGTTTCGGTGTTCAATTTTGGTGTTCAGCTCAGATCCTGAAGCTGAGGCTCCAATACTTTGGCCATCTCATGAGAAGAAAAGACTCCCTGGAAAAGACCCTGATGTTGGGAAAGTGTGAAGGCAAGAGGAGAAGGGGACGACAGAGGATGAGACGGTTGGACAGTGTCATCGAAGTTACCAACATGAATTTGACCAAGCTCCAGGAGGCAGTGGAATACAGGAGGGCCTGGTGTGCTCTGGTCCATAGGGTCATGAAGAGTCAGGCACGACTTAACGACTAAACAACAACAAGAAGAAACAGATGATTAATAGGCATTCTGGAATAAAAGATGTTTTCTGTTTTAAACAGTACTTGTAACTGGAGCTTCCTGGAATTGAATTTCTTGAAAAGAGTCAATTGAAATATGATATGTCAGCAATAGCCTTAAAAGGTTATGGTGTGCCAGGCAGCACACTCCGCTTCCACCTGCATCATGGCATTTTTTTTTTACAAATCCCCATGGAGGTGGGGGAGGGGGAGAATGTCTTGCTGAAATGAAATGCTACCTCACAATTTTGCTTAAAATCCCATAACTATAAATCTTTTGAGCTGTTAATATCCTTGCTAATAATTTTAAAGTTTGGGAATTAAACACTTTGAGTATTATTTTTTAAAATCAGTATTTCCTGGCACTGTGAGTTTATAGAATTTAGGACTATTCATAATTAAATTTGGTCAGGATGCTTACATCATAGATTATGTTAAATGGTAGTGTTTATGAGTTTTCACTGGTCTTCTCTGCTGCTCCCCTGCATCCTCTATTGTGAGGAGAGGTAACCTCATGAAATGACTGAGATCCTAAGGTTTAGGTCTCCAGTGGGGAACAGAAATTATGGTGTATCTCGTGGCAACAGCTTTAGAAGGCAGGATATCTGCTCTTCAGTGAGTCAGATACTATAATAATACATGTTTAAAATTCATGTATATTGCGCTACTATAAAGAAACGTCTAAGTAAGAATACACCAGCTTTTCTTTTATACCATGTATTGTTTATGTTGCGACGTACCTTGCTGTGGGCATTGCAAAAGTTGACCACATTGAGATTTTCTTTTTCCAAGACTGTATTGTCGCTAAAGATGAATTGTGGTAACGTGTATGTAAATATGTTGTTTGTTTGCCGCTTTTCAGCTTTTGTTACTCTACTGAATGGTCAACAAGCCCAGAATGCTATACACCAATTTCACCAGCATTCCCTTCGAGGGAAAGAGATATCAGTACAACTTCAGCCAACTGATGCCCTCCTCTGCATTACCAATTTGCCCACCTCCTATACATTGCAAGAGTTTGAAGAGCTGGTCCGACCGTATGGCAATGTTGAGAGATACTTCCTTATTTATAGTGAAGTCACAGGCTATTCAAAGGGCTATGGCTTTGTGGAATACATGAAAAAGGATTCAGCGGCTAAGGCTAGGTTGGAGCTTCTAGGAAAACAGATAGGTGCAAATATACTATTTGCCCAGTGGATGGATGTTAACCAATTAACTTCAAAACTCATACATTCAAAGTGCCTTTGTGTGGAAAACCTCCCTGTAGACTATACCGATGCAGAGGAGCTGGTGCAAACATTATCACCTAAGCACAAACCTGTGTTCTGTCAGGTATGTAAAAATGTATTTATTTTGAAGATCTGCATTTGCAGACTTTATGGTTTGACTACACTGTTTCCATGGATTTACCTTTGTTCGGTTTACAACTTAATATGTTCAAACTAGAGAATGATTGTGCTATTTGCAACGGTTCTGGTTGTCATGTAAAGGTTTTATTAGGTTTGGCTAGCCTCTGTTAAGTCATCTGGAGACTATCTATCTATCTATCTATCTATCTATCTATCTATCTATCTATCTATCTATCTATCTATCTATCTATCTATCTATCTATCTATCTATCTATCTATCTATCTATCTATCTATCTATCTATCTATCTATCTATCTATCTATCTATCTATCTATTTATTTATTTATTTATTTATTTATTTATTTATTTGCCACCCACACTACCCAAAGGCCTCTGAGTGGCTTACAACAATTAAAATACAATAAAAAAGATAAACCAGTTAAAATACAATTAAAATATATACTCTAAAAATTGCCATCAGGACCCATAGTTGATATTATTTCAAATAAAGTCTTCTGGAACAGGAAGGTTTTGACCTGGCACCGAAATGTCATCAACGCCGACGCCAGACAAATCTCAGTTGGGAGGGCGTTTCATAGTCTGGGGGCAGCTGCCGAAAAGGCCCTTTGTCTACAAGCCGTCCCTCTTACCTCCTTGAGGGACGGCTCTTTCAGAAGGGCCCCCTGGCTAGATCTTAACTGCCAAGAAGGCTCATATGGAAGGAGGCAGTCCTTCAGGCATCCAGGGCCCAAGCCGTTTAGGGCTTTTTATGTCAAAACAAGCACTTTGAATTGGGCCCGGGCAGTAAAGGGCCATGTGGATCACTGCTCTGTATAGTCCACTTCTCCCCAGCATTTAAAGAATTGTTGTTTTATGGAACTTCAAAAGAATGTTTAAACTTTCATTTATAAATCTGGGGTCCCTGATTTTTTTTGAGGAGGGGTAAGGAAAAAAAAGTAACAACATTCCTTTATTGTATAAAAATATTGTTCTTGTAGAATCCGAAATAATCTCAATTTGGAAATAATTACTAAAAAAAGAAGATAATTTGCCAGCCCTGCATCTGATGAATCAGACTCTAAAAGTAATCTTATGCCATAATAAATCTGCCTGTCTTTTATGTGCTACAAGATTTTCTGTGGCATTTTACTGAAACACATTAACCCTACTGTCCCTCTGGAAAATGGAAAATACCAGGAAATGTAGCATCACTTTTTGAAAGGGGCCAGAAATTATTTGACCATTTAGTGCTTCTAGTTCATAGGAGAAGTTCCATAGCTTTTTTCATTCTCTTTGTTTCAATTATCTTTCATTCTTTTTCAGATACACTCGAAGTTTATTCTGTTACAGGCTGACATTCACATGTTATTTTTCTAAATATTTTCACAATTTTATTTATATAGAACTGCTCTCATGCAATATTTCTTCTCTAACCTTTGGCAGTACCTGTATTAGTATCTGATAATGTGTGGAGAAATTATTTACTGCTTTATCTTTTCATCTGTATTTGGCATTTGGATACATCTTAGGAGCATTCTGATTTGCAAGCGTTGTTTGCCAGGAATCTTCAATCCATGTTGATAGAATTTGCACAGGTGGATTATATCTATTTATGTTTTTATATTGTTCCGGAGTTATTTGATAGGACAGAATGAACAGGTGCTGCATGTTTATCAAAAGGAAACAGCTCTTAGTTGGCTTAAAACAAGCTCTGACAAACTTTGTTTCTTGTCTAAAAATTAGCCTACAAGTAAATGATTTTGATTTGGTTACCGTAGAACAGCAAACATTTGTGTCAATAAGAGTTAGTTCCAATTGGAAAAGTTGTGATAGTCTGTACAAACATATACAGAAAAAAGAGAGAAAGCAATAGAAAACAAAACCTTAAAGAATAACTATTATATTTCAATGTAAGTTTCTGTGGATATAGTCTCTTTTTGAGACATATTAGAGTGAAGCAAAACCACAGGTTATGCACAGGGTAGACACATGGGAAAGATTAGCACGAGGACAATAGCACTGTTGTCACAAGTAATTACCAGAAAGAATGTTACTTTTGAAGAATAGGGCCATACTTGCTATGAGGAGTACAGTGGGAAGAGCCTCAATCAACAGTAATTGTGCGGTATGGTGTATGTCCACTTGGAGAGCTCATTACTCTGTACTGGGGTTTCCAAACTTTAGACCGTGAGGGCCACACTAGATATCTCCAACATTTTTGAGGGCCAAAGGAAAAGGAACATGTCCATATGTGCAGCCACACACACACGCACACGCACACCATGCACAGATGCCCATACACACGCCCTTTATGTGCATGGGCTGAAGGGAATGGGCTGGATAAAATGGCAAGGCAGGCCAGATGTGGCCCACGGGCCATAGTTTGGAGACCCCTGCTCTATACAATCAAGCAGCAGTTGATCAGTTTCCAGAGTCTAATCCATAAACAGGATTATGAATTAATATATGTAGTGAGCTAAGAGTTCTTGGTAATATTTAGTCCTTTTGAAGTGCTCTGTTACTTATGTATGTATCTTAGCTGTCTCTCCTTCCAATCTCTTTTTGTAGTTATTTTCTTCTACAACAGTCATTTGTAGGACATTTCCAGAGTGTCCAGGATATCTGTTCTGAAACAGGTTGTTGTTTGTTGCCATATTTTATATCCGACTTATTTGCTTGCAAAGTGATTGTCATGTTTGTCCTATGCAGACAGGCACTTACGCCCCTAATGTATTGATGTTGTTATTTGTTTTTTGCTACTTTCTTGTTTTGTGTTACTTGCTGTAAACCGCCCAGAATGGCCTTGGCTGCCAGATGGTTTGTATATAAATTAAATAAATAAATAAATTGCTGGCAAAGGATGGCAAAAATCATACTAGCAGATTAACAAGTGAACGAGTCCCTGATGTTGTGAGTGACATTGTTGGGGACTGTAATTGTGCAGTGGGGCATATGTCCATCTTCTGGCTTCACAACAATGTCCAGTAAGTGCATCTGCTCTATAGACTGGATCAGACTAAAGTTAATGTTAGCATGAGCATTACTGAAGTTCTCACGGAATTTCTATGGTGCTTCATTTCTTTGGGTACAGATAATAAAAATGTCATCAATATATAGAGGAGTAGTTTGTGAGCACAGCAGTTAAGAATGTGTTGTTTCGGGTTGGTCATAAGTTTATTTGTATATTGTGATGTCATGTGAATGCCCATGGCTGTTCCCTTAATCTGAAGCTAGATGTGGTTGTCAAAGATGAATCATTTGTGTGTGAACAAAGAGTTCAGAAGGCAATGGCTAGGTGATATTTGGCCTCATTCGAGATGATATTCCTGATGGTGTTGAGGGCATCTAGATTCATAGATAGTGATGGTGTCATCAGGGAGGTCTTTAGTTGATTGCAACTTTCTCAAAAATTCTGTAGCTAGGTGCATTGGTAACATACTTTGAGAATGGAGCCTAAATAGCCAGACACTCCAACAATAATAGTATTGATATTTGATACGGTGGGGCTACTCATATGTTTTCCAATGTAGTTATCCCCCTTATTTTAAATATGTTAATTGTATTATTGAGCATTGCAACATTGCTGGTGCATAGCATCAGTATCTAATAAGTAACCCTTACTTCACATTAATTTATCATGTAATAACATCGTGCTTGCCCTATCCATGTGTGTGTTAAGGAATACTGGGACACAGAATCTACTGAGAAAAGTGAAACTTAATTGCAGTGCTCCAGAAGAATGTATATGATGAATCATACCTTCTGGGTGTTCCTCTAACAGCGCATTCATCTTGCCAACTGAAATAAAAACACGTAGTTGTTTTGCTCTGATAATGTTTCTGCAATATTGTAAAAGAAGCAATGTCAGAAGCAAACAGTTTCCTATGCATCAGCTAAAAACTGAAGTGTTAAACTCAACTGAATTTCACTATTCATAGTTTTTTAAAAATGTTTTGTCAACAAAATGGTATTTGAAAATAATTAGTATTCTTTTGTTATAGGGAAGAAATATAAACAGCAATCATATCCGTGATTGATAACTAATACCCACTTTAATCCTGCCTCTTAAATATCCATAAAATAGCTGTCAAATGTGTTTCATAGCTTACATTCTTCATGAGATTAGATAGTGGGGCCATAGTAATTCAAGTACTACAGTATGGCTACCATCTGCAAAATATTTGTGTATTAAATGTAGCTTGAAGAAGGAGTGATCTGCAATGTTAATTCTGTCTTGGAAATGCTGAATATTTTGCACATGCAGTTTAGTGGGGTGTAGTAATATAGTGATGTTTCAAACAGTTGCTAGAAATGTGTATCTTATTCATTATATTATGAAATGTCTCTGCAGCTTGCTCAAGAGGAAGATAGCTCTGTTGGTGGCTTTGCAGTAATTGAGTATGAAACGGCAGAGCAGGCGGAAGAAGTACAGCAAGGCACAGATGGTTTGACTATCAAAGAGAAGAGTGTTCATGTGTCTTACTGTGCTCCTGGAGCTGCAGGACGCAGCACACTTGCTACACTTATAGCAGCACAACGCATGGTAAGAGAATTTCTACCCCCAAAGGAAAGGTGGGAGTGGTATATTGTTATGACTGTTATCTCTGGGCACAGCAAGCCGATGCTGAGATATCTGTCATTAAATGTAGCTCTGTCATGCCAATTAATTCTCTTAAAAAGAAACAGCAACACAATTCCTAAGTTCTGTTTGTTCAGCAGCCTGCATGCAAGGCTTGTTCTGCTTGCAGTTATTGCCAAACATTTGGAATTGCTATGAGCTAAATCTATAAATCACTTCTGAACTTTAAAACAATGACCTCTGTATCTATCCTTAGTATGTTCTTATTGATGGATTTAGCTTAGCTGTTGACCTATCACAATCCTTTTGTCCGATATATTAAAGTAAGCCAAATATCCAGAATCTGTGGAGAATACAGAGTGAAAGGGCACACTTGGTATCTGATTGGTAGTAGCAGAGTCAGATTCATGGACAGGAGCCCCTGCATATTAGTGAATAGTGTCATACTATTTTAAAAAACACACTACAAAACAAAATGCAACATCAATGGCATAAGTAAACACACATTGAAGAAGAACAGACTGGGGTTTACCTCCTTGTTTTACCATGCTTTTCCACCTGGCTGTCACCAGACTTTGATGTGTACCTACATTTTCCTCTCCCAGTGAGAGCCAAGAGGGGGCTGCTTTGTCAGAAAACAGTTGAAAAGAAAGTTTCAGCAAGCATGTCATAATGTTTGGTGAAGGATGGGCTCTGAGCTGTTTCTCTTAGTTAAAGCCGCTGCTGGACTTAGTTCCACATGTGTTTGGTTGCTTGTTTGCCTGGAGCTGTCTGCCAGATCAGTTGACTCTTAACATCAGGCATATGTGGTGCTAAGTGGAGAGATTCTTCTATATGGTGCAGGTTGAAGTGCATCTAATACATATTTACTGTCTCCACATGTACAGCTCCAGTGGAAGAACACTGAATTTAAAAAAAGATGAGGAACTAATGAGGAAGGAAGGGGAATGTGCAAAAGTGTTTGAATGAGTGGCAATGGCAGCTATTGAAAGTTCTGATTAATGTCATTGTACCTAGTGGTGGTACAAGTGGTGGCGCTGCGGGTTAAACTGCTGAAGCCTTTGTGCTGCAAGGTCAGAAGACCAGCAGTTGTAAGATCGAATCCACGCAACGGAGTGAGCCCCCGTCACTTGTCCCAGCTCCCGCCAACCTAGTGGTTTGAAAGCATGCTAAATGCAAAAATGCGAGTAGATAAATAGGTGCCACCTCGGTGGGAAGGTAAACGGCATTCCGTGTCTAGTCATGCTGGCCACGTGACCACAGAGGATTGTCTGCAGAGAAACGCTGGCTCTATGGCTTGGAAACGGGGATGAGCACCACCCCCTAGAGTCGGACACGACTGGACAAATTGTCAAGGGGAACTTTACCTTTTTATTTAGTGAAACACTTAAGAAATCTACTTAATTTTGTCTTAGTCTAAAGATAAAATTAAAGGTACATTTATGCTATGTAGTCACTTTGGTTAAGGGTTTTCATAGATCAGTTTAAGGTGCCTTATGTATTGCAGGCACAAATAAGCTTTTATAATACAGTGGTGCCTCGCTTGACGAGGATAATCCATTCCAGCGAAATCGCTGTAGAGTGAAATCCTCGTCAAGCGAAATAAAAAAGCCCATTGAAACACATTGAAAACCACTCAATGTGTTCCAATGGGCTAAATACCTCAGTGTCCAGCGAAGATCCTCCATAGGTTGGCCATTTTCCGATGCCTGTGCAGCGAAAAATCCATCCTAAAGCACAGTGGGGAGCCATTTTACACAGCGGGTGGCCATTTTGAAACCTGACAATCACCTGTTTTGATCGTTGTAATGCGAAGAATCAGTTCCTGAAGCAGGAAACCGATCATTGGGAAGCAAATTTTGCCCATTAAAACATCGGTTTGCGGTCGCAAAAGCGATCACAAAAACCTCATTGTCAAGTGGATTCGTCGTTTAAAGGTGTAATCGTTAAGCGAGGCGCCACTGTACATTTAATTCAGGTGGTATACCCACCTTACCGTCTTTCATGTAAGATTGTCCAGAAGTCTCAGATTGGGAAGTAAGGTTGCTTGCTTTTCAATGTTCTGAAGTGCTGCTCTTTGCCGTAACCATTAGTAAGTACATGTGCAATGACAAAAACAGTCATGGTTGCAATAATAGGAACACTATTCTATGGGAGCTTATAAAGTTCTGAATGTGTTTAGTCTCCTATAGTGCTGCTAAATTGTGTTTCATGAAATGCAGCATTTACAAAATAAAATTTATCCTCCCCCCCTTCTTATTTGTCCTTTATTCAAGATGAGGAACAACAGAAAAGGGTTGCTTCCAGAGCCAAATGCGCTGCAGATTATGAAAAGCTTGAGCACACCAGCAATGTTACAAATGTTGTTACAACCCCAACTACATGGATGTCTTAATAAACTTGGTAAGCTTTAAAGTATGTACTCTGAAGTTCAGTGGTGTCTTTTTGTTGGCAATTTGATAGTGCAACAACTTCAGCTTGAAGTGGATAGGAGAAAATAAGAGTGATCATCTAGTCAGATCTATTCCCCTAATCCACTATATTTGTTTATTATTAGCATGAAACCATCTTAAAAAGTGTTGTACTGCCTTACTATGTAATGCTATATGACACTTTAAGATATCCCTGTTTTGATAATGTATATATTGTATCTACAGTACTTTAATAAACCTTGGATCCTACTGTTCAGCTTCTTGGGCAAAGCACCAGGGCTTAGACCTGCCTGTAAATCATACCCCAATGAGAAAGTCCTGCACTGTCATCTCAGATGGGTGGAGTCCTCTACAAAATTTCTGTGCTGATGAATAGGGATATGACATTTAGAGTCTTCCAGTTAGCATTCAAACAGATTTTTTTTTTTTACCTTGGAGCTAACCTGGAGTTAGACCACAGAACCTTTGAGCTAGGCCTTTCTACGCATGAGAAAAATTGATGTGTCTGTAGGATTGGGTCTGCCAGGTGGAACTCCCAGAATGGAAGCTGGAGGCCAAAATATCTGAATGGTACATTCCTAGTAAAGAAAGCTACTTTGCAGTGGTTTAGAATTAAACTACATGTTGTTGCATGAAGTTTTATGTGTTCACACCTGGATCTACCACAGTCATGTATAAAGTGAAGGGGGAGATTTGATTTCTGAGAGCAAAAAGGCTTGACGTTGACTTGTGCAGGTTCTTGGCCTGCTGGTAGCTTCCTCCACTGCAGTCTGACTTCTCGCATCACTTTTCCTTCAGTTGGACTCTCATGTCAGAATTGAGCCCTCGGGGGAGAAGAGTACACTTGGAGAGAGGTTGCAGGGAGGTAAGCCGTAAGAAGGAATCATGCTTATCACTCATATGCCCATTTTGCTTCTTAAATCAGGCCCCCTCCTCTTGTATTTTTGCATGACTGTGGCTGATCCATCTTCAGGCACCTGAATTTTCTCCTTCCATGTCTTATTTAACCTTTAAACATTCTCCATGTTTTGCAGAGTTGGGCTCTAATAATAGAAATAAACTCTGTAGTTAAGCCTGATTGTTCCTATGATGGGTTTAATTGTTCTCTGCTACTTGCTTTACTCCTTTATGATTGTTTCTCCTGTGCTGAGCCTCTTGTTCTCCAACCCTTGCTGATCCTAAGAGAGCTGTCCCCATGAATGCTAAATTCACTCAGGAATCTTTGGCAAAGGACTTCATTAAAAACTGTTTGATAGTCTGGGGTTTTACTGTGTCACCCCTATCTCTGTTCCTGTTTCCTCTACTTTTGCTCTCAAAGAACTTCAAAAGGATTGCTTGTTTTGCTCTCAACAGGACTTGTTTTTCTGTTTGATAATTATAGAATTAACGTCTTTTGTTATTAACCCAAATATCCATGCTTGCACACCTTGCAGCTTTTGCAGCATCTGGATAGATGGCTTGCATATTGTTTTACCATTAGAAGTAAGACATAAATTTTATCAAACTTTCTCTAAGTTATAGTTATACTTCTAACTGGGGGAACATTTTCATTCTAAATGGGAAGAATTATCTTTATTCAAGGATTTTGCATTGCCATCATTGCAGTTGGGTGTAGGTAGGCAGGAACATCCCCATGGTACCTGAGAGGAAATACAGTACACTATTTTGCCCATATGTTATGACATGCCAAAGTAGATCCCATGTGAATTGCAAGCAACTCTCAGGCATACCAGTTATTTATAAGTCTAGTCAATGCAAAACATTTGGAAAAGGTAAATGTAATGTAAAATTCATCTTTGGTAATTCATTTTACCATAATGCATCGCTGTGCTATAGATTTATAATAAATCTGGCAATTTATTATGTTTTCTAAAGCAGTTTTCGGAGCGCCCATGAGCGTACCCCACCTTGTAAGTCCATCAATCAGCCCAGCCTTTATGCACTTGAATAAAGTTCATCAGGTATGTTTGTAAATTGATATAAAATGTGTTGAATCAACATTTGATCAGAGTTCACTTGCCACTCAAGCAAAGTTTCAATTATATTAAGCATCATTGACTTACAAAATAATAACAATAAGGTACTGTTGAATCTGTAATTCAGAATGAGGTGCTGAGTTATCAGTGCATTTATTTTCCATTCTTAACAGCAAGATCAGCTGCTTGTATCATAAGATGATATTGCCCCAAATCCTGTTGCTTTGTATAGTAAATTGCATTAGAATAGACCCGTTGAATCAATGGGAATTTGGTAAATTAGTCCTTTCAAAAGCTCTGTTGACTCAAATGGTCCTACACTAGCTGCAATTTATTTTAGCATAGTAAGGTATAGTTAAAGTAGGCTCATTTGAATCAATGGAACCTATGAAGGACTCTACACACACCCCTTGATTAAACAGGCCTGCTCTAAACAACAAGATTTTGGCTGTTGCTTAACTTCTATAGTTTGCTCATGAAGGGAAAAAAGGATAGATGGATTGCCTTAATGTCTTCATTAAACAATAGATGTAAGGAAGGGAGTCCTATAAAAATAAAGCATATTTTTGTTAGTTAGATTCCCAACATATGCCCTTATTTTGAATTGTCTGAGACTTCTGATGCATTATTGAAGTATTAGGAAATCTTGAGATACAGTGGTGCCTCGCATAACGTTTGCTTCGTTTAACGTTTTTTTCGCTTAACGTTTATTTTTTCAGAGTCAGATTGTGCTTCGTATAACGTTTTTCCCTATGGGCGATTTTCGCATAGCGTTTTTGGGACCATGCTTCGCTTAACGTTTTTTGTTTTAGGTCCCCTGCTTCACTTAACGATGTTTTTGTTTTCAATTTAAAAAGTGTCTTAGAAGGGTCCAAAACGGTTCTAAATGCTTGGATTCGTTAGAGGACCCCTTAAGTCATGTGCAAACCTGATTTGGCTTTGATCTGACGTTTCGTTAATTTTTTGTGAATTTTTGTTTTTTGGCCCATAGGAACCAATGGACCTGTCAAAATCTGACAGCTCCATGCTTTCCTATGGGGGAGAAAACAATTTACAAAAAATTAACGAAAGTTCAGATCAAAGCCAAATCAGGTTTGCACACAACTTAGGGGGTCCTCTAACGAACCCAAGAATTTAGAACAGTTGCTGAGTCTTCATTAATTTTTTGTGAATTTTTTCTTCCCCCATAGGAAATAATGGAGCTGTCAGATTTTGACAGCTGTCAAAAGTTGGGGGAAAAAAATTCACCATTAATTAACGAAAAGTCAGATCAAAGCCAAATTAACTTTTGCATCCGTTTTAGAGGGTGCAGAAGCTAATCCAAGCATTTAAAACCATTTTTGACCCTTTTATGACACACTTAATTTTGCAAAAATTGACTTCGCAAAGCCATTGAAACGTATTGAGTCAGCTACAATACATTCCAATGGAGGATACATTGTATCGTATAACGATGTTTCCTATGGGTTTTTTTGCTTAAGGACGGCAATCCGTGCCTATTGGAACGGATTAACCGGTTTCCAATGCATCTCTATGGGAAATGGTGTTTCGCATAACGATGTTTCGCATAACGTTTTTTTTTGAACCAATTAAAAACGTTATGCGAGGCACCACTGTATATTATTTGAGCTGTGTTAATAGCCAGCACTATTTTTAAATCTCAGTGGGTAGAAGAAGAATAGAAAACAGGTACAACATACCTCATTAAAAGCATCATTAAAACAAAATATTCTAACCTATTCGCTTTGCAAATTCATGTACCTGTAAGGCAGCATGAATGCTTATACACCTTTTCTCATTTATTTAGATGTCTGCTGAAGCTTCTGTAATTTTGCAGGGGGAGTTTAAACCATAAGAGAGAATAATAGGTATTTAGATACTAGATTTCCATGTTAATTATTCAAAGAGTTCTTCCGGCTCTTTATTATGTAGACTTCTTGTAAATACACACCAGTTAACTGTGTGGTGGCAGTGTTTTTTTGTGCTGGAAGCAAAGACTGAAGACATGTGCATCACATGCTTGCATTTCTCTTACTAACTCTTTTGCTGGTATATGCTGTTAGTGTTAATCTTCCTGTGATCTTGCCAACTGTTTACTACTTCTTTGCAAAGGAAAATACATGTTTTTGTTTGTCTCATGGTAGAAGGGGAGGCATGTTTTACTTAGCAAGAGTCTAACAGATGAGGATCAGTTGCTGTCCTGGACTAACTGTTCCACAGTGAACAAAGATGGGTCTTTACAAAAGAATCACACATGGATTATTAAAGGAAAATTTTCTCCTTTTCATTATTCATTAAAGTTAAGCCCAGAACATTAATTTAGTATCCATATAATGAGCTGTATGTTCTCACTTCACACATTTGGGGCACCCTTCTTGGGAAAAAAAATATTTTTATATGCTAGTGCTAACAAAACTGCTTTCCATAGCTTTCTTGGAACACCATGTTTTTCTGGAATTGGCAGAAGGAATTGGCAGCACACTCTGTGTTTACTAGCTGAACAATAGTTTATCTTGAAAAAAATACCACCTATGTGTATTCTTCCTTTGAAAGACATGTACATGCATACAAAAATGCATAATACATACATGAGTAGGAAGACCAAGTGTTGAACTCCATTATACAAGGATGATGGGAGCTGTAATCTGGCAGGGTATGAAGGGCCAGAGGTTCCCCATCCTTGACCTACAATTTCAGTACTGTACCATTTTTGAACAAATATTTACGGAACAGCCACCTTAAATGTTGTGACCTAAGTCCTGTTGCCAACCAGACTAAACCCATAGGCTGAAATCCTGTTGCTTAGTGTAATGAGTTGCACCTACAGTAGGTTCACTGATTCAGTGGAATTGATGGAGGAATTAACTCATCAAATCTCTACTGATTCAATTTTTAAAATTAGTATTTTATTTTTATTTTTATTATGTTATTATTGCTATTATTATTAAAAATATAAAATAAAAATAAAAATAACTCAAAATATAACAACAACAACAACAACAACAACAAACATAATCATCATCATCATCATCTCTACTGATTCAATGAGCCTACTCTAATTGTGACTTAGGGTGCTAAGCATCAGGACTTCAGTGTTTGAATCAGCTGCTGAATTGTATGTCAACCTACATTCGCTCTAAGCTGTCCTTATGTGCAGAGCTCCATCAAGGCTGTGCACTGGCAGCTGGTATTCCTGCCGTTTAGTTCTGATTTCAGCTGGAACCACCCCCCCAATGCATGAATGGGCAAGGCTCCCACGCAGGGACTGAAAACTCCTGTTGATTCATTGAGTCTACACTTGTTTTGATTAGCAAGTGGATATAGACCTTTGAGAGGAAAAATGATTGCTTTATGGCAATTGAATTGAAGTATTATAGAGAAAATCCATACTAGAATGCAGCATCAGTTAACAATGGAGAAAATCTCTTTGAATTTGTTTTACTTCCCCCCCCAATATTATGTTTTGATGTACTTAGTTTATGTATTTATATAGTAATGTAATTTTTGAAAATATTAGAAATTTCTAGTTTTATTATTAGTCCCAACTAAAATAGATGCATTAACTCAATGCAAATTAGTTTTTGAACACATAGTATGGCTAGTTTTGTGATTGTTAAATAAAGATTCTGTTACGTCTTTATATATTTCTCAGTATATATTTAAACAATTATCTCTAAACATCACTGAAAACTAGCTGAGGTCTATGTTGTGCTATTTAGGAATACCCTTATTTTCCTCATGGATTTTTGTTTTCTGAGCATATGCTATTAACCGAGCCCTATGAGGACCGACCAAAAGAACTGGACATGTTTAACCATGAGAAAAGAAGACTGAGAGGAGATGTAATAGCACTTTTCAAATATTTGAAACGTAGTCATACAGAGGAGGGGCAGGATCTGTTCATGATCATCCCAGAGTGTAGGACATGTAATAATGGGCTCAAGTTACAGGAAGCCAGATTTAGGCTGAACATATCAGGAAAAGCTTCATAACTGTTAGAGCAGTATGACAATGGAACCAATTACCTCAGGAGGTGGTGAGCACTCCAACACTGGAGGCATTCAAGAGAAAATTGGACAATCGTCTGTCAGATCTGCTTTGACTTGGATTCCTGCATTGAGTGGGGGGGTTGGACTCGATGACTTTATAGGCCCCTTCCAGATCTAAGATTCTGTGATTCTATGATTTGTCATGCTGTTTGTGGGCTACCCATAGGGATGTGGTTGGCCTTCATGGGAGTAGATACTAGAGTAGCATTCTTCTGCACATTCTTACAAACTCTGCCTGGCCTTAGGAAACTGACTGCTATTCACTTATGTTTGTTACAAAACTGTTTGTGCAGTGCTAGAAGACTGCTGTGGAAAATGGCTACCGTCCTTAATTACAGATATACAGTGAGTGACCTGTGCCAGAAGTTGTAATTCTATGTACATCTGTCATAGCTTTCCCTGGCTGACCAATGGAATTCTGGATATTTGGAAAGCAAGGATATGATCCTAATTGCCAACATCTATATGAAAGGAATTCCCTATTTGCATTTTTATTTCTCAGAATGCTGAGTAATGCTGCTCCCAAATATAATTTATTTCATTTTTCTTTTCCAATTGACAGGGACCAGTTCTTGGAAATCCATCAAGTTTGGTGCTACAGAATCTCTCCCATCTACAGGTGCCGCAAGTAGCAAAGACTGAAAATATTCAAACAAACACTGTGAGTTGAGCAACATAGACTGTGTATAAGATGGTAGTAACTATCTTTTAAACAGTCATTATGCATAAGATTTTCTAAAGTGGCAATCTTCCTCCTGAACACTAGTCTTCCCACCAGAGTCTGGAACTCCCTCCCACAGAAGGCCAAGCTGGCCCCATCTTTGCTGTCTTTACACAGGCAGGCAAAGACATTTCTCTTCAGGCAGGTTTTTCCTTAGTAAGCAACTGTCTAGGAGACAATAAACAGGCTGGTTTATATTTTGTTTCTTCTAAATCTGTTTTTAGTTAGTCATGTTTTTTCCTAATATTTTTATTAAAATGTTATTAATTTTGTCTTTATATTTGAATAACTTACTGTTTTTAGCTTTTAATATTGTGTTTCAAATTATGTAAGCCACCCTGAGTGCTTTTTTATGAGAAACGTGGGGTGAAAAGAAAAAATAAATAATACATGCTGTCTTTCTGCTACAGATACAATATTATTTTCTTTCTTTGGTCAATTTTCTGTTATCAAATAGTACTGTATAGGGTTAATGTATTTGCGAAGGCTTTCACGGCCAGGATCTAATGGTTGTTGTGGGTTTTTTCGGGCTCTTTGGCCGTGTTCTCAAGGTTGTTCTTCCTGACGTTTTGCCAGTCTCTGTGGCCAGCATCTTCAGAGTGCTGTCCTCTGAAGATGCCGGCCACAGAGACTGGTGAAATGTTGGGAAGAACAACCTTCAGAACATGGCCAAAGAGCCCGAAAAACCCACAACAACCAGTATAGGGTTAGGTTTTTTTTAAGTATCTGCACTTGAAAGGTTATGGAACAGTTTAGCAAAATATTTATAGCAATAAACAATACTTCTGTGCTTATTTGCAGAAACCAAGTCTGCTTGGAGAACCTCCAGCAACATTACTTCAGGCAGTGCTAGGAATGGGCACTGTACCACATGTGACCACAGATGTGGGGAGCCCAGGAGAAGCACGCAGCTGCAAGTGCCATTTTGTTTCCTATTGTAGTTAAAGTGCTAATTTTGGGGGGAGATGCACCTCTGTATAATGTATCTATAATTATGAAGGTAGCCATTTAAGAAGCACGCTCAAGTTCTCCTGCATCAGCCATGGATGCTTAGTGACTTCTGTCTTATGGGATGTTGTGGCTATTTTCTGTTTAACACCCGGAGGCTAGTAGCTCAGTTTTAGAAAAGGTAAACAATTTCTCAAGGAAGTGGGTAGTGGGAATGATGGCCACAGGATTTTTGGCTGTAGTTGTCTTCAGTTGTCCCCAAACTTCACAAACACCAGTGGATTAAAACCCTCTTTCTTTTAATGCCCAAAGTTGTTATGTGCCAAAGATCAACATATCTTAAATTGTAGCTCTTTGTACTTGTAAATAGTAGCTTCTGTTTTTTTCTCTGTAATTTATATTTTAGTGAGGAAAACATGGTACAGTGGTGCCTCGCATTACAATCGCTTCGTTTAACAACGAAATCGCATTACAATGAACTTTTTGCAATCGAAAAAAGGTTCCTATGGGGGAATTTTGCTTTGTGATGATCGGTTCCCTGCTTCGGGAACCGATTCTTCGCAAAAACGATGATTTTCCAACAGCTGACTGGCGGTTTCTAAATGTCCGCCGGGTAAATAAAATGGCTCCCTGCTGTATTTAGGGACAGATTCCTCGCAAGACAGGCAGCGAAAATGGCTGCCCTATGGAGGATCTTCGCTGGACAGTGAGTTTTAAGCCCATCGGAACGCATTAAACAGGTTTTAATGCTTTTCTATGGGCTTTTAAATTTCGCTTTACAATGTTTTCGTTCTATAGCAATTTCACTGGAACGAATTAACATCGTAATGCGAGGCACCACTGTATTTCATTCAGAGCAAGTATAACGATTTAATATATAAATCTGCTTATAAAAGTAACAATTAGAGATGGGGGTATTTGTATTCGTATATGAATATGAATATCCCTGCACAGGTGCAAATAATGAGGGCCCGGCCACCATGGGGCCAGACTGTCCACTCACAATTGCTGCTGCTGGCTCCATGGTGCCTTCCTATTGTGCCATTGTCCGCGACCGATTACCAACCAAGCTTCTCTGCTTGGTTGGAGAGTGGCTAATCTATTGCAGAGATAGATAACAACCCTCATTATTTCCACCTGTGTCGGGATATTCGTATTCCTACACGAATACCCGCATCTCTAGTAACAATGTTAGACATAGGATTTATAAGCAAAACTCTGTTTGAAGGGTACTGTTGAGCAACATGACCATAACAACAAACTTCACAGTAATCTGGTATCTCTCTTTGTTTTAATTGAGATAGAAAATTGATACTTGACTATAGTATTAGAAAGACTTTTTAACATAAACTTAGTCTGCCATTTTATCAGGTCATACTAGGAGTCTGATCCTGTTCACTTGGGTTTAGTCACTGTCTCGTAAGTTAAGTCTTTTTCTCCTGCCAGCTAAGCCTCCAGCCTAACCATCTATCTAGAGGTTTGACTATTTTCAACCACAGAGATCTATAATTTAAGATATGTTGATCTTTCATATTGATATGATGAGGCAGAAATGTTGGCATGGGATAGAATTATTCTTTAAAAAATGACTATTTTTAAAAAGTCTGGTCAAAGAATGGTTTCATATCATATCCTTTTTCTGGAGTTGGCGGAAGGCCTCTTTTGTGTTTAGAACTGCCCACCTAGTAGTCTTACTGAGTGAATAGCCTTTTAAAAATTTGATATTGTGAGGACCTTTGGAAGATGCCCATCACTATGTGAACTATACTGGGAAATCACTTTGTTCCATTTTGACATGTAATTGTCCTTATATATAACTCATGTAACACTTAGGGCATAAAATGGAGATGAATACAAAGGTGAAATGAAGTTAGGCCAGGGTTTAATAAGAAGTCAGACACACTATACATTGCACAGAGTAACAGTGGGTGCACCTGAGTATTTATGGCTCACCAGCCCTCACAGAAATCTTTTACTTAATCACATGAAATTTGCTTTTGAAGGCTTTGAAGTTTGCCGTTTACTGAGTTTAGGCAGTGGCCCTGCAAATGAAGGATCTCATGTCCGGACACAAAGCTGACTTCATTTGCTATTCAAAATGATATCTTCTGTAGTCCAAATTACAACTATGTTGAGAAGGTATCTTCCTCTGTGAAATAGATGCTGTAGCGTTACTATTTACAAACTATGTGTATACATGCCTCTTCAAATATGATACTGTGAGGGCTGCTTGATCACAAAAGCATGAAGGGAAATTAAGCTGGATAGTATTTGTTTTTTCTGTGTAGCTCTCTCTGCATATACAAATAGGTTTTTAAATCTAAATGTAAAATGGTCCTAGTACTGTGGTGTTGGATGGTTCTGAATGGAAAAGTAGGATTTAAAATCCACACACATCTTTAAGAGTGCTGTGTTCGTCTGGCAGGGCGAACAAACTATCAAAATATATTAATTGATAATTTAAGTGACACACAACTTGTCTTCAATAGTATTTAAGGAGATAACTGATCTATTGCCTTAATAAATTAATAAATGATCAAAATTACATGAACCTGAATATTTCAGAGAGCACTAGTAGCTCTGTTGTGTTTGGGACATTAAGATTTTAACTGTTGAAGCATGGAGAATTTCATTTTCGGCACAGAAAAATAAACAGCCCTTTTATGATTACGTATTTCTGTGTTTTAATAATAAAGTGTAAAGCTGATTCCTGCCTAACAGACTTTCCCCCCCATTTTTGATGGACTGTGCAGTATCAAATCGGACTCCTGTTCAAACACCGGTTGCAACAGGGATTGGCATCCTGCCATTCTTTCCAAATCAGCATGTAGCTGGCCAAGCAATGCCTCGGCAAAATAACACACAAGACAAGCTACCATCTGCGGTGGGACTGACAGACGGCACTGGCGCAGGGTCACAGCCTTATCTGCAGAACTTAACAAATGTCCCTGCTGGAGGCCTGCGGGCAGGACATCTCACACAAGAGAGCCAGACAAAGAGCACTGACACAAATTCAGGGGTAAGAAAGCAATGGCATGCTGTTGTGTTTCAGTATTGTAATTCCCTTCATATCTGTTGGGAAATAACTTTTTGCAATGTTTTCATTACAGTTCCATTTTGACTACAAAAGGCACTTTAACATTGATTCTGTTTTCTTTCATGGTCTCTTCAATATGCACAGGCACAGAACCAATATGTGCACAGAGACCACGGAGAAGAACAGAACTTCATTCCTCTTGGAAGCAAAATAATACTTGCACATCCCCTGTGAAGCTGATGTATTAATAGTTTGCAGTCGGTTATCAGAAACAGACTTAGCAATTAATCTTCTTTGAAATAATACTGTGTGTGTTTAGTCGTTTAGTCGTGTCCGACTCTTCATGACCCCATGGACCAGAGCACGCCAGGCCCTCCTGTCTTCTACTGCCTCCCGGAGTTGTGTCAGGTTCATGTTGGTTGCTTCGCAGACACTGTCCAGCCATCTCATCCTCGGTCGTCCCCTTCTCCTCTTGCCATCACACCTTCCTAACATCAAGGTTTTTTCCAAGGACTCTTTTCTTCTCATGAGATGGCCAAAGTACTGGAGCCTCAGCTTCAGGATCTGTCCTTCCAGTGAGCATTCAGGGTTGATTTCCTTTAGAACTGATAGGTTTGTTCTCCTTGCAGTCCAGGGGATTCTCAGGAGCCTCCTCCAGCACCACAATTCAAAGGCATCAATTCTTCGGCGGTCTGCTTTCTTTATGGTCCAGCTCTCACTTCCATACATCACGACAGGAAAAACCATAGCTTTGACTATTCGGACTTTTGTTGGCAAGGTGATGTCTCTGCTTTTCAAGATGCTGTCAAGATTTGTCATCGCTTTCCTCCCAAGAAGAAGGCGCCTTTTAATTTCAGGGCTGCTGTCTCCATCTGCAGTGATCATGGAGCCCAGGAAGATAAAATTTGACACTGCCTCCATATCTTCCCCTTCTATTTCCCAGGAGGTGATGGGACCAGTGGCCATGATCTTAGTTTTTTTGATGTTGAGTTTCAGACCGTTTTTTGCACTCTCCTCTTTCACTCTCATTACAAGGTTCTTTAATTCCTCCTCACTTTCTGCCATTAGAGTGGTATCATCTGCATATCGGAGGTTGTTGATATTTCTTCCGGCAATCTTAATTCCGGCTTGGGTTTCTTCCAGTCCAGCCTTCCGCATGATGTATTCTGCATATAAGTTAAATAAGCTGGGGGACAATATACAGCCTTGCCGTACTCCTTTCCCAATTTTGAACCACTCAGTTGTTCCATGACCAGTTCTAACTGTTGCTTCCTGTCCCACATATAGGTTTCTCAGGAGACAGATAAAGTGGTCAGGCACTCCCATTTCTTTAAGAACTTGCCATAGTTTGCTGTGGTCCACACAGTCAAAGGCTTTCGCATAGTCAATGAAGCAGAAGTAGATATTTTTCTGGAACTCTCTGGCTTTCTCCATGATCCAGCGCAAGTTAGCAATTTGGTCTCGAGTTCCTCTGCCTCTTCGGAATCCAGCTTGTACTTCTGGGAGTTCTCGGTCCACATACTGCTGAAGCCTACCTTGTAGGATTTTGAGCATAACCTTGCTAGCGTGCGAAATGAGTGCAATTGTACGGTAGTTGGAGCATTCTTTCGCACTGCCTTTCTTTGGGATTGGGATGTAGACTGATCTTTTCCAATCCTCTGGCCACTGTTGAGTTTTCCAAACTTGCTGGCATATTGAATGTAGCACCTTAACAGCATCATCTTTCAAGATTTTAAATAGTTCAACTGGAATGCCATCACCTCCACTGGCTTTGTTGTTAGCCAGGCTTTCTAAGGCCCACTTGACTTCGCTCTCCAGGATGTCTGGCTCAAGGTCATCAACTACATTGTCTGGGTTGTCCGGGATATCCAAATCTTTCTGATATAATTCCTCTGTGTATTCTTGCCACCTCGTCTTGACGTCTTCTGCTTCTGTTAGGTCCTTCCCATTTTTGTCTTTTATCATGTTCATCTTTGCGCAAAATGTTCCTCTAATATGTCCAATTTTCCTGAACAGATCTCTGGTCTTTCCTTTTCTGTTATCTTCCTCTATTTCTTTGCATTGTTCATTTAAGAAGGCCCTCTTGTCTCTCCTTGCTATTCTTTGGAAGTCTGCATTCAAGTTTCTGTAACTTTCCCTATCTCCCTTGCATTTTGCTTCCCTTCTCCTCTCTGCTATTTCTAAGGCCTCGTTGGACAGCCACTTTGCTTTCTTGCATTTCCTTTTCTTTGGGATGGTTTTCGTTGCTGCCTCCTGGACAATGTTATGAGCCTCTATCCAAAGTTCTTCAGGCACTCTGTCCACCAAATCTAGTTCCTTAAATCTGTTCTTTACTTCCACTGTGTATTCATAAGGGATTTGGTTTAGATTATACCTGAGTGGCCCAGTGGTTTTTCCTAATCTCTTCAGTCTAAGCTTGAATTTTGCTATGAGAAGCTGATGATCAGAACCGCAGTCAGCTCCAGGTCTTGTTTTTGCTGACTGTATAGAGCTTCTCCATAAATAATACTACTGAGGCACAAACAGGCCTTAGGAGGGAAGTGGAAGGTGCCAACCACAATGTCCAGACCAACATGCTAGACTTCAGCTTAAAAAATCCTGACCTGAATTGAAGATGTCTCCATTATATTAACTTTACATGTCAGTTCTAGTTGTCGGGTGAAAAACAGAATTCATATGTATGTATTTATATGTTACAGAGCTCTTCAAAAAAGCAGACCTCACTCTTGGGAGATCCTCCTAAAGAAATCCATCTTAGTACAAATCCCTACTTGAACTTGGCAAGTGTATTGCCTTCTGTATGCCTTTCTGGTAAGCAGCACATTTTCTCCAGAAGGGAATATGGGAGATAGTTACTATACTTGTAGATAAGACTGTTGACCCCAGTGCTTGATATCAGTTACTGCTGAAATTTTGCATTAGTTTTAAAGAAAGACAACAGTAAACAAAAAGTTAGCACTGTTGCTAAAGATTTGTAATGTCTAGTTTAAAATATATTTTATCATATCTGCGGTAGATACTTGACCTGGCTAGATAGCTCTGTTGTTTAGGTATCTGGCTGTGGAGCCAGAAATTGGGAGTTCGATAATTCATTGTGCATCTGAAAAGAGCCAGCTTATGTGACCTGGGGAAAGCTGCACAGCCCCAGGGCACCCCCAGAAGAAGGGAATGGTAAACCATTTCTGTGCATTCTCTACCTAGAGAACTCTAGAGAGGGTGCCGTAAGTCAGAATTGACTTGATGGCACATAATAATAGATATTTGAGTTCATAGGGTTGTTTTTAGAAACTCCTATGAAGTTATATTTCCTCATCTCTCTATCCCTACAGTGGATCCTCATGCATTTACAGGATTCCTTGCATCCTCTTAATGCTCAAGCAGCCTAGTCTTGTCTTCTAACCATGCTGGGTGTCTCATATCGATTGCTTCACCAGTAGTAAGCTAGGTAAATGTTAAGTTAATCGCATATCATTCTGGGGATTCCCAGGGTACAGTGATACAAAAGGTCAAACTGCAAGGACTAAGCTTTCTTTGTAAAAGCAGCAGCAGGCCTGTCAGCTCCCCTCATCACAATGTTGGATAAGGGCCACTGGGTCTTTGCAATGCACAACATGACCCTAATCCAGATTGCTCTCCTAGAGTTATTAGCAGCAGAGTCATTTTTCTTGGGCACGTCGTGAGAATGGTTGATGGTCGGATTCCGAAGGATCTCCTGTATGGAGAATTAGTGCAGGGAAATCGCCCCAGAGGGAGACCACAGCTGCGATACAAGGATATCTGCAAGCGGGATCTGAAGGCCTTAGGAATAGACCTCAACAGATGGGAAACCCTGACATCTGACCGTTCAGCCTGGAGGCAGGCAGTGCTTCATGGCCTCTCCCAATTTGAAGAGACCCTTGTCCAGCCAAGGCAAAGAGGAAGTCACAAAAGCAGCAAAACCAGGGAGCTGGACAGGGGACAGATTGGATTTGTCTTCAGTGTGGAAGAGATTGCCACTCTCGAATTGGCCTCTTCAGCCACACTAGACGCTGTTCCAAGTCCTCCATACAAAGCACGACACCATAGTCTTTCGAGACTGAAGTATGCCTAACTAACATTTTTCTTTCCACATTTTAAATAACCAAAAGATCTAGGTTTTTGTAACTCCAGATTCTTTTGCCACTTAGCATAACTTAAAAGAAGTTTAGCACTTTGTTTTGCTTTTAAGGGCAGAAATGCATATTCAGCGGTACCTCAGTTTATGAACCGAAATCCGTAGAAAATAATGCTCCGGTTTACATTTTTTCCTCCCCCCCCTCACTGTATGAAAGGGTTTCCCCAGGATGCATTGCGCCTGGAGGTTTCTAGCTCCATCCCTGTTCCTAGTGCAATCTGCATTTTGGTTTATGAAATTTCTGCATTACGTAACGTCCCGGAGGACGCATTAATTTCATAAACCGAGGTACGGCTGTAGTGAGATAAATGGATTCCCTCAACCTTGTGTTTGTCACTTAATGTGCATGTGGGGATTGGATATAAATAATCTTACATAAATAAAAGACAGTAGTTAAAGCCAAAAACTATACAACAACTAAAAAGGATTAAACCAATACCACGTTAAAAATGGTAAACGAAAGCAATACCTAAACCACATTCAAAGCAGCAATGCACAACAATTTAGGATTGCATAGCCTCTTTATAGCCTGTTTTCAGAAACTTTGTATGTTCCTTCACTTGAGGTCTTTAGGCTTAGGTTCTGAAACTTTTTTACATTAAGGGATAGGCTTGACTATCTAGCAGCAAAATCTCCTCGTAGTATTGGAAGCATTTCTGAGAACTCAGTTAAAAATGGAATCCTGGCTTTAGCTAAAGTGATGTTGATTCTAATGTTACGTGTCTCCATGCCTCTTTCTAGACAAGCTTTTGAGTTAGTCATCTGGGTGATGTACACTCTTTATTGCATCATTCTGGTTTCACATCACTCTCTCTCTTTTTTTTACATGACATGTAACAATGGATTTTCCCCCTTTGACCAGCAGTTGCCAGTAGAGCTGGTAAGCAGCAGTCGGGAATTTTGTATAACTCATGTGACACGGCATCTGCTCAGGGAGCTTCTCCGCAACAAGCAGTGGAAAACTATTTTACCTATTCACCATCATATGGGGATTATACACAGGTATGTGGCTCAGATATGGCTGTACTGGAGCTGGTGGCTATGTGCTGTCTTTTTGTTTATTTAAACATGTTGCAGAGTTCTAGTCAGATGATAATTTAGGAGGATCAGTAACTATTCTGAAATCCTGTTGCTCAGCACAGTATGTTGCCATTAGAGTAGGCCCATTTGAATCAGTGGAGAAGTTGACTCCTCAAAATCCCCATGATTTATTGGCCTATTCTAGTATGATTTACTAAACTAAGCAACAGGATTTCAACCAGTGAGTTATAGTTTTAGCTGTTGATTTTTTTGTTTTACAGTGTGACTGTTTTGGAATATAGGTATAGTAGAAAATCCCTTGATAGTAGAAATTCTCTGGCTATGTGGGGAACTAAACAAGCTGTGTGTGTACAGTATTCAAAAGTGAAATGAAGCTGAAGAAATTGTGCATCTTTAAGCTTAGGATGGGATCAGGAAAAATCAATAATAATAATAATAAAAGACTGTCAATGCAGTGTGTCTCATGCACATCCTTCATCTACCTGTGTTTTGTTCCTAGTTATGCCTTGGTCATATAAACACTGCCTTATGAAGTGTCTTGTTTGTGTAATGTAAATAATTGCAGAAAGCTGTTGACTGCAGCACTTTTGTAAGTCCTACAGAAGAAGAAGAAGCAAACTCTACAATTGGTTTGCTTTTCTATAAAATTAATCCTGCTGTGAACACTTTTCTGTGCATTTTGTGAGCATATCGTAGCATCCAATATAGGGAGGGATCTTGGATTGTTTAGCATGATGTTCAAACTTAACAAAAATTGGCATGTAGGCTTGTTTCTTACCCAGCAAGCCAGAATAACACGCAAACAAGCTATGGATTCATTCTCTGGCTTGCTGGGAAAGAAACAAATCAGAACTCAAGTTTCTATTGGCCTCAGTTGCCACAGTGAGCAAACTGTAAACAAGATATTTTCTAGCTGAGCTGCTTCATCTGCAAGCAAGAGCAGTCAGCCATCATGCACCAGCACTCTGGCTTTTACCCTACAAGTCAGAATTCTTGAAAATCCCAGCTGCTTGCAATGTCTGGAAATACCCACTGGGCAAAATTCTGTTCATGCTAACATAATCTAAAGTTACACCCATGTAAATCTGCCAGCCATTGTGACAGGAAACAAGCGCACCATCAGTTACACGTCTCCATTGCAACCAGGTGTGCAGTGCAGTGGTTGGAGTGGTTCATAGACAGCACTTTCAGCTTGGTGTGATCACAGCTACTGCAAGCACAAGGTCGCGTTGCACCCACATAGTTACAAAACATGATTTTGCTGCTTGTTTTGTACTGCTAAAAGTAAAGTTCAAGCAATAGTGAATCAAATATAACAATTAAAAGAAAAGTTTTTACAAAACGTGCCCCCCAAATAACCCTACAAATACAACATTAACAAGCCTGAATGAATACTTCTGTAGTCAGAACTTAAAGTTGCTGCACAATTTTGGTATAGTTTTCCAGATCACGCACTCTGAAACTGGTGGCCAAGAGAAAGTAATTTAAAGGGGCCTTTTTGTGGCACTGTGAGCGTGGGTGGTTTTAATTTTGCCTTTGCCAGCTTTTCTGTGCCTGTGCAAGTCACTCCATTGAGCACCAATAACCTGGGAGCAGAATTTTAATCCAAGTTATGAAAACTTCACCATTGGGCAGCCTAGAAGCCATCTCACTCCTCACAGGCAACTATTGAACAAGTCTGCTTAAGCATTCTACTGCTGGTGTCTTCCCATCACACATTGTAAAAGGGGCCACCTGATCTGTTCACTGAATGAAGTGTAGGGAGCATGGGCCAGCATTGTTCACAGCTATCACCGCACATGCCTTTTATATTTCCTAAGCTTAAGTATGCCTCACAAAGAGATCATGTGTTTGTCTCATGTGCAAGAGTGTGGGCTACTTGCCATGTACGGCTTATTCTGTCAAGTATTAAGCTAGTGTTCTTGTGACTTTCCAGCAGAAAATAGTTTGGTATTCTGAGAAATGTGGAAGCAGTGGATGAGGCTAGTCTGCAGAGTCCTATGTTGTCCTTGTATATTTATCTGTTGCATGGCAAGGGTGGTGTGGCCCCCACCTTGCTAAATTTGTGCATTGGTCCATGATTCCTGGGCTTGTGTCCAAAGTATGTTACAGGCTTGATTTCCAAAGGATTTGCTTAATAAATTGGGGTAGGGAGGTGATTCCTAAACTTGGGATCCCAAGATGCTTTTGGACAACATGTCTTGGAATCCTAGTCAGTATGGCCAGTGCTAAGAGCTGTGAGTTATCACCCAGTAACAGCTTCAAATTAAAGTTGAGGAACTATTCATTTAGACCCACTGTTATCTGCAAAGTGAAGCCTTGTATGCTAAATTTTGTTTTATTTCACCAAAAGCAGATTTCTAGGATGAGTGTGTTAGCCAGATTCTTCTTGTTATCAGGAGTGTTCATGTCATAGTTTAGCTATGGGAAATGTTTTTCAGGATGTTCTTACTTCTAGTCAAGAAGATATTGGGAGTTGGTCAATTAATGTTAATCTTGCAGGGAATAAATTATCACACTTTCATAGCATTACTGATTTGTACACTTTATTTATTAATTAAGTATTACTGCTTTATTTGCTCCAATGAAAGAAACAAAATAAGCAAGAACTTGGTCTAAGGCAGATGAGGAAGGAATAATATTGTCTTACTAAAGCAGATGTGTAGTCTTCTTTTGCAAACCTTATGCTGGTTTTGTGTAATATGATTATAATTATGGAAAATGGTGGATCAGGTGAAAACTGTTTTGTCTTTGGCAGGATTCTCTCCAGCAGTGGTACCAACAGTATGCTCAGGCATACCATACCATTCAAAACAGAGTAGGAGAATTAGAAAACGATAGCTCAGAGGTAAGTTAAAGTTATTGTGGCGTTCGCCCTTGTGGCCCCTGCTTGTTTTTCCCTCATATCGCATTTTCTTCTCGCTGCCACCAGTGGATTACCTCAATCCACAATATAAGTGATGTTTGTCCGAACACTTGACTTGTGAACAGAAACAGAACTTATTTATTGAAGTGAAGCAGATTGAATAATAACAGACATTTCTCAGATACACATTATACATAAGCAAATTATCAACAGTCCTCTCAGTACATACTTCTTTTCTCTTGCTATATCATTACACTTTCTTTACCTATTTTCCTAATCAGCACTATCTCTCTGACTAACCAGCCCTATCTGACTCCTCCTCCTTCCGCCAAGCCTCATGTAGTTGCTGACTCTGCCTCTCCAGTCCTCTCATAGGTTCATGCATACCAGCTCATGAATATGGATGGCATGAGTGACATCGGTGACCGCCACATTTATTTTTTGCTTTTCCCCCCTTGATGGTATTTGAGCCAAGAATCCTGATTTTTCAGGGTTTTTGCTTAAGGAAAGAGGCTACACATAGCAGGAACTTCTTCTCTGAAGACATGTTGCATGCAAGCAACAACAGGAAGGGAAGGGTACAGTGTTCCCCTGCTTCCTTCTTGAAGAGGACTATGTAATTTATTCCTTAATGAGGCAGGAAATCTGTAAAGTAAGTCTAATGGATAGAATGTCAGACTAACCTTGGGAACATGGGCCAGTCACAGTGGGCTGAATCCAGTTGTTAGTGCCAATTACAGTAGACTCAGAATCAGTGGGAGTTACACAAGTACAGACGGATTTTTATTGGCGCAATGTGCTGTCAGGTGACAATACTTAATGTATTCGCGAAGGCTTTCACGGCCGGGATCTAATGGTTGTTGTGGGTTTTTTGGGCTTCTTGGCCATGTTCTGAAGGTGGTTTCCCCTAACATTTCACCAGTCTCTGTGGCCGGCATCTTCAGAGGACAGCAAACTGTGCTCTGGTGTAGTTTGGCTAGGGCGTGGAGTATTTATGGCTGTGAGATGGGATGATTAGTGTGTATTGTTGTGGGTGTATTGTTTTCTGTGGATGGGTGATTAGTGTGTTTTGTTGTGGGTGTATTGTTGTGATAAGGAGATTATCTGTCACTGTGGTTGATGGTAGTGATCTCCTTGACCTTGTGGTTGGGTAGAGTTCGTGACCTTTTGCATGCTGTATTTTTGAGAGCTGGGAGCCAAGTTTTGTTGAGTTTCAAACTTTCCTCTTTTTTGTTGAAGTACTTGAGATTGTCAGCTCTTGTAAATGCAAGGCCATGGCTTCCTTTATTGAGTCAATCCATGTTATTTGGTCTCTCTTTCCTATGCCATCAGCTTTCCCCAACATTGTTTTTTTCCATTGAATTTTGTCTTATGATAAGGCTAAAGTATTTTTCATTTATGTTTACAGAGGGAGTTGGGGTTTAATTTTATATGTGTCTGTGTCTGTGTCTGTGTGTGAGTTTGTTATGGACTATCAAGAAAGAACTAACTTATGACAACCCTAATAGGGCTTTCCTGGTAAATAAGATATTTAAGGAGTGGTTTTACCAGTTGTGTCCCTTTCCCCAGTGAGTTCCTGTGGTTGACCAGGGATTCAAATGCAAGTTTCCCGAGTCCTAGTCTGTTCACCAAACCACACTGGATATGGATTTGATTCAACATCTACTTCTTTGTTTTTCTAGCAGTCCATGGTATCGATAAAATTCTCCTCCAATTCCATACTTTGAATTAATTCATTTCTTGTTATCTTTCTTCACTACCCAGCTTTTACATCTATACATAGCAATGAGGACAATCAAGTGGGGAGATGATATGTTCGGACTCCAGTAATACTTCCTTACACTTCAGGATTTTTTTTCTAGTTCTTTCATAGTTGCGCTTGTATATGGAATTCCATAGGTCTACTCTACTTAGTTTGGATTAAGTTAGATTTAGTCCTGTAACTACATATCTCACCTGTCCTGACTGCCTTGGAGCAGGGGTGGAGGGCCTACAGAGTTCTGGTGGTGGTATCTTCTGTGGTGCTCTCAGAATGAATTTTTTTGTAAAATATTTCTACTGAAAAAGCCACCAGAGCTTCTGTAAGGGGCAATTTCACCGTTTTCACCATTGCTCCTGAGCTACTCTAAATGACTTTCAGTTTTGAAACTACAACTCTGAAAACAGCTGAAGGGGATCAAACACATGGATAAATTGCTCCTCCATATATATAAAGGCAGGATAAATCAAATATAAAATAATAATCTTACAACTGCAGATCTGGAAGATAACTGATTTTACTCTGCGACACCTGAGTGGAAACTAAGTTACGGGAAGAGCTGATTGTACAAGTTGCAAAACCTCTGTATCAGCTTAAGTTCTTCTTGGCTGATCTGGACATAAGCAGTCAGTCTTTCACTATCTTCAGGCATTGGAAAAAGGCATGTAATTTAGAAGTGTTTTTAAAAAAGATTATTGCAGGTCTTAGTGTCAGAAAAATGAAGTGAAAATGTTGTTTTTGCCTGTTTAATTGGTGTTTGGAGCATAATATCTTCAAATTGATGTTGGCAAAAGACAAGGTCCTTGTGTAAAACAGTGTTGCGCTTATACAGTATTCTCCTACTGGTCCAACTCCTATTTAAAATATCCAAGGAGATTGTTGGAGAACCTTGCAACTAAGGATCTTGACTATGTTCAGTTATGTAAAGAACTATCTTCTTTTCGCCAGTAAATATTATGACCACTCATTTGTCCCAATGTTTTTACTTCCTTTCATTGCCCACCACCCTGCTAACATACAACTTGCACAATTTCTCTCCCCCCTCCCATATAGGAATCCGAGGGAGGTGTTTATGGCGACTACAATACCTATTTACAAGTTATGCCTTCATATTACACTGCTGCCCAAGGATCTTTCCATCCTGGCATCTTGCCACTTACACCTCAAAACTCTCTGAAGGTAGGAAAAAAAAACAAGTAAACAAGGGTGCTTGTTGTAATTTAAAATTGAAGTACTCATCTGAAGAGAGCCAGCTTTTCAGTGTTAGACCTTGCAATATCTTGCCTATTAACAAGGAATGTTAATGGCTGTCATTTTTTAGGCCCCTTCGCTGCTACCAGTCATGACAAAATCTTCTGGAGCAGAGTGGGATGAAGTGTAATAAATCTTCTGAATTCCCTTTGCATTTATCAGAAACATACACGAGCCCGTATTTTAATAGGTTGGGTGAACTCCCTACACCAACTGGGAGCTACAAGCTGCCAGTCTGACAGTTACCATTGAGTGTGCAAAAGATACATAATGCTCTTTAAGAATTTGTCAGAGTTGGTATGCTAGTTGTTCATCTTCATTCGTTTGCTAATAGAAAAATTTAAGGGTAGCGGTGGCCTATATTCCATTATGAGTATCTCACAAGAGGGGGATCAGAACTGGGGCAGTCACAACTTTGGTTGGCTCCCCCTCCTCTTGTAGCCTCCCAAGTCCCCTCAAAACATACTCTTGCAGACTGAGAAATTAGGGGTTGCAGTGTTGGGAGGGGTTAGCAAGAGCTGACAAAAATTAATCAGTCTGTTTTCACCTCTTTTATTATTCATGGGAGCATCCCAAGTAAGAGCGTGCCTGAGAAGGCCCCTGGTGACAGAGAACTTTGGATCTGACTCCCCCCGCGTTGTTTTGTTTTTATCACTTCAAGGTGTAAGGCATGCTTATAAAAAGCAACACTCACTGTTGTTTAAAGAATAGACATTGGCATAAAATGAACCACGAACCAAAAAACCCCACAAACCTTACTGGTTTGCGGTCTGTTTCACGGGCGGTTTGGGGAATTGTGCTTTCACGAAGCAAAATGAAATGCTGAACCTTTTCACTGGCATTCTGTTTTGTGTCCCACCTCCCTAGAAAGCCCCCCTTGATGGGCCCAAGCATCTACTGTACCTTACTTGCTTCAGGCTTCCTCCTCCCCTCTGCTGCTACTGTCCAGCTATGTAGGACAGTAGACTTTCTGGGGCCTCCTTCCTCCCCCACTATTTTCGGGGAGGATTAGGGTATTGTGTGGTGTAGTTTTGTTGCCCATCAGGTTATATATAGGGAACCCTCATAGAACTACATGGCAGCAGTGGAGGGAAGTAAGGTGCTGAGGTCCCATGAAGGGGGAGGGCTTTCTGTGTAGCTCAGCTACCCCCTTCATTGAGAGACTGACTCCAACCAAGCAAACCACAAACTGGTTTGATTTTTTTAAAAAAATTCTGTATGGTTTGTGAATACCGATGAATCATGAACCATTACAACCTGCCATTGCCTCAGTTTGTGCCCATCTCTAGTTGAGAATTATGCACTGTTATAATAGATTTTTTATAATCCACAGGTGGCACCAATCAGAAATGAAAAGCGGGGTTCTTCATACCTCATCACCACACCGGAAGACAGCCCACTGGAATATGTTGGCCAACACACTCAGGCTTCAGGAATGCATTATGCAGAATTGTATCTTAAAAGAAAACGTGTTTACTAAGATCAATATCTTGCTTGATATCAACATCGCTGCACACCATTCTTGTTACCTGTATCTTTGAAGTTTAATGGATATCGTAGAAGTATTTTAAAAATTCTATATAGGAAAGCAGTTTCTCTAAGTAAACTTGGGTCACAAAGGTGTGTCCAGGAAGCTATTAATGTAATGTAATGTAATGTAATGAGTATGACACTCCAGACTTGTGTCCATGTGATGGAGAATAAGATTTTTTAAAAGAACTGGCAGCTTGCTGGCTTCAGAATTTCTTTTAAAGCAATAAAATAATGGGGAAAGAAGATTTTTGTTGTTATTTTGTGGGAAAGGTTGCAGTGATAGTTAACAGTTCTTCATAAAAACCTCTTAAGAGGATTTAGATTCTTGGCTGCAGAGTATTCAGGTTTAAGCCTTTCTTTTAATGTCTGACAATAAAATACCCCACTATTGATCTTACTGGGGCTTGCATGATGGATTACTGCCCAAATAGTTTGTTAGGTTGAGTACATTACAATTCAGTCTAGCTGAATTTAGCCAAAGCTTCTTGGATTAAAAATGAAGTAGAAATTTTAGCTTTTAGTAAGTCACTGCTGTTGAAGTGGGAAGATGTTAGGAAAACACCAGTAAATGTCTCTTTTTAAAATAATTAATCACTGAGGTACAGTGCTAGTAATACATACATGCAAGGAAGCATTTCTATGGAAATGAAAGACTGATACTTAAACTGGTATTTATAAGGCTGGGCGACTAGGTCTCTTTTTTCTAGGTCTTTTTTCTAAATCACGAAGAAATATTTATACACATTTTCAAAAAAGGTATGGATTTCCATTTACTATCCAGCCTAATGAAATGCCAAGAATTGAATTTACTTCTCCAGGTTATGTTTGCTCACATCCCACTTCTGTTCTTGTCATTTGTCACTGCCATCTTGGGACTTTTTAGTGTGTTTTATTGCACTTCATAGTCATGTCAATTCTTATATTTGTTCATCAGAATTGAAGTGACATTTTGTATATTTGTGATGCAGTACTCTTGCTATATGCTGACTTTTAACTTATTTCTGACTAGAACTGGTTATTTGCAGCAGGCTGCTTTTCTGCAATCCTGCATCAGTTTAATTAAATAGATAGTACATTAGGCTTTTTTCCCCATTGCCTTCAACCACAGCAGGCCCAGCTTAATGTTCCTGAATTTATAATTTAAAGGTATAAGCTCCTGTAACACTGATGACAGAATGCTTAGTAAGTATGTCAAGAAAAAGACAGTGATAGAGAAACACACATGTACGGCTAATTGTACTGTGTCATTATTTCAATAGGGCTTCACTGGCATCAGTTTTCTGTATTAGCAGGCTGCTCTTGTAGAACTGAACCTACCTGATTCACAAGTACTGGCTGCCTTTGAGATTGAAAATCACATTCTTTGTGTTTGCATAGTAATTAAGTCTTATTCATTCTGAATTCTGTGTGCACAATCAGTCTCTTGGTAAATAAACTGGCAAGCTTCTCTGTTACTATACTTATCTTGTGCTCCTGAACTTGCTTTGCTACTGTAGAAAGGGAACAAGTTATGTTGCTGAGAAGAAATGAGGGTAAGCCGTGAATCGTAGTGACAGCCTATTCAAATGTATCTGAATTGTTAACTTGAGTATCTCCTGACATTAAAAAAATTAGTCTTATACTTTAACATTCCTACTTGTGCTGCAAGTTGTAGATATCTCCAGTTGAGACAAAAACCAAAATGCATAGTGATTTTAACTGCAGCAGTTATGGAGATATTTAACAGGGATGTGGTATTGCTTTAAGTGTGAGTGCAGAAATATCAGAATGACATGGAATAGTAACTGTAAGGAGCTAGATGACAGACTTGGTAGAAATACATGAGTCTCTAACCCTTTCTGGACAACAAGAAGATGCTGTAATTTATATTGATCTTGTAGGATGCAATCAGTTGTCATAATCCTCCTGTGTTTTCTTACATACACAAAAATTGGGAAGTTACGTCAGCTAATTGTTGCTAATTAATGAAGTGCCCAGTGACATCTAGGTGTACTACTAGTACCTTGTTAATTAGCTGCCATAATGTCTGTGGTTGGATTACTTGTGTGTTAAAAAAACCCAGCATTCTTAGCTCAGCAGTCTCAGAGCTATTAATTACCCTTGTCCTAGCACTCTGAAGCTTGGGTTAAATTGCACCTACAGCTAGACTGCAGGTGGACATGATAAAAGACAAAAGATGGACATGATAAAGGACAAAAATGGGAGGGACCTAACAGAAGCAGAAGACATCAAGAAGAGGTGGCAAGAATACACACAGGAATTATATCAGAAAGATTTGGATATCCCGGACAACCCAGACAATGTAGTTGCTGACCTTGAGCCAGACATCCTGGAGAGTGAAGTCAAGTGCGTCTTAGAAAGCCTGGCTAACAACAAGGCCAGTGGAGGTGATGGCATTCCAGTTGAACTATTTAAAATCTTAAAAGATGATGCTGTTAAGGTGCTACATTCAATATGCCAGCAAGTTTGGAAAACTCAACAGTGGCCAGAGGACTGGAAAAGATCAGTCTATATCCCAATCCCAAAGAAAGGCAGTGCCAAAGAATGCTCCAACTACCATACAAATGCACTCATTTCACACGCTAGCAAGGTTATGCTCAAAATCCTCCAAGGTAGGCTTCAGCAGTATGAGGACCGAGAACTCCCAGAAGTACAAGCTGGATTCCGAAGGGGCAGAGGAACTAGAGACCAAATTGCTAACATGCGCTGGATTATGATGAAAGCCAGAGAGTTCCAGAAAAAATCTACTTCTGCTTCATTGACTATGCAAAAGCCTTTGAATGTGTGGACCACAGCAAACTATGGCAAGTCCTTAAAGAAATGGGAGTGCCTGACCAACTTATCTATCTACTGAGAAACCTATATGTGGGTCAGGAAGCAATAGTTAGAACTGGATATGGAACAACTGATTGGTTCAAAATTGGGAAAGGAGTACGACAAGGCTGTATATTGTCCCCCGGCTTATTTAACTTATATGCAGAATACATCATGCGGAAGGCTGGACCGGAGGAATCCCAAGCCGGAACTAAGATTGCCAGAAGAAATATCAACAACCTCCGATATGCAGATGACACCACTCTGATGGCAGAAAGTGAGGAGGAATTAAAGAACCTTGTAATGAGGGTGAAAGAGGAGAGTGCACAAAATGTCCTGAAACTCAACATCAAAAAAACTAAGATCATGGCTACTGGTCCCATCACCTCCTGGGAAACAGAAGGGGAAGATGTGGAGGCAGTGACAGATTTTACTTTCTTGGGCTCCATGATCACTGCAGATGGAGACAGCAGCCACGAAATTAAAAGACGCCTGCTTCTTGGAAGGAAAGCGATGAAAAACCTCGACAGCATCTTAAAAAGCAGAGACATCACCTTGCCAACAAAAGTCCGAATAGTCAAAGCTATGGTTTTTCCTGTCGTGATGTATGGAAGTGAGAGCTGGACCATAAAGAAAGCAGACTGCCGAAGAATTGATGCCTTTGAATTGTGGTGCTGGAGGAGGCTCTTGAGAGTCCCCTGGACTGCAAGGAGAACAAACCTATCAATTCTAAAGGAAATCAACCCTGAGTGCTCACTGGAAGGACAGATCCTGAAGCTGAGGTCCAGTACTTTGGCCATCTCATGAGAAGAGAAGACTCCTTGGAAAAGACCTTGATGTTAGGAAAGTGCGATCGCAAGAGGAGAAGGGGACGACAGAGGATGAGATGGCTGGACAGTATCTGCGAAGCAACCAACATGAATTTGACACAACTCCGGGAGGCAGTGGGAGATAGGAGGGCCTGGCGTGCTCTGGTCCATGGGGTCACAAAGAGTCGGACACGACTGAACGAGTAAACAACAACAACGACGCAGCCAGACTAGGGCCAATTTGTGAGAGTGAGCTCTGGCATGCCAAAACCACATTAAAACATAGCACATGCTCTAGGTTGTAACTTCCCCTCTTCGTCTAGAGAGCCAAACAGAGAAACTAGACTAGTATTACGGCTCTGAGTTGCTTCCTCCTTACGTACATCACCTCCCATCATGGAGCTCCCTTACTGTTACAGCCAGGAAACAGCAGAAGTCATGGAATGGAAGGAACCACACGGTGATTTTTTAGGAAGAACTGCACAGAACCTTTGATAAAACACAGGATGTGTAGATGGGACAATGAAGAGAGCCAAGCAGAAGATCTAGATGAAGGCTTTTAAATTCCATTTGAAAATAAAACAGGTAACAATGCAGCACACACAGCACTGTTTTATATTTTTTGTTTGATAGTATAATTATCAATTACATTATCATTATGTAATGGATTAAACATCACATGTAGGGCTATTATGTATTACATACCTCAAAACCAAAATAAATACAATGATGTGCGAATATAGATGTGATAATAGAAGAGGGTACAATAAATACAATGATGTGCGAATATAGATGTGATAATGGAAGAGGGTACAGCACAGACAGATTAATTGCTTTATTTTTATTTTTTTAATAAAGAATAACAAAAGTGCATTTACAGGAAAAACAGGCAATTTTGAAAGTGGTTCTAAACCAATTTCATTCTGGCTGGATACTGCATTCCATTTCACATTATTGCAAACTCTCAACAAATGAAATACCATGATTCTAGGTAAGAGAAGCTTCTAATTAAAGAACTGTTATGATGAAGACTGCCTGTCTCTCATTCTTTCACCTAAAGAGCAATGAATTTTCAGAAGGAAAAGGTCCAGTTTAGGCACTTATGCATCATGCCCCTAATCAGAATTTTATATATAAAATTCTTTCCCCCCCAATACAATAGCAGGGTAGGTTGGATGCAACTTAGTAATGCTCAGAATTGTTGAAATAAATGGGGAAAGTGACTAACTAAAATCCTATTAATTTCAGTCAATGACCTCTAAGCATAACTAAGGTATATTCAATCCAACATGTTGCTCCTTCACTTGTTTCTGCTTCAAGCTATGATGATAAGTCTGCTTTATGACAGGTAAGCATTGGAAGAATAATGCATCTCTCTCCATCTGTCCTATTTTATCTCCTGGATACACAATGTGCTGGAATGCAGAATGAAATCTATATACAAAAACCTCCATCAAAACACAGCTGCTTCTTACTAGAGTAATGTCTATGGCGTCAAAGGACAATTGAACAGTCTTGTTGCCCCAATCAGCTACATGGCGATAGCTCAAAATGCTGTTATACACTAAAGATATATCCTATTCTTTCACATTTATTCTTCAGTGTTCTTTCCTTAAGAATGATCTTTCCCCTACCCCCACTATAATACCCATATGAAGTATTTTTATCATCACCATCACTTGCTGCAATAATAAAGCAAAAATAATGGCCTAGTTCTAGGCCATGATGCAGACTGATTCCAGACTGAGCCCACTCAATGATGAGCATGTCAAAGTCAGAGTTCTTGGGCTGCATGCCAAGCATCAAGCTTACTTGGCAACTCCTCCAATAATAAAAGGTTTCTTTTCAAAGGGAGAGGTAAACAAATTAAAACATTAAAAAAATTCCTAGGTCAGTGGTTCCCAACCTTGTGTCTCAGGTGTTCTTGGACTACAACTCCCAGAAATCTTGGCTGTCGCAGCTAGTGGTGAAGGCTGCTGGCAATTTTAGTCCAAGAAGACCTGGGGACCCAGTTTGGGAACCACTATCCTAGAGGACCTAACTTCCAGCCTGTTGTTTTGCACTGTTCCTAGAAACTTCCTATCTGGTGTGCCAATAAGTTCCATATGTTTAAAAAAAACAAACTAGAGACAGTTTATAAATGCAACGAACATACCATGAGAAAGAAAGGCTGAGATCAAAAATAGTAAGCATGCCTAATGGTGATCTGGATTTTTTAAGACACTTTTTCTTCTTGAACAGGCATCTATGACATAACACAAAGTGCTTTTCAAAGTTATTGCAAATTCAAGTTGCTTGCTGTTGGGCACAGGATAGCTGATGTTTAAAGAATACAGATCTAAAGCCCTTTTAAGTTTATGCAAGTTGCTGCACAGTTCTTTAGAACCCAGTCAAAAAGTATTCTTCCATAACATTCCCTATCATGGAATATCATGATAATTTTTGCTAGGTAATTTTAAGTAGATATTTTGCAACAGATGAACTAATGGTCTTAAGTCACTGAGCCATGATACAGATTGTTTTCATTTTTTAATTCAACATGATTTAAATAGTTTACAAGCAAATTATTAACAACCTTTGTTTTAAGGCTATGGTTCTCAAAATGATTTAGGTTGAGTCAACAAGCATAATATTGATCTCAATAACGAGTCAGGTTCAAAATTATGGAACCATGCCAATTTTAAGAATAGCATAGCTCTTAATTAGGAAAGTGCTCAACAATGTTTTCTGCTGCTTGGATCCTACTCAAAACAGGAAAACAGAGAAAAGAAGCCGCTTTAAACATTGCATTACCAAAATACAAAATTATAACAGGTAATAACAAAAATTCTTATATATACTTTAAAAGTAACAGTATAAAATGCCAAATTACATCTTCTTCATAAGTGCTTCAAATCCTTGAATCAGATTTTTAAACGTTGTCCTATCCCCTGGCTCATGTACCCAGCACTTCCTCATCAGCTGGTTAACCTGGTGAACAAAATAAAGACTAGTGTTGGCCAAATATAAATTCAGATCCAGACATGATCATTCATGAACACATGGGACCATCCTGCTTGTGAGAGTGACTCATATCTTTAATCAGTGATAAATGGAGTGGCATTTAGTGGCCCAAACCCGACTGAAGAAAACCATGGGCATAAGGCAATCACGCAAGCAGTCTGTCCTCTTTTTGGCATTCTTTTTTTAGGTGGATGCATGATTGGGTGCACCACCGCTTTCCCCACCACCAGAGGCAAAGGAGCACAATGGATAGCCAACTGCAAAGGTTGGGGCGCTTGCATGATTTCTCAGATAAACTGCATGAACTGTACACGATTCTGGGCAATGGAGGTTCATGCACTAACATTCACCAACAAAGTAGCCTCAGAGAAAGAAAATTCCTTTATATGTGCAAATTACAAGATCCAATATCTTGATGGCAGTTCAAAAGCTCTCTGTGATAATACACATGGTATTATCTGGCAGCATTCGTTCAAATCTTCAGAAGACCAGTGTGTATTGTCTACATCTCATTTAATAATACAGAGCCAAAAAGGAACTACTATTACCATAAGCTTCTGTTTCATAATACTAAAAGCCATCACTGGCTACAATGTCAGAAACACATAGTTTAACACATTTGTTTAAGATTATAAAACAGAAGACTTTGGAAATTTTATTTCAGTCTGTTTCGCAGGAAGCCCACATATTTTGAACTGCACTGAACAAAAATGCTAAGGGCAGCTAATTTAAGAAATGCATAATAGAAATAAATCAGAAGAACTAAAGAAACTAGCTCACTCCCACATAGTAAAGTTTAAGAAGTATTTGGAATGTCAGATATATTCTGATATTATTCACCAAAATATCAGATGAGATTCAGCACATCCAAACCTTGTGGAGGGGCGAGAGGAATTACACTAATCTTCCAAATCTTACCCATTTGTTCACTTAAGACCTGGACAAAAATCACATCTCAGTCAAAGCTGTGCAGATGTTCCTAAAGGCTGTTTTTTAAAGGATTCAATACAGCCCCAAGAGCACAGGGAACAAGGGCTTTTGACTCCCTCTCTGACCAACATGAGAGGAAGGGGAATTTCCCAACCAAAATGAATTGACATTTAGGCCTTTCCCCTTGTGACAGTTAGATCATGGAGTCTCCAGACGCGACTTCTTCATGTGATGGTTTCCAATCAGTATATAAAAAGGAATTCTACCCATTTCTCTCATTCTGGCCAGGATTTCCCTTCGCTTCAACAGCTTTCCTTTTCAATCCCCAAACTATTTTACAAGGCACAGCTGAGGTGTCAAGACACCATATGAGTCAGTCTTTGAGGGATTCTGCACAAAGTGCAGATGAGGTTTTCAGGGTGAAACGAAAATTAATTCAAAAATAGGCTTAAAAACAAAAAGCCAACAGACAAAGATGAAAGAAATCTAAAAGTACCCAAACAATGCTGTTTGGGAGAGAATGCTCTGAAAAAAGGAACTCTGAAAACTGATAAACACCAATCCAATAGGAATTCATCCATCACAAGACAATTCATAAAAATTAGATCAATGTCTAAACTCTTACCTCTTCTGGGCAATTTTTGGGACATGGCAAGCGTCTGCCTTCTGCTAGTACACGTACAAGCCGTGTGACTGTCATCTGGCCTTGAGTTGGGCCAATCATGTTCAAGAATTCCTGTAAGTTAAGAAAACACATACTTAATATTCTACCAAGTAGCGGAAGTGGGTATCAATCCAGCTATCAGGATGGGTCAAGCAACTTGGTACCCAGGGAATAGGGTGCAAGCTTCATTTTTTTAAAAAAGGGAGGGGAGCAGTGCTGTCACAATAACCATAGCAACTGAGGGGTGTTCTGAAGTCAAGAGAAGGAACCTAGGAGGTACTATCCAATGAATAAAACAAATCAAAACAAGGATTCACTCAATGTTGATATAAGGGGTGGGTGGGAGTGGAACCCCAACCAGCATCACAAAAGCTGGTGAGAACTATCAGCGTGCCCAAGCTACAGTTTACTGAACAATAGCTCCTATCATTACTCAGAGCTTGTCTTTATATGACAGAATATTTACAAATAATAAGATATAACCCTAAGGCCAATATTAAACCCTAAGTACATCCCGTTAAAACTAGTGTGGGGTAAGGACAGTGTCTGCATCCAGATGCTCACCATCTACAATTTCTTCTAGTGTGATAAGCATCCCCATTCAAATTCTTCTGCAGTGTTAGAGCTAAGCACAATGAAACTGAAACAATTTTTCAGCCATCAGGATGTGTTCCTTACCCTCCCCCAACACCACAGTTTCTGAGAACAATTTTACACTGATTTGTGAAAACTCAGATATCCAACTGTGAAATCCAAAAATCCCAAAGTATCTGTATTAATCAGGCACCCATATCCTCAAGCAGACTGAAGCAATGACAAAGAGAAATCCTTATTTTCTTAATAGCATGCTCAAAGCCAAGAAAAAACCACCACATTTCGAAACTGGGGGGAAAAAACTAAATTTTACTTGTTTATTTACAAGCACAGTTTTGTTATGGTATTAAAAAATCAAGAGTACCACCATTAGAAATAACATTTGAAATTTCTAAGACATCTGAATGGATTAGATGGTGGAATAATTTGTCTTCATGTTACAGAACAGATTTTAAATATTTATTGATAATGGCTAAATATCTCACCAGATTAAAAATTCCAATGCATTGTTCCTTTCTTTTTATCAAAACTTTTAAGTCTCAGATTGTGGAAAAAAAGTTTTCTCATGACTGCTATAACTACATACAACATGACTGTCCTGAAAACTGCCACTTTTTAAGATAAATATTTAAGATAAACTTCCAGTGGAAAACTTCAAAAATATATTGACATAATTTGATTATTCCTGTTTCAGAAAAGATCTTATATTTTATAAATATAGGGAATGTTACACTGGAAGTATTTTATTTTATTTTATTTTATTTTATTTTATTTTATTTTATTTTATTTTATTTATTTATTTATTTATTTATTTATTTATTTATTTATTTATTTATTTATTTATTCATTCATTCATTCATTCATTCATTCATTCATTCATTCATTCATTCATTCATTAATTCATTCTTGAAAATATTTTTAGCCCGCCTTTCTTCTTAAAGCAGGTGCAAGTCACCTTACATCATTAAAAGACAATATTTACACCTAAATACAGTAATTACACAAATATTTAAAGGGATCAAAGAAATCCCACATTTAAAAATGGTAAACAAAAACATTCAAATCACTAATCCAAAACAATAAAAAAACACTACTCAGTCTGCCAGTCGCTAAGATAAATCCTGCCTGAAGAGAAATGTCTTCATAACATGTTCTCAACTGTTACTTACTGCCATTGGACTGCACTCAGAATCACAGTAGGTCAATAGTTCATAGAGGGTCACTCCAAAAGACCAAACATCTGATGCAATATAGAATTTGCTCTGTAATAAGCATTCAGGGGCATACCTGCAGAGACACATGGCTCCATTTAATTTTTTTTTTCTGCAAAATTTCATACTTCCATTTAACATTGTGAAATGCTGGAATTTTGGGTAGTGATGCTAATATGATCATAATAGACACCACTAGCATTTTTATAAAGTAAGTGTCTTACACACTCCACATTTCACACACAAAACAATATGCTCTGTTTGAACAAGGAGAGAATACAACGTATCCACTATCTCTACCCAATAATGTGAAAATGTACTAGTACTGTATAATGTATCTCCACAGACTACTCTCTCTGCTGCAGGGATTGAACCAATTAATAACATAGTCGGTGGCTAAGTTTTTATTCTGTTTCAAGAATTCATAAAATGTTATATTAAGACAACCACTTGACTCAAGTTTTACACTGTCGATATACTATAACAATTTACTTATTCTGTATATCTTGTATTATGTTTTTATCTTTGAATTTTCAGGTCTATGGCCGTATAATAAAACTTAACTTAAAAGAATATAGGTACTGCTTTTTTAAAAAGAAATTGTGACAGATAATGAGAAATGTTTACGTAAGCAGAAATATTAGAGATTGTTTTGAAAAGACAACAATTAGCAGACAATTCTCATGACTGGATACTAATGCTTAGACCAGTAGTGAAGAATATGTGGACTTCCAGCTACTGTGTAAATCCAAATCCCAGCAACACCAGCCAGTAAGACCAAACATAAAAGATGGTGGGAATTGCAGTCCAATGTCATCTGGAAGGCCACAGGTAATTCATTCATGTTCTAAGGGCTTATATTCTCATCTGGCTAAGTCCATTTAAATCCCACTAAAACCATGCATGCATAGTCTCTCTCACACTCTCTGTGGACTGATTAAACCATACTTTATAGTTCGATATTCAGATAAATGAGTACTGTTAAACATGCAATGCAGTAATTGTCATTTTGACACCCAGTACAATAAATGTAAATAATTGCTAGCACCTTAAACTTGCCTTTAGTGAAGAGTAACAGAATGACATAGCTAGATGAATTTGCCCAGACAGACTTATATGTAGATATCATGAGAATAAATGTTGACATTAAAAGCTGGGAGCCAACAAAATATGCACGATATAAGCTGTTTCAGATTGTCTGAAGAATCAGAAGAACCCACAGTGATAAGAACATGGTTCACTCAGTTTTAGTTAATGCACCACTCTTATCTACTACAGGAACATTTGCTACATTAAACATTTTCAATGGCTTATTCATCCATTACCAGAACACAGGGCTGTCTCGATCATCATTGACTTTGTAATATTCCTTATCAGTTTCAATTGCTTTGGTCAGCCCAAAGTCCCCAATCTTCACTCTCTGCTCGTTTTCAACAAGAACATTTCTTGCAGCTAAGTCTCGATGAACATACTGTCGGGAACCCAAATAGTCCATTCCCTGAGGGTGAAGGAAACACACACAAACATTTCAAATCTTTTAATCTCTTGTAAGTACTGACTTAATCTTCAAATACAATCGAAGTCATTTCTTCATTATTATTTTTTTTAACCAAACCTCTTTTTTCCATTAGCTCTTCAGCACTAATGGTCTTGACTCTCCAGAGAAGGATGATACAAAAAGCTCTCAGACTCTTTGGGCTACAAGTGATACTTTTTCCTGCTCAAAACATATTTGTATGCTTCCTCTGGAAGTTCATACACTTCATAGCACATCATTAAGAGTGGAGGGCACAGCAGTGGAAATAGAAAAGAAATACTTTGATGATCTAAACAAGGCGATATTAAAATTTATTTGGCAAGGGAAGAAAGCCAGAATCACACTGAAAATGTTGCAAGAATCCAAGGAAAAAGGAGGCTTTGGTTTACCGGACTGGACCTTATATTACCAATCATCTGTCCTAATGTGGCTGAAAGAACGGCTTAGTCTGAAAAAGAAAAGACTTTTGTATTTAGAGGGGCATGATTTACAGTTAGGTTGGCATGCCTTTTTATGGTATCAGAAAGCTAAAACCCACAGGTATTTCCAAAACCACTATATTAGAAACTCCTTGTATATAATATGGGAAAAAATATAAACAAAAATGTACACAAAAATACCAGGATGGGTTTCACCTACAGAAGCATTTATTCATCCTAATCTTCTGAATTTTGAAATTTTTTAACTTATAGTGCTTAGATATAGATAGGAGATTAAAACTAAAACGAGACCTTATAGACCAGGGATTAGACACATCGTGGTGGCCCATAATGCAAATACAATCTAGGTATGAAAGGGATTCAAAAATGTATGATTTTTATAAAGAACAGACAATGTTTGACCAAATAATATTAACATCAGATGATAAATTAATTAGGAAAATATATAAATTTCTTTTAAATTGGAAAATGGAGGATGAACAAGTCAAAGAAACGATGGTTCAATGGGCAAAAAAGTTTGGACATAGTACTGACTTTGAAAAATGGCAAAAACTATGGTCTAGAAACTATAAAATGACAATGGCAACATCTTAAAAAGAAAATTTATATAAAATGTTTTATAGATGGCATTTACCATCTGATAGATTAGCTAAAATGTACTCTAGGTCAAGTAAATGCTGGAAATGTCATAAAAACATGGAATTTATTATTATCTTTGGTGGACCTGTGATAAAGCAAAATATTTTTGGAAAAAAAATACATAGATGGCTTGTTAAAATAATCAAAAACATGTAGATTTTAAGCCAGAACTCTTTCCATTAGGTATAATACCAGAAAGTATTGATAAACAAAATGTATATTTTATACTGCATATTTTAACAGCTGCAAGGACTATATTCGCACAATACTGGAAGAATGAAGAAACGCATACAGATCGAGAAATAATCAGAAAGATATTGGACTGCACCGAAATGGATAGACTGACACTGAAAATCACAGGAAAGGAAGATGAAGAATATTCTCAAACATGAAATTTGTTTTATCAATGGCCAGATTCAGCACGCTGTATTAGATTAAGAGCTTAATATGTATTGTAGTTGTATTAACAAATGATTATAAGCTGAACCCAGGTGACATGATGTTAAATAAGCATGAATGGATTTTATAAATATAAATATAAAAGTAGTAGTAGTAGTAGTAGTAGTAGTAGTAGTAGCAGTAGCAGTAGTAGTAGTAATAATAATAATAATAATAATAATAATAATAATAATAATAACAATAACAATAACAATAACAATAATAATAATAATAATAATAATAATAGAAAATTTTAACAATAATAATAGAACATTTAAAAAAGAGCGGAGGGCACAGAAGAAATTAACTACAGATTTTTTGGGGGGAAGGATGAGGTTATTTGAAGGGCCAGTTTTATTCCTATAAATCTGCCTGAGCCTAAAATTAGCATCAGACGCTTTGCTTTCCAACTCATCACTAAAGTTGATCATGTTGGTTGGCACAAAGGCCAGGGTCTAGACATCTTGAGTTCCCTCTTCTGAGTTCCTTGTATGGCCCCAAAGACTTTTAAATTTTTTACCAAGCCTTTTATCACCAGCAGGGGAGATTTTTGGAAATTAAATATATCCCCTTCTCTCTTGCCATTTGTCCAACTTGTAAATTACCCTTTTCGTTGCGTGGAAACCATGGGAGGAAGGAGGAAGTAATCAATTATTGAAAATTTCCTCTTGCCAGTAACATCATCAAATGGCAATAATTTTCAGTAATTAAAAGTCCTCTTCTTATATTCTGGCAGCTCCCACAGGATGCTAGCATCACAAGCCATGATAGAGTGGAGTCTTCAATTACCAAAAATCTTCCCCTGCTGATGACATCATAACTCTACTTACCCAACATATTTTTTTCAATAAATAAGTTTTTCAAAGAACTAGCAAAGTGATGTCATTTATGAACAATGATTTCAAGAAGTAACTGTGGAATACAAAACATTTTGATGAAAAGTGAATGCCAAAACATGTACTGTTAAACTCATTAAAATATGAACAAAATTTACCTTGCAGATTTGTACAGCATATTTCAATTGTTGTTTCAGACTGATCTTACTCCTGTTTCGGGGAAGATATTCCTTCAGACTTCCGGAAGGAAGAAACTCCATAATAAGCTTAATTCCATTTCCACCTTTGATCAAGAAAGTCACAAATTATCTCAAGAAACTTCTGAAGTCATTACCTTTGACTATTTTAAAAATATTTTCTCTGGTGCTCTTTCTTTCAGAGTTTTCCTACTGTCTTGACATTAAAAACTCCCACATTAACTCATAAAAAAGAATTCCTCTTTCACATTTTTCTTGCAACCACTCTAAGAAGGGAAGATTCATATGGAAACCCAGAGGTCATAATGGTTTATAGAAGCATGTTTGTCACAATTTTTCAGATATAAAGCTTCCTTTCATATATTATGTGACCACTTATTTTCTCTATAAGCAGCCATAAAAACAGTTATACATATGATAAAGTTCTTTAAAACTCCAGTAGATGGAGCCCTTGAACACGAGCCACGCGGAAAAACTGTCACAACACTACAAAGAGAAAAGTTGAATGGCTTTAAGATATCCAGAACATTAATATTATTCATTAGATACTCAGGATAGTAATCCTGTATACACTGACTTTGGAACAAGTTTCACTGAAATCTATGGGACTGACTAAACATACATAGCATCGGTCTGCTCACCAGAGATGGTTTCAAAATGGATTCAAAAGTTACATACAAGGCTGAAACCCTGTTCCTTAAGTTACACAGTGTAACGTATGGTAATTGTTCAAAAATAAAGATTTCTGATTCCCTATCCCAAAGATCTGGAGACTTCTGTGGGATACCACTTGTCATCAGGAAGCTATTGTACAGTGTGTGTGTGTGTTTGCGTGTAACTTTAATCATGGTTGCAATTTTGGTAATTAAAAGCTCTTCTCCCCACAACCTATGGTCCGCAATGGCTTCCTGCCAACATAAGGGACTCCACAGGAGCCTCGAGACATTCCAGATGGACATCGGAAACCATGGCCAGTTGAAGAACCAGTTATCAAAGTAAACTTTCATTTTATTTCAGAAAAAAATCACCACAGCTGGTGATATTATCAGATTTATTCTTCATAACTTATGAACAGGATTTTAGCTACTCTGCATGTTTCATTGCTAAAACCAAATAGTTGTTTTCAAGTCTATGGGAAAATAGAATTTGTTTAAAACAATATATCTAGACAAGCTGGAAATAAATATTAATGTATTTTCAGACATTACCATCTTCAGTGCAGATGCCTTTATATTTCACAATGTTTTCATGATAAAGATTCCTCAAAATTTCAATTTCTTTCTTTAGGTCAGCAATATGGTTCCCACCACAGTCAGGTTTTAGTGACTTTACTGCTACTTGTTCTCCTGTATTATCGCCTTCAGGATCATACCTGCAGAGTTCAACTTTGCCAAAATGACCCTGATTTTAAGAGAAACAAAGTGTTATTTTAAAAATCTGCACACACATTGAGAAGTCAAGTCCACTCAGTGTGTTCAAATAATAATCTTTTAAATATGGTTGGAAGCCTACTGGTGTTCACATAAAGTCTGCACAGCTTGCTGTGGTTAACTGATGTGGTGCTGGGAGACATCCTAGTCATGCATGCCTCATCAGGCACTCTACTGCACAACTATGATACATCCAGCCCCTTGTTGATTAGCCACAATTAGCTATGGCAAATTACACAAACCTGTTGCAAACACTATCAGGATTCTGGTCAGTAACATATAAAATATAATTAACTAGAACATCAGAATAAAACACTTAAACTTCCGTGATACTAAAGATTTCCTTCTCTCCAATCGGTCTTTCCACCGCTGATGGCCTCCATTATTTGAAAGTTTCATAGCAAAATATTTCACAGCGAAATACATGTGATGATGTAACCCACATCTTTGCTCTGCCTCACTAGCAGCACAGTACCCTGCCCTCATTTATCCACTCCCTGCCTACCATGAGACAGAGGAGATTAAAATCTCCTCTCAGTCAATTGTGATCAGACCAATGGGGTGAAGGAAGGCTATAAACTCCCTCCCACCCAAAGTGATCCTGGGCAGTACTGTGCTTTCTTTGCTATTAACAGCAGTGAGTACAAGTGGCTCTAAGTTGGGATGACTGTGCAGGGAGGCTACAGCTTCCCTGTGCACCTACCAGAGCAAAGAACAATCTCGATGAAGATCATGAGGTGTCTGTGAGAGGGAGAGAGAGAATGTGTCTGGGCCTTGCACGTGCATATACACATGTTTTAGCCTCACCCACTTCCACCAGTAAACATACCTCGCCTAAGTCACGAATCCGCTTCAAGAACCTTTTTTCAAAAATGGTAGGGTCAATTTCTGCATTAGGCTTTTTCTCCGAAACAATATCAGGATCTGTGGCAAACAGAAATATCAGTGCAAAACAAGTGAGCATTCACTGATTTTTTCCACGCTAAACCTGGAGAACCCCACTTCCTTGTTCCAGAACTAAGAGAAGACAACCAAGCCTTACTGCATGAAGACAGCAGAATAACGGCAAAATGAGAATAAGCAAGACAGCATGTAACTTCTCAGTATGTACTTAAGATTACGGGAGGGGGTGGGCAGACTATGTGGTGATTTTACACCATATATGTGTGCGCACACGCATGCACACATACCTTATATACCAGTTTGCATCTGTCTGCATGGCAAGTGGCTGGGGTTGATTGACAGTTGTATGTAGAATGCGCACCAAGAGTGACAGTTATGACAGTTGAGAAGTGTACAAGAATATTTGTGAATGGAACTGCCAGCTGATGGCTCATTATGTAGTATCATAAAAGTAAACACAGTTGTGCTTCACTAAATGCAATTTTACTTTTAAAAGGGTGCATGAAGTCAGTCTTTACCTACAGCAGAATTATAGCAGCAGTATAAAAAGAAACACTGGCTTTTTGCCTGGGTTAACCAAGGAATAATCCAAGAGAAGGAATCTCTGTTTGCAAGTTTAAAAGGCAACCTCCAATTTTAGTGCAGATATTTGGGGGTGTATGCCATTTGGGCAGCAGCACCCATAGATATGGAGAAAGCCAGAGAGTTCCAGAAAAATATCTACTTCTGCTTCATTGACTATGCAAAAGCCTTTGACTGTGTGGACCACAGCAAACTATGGCAAGTTCTTAAAGGAATGGGAGTGCCTCACCACCTTATCTATCTCCTGAGAAATCTATATGTGGGACAGGAAGCAACAGTTAGAACTGGATACGGAACAACTTATTGGTTCAAAATTGGGAAAGGAGTACGACAAGGCTGTATATTGTCCCCCGGCTTATTTAACTTATATGCAGAATTCATGCGGAAGGCTGGACTGGAGGAATCCCAAACCGGAATTAAGATTGCCGGAAGAAATATCAACAACCTCCGATATGCAGATGACACCACTCTGATGGCAGAAAGTGAGGAGGAATTAAAGAACCTTGTAATGAGGGTGAAAGAGGAGAGTGCACAAAATGTCCTGAAACTCAACATCACAAAAACTAAGATCATGGCCACTGGTCCCATCACCTCCTGGGAAACAGAAGGGGAAGATGTGGAGGCAGTGACAGATTTTAATTTCTTGGGCTCCATGATCACTGCAGATGGTGACAGAAGCCACGAAATTAAAAGACGCCTGCTTCTTGGGAGGAAAGCGATGACAAACCTAGACAGCATCTTAAAAAGCAGCGGCATCACCTTGCCAACAAAAGTCCGAATAGTCAAAGCTATGGTTTTTCCTGTCGTGATGTATGGAAGTGAGAGCTGGACCATAAAGAAAGCAGACCGCCGAAGAATTGATGCCTTTGAATTGTGGTGCTGGAGGAGGCTCTTGAGAGTCCCCTGGACTGCAAGGAGAACCAACCTATCAATTCTAAAGGAAATCAACCCTGAGTGCTCACTGGAAGGACAGATCCTGAAGCTGAGGCTCCAGTACTTTGGCCATCTCATGAGAAGAGAAGACTCCTTGGAAAAGACCTTGATGTTAGGAAAGTGTGACGGCAAGAGGAGAAGGGGACGACAGAGGATGAGATGGCTGGACAGTGTCTGCGAAGCAACCAACATGAAATTGACCCAACTCCGGGAGGCAGTGGAAGATAGGAGTGCCTGACATGCTCTGGTCCATGGGGTCATGAAGAGTCGGACACGACTAAACGACGACCCACAGATATGAAGGGGGTGTGTACTGCAGACAACTAGGATTGAAAAAGAATTGGGAAGAGGCTGTGGTGTTCTAAAGATTACACAAATGTAAGAGTAGGGGGACAGCTTTTATTGGACAACTAAAAAAATCAATCAAATTAAACTGCAAGCTTTTGTGGAGAAAATTCCACTTCATCAGGCTGAGCATACCACTCTCTTCCTAGAACTTTCTGAATAGCAAACATAATAATCTTTTAATGGCTCCATCAAGGAGTTGGCACACTAAGTACTGTTAAGGAATCTCAATGAACAGAAAAACAAACTTAATTAAAATTAGGAAAAGATTAAAAAAACATTCTTACTCTTTTCTTCTAGCTTGTTGATATCTCGCATAATTGCTCTGAAGAATGGTCTCTGATTAGGGTCATAGTGCATGCATTGCTTCATCAGATCAGCTAGCTCCTTGCAAGATGGGGCTGGAAGTGTGAAATGTCCTTCATAAAACCTCTCCTTCTGCACAACAGGGTGGAGAAAAAGTATATTAGTCACACAAATGTAGAAACTACTCCTTTCTTATTCTAAAAGTTCACAAGAAGCTTCCACCAAGAAAATTATCTGTAACTAAGTTTGATTTGGCAAACAATACTTTTTGCAAGGTCAAAAAGTATGTTCAGAATATGCCTTATGATGTACAAGCCTGGTATACTCTAGAAAGAGATCACTCAACTTTTAAGTCTTCTTGTCTTTCTATGTGAGAGGAGAAACAACTATTAAAATCTACACAAGAAAACAATGCCTACTTGAAGCCCTCACAGACTTACCTCTGCTAAGGTCTTGTCTTTCAAAGGTATTTCTCCATTGTAGCAAATCTCCCACAAAGTTGTACCAAAGCTCCACTTATCTGCTGCCACACTTAGATTTTTAGAGTCTTCCACACATTCTGGTGAAAGCCAAGGGATGCGCTCAACACACTCTTAAATGAAGGGAAAGGATTGGAAGAATTTGAGTGAATCATATTATAGGGAATCTACAGTGTTACTTGGATTACTTTAGGAAAAAACAAACATAACAATTGCAAAGTGTCTGTTTCAAAATATGAGATGAAAAGCATATACAGTAGGTGCAGCTATGGTGTGTATATGCCTGAGATTTTTGTTTTATAATTCTAACATGTCAACAAACATATTTTTATAAGAAAATGTCTCATGGGAGTGGACAATGCAATTTTAAGCAACAGAGTGAACAATGACAGAGAACTCTGTGGACAACATCCTAGTATTCAAAATGGTAACATCCTATGCAAATGTTAAAATAACTCAAAGAAACAGTCCAACAGAGAAACAGAGTCAAGAAGATGGTGAGATTCATGTGAAGCAACCATACTGAAATTAGCAGTGTTTGCTTCCAATATACATTTACTTGACAAAACTATCTGTCACCTCTCAGGAGAAAAACTGGGGGGGGGGGGGGCAAGAGTGGAAAGCTTGTTTAAAAGCATCAACTCCAGCAGCCAAAAAGGCAAATTTAAGGTTGGAAACTATTAAAAACAGACTAAAAACAAAATGGCACATCACTCCACCATGACATTTGTTTATGGTATATCCACATTTTAGACCAACCTCTAGTTATTTCACCTCAAAGAGGATCACCAAAAACATGAGGGAAAAAAAATCTAATAGAATCTGGGTTTGGTTATCTTCCTATGAAGAAAAGCTAACATATCTGAGCCGTATAAGCTTTTCTTTTTTAATGGACCAACAGGGACATATGAGGGGTTTATAAGATTTGCATCTATGTTTCTAGCTGCTACTTCACAGTCAAACAGTCAGGGACGTGGACCGGAGTCGCAAGACTTCAGTCGACTTGGATTTAAGTTGTACTGGTGACTCGATTCAGACTTGACTAGGGTTCCTCACCCCATGACTTGGACTCAACTCACGAGTCGGAACCCACCTACACCTTCCTTTTTTTCTGGGAAAAAGCTTGGCTTTAATAGACTCAGACTTGGGACCAAAGACTCTGACTTGGGACTCAGACACAAAGACCTGCCAACATCCCCAGCAACAGTATACTGATATAGTTTCTCTTGCCCTGCCCAGGGTTGCTGGCCTCTATTAGGAGTTAAACTTCATCACACACATTTGAACGTTAGGTGTGAAAATGTCCCAATTAGAACTTTTCGACTCAGAATGACTTGGAATATTTGTACCAATTTTCATCTTTCTGGGTGGCCTGGAAATAATCTAGAGGTGCATTTCCTACCACTTGATTCCAGGAGAAGCTTCAAAAATCTGTCTTTCATTTTCCTCCAGTAAATAGTGTATCTTTATCTATGTGCATACCAGCTTTTTAGACAGTGTGTGAATTGCACATGCATCCAGAGCATGCTGGAAATTTATTTGGGCATTTAAGACAGGATTAAACTGAACACATAATGGAAAGCATCAAGACAATACCAACTCTCTTTCTCTCTCTGTCATCACTATCTTCAGAGTCTTCAGAGCAACATGGAGCCCTGGAAAACCAGACATTCAAGTAATATGGAGAGGCTGCACATGTAAAGGACATTATCCTCTTCAGATCACCACTCTCCACATGAAAAGAGTCATTACAAAAAAACTGCTCTCTTGGCTTATGTGTTCAGGTTAACCCTATGCTAAGCATATGAAGAGAGCTTCTGAATCCCTCCTTTTGTGCAACAAATGTGTAAACACATTTTTTTACATGCCAATGAAGTAACTCAAGAAGTATCCCAATAATTTTAATATCTCTATTAGGGAGAACTATTAAAGGAAATGAATGAATATTGTTTAAAGAATGACAGGGAAAGTTTTCTCAATTTTTCATAACATTAGAGCTCACTATTATCTAATGAGCTTGATGAACAGTCAGCTCAGGACTGGGAAAATATTTACTTCTCAATCTGCATTGCAGAAGTTACTACTGTACTATAGGTAGATAGGTACTTCTAACATTAATATTTCAGTTAATACATCCAATACTAGCACAATCTGGGAGGAAGTATGGACTGTAAGAAGTGCAATTTTTCTGGAAGATACACTAGTGCTGAGATACCTTACAAATACAGTTTTATCACATTAGTAATATAGATGCATGCATTAAGAATAGAAGCATGAGCAAGGCGGTGATATGAAGTTTGTTTTCTTTACTGCCATGATTAAAAACATTACTTTCAAACTGTACCTTGTCTGGACAGCACTGTAACTGGAATTCCTGGGTCACTCAGTTTAATGAAAGGTCCATATTCATTGTCAATTCCTTCTCTTGCCAATAATATGTTTTTTGTGCACACATTTCCATGTACTAGATCTTTGTCCTCCTGCATTTGTGAGGGAGCGCTTAATTAGCATATTCCAACCAGTCTAAACATATTGACTACATTTTTGAAAAGCCTGAAAAAGATACTCTAATAATTCAAAAACACAGTGGCTGGGATACCAATGTACATTAAGTCATGGAAGGTTACCAAAGAATCTCCTTCTCTCTTTCTCTTCCAATAGCAAACTCACATAGTTCAGGAGGAAATTCTTAACCTCCAGAATAAAACTGCTGAGAGTTCACTGATAAGTGACAGAGCGAGGAAGATGGGGACAGGAAATTGTCCGTCTTCAACTCATCACCAACTCATCTTAAATTGAAAATCAGGTGTAATGTAACCTGAGGATGATAAATTGTAAAGTCAACAGAGTTTTGAAAAATGTACCAAAAATTCATAATGCACACTAACAGAAATCTCAGTTCTCTTACTACCCTTCATAGCCAAAATGATACCATTTACAAATAAAAAGAAGGTATCAATGGACAGGAGGGGACAGGAGAATTTTGCAGAAGTAACCCCCCCCCCAAAAAAAACTTCAGAAAACAATGTCAGGATACATCCACCACTCTGACCCTACAGCCCAATGAGCAGAAAACGCTACAGATATGGAATGTACCTTTAGTGATACTAGACTATAATAATTGTTATTGGAGACAAGATCTACAACTCACCAGATAGCTTAATGCACTTGCCAACTGTTTTGCCACTTTGAATTTCCACGGAGTTGTAAGCTTGTCACTTTTGCGGTGCATAAAAAGATCCAGAGGCCCAAATTCAACAAATTCTTCCACCATAATATCTGCAACCATAGGAAAAATCAAATAGGGAAACCCACAGGCAGTTCAGTCTTCAAAATCTTCTGGGAAAGTTGCATTTTGAAACATACATAGTAAAATGGGATTTATTTTTTAAAAATTTGGAAAATAAGAACAATCATAACAGAATAAGTAGAGCTCATTCCCTTAGGTGGGAGGTGATTGGGCTGTATGCTAGCAACATGTGGTGCTGATCAGTGAGATCAGATTCAACAGGGCCAGCCCTTCTCTGCTTCAACCAGCCCCTCTCTTGCTCTCGGTCTTCCTTGCTACCATGCAAACTGCCAGGGAAGGCACAGAACATCTTTGAAATGGCAGCAGTAGGATTGCCTGACATAGTTCTAGCATAACTAATTTTACTGTCACTTCTATTTCAGGATCAGATGGACTAATTCTATAAAAGAAGCCATATCCCTTAATCTGCAAGACTTGAGCAGGGCTGTTGATGACAGGACCTCCTGAAAGTCATTGGCTGAAATCCAGCAGTAAGATACAGTGGGGTCTTGACTTAAGAACGGCTTGAGTTAAGAACATTTTGACTTAAGAACCGCTCTCATAGGAAAATATTGACTTGACTTAAGTACTTAGATTTGAGTTAAGAACTGAAAAAAAACCATGTGGGAGGCAGGGAAAGTGCAAAATTTGAACTTTCACTTAACTGTTGGCCAGTGAAAAGGGTGCCTGTCTGCTTCCTCACTCCTCCCAGCGTTTAGAGAGTGGATTGGGAGACAGTCTTCAGACTGCCTGGTACTGTCCTGCCTGGACTGTATTTTCCCTGCCTTCCCTGAACCTTTCTTGACCTAAGAAAAAAAGAAACAAAATATCCCCCTCTAGTGGTCGAAGGCGGAATAGCAGCTTCCCATTAGTTTCTATGGACGGAAAAGAGCAGATATGGATCAAATGGTTTTCAATGCATTCCTATGGGACATGCAGAATTGACCTGAGAACTTTTTGACTTGAGAACCGCCTTCCAATACGGATTAAGTTCTCAAGTCAAGACCCCACTGTAATTCCTCTGTAAATTCCACTGATTTAATAGATCTACTCGAGTTGTGACTCATTACTGGATTTCAGCTTTTAATTCACAGGGTTGCTCTTAAGTTGGAACACACTTGGCAGCATATTAATACAACACACCTCAAAAGTTGCATTCACAGATAATTACTTACTTTCCACATCCCGGACACAAACTCCATGAAGGAGGACGATGTGTTTATGGGAAATTTGCCTCATCATACTTGCTGTCTCAAAAAATGCCTATTTCAGAAGATAACAAAACAGAGATTTAAAATCAATGAAATTAAAAAAGGATAAAGCAATAAGTCAAAGTACAAAGATACAAATTGTCAACCTGAAAAGGTGGCACATTTTTCAGAAAATGAAACAGCAGCAGTGACACCGGCCATTATATAAAGAGAAGGTAGAGAGAGGAACCTACCAGAGAAATGTCTCTGTGGCTGGGATCCAAGACTTTAAGGAGAACTTTCATCTCTTTTTCATTTTGATAGCTTTCATCATCCTTATAGCTTAGAATTCCAGAGTAAATCTGGGTTCTTGTTCCTCTCCCAAGATGTTCACCCTAAAACATAATGTCATTTCTTCACTTGGAAAATGCAACAATTTTTTAATTTATTTTAGTAACACGCATCCACTGCCATTGCTTACCACAGATAAAAATTAAATGGATACATATTTTGAACTGTAGATTTTCATTAAAAGTGGCATCAATTGTATCATATTAATATGTAAGATACTTTTTCTAAATTAATATCAAATAAGTCCAATGTGATAGACTTAAAAAGAAATTCTATCCAATGAATTAATAACTGCCTTTTTATACTACAATATATTAATGAAATAATTTCAAATTTAATGTAGGTTTGCTTGCAATTTTATTTTAGACTATAAAGTTATCTCCATGAAGAAGGCTTTATGACTGCAATTTATATCCAAAATATATACTAAAATTAAAAGAGGTCTTTAGGAAGATCAGGTTCTGGCTCCATCTGGACATAAAGCTATGAATTAGTGCTGTGACAAATTCTTCCACAATAATATCTGCATATTGAATCACAGTCTTGCATCCACCCACTCCTTCCTTCTCCTCTGGCACCTAGAAGATCACAAGTCTCTGCTTCCATTTTAGAAACACTACAGCCTGCTGAGCCATCCAATTGTGACATAAAATAGTTACTCTTTATCACAATTGGTCGAAACAACCCAAATTCTAACCATGAGTTATAATACTGGCTTGTTTCAACAAATCTTAGTGAAGATTATCCACAGTTTGTCAGAATCAGGTGACAATGCAAGTCATGGTTAACCTAAAATGGAACTGAAATCTTCCAAACACTACCTGTAGTTATTCCAGATGAGGAAAGGAGGAGAGGTGTATGCAAGACTGCGAGAGACTGAACAAGTGATAGGTAAGCACTATATCCAAATGCATCAATTTTGTACTTGGCAAGATTCTGAATGTTAATTATTTCATTGCAAAAATGTAGCATTTTTAAATCTCTCACCTAAAAAGCAACATGGCCCATAACTCTTTCAAGAAGTAGGTTACCAAATGCATTTTATTTGACTGAATAATTACCCTATATAATAAGAAGTGTATCATTTTAGAAAAGGAAGAAAGATAGTTATGAAATTTGTCTGAAGAAACATAGAGAGGCATAATAATTTGATTATTACAATAGATTTTAATATTTGGATACTTATTGCTTTTATTGTCAAATATTGTCTTAATGATATAAGCTGCCTCGGGTCCTTTTTAAAGAGAAAGATGGGGCAAAAATACTTTAAATAAATAAATAATAGAGACTTTGGAGTTAGGTGAGCACAATTTGCTGCATTTTCTTAGACATCACCATTAAGAAAACCTCAAGAATCACGAGAAAAGCATATGCTCATGAAATGTTTTAACATCTAAAATCACTTACTTGCATGATTTCTTCTTTAAGGATTCGATGGAAGCTCAACTGACCTAAAGGGCAAACTGGCTGCCATTCTTGAGATTTTTTTGTAGCCACTAGCAAGTTGGAGATTTCTAGAAAGAGAAAGATGTGCTAGTAAAATTCAAATAGATTTGCATGCCATTTTTTAGCGATTTGTTTACAAAAGTCTGCATTGGGATAATATGGCAAGAAGGAGAAACATGCATTGTATAATTTTCAACACAGTCCTGCTCAAACAGCCAACACAGAGACTGGAGCCCAGATATTGGTTAGGTTAGGTCACTGGCTCTTAACCTTGGGTTACTCAGGAGTTTTGGACTGCAGCTCCCAGAAGCCTTCACCACCAACTGTGCTGGCTGGGATTTCTGGGAGTTGCAGTTCAAAAACATCCGAGCAACAAAGGTTAAGAACCACTGGGTTAGGTTATAGGATTTGGTGTGGGGGAGTCTGTTACTATCCTTTCAGCACTGTCTCACAACCACCCTGAGCTGGTGATTTAAATCACACATAAAAGTTCTTTAGAAGTAAAAGTACGACACAAACTCAAATGGGTAAATAAAGTAAGCTACGTCCAAAAACAGTTCAGAGCATGTGCCTCTAAGGTCAAAAGGGTTTCCAGTTTTGGTTGCCATCCATCATCCGGCCATGTACACCACTGTTCTTCTACCTGCGAATGTAGTGCAGCATGGAAGACAACCTGCTAACCAGGTAAAATTACTTGCATGATTGCCCTTGTGTGAACACACAAATCAATGGAGTTCTGCCAGAACAGTCAACTTGTACATTACAGAATGCTAAACCAATACACTACATAATATTTGAAGTGACATCTAATTATTAGAATATCTCTCTTGTACAATACATTATTTTCAAGTGGGGCTAATACTGTAGTAAACTTTGCAATGAAGCATTAGAATGGAAGACACATGTACATCTTCCTAGAAGGATTTATCTATCTCTTACTCCAGGTAGTATAAAATTGCTGATTTCTTCTTCACAATATGGCCCTCTCCAAGACAAAATTAGTATTTGGAGTGACTATTAGAGATTGGCATGAATTAAAAAACAAATAATCAAATTCATTTAAAAATCGCTAATTTGTCAATTTGTATTTGCATGACTCAATGGCCCCAATGAATATGAATCAATGAATTTTTAGTGATTTTTTATTCATCAGGCTATAAAATGGCTCCCAAGGCACCTAGAGACAACAAAATTGCAGGGAAGCCTCCTCTGATTTTCCTCTACAATCCCTCCCAGTTTGGTGAAGACTGGGTTTCAGATGTCCAGGTTATACACCCACGAAGGGCTCCCCTAAGAAAGTTCCCTCCAAAATCACAGATAAGCTTTTACCTACTCTCCTTTACAACCCCTCCAAGTTTGGTGAAGAGTGAAGGGCACTCTCCTGTGGGGGCACTTTATGGGTGTATAACTTCAATGCCTGAAACCCAAACTTCATCAAACTTGGAAGGATTATAGAGGAGAATCAGCAGAGGCTTCTCTGTAGTTTTAGTGTGTCTAGGTGCTGGGAGGGGATTTCCTGGGGGATTACTTGTAAGTATATAACTTGGACATCTGAAACCCAAACTTCACCAAACTTATAGGGCTTATAGAGGATAGTCATGGGAAGCTTTCCTGCAAATTTGGTTTCTCTACATGCTTGGAGGATGTTTCATAGGGTTTTAAAGTAAAAAACAAATTGACAAATCAATTTGTCGGTTTATCAACCGCAAGTCTTAGTATTAGGAACACACACATTACAGTGGTGCCTCGCTTAACGGGCACTCCGTTTAGCGATGAAATCGCTTAGCGATGACTTTTTTGGAGCGTTTTTTCGCTCCGTTTAGCAATGGGCTTATGGGCGATTTTCACTTAGCGATGGTTGGAACCATGCTTCGCACAGCGATTAAATTTTGGGTCCCCTGTTTCGCTTAACGATGGTTTAAACAGCCTCATGTTTGCTGTTTTTTAAATGTTTTTCTGTTATTTATAAAGTTAAAGTTTACTGTTTAAAATGTTTGAAATCATAAAGTGCACTTAATAAACCCTTTGTTAACCAAATTTGACTTTGTTCTGACTCTTTTTTTAATTTGTTGTTGTATTTTCCCCCCCCATTGAGATGCATTGAATAGGTTTCAATGCATTTCAGTTGGGGAACTACGTTTCGCTTAGTGATGAAATCGCTTAGCAGCAATTTTTCGGAACAAATTAACATCGCTAAGCGAGGCGCCACTGTACAGTAAAATATTATATCAAGCTTAAATGAGCATGAAATCACAGGGATACCAACAAATTGTTCTCTCTAAGCAGGACAGATAGTTCTATGTTCTTTTCTATGAAATACTAATTAAAGACACTACCTCTTGGTTTAGGCTGACAGCATCGCTTGAGAGTGAAGACTATATTATCCGTTCTAAGGACCTGCCCTTTTAAATGGTCCATCAATTCCTTCAAAGATGGAAAGAATTTATCAGATCCATGTAAGAGACAGCCATCTTTTTTCATTTCAATTTGGAAGTTCTTGTAATGTTTGGGAGGATTTATCAGTTGCTGCAGAGAAAGAGAAAGGACAGCAGAGATCAGAAGTCATTCTTAAGTTAATACAAAAATGTAGAAAATAATTAGAATAAACGTATCCCTTAAAAATGCCAATGGATGCAATGAAATAATTCCCAAGACTGATTTTACGTCCATTGACTGAAGCATTTTGACCTTATCTTGTAGCATACTCCAGAAACTCTGGATGATTCCCTGTAAGATCTGAGAAAAACCATATTCCAGATTTATTTCAAATCTAGAATGGAGATGGTGATCATTAGTCCTATAACAACAGTACTATGGCAGAGGGATTTCAGATCTGCTTCGTTTGTTACCAAACCTTGCTGATTGATATCTAACTATAACTACATTTTATGCCAAATGGTAAGAAGTAGATATTACAGATGAATAAAAACAACTATGCTCAAACTAAACTATAGTTTATTAACCAGTGACAATTCTTCTAAACTTCCTTGCCCTGCAGCTGACTAGACTGACAGCTTAAACCACAGGAAAATATATGGGAGTCAGCAAGTTCCAGCTTCTAGGCAAGTTGGGAGAAGTATTACACTCATGCTGGATTCTCAGAAGCATCAACACTGCTAACAATGAATCTCAACCTAACTTTTTAAGTTATGTTCTACATATCAAGATATTCTTTACTAATAAAACCACTGTGCATGCCACTGATACAAATTAAAACCATAAAAATTAATCATACCTGTGAGTCTTCTGTACATATTACAGTCAAGAGGATGTTATTGAAGTCAGTACAGTTCCACCTCAGCACATACGTGCCCTCCTCATTGCCTTCCTGCTTCAATTTGTTGATAGCATATTCTGTGCTGAAATTGTTTACAAATGAGTAATTATATTCACACACAATTTAATACCCCTTTGAAAGCAAGCCTGCCTTTTAAGTTCCAGAGAGCTAGATGTGTTAGTCTGCAGTCTGTTGCAAAAGAACACCAATCTTTTGGCATCTTAAAGACTAACTTGATTCAATCATCAGAGACTGCAGCCAAGAAATCATTAAGATGGTTGGAAGGGAAACAATGAAGGAACCGCAAAAGATGTGTCACTGAAGACCAAGACAAAGGTCATTGTACAATGGTGCCTCGCTTAACGAGCGCACTGTATAACGATGAATTCGCATAGCGATCCCTTTTTTTGGATCGCTAATGTGAAGGCATCCCAACCGCCGCAATGGGCAAAACTTGCATTGCGACGCCTGTGGATCAGCTGTTCGGCGGTTTCAAAATGGCCACCGGATGCCCAAAATGGCCACGTGCAGCATTTTCACGCCCTGCCCTCGCTTACCGAGGGCGCGAAAATGGCTGTGGATGGGGAAAACTTCGATTAACGGTGAGTACAGAAGCCATTGGAACGCATTAAACTAAGTTTAATGCATTCCAATGGCATTTTCCATTCCGTTTAGCGATGTTTTCTTATAGCGATGGTTAATCCAGAACGGATTAACCTCGCTATGCGGGGCACCACTGTATTCCTAATTACTATGTAAGGAAGTGAAACCTGGAGAGCGATAAAAGCTGATAAGGAAAAAAAAACTTGATTCATCTGAAATGTGATATAAGCTGTACGAGGATCACAGACTGCCAGAAAGACAAACCAGTGGATTTTAGATCAAATTAAGCCTGAACTTATAGAAGGAAAAACAATTAAATGACAAGACTCACTAGAAAAAGAAATAATGCTGGGAAAACCTGAGGGCAGCAGGGGAAAAAAAGAAAGAAAGTCTGAATGTGAGATGAGTTGACTCAATAAAGCCACAGCTTTAGTTTGCTAACAGCTTACTGACTGTTAACAATAGGACACTCTGAAGGTCACTAATTCATAAGATTGCCGTAAATTAGAAAAAAAAATGACATCAAAAACTAATGAGTTTAATTAAACTTTTGAGAACCATAATACTCTTCTTCAGGTGCATGAAGAAATGGCCTACAGTCCATGAAAACATATCTCAAATAAATCCTGACCTTCTAACTGTTATTTGTTACCAAATACATTATAAAGGGTTTATTCCAGATGATGAAACAAAACCAGGCTACATTTTTAAAACACTGTAATCTTTTTTTAAAAATACTTGTACTTGAAAACAGAGGTCACCAAAATTTAGTGGAAAGAATTTTGACTGCAGAATCTAGAATATGAAATTCCATTTTTATGGCCCAAAATGTCTGGCTAAGGGCTGGGGAGTGACAATCTCACAAATTGTGCTTTTGATACAGATTAACACTTTCATTGATGTCTCAGTGCTACATAACAGTTGTTTACAAAATGATTAATTACGAAAGAAAGTACCTAGGAGAAACTGCATGAGACTTGCACGTTGTACTCAAATGTGCCTACTCAGATCCTGCATGAACATGATTCTTCAGTGAGTCCCCAATTTACACATCAAGTTTCTCACACTAAAGCAAAGTCTGCTGCTTTTATATTACACACACACACACACACACACACACACACACACACACACACACACACACACACACACACACACACACACACACACACACACACACACACACACACACACACACACACACACACACACACACACACACACACACACACACCCCGCCCCATAGTGTGCCAAGAAATCGCTGGGAGGTTTACAAGTTAATTATGCAAGCTACACATTGCCCCCCCCCCCCACCAGCAAGCTGGGTACTCATTTTACCACCCTCGGAAGGATAGAAGGTTGCGTCAACCTTGAGCCGGCTACCTGGGATTGAACCCCAGGTCGTGAGCAGTTTTGGCTGCAGTACAGCAGTTTAACTACTGTGCCACGAGGCTCATTCAGAAAGCCCAAATACACATGGTGGCATCCATTCTTATTTCTACATCATCACCTCTTTGGTTTCTCTTCCAGAAATCAACAAAAAAACTTGAAAAGATCCTATGTCATGTTATATACTCTCAACATGAAAATCCCATTCCTAGAAAACAGAAGAATTATTTAAATAAATGTTACTGCCTCCCTTATAAAGCAGAGTGTTGGAAGGAGGTTTACATACCAAATTGGACCGTGGCAGCCATTTTTAATGTTGTGTTCTATCAAGGGTGGTGCAACATCTGTGCAGAGATAGTGGTGTGCATCTGCAGTAAGTCTGAAGTATCCATCCACCAATGCAGCAAATGATAACGCCTCCTCATGTGAAGATAGTTTAAGTTCCTAGAATGGTTAATTTTATACAGAATTATTCTGCTTCAGGTAAAAGACAGCAGTAGTCAACATTCAGCAATCTTACTTTAAGCTTCATGCACCTACCATTACTATGAATCTATTATTTCTACAACTGAGGAAAATTCTCATTTGAAGTTAAGATTGCTAAAGAAATGTTGAGGAGAACAAAGGCCTTTTAACATGAAATCATACTATAAAATTATATCATATTAAGAACCATTTAACTGTGAGGCAATGCCCTTTGTTTCCTTTTCCTTGCTTTATGCAGAAATGAAGAAGAAATGTTTGGAGGGATGAGAGAACACAGGCCACTTATAGTTGCAAGACACCTTCCTACAGTATATGTAGACTTGAGAGTTTTACAGTCAAGACATATTCATAGCATTAGTACAGGAGTGGAAATTCTCCCATTCTTTCCATCAGTATAAGGTAAGGATTGTAATGTACATTATAGATGGACGATACAGTATCAAGGAGATACCAGCTTGGAAACTACCCTGTTTCCCGGAAAATAAGACGTAACCCAAAAAAGCCCTAGTATGATTTTTCAGGATGCTCGTAATATAAGCCCTACCCCCAAAATAAGCCCCAGTTAAGTGAAACCCCACCCTCCACCATTGTGCAGCAACCAGAAAAAGATGGCATGACTATATTTGAATAAATGTAGATTGTTGTACATGAAAAAAATAAATAAAACTTTCCCTGAAAATAAGCCCTAATGTGTTTTTTCTTTTTTTGGGGAGCAAAAATATAAGACCCTGTCTTATTTTCGGGGAAACACAGTATTAGCATGTTGTGCACATGTATTTATGAGAAGAAGAACACTTGCCATCCGTTTGTTATCTTGTCTGCAGATCCAGACTACGGAATCCTTGATAACAAGGTGAGTAATTTCAGGGAAGTAACAAAAGCTGCTCCACCTTTCTTCTTTCTTGTTTTTTTCTTCATTTTTCTTGGCTTTATTGTCTGACTTTTTTCTCTTTGTTTTATGTTTTTCTTTCTCACTCTGTGTAACCTGGTTGAAGCAAGTACATGTACATTAAAAGAGGGCAGAGGTAGAAGACTGCATTACTTCAAATAACTCTGCATATGTATGAAAAACAAATAAAGATTAGTTACAAAAATAGTGAAAGATAAAATGATAATCCAATTATTTGAGCATACTGTGCTGGTCTACACATAACCAATTTCTTACAAAGGGCTCCTTGATGCACATAGAGGGATCTGGGGGCACAGATTTGACCCTTAAACCTCCAGAATTAGAAACTGCTTCATAACATCAAGCTCTAATGAAGTCCTACTAACTAAATAAAATACATCTAGCAGTTCCTGTTCTGGCTTATTACAAATGAGGGTCAGGGAAACTCTTTATGATGTCACAACCCACAAGCCTCCTTTGCTACTCTCAAACAAGCCAGTTCTTATAAAACCATTCCTCTTGTGGTTTGTTTTACTTAATGGTGGTAAAGGGATGCAACAGGCTGTGTGGCTTAGTTTCTACTAAGCCAGGACTACTGGATTAACATTATTGTGAATACTGTACTGCTGTGGACTGGTATGGATTTTCATTAATGATGAGGTCAAAGAAATTTACTGCAGTAAGCCTGTATCTTTCTGCTTTTGAAAATATTAATATTATATAGATATTCTTTGTGCCTACATTTTAGAAAAATCAACTGAATCTGCACCCCCAATGGTTGTATCCAAATATATCATACAGTGCAATGGTACAGATTATTGAAAGGATGGCACCAATACACAATGCAACTTGTGCTAATTATTTCTCGAATGTCATTAATAGGTAGCTGTGTCATCCGCCCAAGTCATGAATATTAATGTAATATCTGCTTAGATCAATGGGAGTACTGGAGGGGTGGAGTAACAAGATATAAGAGGCACAGCAGGAGGAGAGAGAGTTAGTTGAAGACTTAAGTGAAGGAGTTTGAGAGTTGGAGTTGAGGAGATTGAGAGATTGCGGGAGAGCTGGAAGAGTTTTTGGAGTTTGGGTGGGAGAGTGGTGGCTGAGAGAGGATGAAGGAGGATGTTTGTTAAGAATTAACAATATTGCTTGAACTATCATCATCTGTAATAATAAACAATTTCTATTTGGTTCTTTTAAAATAACATACAGCCTGGACCTCAGTCATTAATAATAATGTTGATGTAATCAACTGGTGGCAGCTGAAAGACACGTAGCGTGAGCTCTTAGTTAGGTGAAACAACCAGGGTCCACATGGGAATCGTGACAGTAGCTTTCGTTACAAATCTCTTGCCGTTGTACCAAATATCTACTTTGATAGCAAACACAGCTTTCAGTACAATTCACTTGCTGCTATAAATTGCTGCTAACTTTGAAAGAATAGACTACCTCCTTTTATTTTATTTATTAATCTGCAACATTATAATCCTTGATATTTTCAACAGAAACTCCTCTTCACCTACTATCTTTTTCAGTTCTATCACATACTCTCAGGAGCTAGACAGAAATGTATCAATTAATGTATGGTTTCACTAAAGCTTAAATGCCTGGATAAGCTACCTTATTAAGATTTTTTTTAAAAAAAACCCAACACTTTGCTGATTTTATTACAGCTCACTTTCTTAACACCTGTGAATGTATGATACGCACAGATGGTTTAAGTCGCCACTGGATTCCATGGTTGCCTGTTACCATCACTTCATATTGAGGAATGACGTCATAGGCATCAAAGTTGAAATTCATCTCATTCTCTGATGAAATCTGCAATGAAGTTGTCTCAAATATTTCCGCTCCATAATATTTTGTTAACGTCTCCATTGTTGACAAGTATTTTAGTTTCAGATCATGTGGGGTAACACTGCCATCACAAATTGTCTTGTTGTTAAATTCCTTTAGAAAATCCTTGAAAACATTATTTATCCGTATTCTGGTTAAAATGTTCTTTTGTTTTATGGTCTTGTTCAGAGTTTCTGGAATATACCGTTTATAGCTGAAAAATATTATTAAATATTCAATATTTTATAAAAAAATACAAATATGCATGTACTGCTCCTGTCAATATACTCTTTTCTCAAAACTGCAAAGCAGAACATTCATTCCATGCAAACCAGAATGCATGAGTATAAAAAGCTTCAGAAAAAAATATATGTTACTGAAAAAATATAAATAAAAGTCCACCATCAACAGCTTTGGTGCAACATATTCATATATATGCAGCCAATTTACTATCATTTCTCTGATATAACCTCTCCTTGAAATTTTGTTTAAACTTGCAACATATTCACATATATGCAACCAATTTACTATCATTTCTCCACTATAATTTCCCCTTGAAATTTTGTTTAAACCTCGAACAGTTTATGTATCAAAAAAAAATTCTTATTTCTCCAGTAATGGGCCTGAGTCAAAGTTCCTTAACCATTTCAGAAATTCATTTCTGAAGTTACTTCCCAACATCTATTCAGGAATATAGAGCAAAAGTAGAAATATCCACTGTCTTCTCTACTGTCAATTAACTAGCCAGAAAAATATAATCAACTATATATAACTCTCCTTCTAACTTCTCACACATCAGACAAAAAAAGGGAACTATATGAAGAACAATACCCAACTCCTTCTGACTCACCTGATGTCCCTGGGAAGTTCTGGCAACCTCAGTTTTTTTTTAATTGCATAGTGCGTGATTGCAAGTACAGCCATGCCCAGGCATTCATTTTCAATTTCATGAATCTCCTGATCATTCTTAGGGTCCCGAACAGGTGCAAAACATCTTACCAAATCATTTTGCCCCTAAATTGAAAAATAAGTGTTATCTATTTTAGTTAAATGCAGAGTTGTATCACTTCAACCTCAAAATACACATACAAAAACCAAGCTATGTACACAGACATGTTAAGCAGAACACCAATAGTGCTTCGTTCCTCTCCAAAAATAAATAAATAAATAAATAACAATCCCCCCCCACAGAGAATGTACAAATAAACAATGCCACCAAACACTGTCTTGATCAAAATGTACTATGTAAAAGGAGCTGCAACTTAATACTAATTTTTGAAAGTTTCATTTTATGTATGGACTGCTTTTCTGCACATATGCATTCAAAGTGTAGAATTCAAACTACCAAACAACTCAATGAAGAACAGAAAACCATTAAACTTTTTTTTCAAAAAACAGACATCCGTTTCAAGTTTATACTAGTAATTTTTTTTAAAAAAAGTGGTGGGAAGAATACAGCCTCATGACCCTCAGATACCATCTCTACCACTGAAGAAGCAAAGATAAATTTTAGAGTTATAACAGAATTAAGTAGATGCTATTGTAATAGCAAATATAAAACATCTAACAATTCTCTCATAAAAATCACTTGCCTGTGCAAAAAGATATTCCAGCGAATTAGCATCAAGGAGAGGTGTTCCTTCTTGCATTTGTTTCTTTTCATAAGAATTTTTTGCTTTCTTCGGTGAATGTCTCCATACAAATGGCTCATTTTCATTTGTCCCATGCCAATTAGTAAAATAAAACCTTGAGAAAATATAGATTTAAGGAAGCCACTCTGAGTTACATATAAATTAACATCTTGGTGTATAACTGGAAAATAAAAACTGCAAATATCAAAATGGAACACAGGTCAAAAATATAATGATCACCTTGAAAGAATAATAATTATCTCATGATTTATTAGTTATGACTGACTAAACATAAGCAATCTTGTATGCAGCTGTCCTCTCCAGCACCTTGTTATTCCCTCCCAGACCTTACAACTCTTAACCACCACATGAAATTTATCGTATTTCCTTTACCATGTCTTCTTTTGAGTAATTGCTTACACCAACTCCAAATAAGGTCTGGCCTGGGTTTTCTGCATGGATGCCAGTAATGCTGCAGTACCTGCTTTATAGCAGGTACAGCATACGTGGCACAGGCCATGGGGGAGGGGGCTCTCCAAAGATGTCACAGCTCCTGGGAACTAGGCATAGATGCTTATGGCACTGAAAAGATGGGTATTCTGCACCACTCCCAAACAAGAATGAGTAACACAGTTATCACTAAAATATTAAAAACAGACCAGCAAGCACGTTCCTCAGGCTGGTACTGGAGAGCCCGAGACAGGGGAGGAAAAAAAGCACTGCCTTATCTAACCCTACACTGCCTTCAAAGACACTGCAAACTGTGCAAACCATATCAGCCAGAGACACAGAACACAGTCCGTCACCTACCAGAAGAAACCATATTCATGCTAGTATTTTGGTAGGTTCCCTAATTATCCCCACTAGTTAACAAGGACAGAACCAGTGGCCTTCACTCAGTCTTCCTGCCTCATGTACTAAATCTATTTAAATTCAATCAACCACTGCTGTTAAAGGTTGTCAATGACTGCAATCCCATCCCATTTCTAGGCTGATACTGCATTTGTATATACAGTGGGGCCTCGACTTAAGAACTTAATCCGTATTGGAAGGCAGTTCTCAGGTCGAAAAGTTCTTAAGTCGAATCTGCATTTCCCATAGGAATGCATTGAAAACCATTTAATCCGTATCTGCTCTTTTCGTCCATAGAAACTAATGGGAAGCTGCTATTCCGCCTTCTGCCACTAGAGGGGGATATTTTTTCTTTTTTCCTTTTAACCTAAGATGACTTGGCTTTTAAAAAAAGGGAAAAAAAGAGTTTGTAACTTGAATCTAAGTTCGTAAGTTGAGTCCATATATTCCTATGAGAGCGGTTCGTAAGTCGAAACGTTCGTATGTCAAGCCGTTCGTAAGTCGAGACTCCACTGTATATTTTTAGTAGAGTGCTCCCCATTTTCCACATTTTAACTCTGATTAAAACAAGAGTATTTTGGATTTAGGACTAAGAACTCTCAAAGTAGTCTACCTAGTTGTTTCCGACATTCCACTCTAAACTTAAGCCTTTTCCCCCATCCCTTCTCCCCCACCCCACAATCTGTGATTGACAAAAGTGATTGTGGTACTTTAAATGACTAAATATTTCAATAACATATTGGTCTACACTATGTTATGCACTGTGAAGTAACATCTGACATATAGACCCTAATAAGGTTTTTGAGGTTAAGTGAGATTTTTAATTAATATTTTTAACAGTGCCCCCATGAGTTTCCATGGGCAAGTGGGATTTAAACCTAGGTCTTCTGAGTCCTTGTCTGTCACTCTTATCCACTACACCAGGGGTCCCCACCCTCTGGTCCGTGGACCAGGACCGGTCTGTGGCCTTAGAAGGAGTCGGCCGCCAGGATAGATGAGAGGTGAGCAGGAGCAGGAGGTGAGCGGCCAGTGAAGCGTGCTCCTATTAGGTTCTAAGCTACTGCTGATCTAATAGGAGGCAGAGCTTCAATTGCAGCTCACCTCCTGCTCCTGCTCGCCGCTCATCTGTCCTGGCACAATACATGTAATGAGTTTGATTCAAAGCTATCCTCCAACAACCTACTGAATAACAAATACCCCCCACAAGTCCCTGGTATCAAAAAGTTTGGGGACCACTGCACTACATTACCTCTATGAATATTCTGCTGCTGAACATCTAATGAAGTAAAGTTTAGTTGCTTCAAACACAAAAACAAATATGATTACAAATATTTGTTGAATAACCTATAACTTTTTACACAGTAAGTACACACATTTGAACGAATATGCTGACTGAAATGCTAAACATTCTGTTAAAAAAAAACTAAATACAGAATATTCAGGAAGTCTCTTCTCAGCTTTTCCCATAACAATTTCTCTTCCCAATACAGTGAAAACAAAGTCAGGAAACTGAAGGTTAACAGAGTATTCTGATAATGCAATGGTAACATTCTGTTTGTATTGACTTCTGCCAGATCTAATTTGGCATAGTGAGTAGTGCTGAGATACAAACCAAATTTATGGTGACCCCAATAGGGTTTTCAAGGTATATAAAATGTTCAAGGAGTGATTTACGATTACTACTCCTCCCCCGTGTGAGTTTCCATGCCTGAAAGAGTATTTGAACCCATGTCTCCTGGATCCTAGTCCAACATTCTACCCACTGGCCTTCTTCAGTGATAAAGAAGAGATATAATGAAGATCATGACATTAAGTAGGATTCAAGCTAAATGTACTGAGTTAGAATTGATTTGCTTTCTCCAAAATGCAGAAATTAGACTAAAAACAGACTGTTTCCTTCCAAAAAAATTCCAATATACAATCTCTTTCAAGTTACTGAGAAGTATTTATGCATTCCTGAAGATACTAGAAACATAATCCATAAGACTCATTAATTAGAAATTCCAGAAAATTTTAGAAGGAACTAGCTAGAAAAAAAATCCTGTTAGTGTTCAGATAAAAAGACTGCCATATATCCTTCAGGATCATCAAAACAACTGCTTTTGCTTATCATTCCAAAATCTAACCCATTCATTTTCAGATCCATTTGTCATCTCATTTCTGCACTTTACATAACTGGACATTTTTTTCTAAATGATCAATATAATTGAAAAAAGAACACAAATGAATCCTAGCCCTGCCTGCTCTTTTTAAAACTGTGTTGTTGGCACTTAATATTCCCACAAGGATCAAACTGGTTTCTATACGGCAACATTGCAACACTAAAACTGCCTGCCCTAATGCTCAAAGATATTTTAAGTAGTCTTTTGAAACTAACATTCCATAGAAGGCAATATTTCAAGAGACGCATTCTTCATTTAAATTTATATTCTTATTAAAGCCTAAATCTAATTATTAGTCCCAGCTAGAGCAGATCTACTGAAAAACTAAATAACTGCCAACTTACCATTCAAAACTGATTCAATTTGTCTACTCTAGCAATTAGATTTAAGTTCATACAGAGTAGCAGAAATTAAATTGACATACCTGTTTTTATTTATTAAAAGTACCGTTCAACCAACCATGTTACTTCATTAATTTAAATTATATGGTATCTTCTGCCTACATATCCCTTGAAATCTAAGGCAGCTAAACAACATTGTGTTATAAGCCTCTGGGTCATTATAAGCAGAAAAAGCTCCAACCTTTTCAAAATCCCTCCAATTATCACTTCCTGGATTACAATGTGAAGACTCACTGCACTTTGAATCAAAGCAAATTAAATATGTGGTACAAAAGGCACAATTCTTCGAAAATAAGCTAAATCCAACATTAGTTCTACTTAGTAGATTTTATGAGATGAAGAGCTGTTGACTCTGCCCTTAATTTTGCCTCTCATTTCAGTGGGTCAGTTCTAGGTTGGTGAACACTGGATTCAGCTCATGATTCAGATTTCAACAGTCTTAACAGTCTCACTATAGAATGTCACATATACCTCATGCGATAATGAAGCCGGAGCGCAGTTTTGTCATCTATTTGGAAGACATTATTTGGTGCATACCACAGGTTTCTGCTTTCATCAAAGAGCGCAAACAGATTATGGCATAATGGAGATATAGCTGTCGAAATGAAAGGATAAAAGACAATTAATTCAGTAGATACTTTGAAAAGTTGCATATAAAATGCCTCCTAAAAAGTAAAAGGTGATTACATAAGCTGTTTGCTATTTGTAACAATACAGGTATAAAAAATCTTATAAATTCTATTGATTGCAGTCATCAGAACTATAACAAAATGCTAGATTTCAGTTTTCGCTATAGAGGGCAACAAAAGATCGGAAGAATTAGTAGTACATGTGAAACCTACAGTTAAATGAGATTAATCATAAAAACACTGTACATGCAGATAGGCTGCACTCTCTGTGTCCAATCTAGCAAGAACACTCAGCATTACAGATATATAAGAATATGTTTGGAAATATTAAATCCAGAAATCTATATTCTATTTGGACACTCATTCCCACATGAGCCACTAGAACGATTAGGAGCAGATCATGTGTTCTGTGCATGTTCTACTTGATTCTTGATTGTTCAATTTTCTCCCCAACAGGAACACACAATACACCATACTCTGAATCTTTTAACAATGTTCCTGAAAATGAATTATAATGCGCTATCAACTTCTCCAAGCTGAGTTGCACAGTTTCAAGACTTACAAGAAGATATATGGGCAAATATAATGTATACACAGGTTAGAACAAATACACGTGAAAGTATCTGGCAGTTTTGAAAAAAAATTAATCAGCATTAACAAATGGGTTGTTAAAATAATGATTGTAAATTATAATAAATAGCTATTATTCAGCAATCGGTATTAGTAAACCTGTTACAGTATATCTATCAACAAGAGGAAAAAAGACAGATTTGTAAGCAACTGAGCACTAGGGAAAGAAAGTAACATTTTGTTTCCAAATCCACACTGAACCTGAGGTACAAAGTAGACATTCTGTGGGACTGTAACCTAGCACCTGTAAACAATGACACCAAGTTTGAGCCTTTTGCCATGCAGTTGACTAATGATGTTTCCGCCAAAAGCCCTCCAGCAACTCAAAAGTGGAAGGACACACTCTTTCAAATGGTTATCTGCAGCTGGTATTTCAAGGCATATTGCATCTGATACTGGAAGCAATATGGAACCCTTGATCCTCATGAACATGTATAACCACTTTTTCAACTCATCCAAGTTGAGAGCCATCACTTACATATTATGGAATAAATATTATGGAATAAATTCCACTACTTGATTATTTGCTATGTGAAGCTCTTCCTCTACCTATTCTGATCCAGCTTCACTACATCCTTCAAATTCCAGCATTCTGAGAGAGGGAGAAAATAAATATCTCCCTATTCATTCTAACTCACAGCTGCACTATCATGTCCCCACTCACACACTTTTCTTCCCAGCTAAGAAGCCCCAAATGTTCATTCTTTTCATAGGCCAATTGCACTAGGCTGTGGATTGTTCTGCACCCGCTCTACAATATTCTTTTCCTAGGCACTCTGACTGGAATGTTCAAGGGTGGTCACAATCTCAGGATCGAAGTCCTGGGACTTTCTGTGCCGCAGAGACTATAACAATATTGCCTACCCGACTACACCACCTGACTGCAGTCCTCACAGACATTGAGAAATTGATTTTCTAAGGAATAGTACAATGTTGCAAGTAATCCCTGTTATAAGGTAAAGAATTTGGAATGATTTGGGCTTGCATGATTAATGAAAGCCATGAACTTTATATAAATCTGTCCTTCTTATTGACTGATATGGACTAATCTGGCTGCCTGTATGAATCAACTCTCCTTATGGGTGTGAGGCTGGCCTAGGGGAACTCTCATGATGAACACGAGAAAGACATTTTCAGTGACCTACCCACCATAATCCCAAGATGTTTTCCTAATTAGGCACTACAGGCCCAGATTCCCTTCAAGATATACTGTATGTGAAATTTCAAATGGCTCATTCCAATGTGCATCACTTTACACTCACTTGCAAGGAAGGTCATTTACCATTTCAATGCCCATTTCACGAGTTTTTGACAAATCTTGGCAAAACTTTTCACTGTCCCTTTCTTTAAAACAAATAATTTAGTACTGTCAGCAAAATTTTGCTACTCATCTGCTTAACTTCAGATCATTTATGGATATGTTAAAAAGAATGGGTTCCAATACAAATCCTAGAGGGAGATTGGTGTTTACATCCCTCCATAGAGATAGCTAATCATTTATTCCTAGCATCTGTTCTTTAACATCTAACAGCACTAAAAGTGACCTCTGTCATCTCATGCCTGCTAAATTTGCTAAGGAAGCTTTGGTGAATGATTTTGTCAAAATACAGTGACCTATTCCATCCACATGCTTGTTGACACTCTTACAAAAACTCTAAAAGCTTAAAAACGACTTACCTTTGCAAAAGTCAAGTTGATTTTTCTTTTCAGTCAAAATTTCTCATTCTGTTTGCTCAAAATTTTATTTTTACTAATGCTTTCTACCAATGTATCCAGAACAGATATTAAGCCTGCCACACAGTAATTGGCCAGATCCCTCTGAAAGTGTCCCTGTGTAGATTAAAAAGCAAGATAGGAGACTACTGAACTTACAGCATTTCTGGGCAGCTTCAATGCAAAGGTCTTCTGCTGTGTACCAGCCAGATGTATATATAAGAGAAGGCTTCTCTTGTAAATAAAATGCTACTTCTAGTCCTTGCTCTTGAGTTTCTGTGTTCATGTCATTTTTCTTGGAACTTCTCATTTTTGCACAGAAAGCCATGGCTTTACAGTCTTCTTTTACATTAAAATACTACATATATGGAAGGAAAGAGTGACACAAAAATAGACAGTTACATTTTTATTATAGCTTTATTTTCGTGTATTGCAGATAAAACTGTGTTATAACAGTTCTATGGTCTCTAAATTGTGTTTAGAGTCAATGAGAGTGCAAACAGAAATTACACAGGATCTAGAAAACTGAAACAACATACTAGTGAAAGCCAGGATCTCAGCTATCTTCAAAGCTAGGTGGTATATAATAGATGTCTCACTGAATTATTCTTTTTTGAGTAATATGGAGATAACATGTAAGTTTGTGGGGCTGAGGCTACCCAAAGTGTAGCTATTATCTGATCAAAGATGAATATGTGTCTTGTTAAAGAAGACCTGTTTTGAAATTTCTAACACTCTTTACACCTAAAACCCTCAGAAGGTAGTATAAAAATAACACACAGTATAATACTAAGGGTAATACCTAAGGGGTGTGTGTGAGTGCCAGGATCCAATAGAACAGCTGAGAGATGGGCAGAGGGGCTGTTCTATTGGATCCTGGTGCTGTTTCCTCCTAAGGGGTGTGTGTGAGCAGAGCACCAAACAGCTGAGAGGCGGCAACCAGCTGAGAGGCGGGCGGAGGGGGGCATTTTATTAATAATAAATCCTGAGAGGGTTGCCACCTCAGCTGTTCAGAGTTGTGCTCACACACACCCCTTAGGAGGAAACAGCGGCAGGATCCAATAGAACAGTCGGACTCAAACATCCGAGGGAGAATCCCCGCGCGCGCCAAAGAGGCAGATGAATGCGGCACAGGTGGGCAGCGTTCTGGGCCATTGTTACAGACACTCTTTGGTCTCCGGGTCTGCCTGGTAAGTGACTTTTTTTTGCCCATAGGAACGCATTAACGAAATTTCAATGTGTTCCTATGGGAAACCGCGCCTCGCAAGATGAAAATTTTTGCAAGAAACGTCTTGCAAGTCACTGAAAAACTCGCAAAACGCTTTCGCCTTGTGAGTTTTTCATTCTGTGAGGCATTCGTCTTGTGTGGCATCACTGTACAACTCAGCATGTTACTACTGCACAAGTTAGAATGCTAGCTTCTCTTCTACTCTCTCTTTCTGTGTCCTAATTTGGGTCTGCACTTGAGAGACCCAACTAGATGTTTCATAATGTAGTGCACACTGGGCATCCTTTCAAATTGACATAAATACCAAAACTACAGAGTACAGAATACCTGAGGAAAACTGAGAGTTAGAGTCCTTGAAGAAACCCGGGTGGAACTGAGCCTCAAAATGACTAACAGTATCCCCAGAAGACTCCAGGATGAGACTGGCCATTTCAAATCTACTTGGGCCTCTACTGCACTGTGTTTTAGGCTCCAGAGATAAAACATGGATATGAACTTTCAGTTCTCAAAAAAGGAGCTTGTGTGGCTTACTGAGGTCCTAATTCCACCTACACACTAATTGTAACTCCCTGGGCTCAGTCACTATTTATCTCTGGTGATGCCAAGTTCAGATGAGCTTCTCATTCTTTAGTTAACTGGATATTTGCATTCATTTGACTAGATGTTGTACTTTGTAATGGTTCACCAAGTACTATAACAAATGCTACACTCTTTTTGCTTGACTTCACGACTTCCTCTGGTAAAAAAATAAAAACAATTATTTCCCCTATATTGATATTCTTATATAAACCTATGAATTAATTGTCACTTCTTGCAAAAGTTAGTTCCAGTGCACAAAATATTTTCTCAGAATAAATTGCACCGCTACAGATTGCCTGTCCCCTGCTGAAAGGGACCATCCTCCTATTTTATATTAACTAACAGGAAGCAAAGACTAAGTTAGGGTTGTAATTAATTTGGTGGTGCAGGATTGGGTTTTGAGCTGCTAAGCTGCACTTACACTAAAACAAGCAGGCATCATTTTTAAACAAAGAAAACAAACCTGCATTTATATGGATGACTCACTTTCCAAGCTGCTTAAATGAGGATGTCACTTCAAAGCAATTAAGAATCAATTCAACCCTGGTCAAAAGCAAAGAAAAAGAAAATCAATGCACAAGTTTTTAGGTTACAGAAAAATAACAAGCTCTTAACTTCTCCAGTGCACACCTTCCCCTGAAGACTTCATTTGTACATGTAAAAAGCCCTGAAGGTGTAAATCTGCGTGAGCACATTCAATCTCATCTGATTTCAGAAGCTAAATACGGTCAGCTTCTGTTAATACCTAGATGGGAGATGAGCAGGCAATACCAGGGATCTCCAGATACAGCTAGGAATCATGCCTGAAACCAGGAGAGCCATTGCTGCTCAAAGTCGACCACAACAAGCTAGACTGACCAATAGTATGAAACTGTATAATACAGCTTCCTATGTTTCTGCATGCCTCTTTACAACTGCCATCATTAAGGAAGATGTTCATATCTCTGATGTTTCTCAAAGCATTTGTGCTATCTTTATCACTATACCATTTAACAAGGGAAAGGTTCCTCCCCATCTTCTCTCTCTTGCTGATTTGATGCCTAAAAACAGCTGAGAGCAGAAATGCCATGTGCATGGGGTCATCCTTTGTTGGCTCAATACATAAGATATTGGTGAGAAAAAGGTCTTCTTTCTGTTGTTCAACAGCAAGCTCTCAGAAATGTCTTGCAGATATTCTGTTTTAGCTTTCACTATCTGAGTTTGATGTGGTAAAGGTAAAGGTAAAGGTTCCCCTTGACAATTTTTGTTCAGTCATGTTCGACTCTAGGGGGCGGTGCTCATCCCCATTTCCAAGCCATAGAGCCAGCGTTTTGTCCGAAGACAATCTTCCGTGCTCACATGGCCAGTGCGACTTAGACACGGAACGCTGTTACCTTCCCACCGAAGTGGTCCCTATGTATCTACTTGCATTTGCATGCTTTCGAACCGCTAGGTTGGCGGGAGCTGGGACAAGCGACGGGTGCTCACTCCGTCGTGTGGATTCGATCTTACGACTGCTGGTCTTCTGACCCTGCAGCACAGGCTTCTGCGGTTTAGCCCGCAGCGCCTGAGTTTGATGTGGACAAAGTCTTTTATTAGGTGTTCTTAATGTGATCTGCTTAGTGAATTGCTTAAATGAATCATAAAGCTGATTACTGAAACTGGATATTAAATGATCTATTGGTATGTGATATGTTTATTTAAATCTGAAATGTTTTAAATGAATTGTAATTAATTGACTGTTAATGAAATATAATCAAGGCTATTGTTATCATGTGTTTTAAGAATCACTCTGAGCATGTGACATGGAAAACACAGAACACATGCTATTGAATTTTTAGTATCTCACAATAAAAAGGATTTATCATTGAAAAATGCATTTCTGCCATATCCATTAAAATAATTTGGTATGTGCAGCTTAGACACTACATTAAATGTAAAGAATAAAAAGACCTACTTTCCGCAAAATCTCAACATATATCAAAGCTATTGCCTTTGAGAACTGCAATACACTATACTTAATCTTTAGCTCATTTCCAATTACATCAACTATTCCAGGAATACAAGAAATAGAAGTGCAATTCTTTCATAATAATCTTCTGGGGGACATGACAATCAATGTCTAGTCAATATGTACTCATTGCAGAGCTGTCTTGGTATCTTTGCGTTCAATAAAGTGACTTTGTACTCTTCTTAAAAGCCTTTGTTCTGCAACAACTTAGGGTATGAGTGAAGAACCTGTGGCCCTCCAGATGTTGTTGGACTACAAATTCCACTGTGACTGTCCATTGGCCATTGGTCTGGAGCTGATAAGAATTAGAGTCTAACAACATCTATTCATCACATTTACTGAACTGCATAATTTAAATTTCCCACCATTTCACTTCAGATGACTGCCACAATTTCTTAGGGATTTTATGAAGGGGGAAAAAGGAGAGTGATCCTGAACTGTGTTGTGCTTGAACCCACTCCATCTGCATCCCTAGCTGACCTGGCTGTATCAATTAGCAACAGTTTTCCATAATGCAGATACCTGATTTAGCATACAGATCTGAAAAGAACATAATTGTTATGATTAATGATGGATTCTGGGAGATATGTCATACACTAAATTAAGCTTTTGTTTACTGGAAAATAATTACTGTTATAATATTAATGTAGGGAAGAAATTCTACAGCACTGGATGGGGTTTACCAAAATCTATAGTCTACATGAAAAATTTACATCCTTGCCCATAATAGCTGCTTAATGATGAATGACATTTCATTACTGGAAGAAGTCTACAAGGGCAGCCACTAAAATCACAGCTCTATTATGGACTTTATAACAGTATGAAGAAAGAAAAGGCAGTAAGATATTCTCTTGTTAACTTATTTGGATAGGAATGGGACATAGGCCCCTTTCTGGCTCTTTCTGAGTTTTTGTCACTATTCAGATTTGTGAAGAAATGTTCAGTTAAGAAGTCAGTCTTCTTACATTTTCCACAGGGAGGCTCATCCTTTTTTTAATTAACTGAATGACTTCATTTGTGATGGTGAGCAATGCCAAGCCTTATAATATCAATTATTTGATTTGTAACTAGCTTATTTACGGTATTTACAGTAGCTGAAACTCTGGCACAGCAAAGGAAAAATTCCACAAGAAGAAAAAAAACAAGAGAAGTCTGCCGAGAGCACAATGCCTTTACACATATCTAGGGTATGTGTACAGTAATTGGAATGCTATGTAGAACTCTGGTCACTACACTTCTAGAAGGTTAATCAATGGGCTGAACAACTCCTCTATAAAAAGAACAAAATGAATGCCGGGCTCAAACCCACAATCATACAGTGAAGCTGAACTGTGGGAGATTCAGGTCAAATAAACTGAAGCAAAAACAAACCATGGAATGCACTCCCACAAAATGCAGAGATGATAACCACTTAGATATTTTTTAAAAAATAAGATACATTCATGAAGGATAAGGCTATTAGTGGCTACCAGCCATAATGGCTATGCCCAATGCTATAGACACTGTGTCTCTGAAAAACAGTTGCCAGAGAACACAAGAAGAGTGCTATTGCATTCATTTTGTGAGTCTCTCATAGGCATCAAGTTGGCCAATGTTACATATGTTACATATGCTGGACTAGACAGATATTAAGTGCAATGCAGCATTACACATGTTTTTTAGAGAGAGGATTTTAGGCCTTAGGAAGATGCTGGGCTTATACAGATTTTGTGTGTGTGTGAACAGCTGTTTCAAAGGTGTACAGCGGAAATCAGTTTTCACTTCTGCTACCAAAATATCTCATGCTAATACTGAAAAAATAAACACAATAACTCAAGTAGGTTAGACTTCTTTGATATTAATTTCTGTTGTAGAACAATCCAGTTGAAGCCTTTTCGGTTGTTTCTCTGAAGCCAAACCACTCACTACCACAGCTGATGGGTGGGAAACAGGAATCAGTCCACACAGATCATTACACTGGATTTATATCTAATCTACTCTAAGACTGTGCTAGGATTGCTATGATGAGTGCTCCTCAAGAAGATAGCTGCAGCATTCTAAAAAGGAAGGAAGTAATAAAACCCTGGAAAGGGTCACCATAAGATAAAGCTGATTTGCTAACACGTGATCATTATTAATGTCAGGGATGGGCAGTGTCCCCAAACTACAGAGATTGATATCAAAACAGAACTGGAGACATGTCTAAGAAGAATGAGAGTTCAAGCTCCTGTTATAAAGAATGACACCTAATGAGGATACAACAAATTTTGTTTCCTGGCAGACTTGTAGAGATAATAGGACTCGGACACAGAATGACTAAAAAGAGGATATAATGAAATATGTGACTTCTTTGATGAGCTAGTCCTCCCTAGAACAAAAGTGATGCTGGGAAATATTAGCACCCAACCACCCCAAGGTTAGCTTAGAGGGATCTTTCCAGTCAAGTTTTTTTTCCACCCACATCTCACATAGAGATGTTGAAGTATTTTTTTCTGGTCTTCTAGAAGTTTGACTTTCAGGTAGGTGACACATCACAGATCTCAAAGAACTGTCACAATTTCAAATTTAAAAGATCAACTCCAACTGCAGTAAGTATATGACTAAATTCATATGTGCCTGCATGGTACTGTACTGACTTCAGATCTAGGAATTTTTTCCATAATGCCATCACAGCTTTTTCACATAGTACGATACTGTATATCATAATGTATCAGGCAAAGTTTATCATAGATTCCTTGTGTCAAACACTGCAAGAATTCAACACTTTGTTATACTGTCCCCAGGTATGGTATGCATAACATTTGACAAGCCACTTCCTTCCTTCTAGGAAGTGGAATATCTGTTTATGGCTATTATTCAAGAGACATTCAAGCACAAACAAAAGGCTTGTAGCTAGCCCTGTTAAAACCTCCATTTTAAACTCTGAACAGCTCACATCAATACCGTAACAAACTGCTTGTGAGAAAAAATTCAGCTTCCAGTAGGACTTGGCCAAACCTCAAAAAGAAAAGAAAAATGTCATTTCTCAAAATTTGCAGCTGTTTCTTTTGGGTTCCCTCAGTGTGATCACTGCCTTTCCTCCTTTGCACATGAAAAAGTTCTCTTTATTTTGTATCAGAAAAAGATTGGCTCCTAAAAGAAAAACCTGTGCTTAAGGTATGGCAAAAATCTATAAAATCCTTATGCATGCATGCAGCTTATTTATAGAGAATCATAGAATTCACTTTAGCCTGTACAGGCCACCATTAGTGATCGGTGGAGAGGCAGGCCTGGAAGTATGGTCAACTGGTCCTTACATATTCTTTTCCTCTGTATTGATGTAAAAACATTCACTTTTAATGGAGGGACCAAACTGGTACCATTCGAGGCCTAAATTACTTTTCTTTCAAATTAGGTGCAATAAGTCAGGTGCCTTGCAATGTCTAATGTTGTGATAATTGTTTTTTATATACATTAGATTTTTCTAATGTGAGAAATGCAGGAACAGAACTTTGTGGAAGGCATTCTAAGAAGGAACAGATATAAATTCTCAAGTACTACATCTATAACCAGGAAAAATAATGATATGAATCAGCTGCCCTATATTTAACTATAGCAAAGCAAAAGCAAAGTGTGCTGCTTATATATTGTCCCATAGTGCTTCAAGCAATCTCTGAGTGGTTTACAAGTTAATTATGCAGGCTATACATTGCCCCTTCCCACAGCAAGCTGGGTACTCATTTTACTGACCTCGGAAGGATAGAAGGCTGAGTCAACCTTGAGCCGGCTACCTGGGATTGAACCCCAGGTCGTGAGTAAAGTTTTGGATGCAGTACAGCAGTTTAACCACTGCGCCACGAGGCTCACTCATAGGAATGGTCCAAACTGATTAGAATAACATTGTTTAGGCACCTCCTAAAATAATGTTACAAACACCAGAACCTGGCTTTGAAGTGTCTCCCTCAATACTCCCTTTTAAAAAATGTAATGTAGTATGTTCTCTATAGTGAGTAAACTACCACAGTGGTTACCAACCATGAATAACCTTAGTGTTCTTGGACTGCAACTCGCAGAAGGATTCGCCACCAGTTGTGCTGGCCGCGGGTTGCTCAAGGTTGGGAACCTCTGAACTAGCACATTAGGTTTCTCAGTTACACATTTTTAGTCCTCTGGTGACACAGTGGGGAAGTGTTCCTTCTTATATGAGGTGACTGGGAAGGATTTTTTTCTCAGTATTTAAAGTTTTAAACAAAGGTCACCTCCCAGAGAACAGCAGAGGGCTTTGCCACATGTCTTCAATGTTAAGAGTACTGTGTTTCCCCGAAAATAAGACAGGATCTTATATTAATTTTTAATTCCAAAAATGCATTAGGGCTTATTTTCAGACGTGGTTTTTTTATGTACAACAATCTACATTTATTCAAATACAGTCATGTCATCTTTTTCTGGTTGCTGCATAGTGGTGGATGGTGGGGTTTCAATTAAATGGGGCTTATTTTTGGGGTAGGGCTTACATTACGAGTATCCTGAAAAATCATACTAGGGCTTATTTTCAGGTTAGGTCTTATTTTCAGGGAAACAGGGTAATAAGACAGCAACATCCTGAAAAAAAATTGCTAACCACCCTTCCTGTGGGGCCTTACCTTCTCACATTGCTTAGCCACTCCTAGGAAGTGCGGCTAGCACTTTAAGGATGCAGCAGGTCCTGTACTCATTTAAATCTTCCAACAGGTTTAAAACAGTAAAACAGGTTTAAAACAAAGGCCCTCCACATACCGCATTTGCCGTCGATGACCCCCCAACATTTCCACTCAAAATATAGAGTTTGTATATTTCTGAAGGGAAATGGTGGGAGTTTAGAAAGATAAGGGAGAGGAGGAGGGCAAGCGGCCGGGCAGGCGGCAGCAGAGGAGGAGGGCGAGGAGGAGGGCAAGCAGTCGGGTGGGCGGTGGCGGAGAAGGAAGAGGAGGGCAAGCGGCCGGGCAGGCGGCAACAAGGAGGACAAGGAGGAGAAGAAGCGGCTGGGTGGGCGGCAGCAAAGGAGGAAGAGGAGGGCGAGAAGGATGGCAAGTGGCCAGGCGGACGGTGGTGGAGGAGGGCGAGGAGGAGGGCAAGCGGCTCTCGGCGGCGGACAGGCGAGTGAGCAGCTGGCTCAGTGGTGCGGGGCGGTGGGCTCTGGCCACTCAGGCATGGCTGGCTCTGCTTCTCTCCCTCCGTACGGACCGACCAACCGCCTGCTTGCCTGGCCGCCGTGGCCCCACATCACTCACGGCAGCAGCTCCTTCTGAAGTGCACCCAGCGTATAAGACGACTCCCCCACTTGGAGGCATTTTTTCAAGGCAAAAAAGTCATCTTATACGCCGGCAAATACGGTAACATAAACAAGGTGAAGCAACATTCTTTTCAGCAGGTACGGAGTAGTGTGTACAAGCATCACTTATGCCAAAAAGCCCAAGTTCAAGACTCAACTTTAAAAAGAATTGAAGAAAAGCCATTGCTATTTTTAAGCTCAATAACAATCATTACCTCAACAGATCACTTGCAACCTTTGGAAAAAATCTCATCAATTTTTAATATAATGAATTTAAGACCTATTAAAATAGTTTCTTTTTCAAGAGACCCAATACTGAATAATGCACAAAAGAACACTATACTAAACAGCAAACAACTTTTCAGAATTCTTTTAAAGAGACAAAGAGGGGCACTCCTCTACCTGCTTCATTCAGAGTTGGAGGATCCTACAGAGTAGATGAAAAAGTGGCAAAAGAGAGGGGAAAATGAAGCCTACTCATACAAAATTGGATGTCATGATGAATTTAAAAAACCTGTTGTCCACATATGTATAAACTCTTACAGTACCCTCCAGCACTGCCTGCTCTGATATTTTGCTTATAACGAACAGGCAGATGACGGCAGCTGACATCCCCAGAGCCTTCAATAATGTATTAACTTCTAACTGGCAAATCACATTGCTTTTGAGAAGTAAGCGCCTAAAAATCACCAAGAACATTCATCTAAATGAATACACATTATATTACAGAATAATTACAGTGGACCTGAAAGCAAAAGAGTCTATTAAAATTTTAAAATTCTTTACGTTTGTTGATTTAATGCCATGGCCCTGGTTCTCTGCATAAATGTATTTTCCCCATAATACTCCCTGAAGGTTTGTATAACAAGGTTAGTTAAAGATCCAACACAGAACTAATAATATATAACACCATAGTAGAATATATCCCTTATCCTGTGCTAGAGTAGCATTAGAAGATTGTTGGTATGTAAAATCATTCTGAATAATTTTGGTAGTATTAAGTGTACTGCTAAAACATCAAAAAAAATCTTCATATTTGGACGGCTGTCTCTAAAAACAAGGATACCTTCCTTAATCATCATCAACATCATCATCACGTGCAATCATGTCAATTCTGAGTTATGTTGAGCTTTTTCAGGTTTTCCAGGTAGAAGATAGAAGTGGTTTACCATTCCTTTCTTCTGTGGGCATTCTGGGATGGTGCAGCTTGCCAAAGGCCACATAGGCTGGCTCTATTCACAGGAGGCACAGTGACAAAACCCCAACCTCTGACTCCGCAGACAGTTACATAAACAACTGAGTTATCCTTCTCTAGTGGTGGAGGAAAAAAAACTTATCTCCATTCTGTCACAGAGTTTGACCGAAAAAGTAAAATATTTCCCACAGTTGTTTCCCAAGACTCAAAATAAAATCACTTCTACACACTCTAGTCCCGACTAGAAACTCATCTATGAGAGACAACACAGTACCAAACAGGGAAAGGCCTACATCATTTTCTTTACCATATGGTCATTTTCACTCACACAACCCTTATATACCCTATATACATTCTAAGGACAATGACCAACACATAATGAGATGTGGAGGAGACAGTGATGAACCTCCCCAGATGAAAAATAACATCTATCTTCTCAGAATCCATCAGACTGATTTTCCTGTTGTCCTATTATTCGAAAATAGCAAAGTGTGAACATCCAAAAATGAAATCTTTCTAACATTTCCATTATACGGGAAAGCAGCCTTTCTAACTTTTTGACAGCTAATGTAGACCTATCATTCAGTAGAATAAGATACAGTACTTAACTAGTAGCCTCACTTGAAATAGTTGCAAACCATTTTATGATAATATTTAAGCTACCTACTGAAAGTAGCTGTAATTTCAAATGGGCCACATTTTTTATTTCCAGTTCCAGTACATTCTCACAGCTCAAACAGTCATTTCATTACTCAAACATTTTTCACATCTGCTAGTTACGAGCAATGCATCTGATTCCCTGGGTTTTTCTCATCTCAGAACCCCAAACATTTATATTTTTTCAAACTACTGTGTAAACATCTTTCTACCTACACATTCTGTAATTTTCTAGAAGTTAATAACATATTTGGCTGTGTATATACAGTACTCTGAAACTGTCATGAAAACAGGGTCCTCACTGGATTCAGGACAGAAGTAGATGTGTTTCTGAAAACTATACAGTATTCCAGTTTCTCATTTGAAACCTCTGCTGACCCTTTGACTTTAGGAGGGTTTCTCTCCTTAATTTTGGCCCTGTACAATTAATAATCATGTTGTTTATGAGATTATTATTCTATTCCAGGGGTTTCTACACCCTTTTACAGCACACAGCTTCCATTTTTAACGTTTTCATTCTTTATCTTCCAGGATCGTGCAAACCCTCTACCTTTGCTTTCATATTTTTTTTTATATACTGTATACATCTTACTAGAATACACATAGTACTGTAATGTTTGTTAAGGAAAAGGCTTCGTAAAAATAGTATAATAAGAACAGAACACCACAGATCCCATTGTGCCTTCCCTGCACCAGAGAAGGCCAGGAAGAATGGTCACTCCATCAGCTCAGCTGAGACCAGCAATTTTTGGCTCCTCCTCTCTTTGAACTGCTTCCATTTCATGTTATGATAAGAACATCCACATGTTACATCTTTATCATAGTTATTTATCATAACACAAGGAATTTTCTCATTTTCCTTTTCCATAAACATCCTTTGTTCCTTCTGTGTCCTTGTAGATTGTCTGAGGACTGCTGGGCCTGTTGTTACTGCTTTACAAACAACTCTAGAAAACTTTCCAAATGAAGAACACATTTATCAATGCTTTAAAAAGAAACAAATTCTTAGTTCTTCTTATTATTAACTGCCTATCTATTCCTACTTTCTGCGTCTTGTGATTTAAACAAGTTAAAAAGTTTCTGTTTTTTCAGGAACTTTTCATGAGGGACTTTAGCAAGGTTTGTATACCTTTAAACATATCACGGCCGTAAGACCACCACTATCCAAGTTAGACTTTATTACATTATTCAAGCCTTTATTACTATGCTTTATATGCATAAAATATTTTTGACTAAATTAACATCACAGCCAGACAATTCAATTAAGCACAGAAAGTTTTGCATAGAAGCTTTCAATTTTATTTCACAAGGCATTGCACTTGGGTTCAGAGAAGGTCCAGCCAAGTAAACAAAATAGTATCATTTCTATGGAAATAAGTCAGCAATAAACTTCTAACAGATAAAATATTTAAAGATTGCAACTGAAATTACAGCCTGCAATGTGAGTTTATTGTGTCAAGAAATCAAAGAGTTGAAATGCACAAGCCTATATGAGCCCGTGACAAAATGCAGATGATTGTACCTTGGCTTGTTACAAGCAGAGCTGAACAAGTTTTTCGTTCATATCCCCTTTACAAAACATGCAAACCAAGAAGTTTTCAGTAACCATGATTCCCATTCACTCACTCCAGGAAACTATGCTTACCAGCTTCTGATCAAGACAATACAGTACATTAATCATGGCTCAAAGTTGGCTTAATATCCTGATTAGTTCTAAAGTGGCTAACCACTGTTTTCTGATTTAGAGAACATAGGAGTTTATGTTTAATTGTTTTCCCATTAAATTGCAGTTTATGCAAAGAAAGAAATCAAAGGATATTGTGCATGAAGAAGTTTCTTCACATTTCAGATTAACTAAACTGAAACATGATTGTATGAATCATGCTATGCCTTTCCAAAGGGTGTGCAGTCCAAAGAGGGGAAACGGCTACATTATAGATGTAAGTGGTCTTATTTTTTCCTGGATAAGCACCTTCTGGGAAGTGTCAAATTTACCTTGTATAAATTAATGAAGTCCAGGTGAATAGCAAATGTGTTTTCTTTATTCCCAGAAAATCTATTATTTTGACTTTTTGAATGGAACAAGTAGTTTTTGTTCTACATCACAGGTGTCAAAAGCAAGGCCCGCGGGCCAAATCCGGCCCCCCGGACCTCGACTGATGGCCCGCGGAGCCGCCGCCAGCCTTGCAGCCTCCCCCCCTTTTTTTCAATGAATTTACTCCGTGCCTGCACAGAGTAAATTCATTGAAAAAATGGCTCAAGTTAACAAGGCTACGTCCTCCTTCCGATTGGCTGTGGCGCTGTCACTCCTTTCCTCTCCCTCTGCCTCCCGCTCCCCCTGCCTCCCTCCCTCCCGTGCCTGTTCCTCGCTCGCTCTCGGCCTGAGGCGAGAGCCGTTCCCAAGGCCGCGCGAGGAGGGGGCTCCGCGCCGCCTCTTGTCGCCCCGAGGGGAAGGGAAGGGGAGCGGTGGGAGTTCCTGGCCGGGCTCCGAGGCGGAGGGAGGAGATGCTGGGGGGACGCGGGAGGCAGCGGCCAGCGCGGCCCTGAGGAGAGGGAGAGAAGAGGGAACGCGGAGCGATGCGCCGGCCCGGTTGGGTAACGTCGGAGGCGGCCGTTCGACCCAGCCGCGGAGAGAAGGGAGGGAGGGCTGGCTGGTTGCTCGCTTCCCTTCCCTTCCCTTCCCTTCCCGTCCCTTCCCTTCCCTTCCCTGACGTTCTGTTCTCTCTCTTGCTCGATTGGAATGCCTGAGGATTTGAAAGGACCGAAGAATGCGGGTTTTTTTGCGAGATCCAAGCAGAGTTGCATATACTAAATAACTCTCTCTCTCTCTCTCTCTCTCTCTCTCACACACACACACACACACACACACACACACACACACACACACCCCGGCACTTTCCCTTCCTTCACACACACATACGCATTCTCTTCCTTCCTGTAACTCTCTCTGTCTCTCTCTCTCTCTTTCTCTCTCACACACACAGAACCCGGCACTTTCTCTTCCTTCACACACACACACACACACACACGTTCTCTTCCTTCCTGTATCTCTCTCACACACAAAAACACACACACACACAGAGAGACCCCGGCACTTCCTCTTCCTTCACACACACACACACACACACACACACACACACACACACACACACACACACGTTCTCTTCCTGTATCTCTCTTTCTCACACACACACACACACACAGGCACTTTCTCTTCCTTCACACACACACACACACACACACACACACACACACACACACACACACACACACACACACAAACACACACACACACACACACACACACACTTTCTCTTCCTTCCTTTTCCCACCAAGTCGGATGGGGTCCTTGCAAGGCCATCAGTACAGATACAACCGGCCCTTTGATGGGGACCAAACTGCTGATGCGGCCCCCGATGAATTTGAGTTTGACACCCCTGTTCTACATGATGAGAAATCTTGACATGCAGACAATGTCTTTCATAATCATCACAATTTATTATTCTAGTGTGCACATTTATTGAAGATAACTCATTTTATTTCTACTTGTCATGATATATGACACAAGTGATCACCAGCAGCAAGTTACTACACAACCAGGATTTTATGATCACATGTGAACCTGCATAATGGCTGGAATCCTTCTGTGTGACTACATAAATGGTGTAACTTTTGGAAGTAACTGCCCCAAATCAGGAAATCACTGTAGATATTAGAAACTGTGTGCTGAATCACACAACTCAGTATAAAACAGATAATATCAATGGTAATTCCTTAACCAAATGGCAATTAACCCCAAAAGTTACTCCTTTTGTACTGTTCAATTTGTTTGATGCTGGTCTTTGACTATAATAAATTCATTCATTCATTCCTGTTATGCAAATATAAATAGGCAGGAGGATTTGGCCCAATATATCAGTGGTAAAATGAACAGACTCTGGATGTCTGGTATGAATAGGAAAACACGCATTTATGCAGCCACAGTAGCAGTTAAGAGCTTGATATGTCCCTTGCCTTCAAAAAACATATACGTTTGGAGGATTGTGAGTATAAGAATTCTACAGAACAAAGGACAAGACTGAGCTCATCCACGGGAATGATTATACTCCAGGGTAAAGACCTTTTGCCAAGAACATGCTGTTCAGTGATTGAGCTCTATCCACAATTATTTTTATCCAATTTTTGTTATAAATCAAGGCTGTGCACACAGATTAAAACAAAAGAAGATAATGATCAGTAAGCAACAGTAATGCCATAAAAACAATGCATTTAATTATAACCATAGACTGGAATGCCAAAGGCAAACGGGGGGGGGGGGCATCAAACAGGATGTTAAAGGCACAGAAGATGACTCAAGAATCATTAGAAGGAGGCAAATGGATCACCTCCAAAACTTCATTGAAGAGTACTTATTAAGATCTTGTTCTTAAATATTTTAACTCTTTTCATATCCCCTTATGTCTCACAACACATATCAGCAAAAATAGTTATTGAGGCATTCTATGCTTCACTCTCACTGTGAATATTAAGATTTTGTACCCAAATATGATCAGTTCTTTCTGTAAGACCAAATTTCACATTGAGTAACATCTGATAGATTTTAGAGACGAAACCATGTATGTTGGACTCAAAAAATAACATCAAATTCTTAAAGAAAGTGGCTGTGGTCTGACATGGGAATTCAATATAAAATTAATCACCTTTCAAAGCTATAACCAGGAGATAAGGGAGAATGCATCTGCTCCCTTAATGGAATCTCAGATTTTGGCACAAGGCGGACACCAAGGCATAACACAGACTACTTTGTTCCTCAATGATCAAACTACGGGAATTTTAACTCTTCATAACAAAGTGGTTAACATAAAAATGAAACCAAGTATGGGGGTGGAGGGGCAAGCAATTAATTCCACTTCTTTCAATTTGTAAATTCTGAATTCATAAGCAGGTTTCAAAACAAATTTAGTAGCTTTTAATTCTGAGGTAAGAAGGGGAGACTATCTACACTGACCATTTAAACTCCTCCAGCTCCATGGAAAACCACATGCCTACCACGACAGATTCAATTTCTGAAGAATGTTTCAACAGGAGGTCTACATAACATAAAGTTACATTACAGATCTTCAGTTTGCCCTCAGCCTTGTGATGCAATAAAGCTAATCTGAACCATCTAGATTACTTGGCTTTCAGTACAACACAAACTTAAATATGCACTGCCTGCAACTTTGCAGAAGACTCGTGTGCCATCCCAACTGCCTCTGGGCCAACTGATCTCACCAATCTGTCAACAGAAGAATCTGTTAGCACAACCTCTGTGTTTGATTATTTGTTTAGTTTATTTTTTTGCAAAAGAACCTCCCCTCCCCCCCCCAAAAAAAGTGGCAGACAGAAGTAAGAGAAGAGTTATGCCAGATCCAAACCTTCTCTAGTCCAGGAACACAGCTATTATGCCAGCACAAAGTTATCCCCAGATAAGGATAATCCTAAGAAATTTCCAGCACCTAGAAGGTGGGACAGATTCAACACAGTTTCATCTGGCCAAATGTCATCTCAGATGGCCGTTGGCTATTTTGGCTAGCTAGGATTGGCACTTTGTTTACAAAACCCACTAGCAGAGCTGACCAAATCAAGACATAGGAAGTTTATTTCTCTTTAACAATAACTATTTAGCCACACTATATAAAACCTTCTCATTTAATAGCACAGCTACTTGAGATAAAAAATTCCAGACATCTGAAATTGGAGAAGTAACAGGAATATCCATCAGTCCTGTCAAGTGGACTCTTTCACTATATTTAGGTTAATATATTTGACTTCCTTCGATTAATCACCAACCAGAGACAAAATCAAATTCTTTTATCAAACACAGAATAGAAGAAATTTCCATTCACGTGTTATGAGAACAATATCATTAGCAAATTAGTAAATATAATTTCTACCACCATTTTGGTATAACTGGGGCGGGGGAACCTTACCTCTTTATGCCATTTGTATGCCAAAATTTGACAGAAGGGCAAACAGTAAAGAAGGCATCAACAACTATTCCTACAGTCCTTCAAATGATTTAGATGGGGTAAAATCTGTTTCATTAGTCCTAATCACAATGTTGTGGCTAATATAAGGAGAATATGGATATATGGATTTGGGTGATACCTTTACAGATATCCTTCAATCTGTAAAGGTATCACCCAAATCCATATATCCATATACTCCTTAAGAAAGGGCTGTTTAAGAAGGAAGCATTATTCTAATTCGTCAGATGCCTTTGACTCAGAAACTGAGAGATCTTTGAAATAACTTGAATTAATCTATTTTAATCTTCAACAACTATACCTAGTATTTTAAGATGAATTTAAAAATAGTAAGCCAGTACTAATACAGTGGTGCCCCACTTGATGATTACCCCACTCCACGACAAAATCGCTTTACGATGAGGTTTCAACTATGATTGAATGGGGAAAATCCGTTTTATGACGATTGGTTCCCTACTTCGGGAACCGATTCTTCGCATTATGACGATCAAAAACAGTCGATCGTCGGGTTTCAAAATGGCCGCCTGCTGTTTTCCAGACCTATTTCCGGAAGACAGCAACTAAAAATGGCTTTCCCTATGGAGGATCTTCGCTGGACGATGAGGTATTTTGCCCATTGGAACGCATTGAACTGGTTTTCAATGCATTTCAATGGGTTTTTTCTTTCGCTTGACAATGATATCACTTAACAGCGATTTTAACAGAACGGATTATCATCGTCAAGCAGGGCACCACTGTATTGGCAAGATTATTGTTATGATCCAACTTTTGATTCATGGACAAAAGTGTCGTCCTTATACTTAAAGCACTTCAGCCCTAGCCCTTGAACAATTGCTCTCACCAAGAAATGGCACCTCTTGTTAAACCTTTTGTAAGTTTCATTTTAGGGCTGCAGCTTTAACAGAGCTCTGTGTTTTGTATGCACTGGGCTTTGGTCCGCATTAGAGATGGTGGTATTCATATTTGAATACAAATATCCCCACACGGCTCAACTTAACGAGGGTCCAGCCCATGAGGCTGGACATTCACTCATGCGTTGGGTGGCACCAGCGGCCCCGTTCATCCTTCCAATTGCTCCTGGAGCACTGTTCTTTTCCCACTCAGCTGGCCACTCGGCAGCCATGCAGGGATACTCGTCCTCCCTCACACTGCTAACCAAGCAGGAAGAGAGTGGGGCTCAGGGAGCGATTGGAAGGATGAGTGGGGCCACCAGTGCTGCCAAATGTGTGAGTGGACAGTCCAGCCCCAGGGACCGGCCCCTCGTTAAGTCCAGCTATGCAGGGATATTCAAATACCCCCCATCTCTAGTCTGCATCAGTCAAGGGGAACTATATTGAGCAGCACGGGAAAGAAGATGGATTTTTACCATATCTCATAATCCAAAGGCTACCATCATTATGACGCTTTGGTTTCTCAAGCACTATGTTGTTGGATAACAGCTCCCAGAATCCCTAACTACTAGCCATGCTGGTTGACGTTGATGGTCCACAATGCATGTATGCCCATATCAGGAAGCTATAAAATGTTTGACACTCAAACTCATATAATATAAACTAGAAAAGGTACCGTAATTGTCAGCTCTAGGGCTCGATGCAGATCACCATGGTTTCCCATCTATTTACAAGTTATTTCTGCTACTATTTATGATCAGCACTAAGAGAGTAAATTTTAGAACCCTTCATGTAACCAAACTGTGCTCTGAACTGAGGAAAACTTGTTTGGGAGCTTACTCCTGGAGTATGATGAACAGGATGTTTTTTGGGGAGGGAGAGGGGGGCTTGGTGGGAAAATGCAAAAAGTTGGTAAGAATTATGCTTGGCTTCAGCTCTGTCTACATTCACAAGGCTTATCCTTTTTTAAAAAGCTCATTTGCCAAATGATGATTTGGCCCTTGAACTCAATTGCCAGGACTGCTATCAAAGTCAAATCCCAAATGCCCAACCAGCAATCCAAAAGCAATTTTCTGACAATGCTATCAGCAGTGTGATCCCTGTAGCAAGTTTCTGGCTCTGCCTTGCATCACTGCTGGAACACCATCCCCAAACCTTTGCCATATTGCTATTTGGTCCATGGGAAGAAAATGGTTTCACATGACTGATGTAGACCAATGCCCAGGGCAAAAAGAAGATGAAGCTCTGATAAGGATCCTGAACTAAAATGATACTCACAAATGCTTTAGCAAGCAGTGCAATTCCTTGTACTCTTTGAAAATGAAGAACTGCATCTTTGTCTGCATGTGGGGAAAGTGGGTATTTCTAAATTCATACTATAATATAAATATACTACAATTTGTATGTCCTGAAATCAGTAGCCATTCTTCAATTCTTATGTTAGGTGTACATTCTTCAACATTTAGACAATTCACAAATCATGTGTCACAGCTATCACTCACAGCACCAATACAACAAGTACTTTTACAACCACTTCTAAGTAAACATACATAGTAGCAGAGTCCACAGAGTTCACCTGGACTTAAGGCACACATACAGTTGCAGTCCTCATCTGCAACTCTTTGATAATTTAGCCAATAATTTGACTTGGACTCTATTTTGGGACTCTGGCAATGCAACACCTATTAAGGGGGAAAAGGAACTTTTCTACTTTCTCCCCCACCCTTTCAATTCTGCCAATAGCAACCCTTCTTTTGAGACCCTACCATATAGTAACAGAAATGGGAATTTAATTTTTTTATTGCTTTTCAGTCCATAAAGGCCATCAAAGCAACGTGCAACTACAAAAAGATTTTTAATTTTTAAAATATCAATTAAAACCCAATTTTTTAAAAGTTCATGCATTAACATTAAAATCAGTTCAGGAACACTATCCAAATACAACTTTCCTACCGATATTAAACATGAAGGGCCATATGAAACTATATAGACTTGCTTATTTTTTTAAAAGGGGATGGAGTCAGTCTGCCTTTCCTTAGAAGGGAGTTCCACAACTGAGATGCTGTTACAAAGAAACATTCATGACCCACCAAAATTTCTCCCATTCTATAATTATTCTGTTTTGAACCTATTTAGTCACATTGTCTTTTTAAAACAACTAACAACACTTATTTTCATTTGGCACAAGATTTTATTTGGTACAAGATTTGTTACAAACATCTAACATCTATGCAGAAAATGCGATGTTCTGTACCACCATTCAAAAACTTTGTGTTACTACTACCCAGAAGACTAAGATACCTATATAAAACCCTGTAAACTCTAGACAAATTTGCATATACAATTCTGCACAGAAAAGTACAGAATGACGTTACTCAGTACTCAGTAATACAAAGCCTACTTCTCTTATCACACAAAACATTGCGCAGTCCTCCTAAATGTGTACGTATCAGTTCCTCTTTGGCCCACCATGTTGTCCTGAAAAACAGCTTCCTCTCTTCCATCTACATACACAACTATAAACAAGAGGGAACTTCCGAATGTCAATAACCTCAAACAGAAACTATTCTATCCAATGGCTCTATAATTATTACCCTAACCCAGACCTGGGCAAAGTGCGGCTCAAGGGCCACAGACGGCCCGCGAGCCGCTCCTGTCCAGACCGTGGACAGTTTTGAACATCAAAACCATTTATAGCTTTTTGTCTAAAGTTGATCAGTTGCTTATGTTTCACATACTGCAAAAAAAAAAAACCTCTTTAGTATTTGTGAAGATTAACAAGTTTACAATAAAAGCAATCATAACATCACTGTTTCATTTCATTTTTTAAGTAAAGCTGGTTCGCCCCCCCCCGAACACAGTTCAGATTTTTCATGTGCCCCCCTATAGAAATTAATTGCCCACCCATACCCTAACCCCTTCCTTCGAAGATCAGAAGTAAACAAAATAGAAGAACTAGCGACTGTCGCAAAGAACAGGACGATTTTTGGACAGAATGGTGGCTACTGATCACCCCAGTTGCGAAAAAGGCGATGTCAAAAATAATGTTTTAAACAACCAAACTCTCTCGAAGACCACAGGCCACCCCTGCTGGTGCGGCAATAAACAGGATGTCACACAACCCCCCACTTATGGTCGGAAGGGATTCTATCTCAAAGGCAAACAAGAACTTGCACACCCGCAACCCAAAGGCGCACGCACACAAAGGAAGGAAGCGGGTTCTCTCTCTCCACCCCCCCCTTTTTTTTACCCCCTTTTCCCTTGTCTGCTGCTAACAGCTAATCGCGGCCCCATCTGGCCTTCCCCTCCCCGGTACCAGACTCTCGCCTCCCCTGCCTCTTGACTGCAAGAAATGTACTTCTGTGCAGGGCGAGGGGAGGGAAGACGCAGAAAAAGCAGCTCCTTCCTCTTATTCTGAAAAAAGGGGAGTCCGCAGGGTGGTCGACGCTTCTGGGGTGGGGGTGTGTGCTTCAGAGGCTCCCCCAACCGCCGCCCGTTTCCCAAAGAAAAGCAAGAGCGGAGGAAGGATTCCCTTCCCCTTTCTCAGGAGGAGGAGAAGCCCGGTCATTCATGGGGGTTTCCCTTCCCCGCCCGCCCCCACCCCACACGCACCCGCTGGAAAGGCCGGACAGGGCCCACGTCTCCCCTTCCACCGAGCTCCACACACACACACACGCACACGCACACCGCGCTTACCGCTTCCATGGACGCCTCCTGAGGGCGAAACGGGTTCGATTCCCCCCCTCCTCCTCCTCCTCAGCGCGCTCACTCCCTGCCCCGCATACTCTCCACAGCTTCCGTCGACGGAGGCGGCAAGGCAGACAAGGAGCCGCGGAGTTTCGCTCCCCTTGAGCTCGAACTGAAGTGAGCTCAGGGCTTGGCCCGCTCTCACCGCCCACGCCGGCTCTCGGTCCACCGCCGCCGCCGCCCCCCGCGCCGGCGCCCGGGCGAAAAAAACTCCGCCGCCGCCACCTCAGCCTCTGAAACGCCGTCTGAGGGGAGAGAGGAAAAGGTTCCTTCTGCAGACCTAGTGCGCAAGTGCTGGAATTGCCGGGCGCAGGCGCACTGAGCCCAAAGAGGCTCCCTCGTATGCCACGGTTCCTTCGTTCCAGGCGGGGGGGGGGGGCGTGTTGTTACGCGCTGTCGAATCGCCTCCGACTTACGGCGAACCTATGAATGAGCGATCTCGCTCACTACAGAAGAACTAAGCACTTTTGGGTTCCTCGGTTTAAAAGCGATAAATCACTGAGCCAACAGCACAAGGGGAAAAGGGGGAAAAAAACACAATGGGTTGCCGCGACTGGATCGGACACTTTTCATGCGGCGTGAAACTCATACAGCACTGGGCTTTCAGGCAGCATCGCAGAGCCAAATCCAAACCAGATGCCAGAAAATTCTCCTCCTCCTTCTCCTCTTCCCAGAATAGCCACGCTCGTCGGCAGACTGCAGCAACTGTACACCAAGAAAAGTACTTTTTCCAAAACGCTGATCTAAATCTCTTTAAATTCAGCGAAGTGGCTGTAGTGCCCTGCGACCATAGAAACAAAGGATGTTCCTGTAGTAACTAACATTGTCCCTCACCATTGTCTGTGCTGGTTTGCACTGATTGTGAATTCCAGTCCAATAATAACTGGAGGGTAACAGGTTGCTTACCTCTGTTGCACAGGATGTCTAAGGTCTTAGAACTGGAGAGCTGGAAGGGACCCTCTGGATAATTGAACCCAAGCCTTCTCATGGAGGCACAGTGAGGAATCGAGCTCCTAAACTCAGGCTTCACAACCTAATACCCAAACCACTGAGCTATCCAGCAGTTCAAAACACAAGTTGCCCAAAGACTCAGTTATCTGGGCATTGATCCTGAATAGATCTGTTCATCTGTGTACCTGCAGCCCACATACATTGTTCTGGTAATGTTTTAATGTACAATAGTTATATATTATTTATATATATGTGCTCTTTCTGGTCAAGTGGCTCCCAAGGGATAATGAACTTTCCTTTAAGACAAAAGAGGAGCAAGATAAAGGTAGCTAAGATCACGATAAAACATTATTGGCTCAGGGTTAGAAAGAGGAGAATTAAGATGTTGTTGCCAGTACTTTCCTGTAGATAGCTGCCATTCTGCAGAACGAAAATGTTTTAAGATTTTAAAAATACTGTACATGATCGCCATTATCTGTATGTATGTATGTATGTATGTATGTATGTATGTATGTATGTATGTATGTATGTATGTATGTATGTATGTATGTATGTATGTATGTATGTATTGCTGCTAGGCGGCTCAAGAATTTGTTTCTGCTTTCCTCTGGCCCATCAGCCATGCCAGTCCGACCGTGTTTTCGGTTCAGATGTTGTCCTGTCTTAAGGCTTTGGTGAGGTAGACAGGAGACAACCAAGGGACTGGGCGCGGGGAGGGGAGAAAGATCAAGCGTGAGACCTTGCAATAAGGAGGGGCATGGCTGGGTTGGGGAAAATCCTTTGCAGGACGGGGGTAGGAAGAGCAGGAAAACAGCACTTCGTGCCGGGAAAAGGAAGAGGGGCACTGTTGAGCGCGATTCTGTAGGACAGCCGCTTTCTTCCCCTACCTGACACCCAGAAGGGGTAGAACTTCAACAGCTGGAAAAATGGGCTCTGGCTCTTGTGTGGAGGGGGGAAAAAAAGACCACACTCTGTATAGGCTGTTGCAAGGAGTGAGGGATGGCGTGGGTGAGGCAGGTAAAGCTCCCTCAATTCTTCCGCTGCCGTGATCTTCCTCGGAGATGCTTGAGGGATGGCCTCGCCGCTTCCTAAGGAGGGCAAGAGAGGGGAGGTCGGTTCTCTTTATGACAGTCATAAAAACATTTCCCTCCTCCGCCTTGAGTTCGTCGGCTTTGGGGTCATCATCCAGAGTCCGAGAGCGTCGTCTTCTTTCGACCAACATTCAGTCAGTTTTCACGGTGGCAGCAGGAGCAGTTGGGTACTTTGCTTTGCTTCTGGCCCAGCCCCTTGAAAACTGGGGAACTACGTTGGGGGTGGCAGACGAAGCAAAACGAACGACGGCCTTGATGGCATTTTGAAGACGGCCACGTTTATAATCTCAGGGGCTTTCGTGGACAGCAGCGCACGTCTGGAGGACATTTGGAGGGAGACGCATCCTGCAGTGTATGGTACCCTTTTTGGAGGGGCTCGATTTTGGACATTGTAAACTACTTAGCGCCACTTTCCAATGAACGTCTCGACCAAGTGCCCGACACTTAATCGTCGGTGTGACTCAGCTGCCCTTCTTTATTTGTTCGTTTGTGTCCCCCCCCCCAGTTCCATCCCCCACAAGAAAACGCGGCGCGCAAAATAGCCTGCTGCCCGATCCCAGCTAAAACCCTAAAACATGTGGGGCACTAGGACCCTCCAGACAAGGGAAAGGGGTGGAGCCTTAGTTTCAGCGTGACGTCACCAGAGGCGTCACTGCCAGAAAAACGGGAAAGTGGGCGGTCGCAATTGCCCCGGGGAGGGTTTGCGAGCGTGGGACGAGCTTTACCGAAAGTGGAACTCTCTTGGCTGCGTTTGGCTCTTAGATCCTGGAATTCCCATCAAGTATCGATTTGGGTTTGAGATAAATAGATCGGGTTTCACGGATGCCACTCACTTGTCTCCCCCCCCCGCCCCATGCCCCACTTTTTAAATATATATATATATTATTTTGCTCCTTTTTAACAGCGGGAAGGAAGATCAATCCGGTGGTTGCTAACCTTTCACCGGGATCCGAGCCCGCCAGTGTGTTCTCGCCAATGTGTGAGGCGGCGGTGGGAGGGGAGGGAGAGAGACGAGAATTACTCATGGCTCTTCCTGGAAAGTATAGGTTATAGGAATAATGATGCAGAAATGAACACCAGCGGCGGAAGATGGCTTCTGTGATCAGCCCCCCATAATGTCCATCACCTAACTGCCTTTTCTTCCTTCCTTTGCAAAACGTCCATAACTTTTAAGGAGAAAGAAATCAGAAGGAGGACATCATCAAATTCACTCAAATGTTGATTTGGAACACATGCCTTAAAAATTGACCATGCCACCATAGTTCCCTCCCTTTAGGACTTTGGGGCCCTGGGTCTCTCTGATCGGTGGCGAATCTGGAAATGTAGATGGGCATCGTGACAGTTCCTACAGTCTGTCCCATAGGATGAACCCAGACATGTGGGCCAATGGATCGGTGCATATTGACAACTAAGAAGCAGGTCTTTTGCATGGATGGATTTTTTTAAAAAAGCTCTGAATTGCCCACTCAAGAGAAACCAGACTCAACTCCTTTGAATTACAGTACATCAGGAATGGTTTGCCACAATATATTGCAAGGAAGATCTATTTCTCTCTGCAACTGCTGTGAGGACTGTAGCTAAGCTCAGAGGGAACAAGGATGGCTGAAATTATGGCATAGAGCTTGTTACTCGGAAAGTTGCAGGCCTTGACCCTGCCCTGGCTCCACTAAAGTGGTGTCCACTGAAGCTTTATTTAACTCTGCTGCCAAGTCCATTCTGAATTACTGGACAGTGAGCCTTTGCAAGATTTTCCAGGTAGAGAATACTCATAAGTAGTTTTCCATTCCCTTCTTCTGGGGGTTCCATTGGACTCTGTAGCTTGTCCAAGGCCACACAGGCTGGCTCTTCTGAGAGACACAATGGAGAATTGAACTCCCTATCCCTGGCTCCGCAGCCAGTTACATTAGTCACTGAGCTATCCAGCCATAATCTTAGAATTATAGAACTGGAAGGGATCTTATGGATCATTGAATCCAGTCCCTGAAAAGAAGGCCCAGTGGGGAATTGAACTCTCAGCCTTTGGCTCCGCAGCCGGATATCTCAATCACTGAGCTATCCAGCAGTTACTGGGAGGGGGATTTAATTCCACTCAACACAAACTTACCAAGAAGTACATGCCACTCAGCATCATGGGATGTACATGTGAGTAAAAAGGGCAAAAAATGCTGGATTCTTAACCTGAACAGTTACAATTTGACAATTCCTCCAGTTGTGTTAGAAGTCCTTCTGATCTCATAGTTCCGATGCATATTGGTTTTTCTTGGCTGCAGCCTTTCAGCTAGGTTTTTCTTCCTAATAATAAAGCCAGTCTTCCTTAAAGCTGGACTTAATTACTTGCTATTTAAAACTCAGTACTTCAGCCTAGCTTGAGCTGATGCCCAGCATTTTTGCTGGACTATTGTCCACCAACCAACATGCGGATTGGCTGCAGATTATTGGAGTTGTTCTGCACATCTGAAGGTCATATGGTTGGACAAGATTACAGTAGACAGCTGGAAAAAGCTGAAGTGAACCACAAAGATGTGAAAGGCTGCCAAAACAAAACTAGGGCTAGAAAGGTTGTTTACAATGAGAGGAAATCTCTTTAAGCTCTTGCTCAATGTAACCTTGTTGCAACCATTTGCAGCAATAGATAGCATTGCCATATGCTAAGCTACGTAGTCCAGTATTGAAATACTGCATGCAATGGTCTTATATGAATATGAAACTCAGGTTTGTCACTGGAAAGTTAATGCCATTATAATTTGTGTTTTAAGGGGGTTGGAGGTTTGAAACTGGCTCAGTTGCACATGTCATTTGAAATTAGATTTGAATCAGACACATCTTGGTTATTTATAAAGTATAAATAATGGGGGTTAGCTGCAGAAGGACACTTTAGGCCTCTGGCTTCAGTGAGATTCAATAATCCCTTAGTACACAATTAGAATTTGTAACTGATTTGCAAATAAGATTCATCTGAGCCGATGTTCACTTTTACCCAGTAGGAAATTATGCCCATTGACTCTAGAAACGTGATGTGTAACTTGATGCTTGTTTGTTACTATCCTGGTGGAGAAAGAGGATTGTGACTTCTGGAGCAGATTCTGGTTTAAAATGGATTGGTTTTGTATTCCTCACATGTGCCTCTAGTCGACAGTTCTTGGAGGATCCTGCTGCTTTGCAACACATCTTTCACTCTAGGCAACAAGGAAGAACAAGAAATTTATAGGTGTGGATATGCTTAGAGATAAATTTGCTTCTGACTGGTGTTACATTTTGCTCCATATGCTTAGTGTGGATTTTATTCTGGTATTTTTATTGCAATATATGCATTTCTTTTTATTTTGAAGAAATGTTCTTATACTTTTGTATATTGCTTAGAGGGCTGTATTCATGGGCAATGAACAGACATGAATAAGAATGGCAGGCCAATGACTGTCTCAAGTTATCTTTGAATCCTTTAAACTTTCAAGCCTTTCAGTTTTCTGTAGTTTCTGTTAGGGTGAGCAATATTTTTTCAGTCATGAGCCATATTTTCTTGGAGATATATTTGGGGGCTGAATGCCAGCAATGAGCAGGACTGAAGCCAGAGGTGGGCAACGCCAGAGTCAAAAACAAGCAAGCCGGGCCATTTTTCTGTTTCTGCCACCCCATTTCCCCCTCACAACCCCTACCTCTCCCTCCCTCCCTGGCAAATCAATACTTACTATAGCTGCTATCAGTGCTCATCTGTGTCTTACCGTGCACTAACAGTTAATTGTTACTTATAAATAACGTGAGTACTGACTGCTTTTCAACAAAAAGTCCCTCAAGCAGCTTATATAATAGAAAGATGGCTTGTAAGTATGTTTCAATACATACGTTTGCACTCTAAACAGAAGTGAGCTTTTTCATGTAAATCTTCTATGTTTGAACAAAGGGAAATACTTCCTCTCTTTGCATAGGTTCTTCAGGATCACATATTCCTGGAAGCCCTGGTATGTACCCAATCATTAAGCTATTGCAACACTCTCTATGTGGGGCTGCCCCTGAAGGTGGCTTGGAAGCTGCAGCTGGTGCACAACCCTGCTGCCAGGTTGGTCTCTGGAACATCTCAGTATGACCATATAACTCCTGTCCTGGGTCATCTGCACTGCCTCCCTGTATGCTTCCAGGCCAAAATCAAGGTGCTTTTGTTAACTTTTAAAGCCCTTAACAGTTTAGGATTGTATTAGCTGCCTGAGCGCCTCTCCCTCTAAACATCCACCCATCCCACCCACACCTCTTATATGGGAATGCTCCAGGTGGCCATCCTGGGGGATCTTCTACCCACATTTGGGCCTCCCCTGTAGTGGCTGCTTCACTCTGGAATTCCTTTCCTCTAGAGGTGCGACTAGCCCCATCCCTTCTGGGTTTCAGGAGGCAGGGATAGTCTGAGCAGGTAACTTTCCCACAAGGACAGGCAAAATAGAAGAGTGGTAGCTGTCATGGATTCTTGGACTATATGGCTATCAGAATGAATAAAACAATTGAATTCCTTTTATTACTATTCATAGGGAGATATGAGAAGCAGCTTCACAGATATATCTTTACTACTATCTGCTGGCAAACCTTGCAATAAATGTATGATTTAACAGAGTATGGGATGTGGCTCTAATGGAATGATTGACACATGGGATCTCAACAAAGAAGGATAAACAATTATATGTACAGTTGCATCAGTCTGGTAAATGCTATTACAGGATTGCAAAATCAGACAAATTCATAGAAATGTGGTGTATCTCTTTATTACAGTACTTATTCTTGCAACAGCACTCCAGCAGTTAGTCCCACACAACTATAACTGAAATGTTGGTGAGATCTAGTATTGAAACTTATTTATATATAGATGAAAGATGCTGATAATATATTTGACAAAGAAGGATAACCAATTACTATCTATAGTTGCACCAGTCTGGTAAATGCTATAGTGGTTATAATCCCCTTTACCCCTGCATCCCATTTTCCTATTTCTTTCCCATGACTTAACCTTGTCATATACTATTCAATCATATGTTGCAAGATGATGTACAATTCGTTTTCTACTTGAAGTGTTTTTTTAAAAAAAACACAGTTATCTAGCTCGTCTATTAGACCCTCAGTGAAAGTTCAGGTTTCTAAATGTGGTCAAAAGTTCCTTTTCTTGGAGTACAGCTCTTAAGGGTCTTCTAGTCAGCTTTACGAAGCTCCAAGCTACTGAAGCATTTTTGCTATCTGGATAAGATAGTACCAAGTATCTCTATTATAACAGTTAGGATAGTGCAACTCATAATGTCAATGATACTCAGGGATGATGTGCTTGGAACAGGAAAGTGTATACACTGCACTGGCCCAAAGTTGACAATATCACAACAGGCAATGTTTCTTTTTTTATTTTTTATTTTTGGAACTGAGAAAGAGACCAGCCCCACCATATTAGTCATGGCTGGTTTTGCAACATGGGCCTCTAGTGCAATGCTTTGCTTTCTCCCATATGAGAAAATGGCTGCCACAATGTGTTGTATAGACAATCTTTCATGATAGAGATATGTTAAATTATGGTAGTAATTTACCTTTGGCAAAATGATGGTGACCCTTCATTTCACCAAACATGGAAAAGCTTGTTCATCCTGTATCCGTGTCTCAGGTTGGGGAGAAATTAAACTGTGCCTTGAAACAGAGAAGTTGGCTTGATGATGCTCAGTAAAAAAGAATAGAAGCATTGTGCCAGTTTGCACATAAAACATTAACAGGATCAGGAGATAGTTTCCTGCAGGAAGGGTTCTTTTCAAAATGAAGTCCCTCCCTTTCTCCACCGCTGCTACTTGAGCATTGCCCACCCACAGACAATATACCTTTTACTGGAATAAGGCACGGCAACTAGGTTGTTTTGCACAAAATGTACTTTATGGTAATCACATTCATGTAGTTCTTGATTCCTTGAGGAATGTGAGGCTTTTAAGGGAAATGATTAAAATGAAACCCTCATTTTAGATGGTACACTATAGGAATGGCAGCGGCTTGCAATTTGAACACCTCCAGGGATGATGATCTCCCCTGTTGCCTGAGAAGGAAATGCTAAGCACGTTTGTTCCAGGAAACTAAAAGTTGATGAAGTCTGTTCCTCATCTTAAAGAATTGTGTGGCATCATTTCCATTTTGCTGAAAAAAGGTTATTCTGTAATTACACTTGCTGTTGTTCGTGTTGTGTGCCTAAGGGGATAGTACAAGGGGGAAGTGGAAAATACACCACTAGAGTACCAATTTGCTAGATGCGTGGTAAATCAATCAATCAATCAATCAATCAATCAATCAATCAATCAATCAATCAATCAATCAATCAATCATACATGCATGCATGCATGCATACATACATACATACATACATACAAGAAGGAATGTATTCTCAAAGGCTTTCATGGCCGGGATCCAATCGTCGTTGTAGGTTTTTCAAGCTGTTTGGCTGTGTTCTGAAGGTTTTTCTTCCTAACGTTTTGCCAATCTCTGTGGCTGGCATCTTCAGAGGACTCCTGTCCTCTGAAGATGCCGGCCAGAGACCGGTGAAACATTAGGAAGAAAAACCTTCAGAACACAGCCAAACAGCCTGGAAAACCCACAACAACCACTACAAGGAATGTCAAATACTGTAAAGTTCCTCCTTAATCCTGATCTTTTCTAGACTTTGGAAAACTTACTTTTTTGGGCTACACTCTCAAAATTTCTTATGCAAAGGATCTTGGGAACTATAATCGAAAAATGCAATTTGAACAGCAGCAAGTGCTTTAGAACAGTGGTCCCCAATCTTGGGCTTCCAGATGTTCTTGGACTTCATCTCCCAGAAATCCTGGCCAGCAGAGGTGGTGGTGAAGGCTTCTGGGAGTTGTAGTCCAAGAACATCTGGAGGCCCAAGGTTGGGGACCACTGCTTTAGAAGGAACTATATATATATACAGGTAGGCCAGTGTAATGGGAAGAAGGGTTTGGCTCAGTCTTGCCTCAGAAAGTGACATCTGAGCCAGAAATCTTTGTAACAGGCCGTGTTTTTCTTTAAGAAACAGGAGACAAATGTAATCATTTGTGATACTGGCATAACAACATTTTAATAATAATGATTGTGTGCTGTCAAGTTGGTTCCAACTTATGGTGACCCTTTCAAGGGTTTTCTAGGTAGAGTTACTCAGAAGTGGTTTCCCCTTCCCTTCTTCTTCTAGGGGCACCTTGGGACTGTGTAGCTTGCCCCAGGCCACCCAGACCGGCTCTTCTGGGATGCACAGTGCAGAATTTAACTCCCAGACTCTGTCTCTGCAGCCAGATATCTGTCTCACTGAGCTCCAGCCAACTAATATTTACTCATTTAGAAAATATATACAAATGGGTCTTAGATCCATTGTTTTGACATGTTGTTTTGTTCCAGAAATGGATAGACTTTGCTTAGGAGAAAAGTCATTTATGAAGCATTATGGCTACCCCATCCTGTCTATGGTCCTGAATATGAGCAACAGAATGCCTGAAAGCACTTCATCATGGGAGATGGCATTTTAATTGAGGTTATATTTAAATATAGAGAACCATGTGAAAGGCCCAGTTCTTTTGACTCTACCACCTTGAACTACAAGTGAGGAACTGCATGGTCTCCTGCTGCCACATATCAAAATCTTCCTCCCTGTGACAAGATCAACCCAACAGGAAGTCAGTTTCCATACAGACAATAAACTTGTTTTCTACATGTGGAATGCTTCTTGCTGGGAAACATCCTATCTAAATTGGAATGTGATTACAATTCTAGAAGATTTTAATGTGTACTTTCCCTGAACGTGTAGCTCTGGGTTTTGGGCCAGACCAGATGTTCATCTGGCCTACAGATCTTAGTCTTACAGTCCACAGGGATATTCTCCAGTCCTTTTGACAAAAAATGGTAACAATGAATTCTGGGATATTTTATTTTTCTAACACTGATCTGTGTCCTTGTTCATCTCTTTATACTTGAATAGCAGTATGACCTTTGTATCTATCAACACCAGCAATAGCCAAGTTTACCAAGCTTGTCTGTGTCTCCAGCACTGCTCGAATTAAATATTGTTTAATGGCTTAAATAAACAAGCTAGTATCAAATAATCCAGTTTTTATGGGACAAGCATTGCAAATTCAAATCACCATAGTAGGAAAGAGGCACCAGATCTACAATGCTATCCGGAATGATAGTATGCTGATAATACTGTATTTTTAAACTGGTAAATGATTGTTGTGGGTTTTTCGGGCTCTTTGGCCATGTTCTGAAGGTTGTTCTTCGTAATGTTTCGCCAGTCTCTGTGGCCGGCATCTTCAGAGGACAGCACTCTGTGCTCTGGTAAATGATTGTTTGAGCATTGGGAAAAATTAAGGCAGCTGAAAAATTATTATGAAATTTAAAGCCGTATGAAAACTAGCATCACAAGCTGTCTGTCCCTCATAGTATGATCAGGGAAACCACTATCTTGGTACCAAAAGTGACCACAGAGGTGCTGACAAAGAAGATGATTGTCCTGACCTTATGCTCTGCTTTGTTGGTGGCATTGTTCGTTTTTCACATTTCAAGATTTCTAACTTTGTTGCTGATACACAAAATCACTTGGAAATGTTTCTGTGTAACAGCTGTGTGTCAGATGGAATATCCACGTGCCCATAGCTACAAAGAAACATTTCCTCTGCTCCCTCCTGCTCATTTACTGCAAGTCGGGATAGGGGTGGATTTTGGCCTTCTAGAGTTTTGGACTACAGCTCTAACAATTCTTTGCAGTTTGTCGTGCTGACTCACACTTCTGGGAGTTGAAGCCCAAAACATCTGGAGAGGCATCTATTCTCGAGTTAACTTTTGGACATGAGTGTAAGCATGTGACAAAACCTTTACACTGCAGCTATGTATGGCATTCTTTCTGTAGGGAACTTAGATGTGTTGGCAAACACTTCAAGATCCATGCAGTTCTCAGGGACTGGATAATAGCCAGCACTTCACAATATCCTGGCCTGCAATAGAAGAGGTATATAGTAAAGTCATTATGGGCTGTGATGAAATAACCCAAGTAAACTGAAACAAGATAGCATTTTTGTTTGCTTAGAGTTGAACACCTGCCCTATTTGGGAACTACAAATTGTTTTTAGCCCCTTATCTGCTTTCCTGAAACAGGAGAGCCTGGAGGTATGCAGAACAGTGACAAGATTAGCTTTGCAAGTTCGCGCAAAGCCCTGAGTATAAACAATGTATGTTTATGACATGTGTAGAAAATGTGGTGTGTTCAGGTATTTGTTAATCATGCTACTCAGTCTGTGTTCACAGTCTAGAGCACTGGTTCTTAACCTTGGCTTACTCAGGAGTTTTGGACTGCAACTCCCAGAAGCCTTCACCACCAGCTGTCCTGACTGGGGTTTCTGGGAGTTGCAGTTCAAAAGCATCCGAGTAACAAAGGTTAAGAACCACTGATCTAGAGAACTCAGAGATGACTGGGTCACATTTACTTCTTAATAAGCAGTTGGATCAAACAGTGTCTAAATATTGCCCAGAAGTAGTACTTTCAATTATTATGGTTACAGGAGTTTCAAATTGGCAGCTGCCTTTGATAAACGTGAATGAATACATAGAACAACAAAGTTTGAAGTTTGCAAGTAGTCACAGAGAACAGCTTGCCGTCCAGCTGCTATTGGTGGTGAGGAATGTTGGAAGCCACAATCCAAGAACATCTGGAAAGCCACACATTTTTCATTGCAGTCCTGAAATCCTTATATTCTCATCTGTTGTTGATGCATTTAAGTCTAAGCCACCACCACCACTGTTTCTTTGTAAGGCTGGTGTTATGTAAGGCAGTGTGGTGCCATGGAAAGAGTGATGGATTGGGATTCAGGAGACCTGGCTTTGAATCTCTGCTTGGCCGTGGGATGTTTGTGGCAATAGTAAAGGTAAAGGTTCCCCTTGGCATTTAGTCCAGTTGTGTCTGACTCTACGGCACGGTGCTCATCCCCGTCTCCAAGCTGTAGAGCCAGCATTTGTCCATAGACAGTTTCTGTGGTCACGTGGCCAGCACGACTAGACATGGAACACCGTTACCTTCCCACCGTAGTGGTTCCTATTTAGCTACTTGCATTTACATGCTTTCAAACTGCTAGGTTGGCAGGAGCTGAGACAAGCGGCGGGAGCTCACTCCGTTGCGTGGATTTGATTTTACGGACTGCTGGTCTTCTGATCTTGCAGCACAGAGGCTTCTGTGGTTTAACCCGCAGCAGCACCACATCCCCTGGCAATGGTAAAACCACTCCTTAAATATATCACATACTTGAAAACCTTTTGAGAGTTGCTCTGTGTTGGATGACACCTGACATCACAAAACAACAAAAACAATGTGCTTTGTTTTTTTTTATGGGAAAAGAACCTGGCCCTCATATAAATGTTTAAACACCTGTATTGTCTGTGTTCATTCTAGATTTATTACCACCTTTTGCCTCCCTGATGAGCCAATTAAGGCAGAAGGTGGTTTATGGTGAACTTTTCACACAATGGCAGAAGGTGGTCTATGGTGAACTTTTCACACAAAGCAAGAAGGTCCTGAGTAGAAGATAATTGAACAACACATGACCTTCCTTTGTCCTCTTGCACATGTTTTAAGTAGGATGCCTTGTAACTGACAGGCTCTTTGAGTGGTACTGACAAGCATCTTCCAAGCAAGGAGGTCACACAAGGGGCACTTTAATTCAAAGAGACGCGTGAGCACCGTGGTGCATGCAGGCCAAATTTAATATACTGCAAGTGGTAACAAGAATCTCATCAAAGAATAAGAATTGTTTCTCAACCAAGTGATTCAAAAGGTTGACAGTTTTTTTAAAGAAAAAATCCAGAGATGTGATATTGTGGTAGAATTGCTAATCCGGAAAAATAGCCCTCCGTTGCCCCTTTGTCTTTAATATGACTTTGATCTGTCACTGCCATAACTAAAGGCTTCTCCCACTGAAGCCCAGAAGCATCACATTATATTATCCAACAGAACCTAATCTGAAAGTTGACAAAGTTTTTAATCTTCCATTTCATCTCAAGATATCATACAGGTAACATAACTTCAATCTTGAATCAATTTCTTTTCTTCCAATTTCTCTCCCATCTTAGGGTGTTTTGATGATGATGATGATGATGATGATGATGATGATGATGATGATGATGATGATGATGATGATTATTATTATTATTATTATTATTATTATTATTATTATTATTATTATTATTATTATTATTATTATTATTATTATTATTATTATTATTATTATTATTATTGCTGGTCCTATCTTGTCTGATGAAGAAATGTGAAGTTCAAAAGTTTGTCCACATATTTGTACCCTTAGATCAACAAATGAAGTAAAACAGATGTTGGAATCTTTATTATGGCCAGCATGTCAAATTTCTGCTTTTTGTGTCACAGATGTGGTATATATTATTCTGGAGCACTGATACTCAAGAGTCAGGAAACCATATGCAGTGTGAATGTAAAGTTGTTTGGAGTTCAATTCTTGCTCTTGTTATTTCTTTTTAATACCAAAGTTAATACTATTCAAATATACACAGAAGGAGAAAAAGAACCCACATAGCATTGGTACTGTTTACTCAATATGTTACTCTAGTGAATATTTATGAGAAAAGTATACTTTTCTGCAAAAGACAAATTTTGTTGTTATGTACCAAGTTGGAAAAGATTTATAGTGGCCCTAATGGTACTTTCAAGGTAAGTAAGATACTTAAAGGGACGTGGTGGCGCTGTGGGCTAAACCGCAGAAGCCTGTGCTGCAGGGTCAGAAGACCAAGCAGTTGTAAGATGGAATCCACGCGACGGAGTGAGCGCCTGTCGCTTGTCCCAGCTCCCGCCAACCTAGCGGTTCGAAAGCATGCAAATGCGAGTAGATAAATAGGTACCATCTCGGTGGGAAGGTAAACAGCGTTCCGTGTCTAAATCACACTGGCCATGTGACCGCGGAAAGATTGTCTTTGGACAAACGCTGGCTCTATGGCTTGAAGAGCGGGATGAGCGCCGCCCCCTAGAGTCGGACACGACTGGACAAAAATTGTCAAGGGGAACCTTTACCTTTACTTTTTTAAGATACTTAAGGTGTGGTTTTACCTGTTCCACGTGCCCAGTGAACTTCCAAGCCTACTGAGTCCCAGTCTGTCACTCTATACACCATACTGGGTATGAGAACTACCTTAGTATATGGCAATATTCAGCATTGTTTTGAGATATGTATAGAGTTTCTTGTTGCTGTTGTTTGGATGCATGCTTCCATTTTTGTTTGTTTTACTTTTAAAAAAAGTTCTAAAGTATTAGAAGATGCCTATCATATTAGTTCCTGATAGTTTCTTCCCCAGGTGGAAAATATTTACCTCCTTCAGCCATTCTTCATGGATTCCAGACATTTTACCATTTTTCTTGCTCTCTTCTGGATACATTCCAGCTTTTCAGTGCCCTCTTTAAATTATGATGCTCAAAACTGGACATTGTATTCTAAATGAGGTCTAACCAAAGCAGAATAGAATGGTGTTACTGTTTCCCTTGGTCTAGACACTGCATTTCTACTGTTGCACTCTAGAGTTGCGTCAGTTTTAAAAAGCCACAGCTGCACCACACAGTTGACTTACGCTTAGTCTGTGGTCTGTTAAGACCACTAGATCATTTCTTGTGTACTACTGATTTCTCCAGTCCTGCACTTGTGCATCTGATACTTCTTGGCAAAATGCTGAACCTTATATTTAACTCTGCTGCTTCTTGTTCTGTTTTGCTCCAGTTCTCCAATCTATTAGGATCATCTTAAATCCTGATTGTCTTCTGAGGCACTAGCTACTCCACCCATTTTAATCTGAAAATTTGAGGAGTACTCCCTCTAGCTTTTCACCAGCCAGGCTGATGTTCTTGTTCATAGCCATGCTCCACCTACTTTCCCTTAGTCACTTTCATGAATGTTTTTATCACCTGCTCCCGTAGGTTCATGCATTTACACTTAGTTTAGACAAGGAAACCTCTCATCTACCATGAGTCTCAAGTGTACAGAAACTGGTTGCTCCTGATGCCCCCTTTTTTCCTTTCACGTACCTACTTGTGAGCATAACTCCAGCATCCAAACTAAGGCAGAGCTTGCTCAGTTGAAGAACCTGGTAGATGTTTTGAGAGCATGCTGGCTAGGGTCTCCTGGAAAATGTTCTCAAGCTAACTTTTCCAAACTCGGGCACTAGTTTAGGCATATTAATGGAAATGTGCTGCTTTCATTGAGCAGCAAATAATGTTAAACTTTAGAGAAACATACATATCAACAGCATTATAGGGACTCCATCTGGGGATTGACAGTATAAGTCAATTTCATGTTCGAGAGATAAAAGGAAGGGAACTAAGAGGGAAGCAAATGAAGTAATCCCTGAGAAATAATTAGTTTAGGCAAAAGACCAATTGGATAACACCAGAGAGGAATTACATAAATGAATCTAGCAATCTGTCTCTACCACTGTTGCTCTTTGTAAACACGCAGTTGTAGTACACACTTTGTCCTCCCCCACTTCCAGGGAGTCCTTCTCAATCACAGCTTGATTTAAGATGTGTACCTGGGCCAAAATATAGTTGTTTTGCTTCTGGGTAGAACCTGATTTTGGGGGGTGGGCAGAAAAGATGTGTCTTTAGGACACAAGTGAAGACTCTTCTGGCCCTTCAGATGTGTTAGCTTCAACTGCCAGACACCCCATGAGACATGGCCTGTAATGAGAAAGTATGGGAGCTGCAATCAGAAATCCTCAGATCGCCAGAATTGATTCCCCACTGCTTTTTTAAAAGCTGCATGACAGGAAAAACTTACTGCAGTGAAATCATGATGGTATCCCGTAATAATACAAATTGTACCTGCCATATAGATATGAAAAGATATGATTTATGGTGCATAAGCACACTCAAGGAACTGTAAAATGAAGTACAGTATAGTATAAAATCAATTTAAAAACACTTGCTTAAAAACAGTACTCAGTGACAACAGCAATCAAAACAAAATTTGAAAGTGCTCTTTTTAAAAATATGCTCACCAAAACAAGTTTTCAGGATGTGTCTAAAAGCAAACAGGCAAGGGAAGAATTAATGCCTGTTGTGAAGCTGTTAAAGGCAGAGTAGCCATGCTGGGGGTTGAGGGAGATGTACATTGAGTGGTCAGTAGGGGTCCAAGAACTCATTTTATGATACACAGAACTCTTATTTTACCACAGAAACAAACTACTTTTCAGTGGGTTATTTGCTCTACAGGATGTGTAGCAGGAAGGAAGTGCTCCGCTGTGAAAGCAAAGATGACACAAACACATGATATGGGATCTCTGTCTGACAGCAATTGCATAAACAGCCCCTGTAAATCACTAGTTGCTCTTGTCTGTGCCAAAGGTTCTGGGGAGGAATACTTCGGGTCTTGAACACGAGAGATGGGATAGGCAGATGTTCTTGAGGCATTTTCTCCTTATCCTACAGTCATAACTCCTCTCTCTCTTCTCTCTTCATGCAGGTGTGGAAAGAGGAGAGCTAAGGTTAGCAGAGAGAACCGCAGTCTACTTACCACCTTTGAGAAATTGTGGAGAAGAATGCAGTGCCATGGGACTGAAGATGGGCAAATGTTTTCAAAAAGAAAGAAAAGGAGGAGCTAGGACATTGCACACTAGCCAGTGACTTTGATACCATTGGAGACACCAAGAAATATTACGACAAGTCATCGTGGAAGCATCTTTCTACATTTTTTGTTAAATTTTATTATGCTAAAAGGAAAGAACAATAATAAGCACAGATAGCTGGAAAAGACACTGAATAGAAACAGAGGTAAAATTATAATAATAGACTGATTAATAAAGGCTTTGAAATATCTAAAAATCTATTGATACAAAGTTGTAATGAGGCACATGTGCACTGCACTTATCAGCAGCAATTTTTTGCAGGAAATTAATTAGCGGAATAAACATCAAAATAGTTCTCCACAACTACCAATCAGCAGGTCTGAACACTGGCACTTCCTGCTTTGGCCACTCCACCAGCCTGATTCTAGTCCACTCCCCTCACTCTTCACTTCCTTCACTCATTCAGTGGGCCCACTCCCCTCTACTGAATGTTCTGATTGGTTGCTGACAGTAGCTCTCAGAAGATTACTGGCTGAAAAATTTCCTGGGAAATTTGACAGACAATGGATGAAGAAAATATTTAATGAAAGCGGAGATAGGGGAAAACCACAGGATTTTCTTGTACCTCTCTTTCAAAAGAACCCCAAAGTGAAAGTAAGACATATTTTAATATATATATATATTCAGGTTAACCTGGAAGTCTGATTCCTAGTGGGCATATACCTTTCCAATACTGTAGTTTTGTTGGTCAGTAGTTAGCATCCAGGAAATGGGCAAATTATTTAAAAGCACCCAAGTCTCACAAAAATCAAAGAGTGATCTGATAGAAGATTAATAGGAGTGATAGCTCCCTCCTCCAAAAGAACCTATGCCTCTACACAACTAGGACATGTTTAAGAGAGGTATGTTCAGCTCCAGCAGGTAACAATTTATTCAGATCTTTACTAAAAAGGCATTGTGGCATCCCATGTATCTTAATGTAGACAAATTTATTATGATGATTTTCCAAGTGCCGTTTAAAAGAAAAAGACTTCATAAAATACATACACAATGAACATAAATGGTGCAAGAGACAGGCAATCTGTGGCTCCAATAAGTATTCTTCGGATTTCTCCTTGTGACAAACAAGTTCCCAGCCTCTGCTTCACCTAGCACACAATTGAGATGCTCTGCCGCCCTCTAGTGTTCAGTTTTTTAAAAATGTCAAACAGGCAGCCATGTTAAGTCTGATTCTACATTTGAAAAAAGTAGAGGATGAAATGAGTATTGTGACACCTTTAATCCGAAGAGATTTATGCCAGCATGAGTTTTTTGTTAATTGCAATCCACTTCCTGAGATGCAAGGTTTCCAAAAGTGTACCTTTCAATAGGTACTTTCAGGACTTGCTTTGTGCTTTCCAAACTATATATGCTCTTAATGTCTAAACTTTTTAGACATGTCTAAACTTTATATATATAAAAGTTTAGACATTAAGAGCAGAACTGGATGTTTTAATACAGAGCTAGGAATATGTGGCCCTGGAGATGTTGTTGCGCTATGACTCCCACCAGCTCTATCCAGTGTACCTAATTGTACACTGATCTTATGAACCACAGGTTTTCCATAGCTGTTCCGTAGAATAGTGGCCCCACAGCTGTCTCTGAACGCTAAAATGGGGAGTGTGGGAAAGCAGCACTGACCCTTTCCATATTTGGGAAGGGGGCTACGACATTCGGATGGAATTCAGACACACAGAAAGCATAGCTCCTATCCCCCACCCCCACATTGCTCTCTTTGGTGGCACAACCACAGAACATGCATCCTCAGAGACAGACATAGAAGCACTGTTTTAGAGAAGCAACAAAATGAAAACAGGAAGCACCCTGTACTCACCACACTTCCTGTTTCAGTGGCTGCTACACTGTCAACATTGGGCATTCAGTGAAATGAATCTCTAGGGATCACAAATATCAAGTGTTGGTTCTGCAACCTTGTCCGCCACCAGTTCATATCCATGTAAAGTAGCTGTCACCACATTTCTGACAATTGCTAATACAGTATTATGGAGCCACATGTTGGCTTCTTTTCTGGTCTCATTTTTAGGATGCAAAGAAGATGAGTTAACATGTTCATCTTACAGCTATCACATGATAAACACATGTGTTATTTGCTTTCTGTTACACGGGACCATTGCAGGTACACATGCGTGTTTCTTGATCATTATGGACTAGATATTAGATCTTCCCTGGGAATTACTTTCGAAAGGCATGGCATAAACTTGGCCCAAGACATTTGGCTGCCTGAAAGAAAAGCAATTGCACCCCCCCACGCCAATTTCTAGTACCAAAGCCTACTGAATCAACCTATTAATCATGCTTTCCTTTACTATACATATGGGAAGATTAGTTTACAAGAGGCAGAGCAGGTCATGTGTGGCACACTGTTGTTCTTTATCAGAGGGCAATGATGTGAGGGGGCACAAAATGGCTGCCCCAGCATGGTATTGTTGACCCTGGGCGCACCACTGTTGATTAGGTCAGATGAGCTGAGTTGACTCAGTCTGCAATTACCATCTCTGGATGTTAAGTGAGGCTGAGAAGCAACACAAGAGTCTTTTCCTTGACAGGACGGGCTCTTGGTTTACTTTGAACACTGAACTTCTCATGGCATGAAATTAAACGATGAACTGCGTATGATGGAAATAATGAACTGCATATGATGGAAAAGCACAAGTTCTTAGGGGAAGAAGTTCAAAAGTAGACATCCTTGATGATGGATCAATGCTGAGATTAGGGTTGCCAACAATGGGCAGAAAACAAATCCCTGCTGGCAGGCTATTTTATCCCTTTCTCTTTGACTTTTCATCCTCATATTCAAATTAACTATGGAGGACCATGATCCAAACCACCTTTCAAACGTAGGCATAAATTTCCATCAAACCCAGGGATCACAGCCAATGGTCAGGGCGGCTGAGAAATCTAATTAAATGTGATGCAATGGCCAAAATCCTGTTGCTTAGTACAGTAAATTGCACTTGAGTAGGCCCATTTGAATCAATAGAATGTGGAGGAATTGATACATTAAATCTCGATTCATTCAATGGGCCTTGTTGTTGTTTAGTTGTTGTGTCTGATTCTTTGTGACCCCATGGACCAGAGCACGCCAGGCCCTCCTATCTTACACTGCCTCCCAGAGTTTGGTCAAATTCATGTTGGTAGCTTCGATGACACTGTCCAACCATCCTGTCCTCTGTCGTCCCCTTCTCCTCTTGCCTTCACACTTTCCCAGCATCAGGGTCTTTTCCAGGGAGTCTATAATGGGCCTACTCTACTGCAATTTATTACACTAAGCAACAGGATCCTGGCCAATAGTTTTACTCTAGTTGGGAGCAGAATGGACCCAAGGCTACTGAAAATCACTTGGAAATGTCCCAAATTCAGCAAAAGAAATTCATGAGCAAGATACCACAAATTTGGTTTTGTTTTTTGCATTTTCCAAAGTGTGAAAGTCAAGTGTGGCTTGAAAGTGGTATGATTCCCATGTTTTTTGCATGGTCTATTACAAATTAGTAACTGGCTGGATAGCTCAGTGGTTGAGATATATGTCTGTGGAGCCAGAGGTCGGGAATTTGATTCCCCACTGTGCCTCTATGGAGATGAGCCAGCCTGTGTGGCCTTGGGCAAGCTGCACAGTCCTAAGCTGCCCCCGGAAGAAAGAAATGGTAAACCATTTGTGGGTCTTCACTACCTGGAAAACACTGAAAAGGGTCACCATAAGCTGGAATTCACTTGATGTCACACAATTATTTTTATATTATTGAAAATCAAGTTCAGCCTAGAGTCCAACACACAATTTTGTTGGGATGTTATGGCGCAATCCTAAGGTCTAAAACTGCTTTTCTCAAATAACAGTTTTTCCATACTGTCAATCAAAAGAAAACATGACCTTCAGAGTCAGGTCAAGCTGTCCATTAGGCAGAGTAAAGTAGTGTCGCAGGTGGCAGGGTGCTTGACATGGCTGCAGAGTCAGTGCCACACCAGGTCCCAAGCTGGGCATGCCTGCTGCCAATCAGGAATACAGTGGTACCTTGCAAAACAATTACCCCTCAGAACGATGAATCCGCATGACGACGACGTTTTGCGACCGCCATTTTGCTTCGCAAAACAGTCATTCCTATGGGGGAATTTCACTGGACGGGGATTTGGTCCGTACTTCGCGGACAGTTTTTTCTGCAAGATGACAATTTAGAACAGCTGATCGGCGGTTCATAAAATGGCTTCCCTAGGGGCGATCTTTGCAAAACGGGTGTTTTGGGGCCCGTTTTTCGCAAGACAGCGATTTAGAACAGCTGATCAGTGGTTCTCAAAGCAGCTTCCCTATGGGCAATCTTCACTGGACAATGACAATTTTTCCTCATTGGAACACATTAAACGGGTTTCAATGCATTCCAATGGGGAAAGGCTTTTCGCTAGACGATGTTTTCACTAAACAGCGATTTCAATGGAATGAATTAACATCGTCTAGCGGGGCACCACTGTATACCCAAGAGGGAAGAAAAGCAAACAAGAGGAGGATGGGAGCAGTGCCAGAGGGTTTGGGGATGGCCTCCCACAGTGACTTGCTCCAGAAAGCCCAGGTCTTAGGCAAATAGCCAGCTGTGGTCTGTAGATGACTAGGCAACTGATAGCTATTCAAACCAACCTGCTGCTGCCCCCCTCTTCCCCAGCAAGCTGGGTACTCAACTTATCAACCTTGGAAGGCTGGAAGGTTGAGTCAGCTACTGAGCTCATTGGGATCAAACTCAAGTTGTGAGCAGAGTCTTGACTACAGTACTGCAGTTTAACCACAGTGCCACAAGGGTCCTAAGTAAGCATTCCTGTCATCCAGTCAGTATCATCCAACATGGCCACATGACTAACAAGATGGAGCTACTGGACCTTTAAAAACTGTCACGCAAAATATACTTGCTGAAGTTCCCCCCTTTCCCTATTATTTACAATATGTAGAAGAGTCATACTGGGAAATACAGGTTATTTAGAACAAGTGTGGTCACGTAGGGTTTTTATGTTATCAGTTGAGTAGACAAAGTTTTGCAGGTTTAGGTTTTCAACACAGACACTACAAACTGCCCTTCATGAGTGGAACTGTTAAAAATAAACGTGTCCAAATGTTGAGAAAGTGTCTATTAATTCAGTCTTCATTCATTTTCCATCTTCTAAAATTTCTGTAAAGTATCTTACAGAAATTTTAAAAGACAAATAAATTACAATGTTAAGAAAAGCAGTTGAATATAAAGGCTGAAATCCTATTGCAGAGCTATCCTTGCATAATTCCAAGTTGTGCAAGTGGTAGCAATCATCATGCCAAGACAGAAGAGATAATCAGAAAGCATTTTTGCATGTGTATTGCACCATGTGTACTGCCTGGTTGAAATGACCTGCCACTGGATTTTGGCCACTACATATTAAAACAAAATGAAAACAATCTAGATCTGTTTAAACATACATTAGGAAATATTTTTTAAAACAATATATAGCTGTTCCTCATAACAAATCCTCCCTCGCCACTAAGTTACTTATCCAAAGCATGCCCAAACAGAAATATATTGGACATAATTTCACCTCAAGGTCATTCTTGTGGGTCCAGTGGAACCCTCCTTATGCCCCCTCAGCTGCAAAACAATATTTTTTGGGGGGGAGAAATATGATGCAAGCATATTCTGTTCCTTTTCCCAGCAGGCTTTCAGGAGCAGCAGTTGTCATATAAAATAGATTATAAAAACAGTTGAGCAAAAACAGCCCCAGATCTGCTAAAGTTGTCTGTCCTTGTTCTGTTTTATAATGTCAGAGAGAACCCCCAAATAGCAGAAATAAATTACAACAAGGAGTATCTTTTTCTTCCCCAATTTTATTGCGATCAACATTTCCTCAAAGTGAAAAGTTAGTCAAAATTAACAGTAAACAAATGTCTTCCAGGTTCACAACATGCTGGCGATGGCTTTTTCATCGATAAAACACAGACAGCTGTTCAGAGCAATATCATGTTGTCTTTGATCTCCATCTGTTGAGTTCCTGTGAAGGCAAGATGGCTGCCATCCTTCAGTTATCACAGTACTGTACCTTTAGTATAGACAGCATCAGCACAGTGATAACTGAGCCAGGGCAGCCTGTCAGTCATTTGCCTACCGATCCCTTTGAGATAACTGTAACAGTCATTTTACTGGATGCAGTCAAAGGCTTTACCTTTCCCCGGTTGCATGTTCAAAAAAAAAGAAAAAAGATGAAAGCAAACACTTGATGCTTCATTTGTCTCCAGTGTTCTGGCTGGGATGTGGCTGTTGAATCTGATGCACATGTAATAAAAATACATGAATGAAAGTGCTGTCTGGAGGTTTATTCAATGATTCATCCATCACACGGCAGGCACATTAACTGCGTGCATCATATGACAAACAGAAACTGTTCATGAATACCCCCCCCGTCCATCAAGCAAAAAAACAGTGACACTGCACTTTGTGACTGCACAGTAGCCAACATCATTCCAGAAAAAAGCTGGCACAGAGCTTGGAAAAGTTCCAGATCCTCCGGTTACCAAGGCAACTGGTCATATTGATTGGAGAATTTGGGAGCTCTAGTCCAATAAAGTAACTTATCCAAGCTTTGGACTGATACCACCATGAGAGACTCTTATTGATGCAATGCCATGATGCATCAAAAGACTTATTTCTGCCTATAGGCATTTTGGCCTGGATAATCTTTCAGTGCTGTGCTGATATACAACTAATACACTGGCCATAATTCAGTGATGTGTGTTCAATACACACACTGAGCTTTATTTTGCCAGTTCCCTCAAGCAGCTTCACATACCAAAGTGAGTTGTGCACGACGGCTCCAGCTTTAAAAGGCAGCTAGATGGTTCAGCACAGGGCAATTCTGAATTAGAATTCAATGAACCTCAATTTGCTTGCTCTATCGCCTGTGTTAATGTGTTATCATCACACTAGAATAGATTTTATATTGACAGCAACAATTGGACAATTTTATTCTGACTGTGAATCTAGTCCAGTGAGCTTTGATTTAGCCAGATGGAGAAGAAAATGGCTGACATTCTGTTGCTTCATATAGCAAGTCACACTAGAGTAGGCCTATTGGATCTGTGGGGATTTGATGAGTCAAATTCTCTACAAGTTCCATTTATTCAAAGGGGCTTATTCTAGTGGTGACTTAATTTAACATCAAATGAGTTCTAATGATTATTGTCAATAGTATTTTTAAAACATGAGGTGTCATAGAAAAAGATAAAAGAGTACACAATTACAGTACTATAAATTGATCTTAAACAGTCCAAGCGGCAATAGTTCCATGTTTTGGAGCATCTCAGACAAGACACCCTCAGATGTCCCCTTCCCCAACCCCAACCCCTCAGCAGACTTGCTTCTTCCTCTCTCCCTTTGCAGCCCTTTCTCTTCAGCATCACTGCCTGTTCTCCCGCAGAAACAGACATGACTGAAGAGTAAGCGACGGAGCGCAGGTAGCAGCTGCTTCTACTCCTTTTTCACCACCCTCTACTTACTCACCACTTCTGACCCAGAGCAAAAGGGTGAACAAACAGCAACTTTCCAAGGATCTTGGTATTAACCTCCCCCCCCCCCCCCGGATGTAGTAGACGGCCTGCTGCTGACCAATCCCAGAATGCATGCATGCTAATTAGAGGACATCTCAGAATAAAAATGGTTTCTAAGAAACTCACAGAACACCTTAGAATAAATGTGATGAGTCAGGGGACTCTCTCCTTTTCTCCTTTCTCCTTCTGCCCTTCGCAATGCCTGAAAATGTTCTCTGGAGGGCTCCAGACTCTCCCAGGAGACTTTGTAAGCACATAGGGTAATACTGAATCAGTGGGATGATTGCAACACTGATGCAAACTAAAGAAGATAAAATATGCTGTACTTTAAAATGCCATTTCAACACTGCTGATAGTCTACCTATTATAAAAACACAGTCTTAACACAGTTAACATGAGCATCCATGAATACCCACTGTAGCATTAATACATGGCCCAAGTACCTCACTTAGCATTAATCGATTTTGAGACCACAGGGCTCTTTCTATCCCAAGTGTGTTAGGCTGAGGTTACCAGTTAGTTTTTATTTTGGTCTGGTTTTGCATCTTTTTTAAAAAAAGCTCTTAGGTCTCCTATTGCTTTCACACTTGTCAAATTGGGCACATGTACCCCCTCCCACAAAAAAAAAAAAACCCTTATAGTATCCTGTAACAGCACAATGCCACTGCTCAGACTTCTTCATGACAAATATACTGTATATCTGACAGAGTGACTAACCTTGGGTCAGTTACAAGCTCTTGTTTAACTTATCTCACAGCACTGAGGAGTGGAGGAGCGCCACGGATACTATTGCTTTGAGCTCAGTGGAAGAAAGGCAGGATGTAAATATGATAACTAATTAATTAACTAAAGATGTTCTAATTAAATAATAGACTAATTAAGTACTTAACTAATTAACTACTGGGTTTCCCCAAAAATAAGATAGGGCCTTATATTACTTTTTGCTCCAAAAAACGCATTAGGGCTTATTTTCAGGGAATCCCCCCCCCATGTACAACAATCTACGTTTATTCAAATACAGTTATGTCATCATCTTCTGGTTGGTCCACAATGGTGGAGGGTGGAGCTTCATTTAACGGGGGCTTATTTTTGGGGTAGGGCTTATATTACAACCATCCTGGAAAATTGTACTAGGATTTATTTTCAGGTTAGGTCTTATTTTTGGGGAAACAAGGTAAATAAAGTTGTTCTGGGATAGGACGCTAGAAGGACAGCACATTCCGGCTTCTGCCCTGGGATTAAAGAGCAGCTGGACACTTGCACATCCCCCTTTGAGAAAAATATAATTATGAGGAGGGAACAAGCATGGCCCCATAGATAAGTTATTAAAGTAGCAAAGAGGTTTTTTCCCCTCTGCAATAACATTCACTCACCTCACCAGAGTTCCTTAGTTGGCTGAGAGATGCTGGGGACTGCAAGGTTCAAGGGCTCAGAGCAGGAGAAATGGATGACCTTGCAGTTACTGTTGGATTGCAATGCCTCCCATCCCTTACCATTGCCTACCTTTGCTAAGTTGTTTTGAACTGTAGAGATGTAGCAGTTCTTCTAATGCTACGGCCAGAACCCTGTTGGTTTTCAATGCATGCAGAAAGGCAACTGGGCAAACAGTTTGCATATGTTTGGCTGGCTGTCCACTGTGTGATCAGTTGCGCAACCAGTGAGAACCACATGTGCCCTCGCTCTTCCGTGATTGCCTAATCTAACAGAATTCTGGCTTAGATGTTTAAATACATTTTAACATTCTAACACTGTTCTTCGCGTTTAGCTGCATCGGGTTTTATTATTATTATTTTATAAGTCCCCTTGGATTCCTCTTTAAAGACTGTCGGGAGTTACAAAGCAATTATATCTGTGGGGCACAGGTTCCCCAGCCCTGACATTTTCCACATGATGCTGATGCTGGTGAGGTATAAATAATCCCTTTTCTTCAAATATTCATATAGTCCAGACAAATGTAATTGCCTGGATGGCTCGGTGGTTTAAGTACATAAATGTGTCAGGCAAGGAATCATTGTTTTCTACCCTGTTAGAGTTGTTATATATGTGTTAAATTCTCTCAAGTTACTTATGACTTATGATGTCCCTAAGAGGACTTATAAGGTATGCGAGACATTAAAGTGTGGTTTTCCCACTGCCACCTCCACCCTTAGGAGTTTCCATGGCTGAAAAGGGATTTGAACATGCTCGTAAGTTTTACCCTGTCACTCTACTCACTGTACACTGGCTCGGTTATAAGTTTATAGCTCTGGGTAAACCTGTAACTAGATATTAATAGAGATCATCAGAGGTGGCTGGATTTTCTGCCTTGTACCCTAGTTTAGCTCACTAGTCAAAGGCTGTTTGACATAAATGGTACAGCACTCTGGCTTGGTCTTTCCCTCTTCCTAGTTTAAGACTGTGTTTCCAAGTCCTCTGGATAATAAAGGCAACTCTTGTTCCATATCCTTTGGCCATTCTCCAACTCACATGAAGCAGCAAAGCAAAAACCTGATGTTTACTTATGCTATTGATTATTTTAATATTTTTATTTTATAGCTTGGGCTCTTGAAAGGAAGTTTTGTTTGTTTTACAGGCCATATTGGGGCTCTTAAGTGTATTTTTTTTCCTTCTGTAAGAAAATGGCATTAAACTGCTTTTTTTTTAATGCTGTCCATGCTGAAGACAGCAATTTATCAATTGCTGGACTACAAGTAAAATCAAACAGACAGGCTGCAGAGGAATGCCCAAATTTTCCATAGGAAGACAAAAGCCTAATAAGAATTACATAAGACTGCTTACATAAGTAGTGATTTAGGATGCAACCCAGCCACTCCAATCAATGGCTGCTTAACCATTAACTTCAACTGGGATGCAAACTGTGACCTCAGGCTTATACCCTTCCTTGACATTTAGATACAAAATGCTACATTAGTATCTCTAGAAACTTCAGGAAGTGCTCTGCTAGTAAGCGCATAAGTAGTAAGTGAGCAAGCAACCGAGTGAGTGAGTGAGCAGGTAAGTAAAACTGTATGCAAGTTTGGGAACTGATTATATAAAGCTCAGTGAAATTTGTATATTGAAGCACCAAATTCATAAAATACTATGTATAAATTACTTCTTCTTGTTACATGCCATCAAGTCAGATCTGACATACAGGGACCCTAATGGGCCTTTCTTGGAAGGAAAGCGATGACAAACCTCGACAGCATCTTAAAAAGCAGAGATATCACCTTGCCAACAAAAGTCCGAATAGTCAAAGCTATGGTTTTTCCTGTCATGATGTATGGAAGTGAGAGCTGGACCATAAAGAAGGCTGATCACCGAAGAATTGATGCTTTTGAATTGTGGTGCTGGAGGAGGCTCTTGAGAATCCCCTGGACTGCAAGGAGAACAAACCTATCAATTCTAAAGGAAATCAACCCTGAGTGCTCACTGGAAGGACAGATCCTGAAGCTGAGGCTCCAGTACTTTGGCCATCTCATGAGAAGAGAAGACTCCTTGGATGTTAGGAAAGTGTGACGGCAAGAGGAGAAGGGGACGACAGAGGATGAGATGGCTGGACAGTGTCTGCGAAGCAACCAACACGAAATTGACACAACTACAGGAAGCAGTGGAAGACAGGAGGGCCTGGCGTGCTCTGGTCCATGGGGTCACGAAGAGTCGGACATGACTAAATGAACGAACGAATGGGGGTTTCAAGGTAAGTGAGATATTTAAGGAGTGGTTTTATCCCTTCCACACACCCCAGTGAGCTTCTGTCGCTCAGCAGGGATTTGACCTCATGATTCCCCAATCCTAGTCTGTCATTGTATTCACTGCACCATCTCTATAACTTGCTATACCCTATCATTTCTAACATACATCTTGGATATTTTTGTTTAAACACAAGAGGGCAATAATGAGACAAAGGTCTCTTGGAGAAAAGCTCTTTTAACTTTTTAAAAACCATGCTACATAAAAGAAAAAAAACATTTATAGAAAGGAGTATGAAGCTCCAGCCACCCAATCCACCTGATCTTGGCTATTTGAATGGGTTAATAAACCACCTTCCTAAACATTTCTCTCCCAAACCCCCATGTCAATGAAAGAGGTCACACTGTACCCCCACTCTGGAGATTCCTGTGTGTTTAAACCACTGTGCATAAATACCTGGTTTTTATGGTTTCTAATTCCTTTTCAGCACAGAAGAGGAAGGTAGGTGATGAATCAGATCATGATCTCCTGATGGAGGGAAGAGGCAATATCTATAATCACTCCCACCCCACCTAAACACTACATGCATACTTACTAGTATTCTATGTGAGGCATCCCCAATTCTGCAGCCCTTGTGTATATGCTAGCGAGTGTTTGGCAGACCAGTTAACACAATGAAGACTGTTTCGATGCATACACTATCCTTGTTACATCAGGCTACAAGAAAATATGATTGCTACCCTCATTTATTCAAACCTCTTAACTTCAGATAACTAGCAAGCCATACAAATCAATGGGGTTGTATGAGAATTTTCATGAGCTGGTCCGACTAGTTATTACTGGTTGCTCAGTTTGAAGTGCTTTTATTTTGATATGCTCTATGGTATATTTTTACTGTTTAAAATTGCTGCAGCCACTTAGCCTACAGCAGTGGTTCCTAACCTTGGATCACCCCGGTGTTCTTGGACTGCAATTCCCAGAAGCCTTCACCACTAGCTGTGCTAGCTGGGGTCTCTGGGAGCTGCAGTCCAAGAACCCTTGGGTCACCCAAGGTTAAGAACCACTGGCATAGAGGATAAAAATATAAGCCAACAGGCAATTCTGTTGATGTTTGTTAACTGTTTTTTTTTAAAGCTCTCTCTAAAATATGAATCACGTGGTAATTTTTGCCTGCAGATATTGATAAAAGCCAGAGGTTCCCTAGCAAACTCTGATTTAGGAATACTATTCATCTCATAGCCAGTTGATATGCTGATTATGTGTTGATGGTACATAATCAGAGTATCAACTGATTCTTGTGTGAACAACATTCCTACGACAAAGAATTTACTAGGAAACATCTGGCTCTATGAATATCCGCAGGCAAAAGTGCATCCACAGTCCTATGGTGTTTTAAATAGCTAGTCAACAGGACAAGTCACGTTTTAAGTTGCAGTTTTAGGCTTTGTGATGCTGGCAATGTTTCACAGTATCAGGGGTGCCGTTTCATAGCAACAAGGATGCTGAGATGCCTTTGCTGCTGAAACCACATCAGCTAGAAAATGGGGAGACCTTTGTTTTTGTTCTCTAACTACAATGGACAGCAAAGTAAGAAGCAAGTGAGGGGCAACTTCCCATCTATCTCCCTGTGAAAAGCTGACGGCTATAAGCTTCCACATGCTCCTTAGTCTTCATCTGACCTTCTGTTTCTGTACAGCAACAGAATTCACTTTTGTGCTTTCATGGAAACCCCCTTAGTCATGCAATATATTTTATTCATCCATCATTTCCCCCAGTTGGTTGGGATGATGTCAGAAAATAGGGGAGCAAAGAATAGGAAGAGGGAGCAAAAAAGCTACCAGAAAATGTTGGATGGACTTGAAGGAAGATGTAAGTTTACATTACAAAGTAAAATGTTGTAGTCCATTCATTTTTCTTTTAAAATGAAAATCAAAGTGTAACAAATTCTGCAGAACAAAACTGAAGCACAACCCATAGAGGCCTAAACCCAGACATAGCCAGAAGCTCCAGAAAACAGCTGGAGCACATTAGAGAAAAGAGCCAAACTATATTTCATAAACATGTAATTTCCCAAAAATGTGGTATCATTCATTAACACTTTCCCTTACCAAAACAACCAGTGGATATTGTTTAGGGGAGTGAATACACCATTGCTGAACAATGCTTCAAAAGGTGCTGATGGACCTTCTCACGAGTTTATCTTTACCAGGTTAGAGCTCAGAAATAGCTGCCTTTCAAAATGAAACTGTAGACTTTGGACTGCCTAGCCAAACGTGCTCAGGCATAAAGCCACTCACTATCTTTTAGAGTAATCTCCTCAAAGCACAGTTACTACTGTTCCAGGAGGGAGCCATCTAAAGTACTTTGACAAAGAACAGCAGCTCTGAGATAGGCCATTGTGGTGGATCACAGCCTTTGCATGGAGGAAGAGGAGGAGAGTAAAATATTCTCTAAGTAGGGGATCTCCAGGCAGGGCACAGCAGGCATTCCATTGGAAATCTTGCTAGAGAACTACTATTAGTCATCATCCCATACAATATTGAGCTACTACCTCAGTGGACAAGACCTTCATATGTTCCTACAGAGATGATTAATAAACTCTAATCAAGATGCTCATTGTTTTTTAGCTTCTTTAGCACCTTTCAGATGCAGTGCAAAAATATGGCTTAGCATTATGTGAACAAAACTTTGGGTCTGTACACAGCCTTCTACTCTCATCTCCTCCAGCATGGCCATGAGATTAGAAGTTTTAGTTCCTTTTAAAAATTCAGTCACAGATTACAGTAACACCCAAACCCTAAACTGTGGTTTACTACAGTTTATGGAAACAAGCTAGCTTCATAAGCTACAGTATGAAGAGGACTAACAGAGGTAAATTGTAATCACAACTAACCAGTTTGTTCAAGTTTGGACATAACAATAAATCATGGTTTGATAAAACAGAAGTGAAAGCTTTTAGTCTCCTCATGGCTATAGGAGTAGAGAGAGGAAGTGACCATCTCACTTGCTCTAGACTAGCTCAAATTACAATAAATTATAGTTTAGTACAGTATATGAACACATTCTGTATGTCTTATAATACTTCCCCATTTCCCCATGTTTCTATTGTTTGTGACGCTTACATATATACACAGACACAAGGAACTGACTTCTAGTTAATCACACTATTGGTCCTTTCAGCAAAGTGCAGCTTGCACTGATTGCTTCTGGCTTTCTTCCTCCTCAGGGTAGCTTTCCCATTTGTGACCCCTAAGAAAACTGTGGTTAAAAATGCCAGCAATTTAAATCAGTGGCACTATTTAGGGACCAGAGGGGAGGGGAATCCTTCCTTTTCTTTTGGGTTAGGTAACATATGTGATTATTCCTCAGAAGTACCCATATTTTCAGTCCAATCAGTGGTTTACTCACTGACTGGTATGAAAAACAAATATATGGGCACAAGTCATGCCTGCCAAAGACAAATCCATTTGGATGACTATTAGACCCGTACTGGTGGCCAGTGTTTTTATAGTTAAGAGTCATTAAAAGTAACCAAGCAAATGGTCCTAAAATGTGCTATGTTGGCAGGAGGGGGGCTGAATCCAGAATACCAAAGTGCCAACTTATAACTCTCATCAGCCCTAGCCACCACAGCCAATGATGAGGTTTGATGGCAATTCACAGTCAAACAACATCTGGATGGACACATCTTTCTCACTTTAAAGGTTGAAGAGACATTATGGCCTATTTACTAAAATCTTTTTGCTTCTCAACGAAATTTGATATGGTGTTTCTCAGTGACAACATTGTAACCAGTGAGTTATAACACCACTTCTATGGTTTTGGGTACATAATTTGCTGTTTGAACAACACACTTCCCTCTTGTGTAATCTGCTACTAAACTGACAATGTTCCATTGTTGTGCATGTGATCCATCCTTCCCTTCAGCGTTGTCTATTTGCTCAGACTTTAGTAGAAGAAGCTGTTAGCCTTCTTCAATCCAATGTGCTCCAGATGTTTCAGACAATAACTCCTGCAATGCCTGACCACTAGGGCTTCGGGGGTAATAGTTCAAAACATCTGGAAAGCACAAAGACAAGAGCGTTTATTTTATACTATCAAGAAAGGGATTATCACAATGATGCTCAGTAAAAATTAACTACCACATTGATTAAAAACCACGATGTACCATCCACTGGGAACCTGTGCACAAAGCTTATGAAATTAGTGGCTCATTTCAATACAGTTTGAACAAGAGGTGTTCCCAGTGGATGGTGCCTGCTGCATGTAATTACAATAGGAGCAGAAGTCAAAGTAATGTTAAAATGAATTCTATAAATTTGAAACTGATGAATTACTAGAGGAAGGAAAATGCAGCAACACGCTCATTCTGAGAAAATGCATTCAATAACTGTCATCAAAGTCAGTACATTCCCCCCCCCCGTGTTTAATGAGCCACAGTTCAATTCTGTATTCCCTTTCCACCCAAATTACTGTGAACATTTTAAAGCACCAGTCTGTAACCCTTCCAGTCCTAGGACATCTCTCTCTCTCTCTCTCTCTCTCTCTCTCTCTCTCTCTCTCTCTCTCTCTCTCTCTCTCTCTGGAGCCCAAATCTATAGGTTTTTATGGAGGTGCAAATGGTAAATCCATAGGCTTCAGAGAAAGAAGCAAACACAGAAAGCACTGTTAGCCTCCAAAACTACATAGATGTCATGAATAAAATCTTAACCATGCTATGAATATGTAGAAGGCATTTTTACATTCTTGAGCAACTTCCTAAAGTTTCCTTTAAAAAAAACACAAAAAACTCTCCTGCCTTTTCCCCAAAAGCCATACCTGGGTAGGTGTCGTATGTATGACAGGAGAACCTACATCAGCCTAAATGATAGCCTCTCCCATCAAGATCATCATAGAAATAAATAATTCAATGGACAAAGCTCCAAAATACCTTTTCAGTTATTCATCAGACGTGGTTCACAGGCACGTAGTCCTATCATATTTTTTTTTCTTCAGGAAGACTCATGATTTAGCCAACCCTTTCTAAACAACAACTCTCCTCAAAGACACACACTCACAAACAAATATAAGGCTAGCAATACTGCAAGGAGAGCTTCTTGCAGAAAAGAAAAGAAAAACACCGATGGAGGCTCTCTTGTGACATCCTAGTTGTGTTAATCCTACATCCACTGCCAGGGATGGCTCATAAATTGAAGAGGGTTGGGGACATCTCCCTACACCCAGTTGCAAGCCACCTATACCTGCTGTACAAAAAAGAAAACAAAGAATAAGTCTAGTGAGTGCAGGAAGAGATGTTTTGTTCATCAATAAATAAAATGTAATTGTTTTTCAAAACCAGCAAAACTGTTGAAAAATAAGGGGAGGAGACTCACTGGTTGTATTTACACAAAGTATCTGTTAAATCACAGATGCTGCAATGATGAAGCCAAGGCCACAGAACGGACCTTGGTCATTTATTTGAGCAAACAACTCTTTATTTCGTTAAAACGTAATCTAGTTGGTCATCATTAAAGATGTGGTTCTGACTGTGTGAGTCCTGGGCAAGCTCTAATGTTAAGAGATCGTTAAATGTTCGCTTGTTAAATCAAATATAGCGGAGCTCTGAAATGTACAGGAGCAATACCATATAAGCAGGAAGTACAGCTAAGTGAGGAATACCCTGAAGATAGGCTGACAAGCAGCGAAGTGAAATGAGAATGCTCAGAAACATCCAAAGAGAAGAAACAGCCATGAATTCTTATACAAATAGCTTCGTAGTGATTGGCCTGTACCAGTGACTCTTATGCAAATGACTTCCAAGTAATTCACCAAATGTTTTTCCTAGTGATTGGTCAGAGCTACTGAGTGTGGTGTAGTCAGTGGACAGAGTGATGAAGTAGGACTCAAGACCTGAGTTCAAATCCCAGCTCAGCTATGGAAACTCACTGGAGGAGTGGAACTGGTACAATCACTTCTAAAATATCTCACTTACCTTGAAAGCCCTATTAGTTATGACTTGATGGCACATAACAAACCAGATTTTTAGAGATGTCATATCTTTACTCCCTTATTCCACATGATCACAGCTTAAGTTTATATTTTGTATTTTGGAACCCCCAGTTTCAGAATACCAGGAACTTGATGTGCCCCAGTAATTAATTTCTAGGCTGAGAAGTGTAACGGCTCTAGGCTAGAAAACAGACTCTCATATGGAAAGTGCAGCTAATAACTTGTGTGTGATGGAAAGCATTCTGTACATGTTCTGTCCTAATCTTGATCCCAATGGGCTACCAAGCACTGAAACCAAACTTGAGGTAACAGATGTAATTCTACAAACTGAACTAGGGTGGGGTGGTGGCAATCAAGTCAATGGGACTTAATAATGAGCAAACATGCGGAGGATCAGTCTGCATGGATCAACTTCTTCCTGGGAAAAGGCATGTCTTCAAAGGGACAGTGTGGCTGAGTGAAACAGTACAGGGTTGTGGAAGGAGAAACATCGATTCTGCATGAATAGTAGCTAGTACTCTTTGAGACTGGCAGGGCTGGTGAAAGGGAAGTCAAATGAAACACAAGCAGTGCCAAATTAATTGTGGTTTTGTTCCCCTTCTCCTCCTTTGCCACAACACTGCAGAACAACTCTTTGACACTGAACCTTTAACTTGGATGTGGCCCTCTGAATATGGATAACAATTCCCAGCATTCCTTAGCTTTGGTTATGCTGGCTAGAGCTGATAGAAGGGGAAATCCAACCACTCCCGGAAGGCTGTGGTTTCATCACCCCAATCTAACAGATGAATAGTCTCTCATGTTGTCTCCCTACACTCTCACACTTGAAGGGCACACCATGTGTGGCTCTTCCCCCCAAGCTTTCAAACTAACAGGGAGGCAGGAAGGGAGCACAGTGACCCAGCTTCTTCTAGTGGATGCACTTCCAGCAGTCCAGATCTCTGCTCAAGCATGAAACCACTGGGTGGTTGAGGACCGACTCCTAGACTTTCTGAGACTTGAGGCAAAGGGTGAGACGCTCCCCTTCTCACTGCAGACCCCAAAGCTGACCAGAGTGGCAGCTGGATTCTATTTCAGCACCAGCAATGGGACAGCACCCTCCACCATACTTCAGAGTGGCACATTAGCTTAGTGAATGGACGACAGAAGACCCAGAGTACACATGAAAGGACGCTAACCCTTACATTTGGAGATGAAGCCCTCCCTCCCCTTTACTCAGATCCCTAGTTGTCCCTGGGACGCACAACAATCCAAAAAGTCATTGCCACTCCTCAGCTCTGCCACCTGAGGCTTTGTCTCATCATCTCCCAACGGAGCACATGGGATGCCTAAGCCTTGCCTTGGTCAAGTCAATCTCAGCTGGCCCTGCCTCAGAAAGAGCACTGTTGCAGTACAAATGCCCAAGCATGTACATCAAGGATGTGACGTCTTAAACTTTCAATATCCTTATACCTTCAGCAACTGTATGGATGAGGGAATCCTGGCCATGGTGTCTTCGGAAAAGCCACCTCCCTCTCTCCAAGTCTATTTGTTTTCACAGACTCCTAAGAGGACAGGAATCCTAACCTGCCAATTGCCATCGTCAAACTCAAGTTCATGCCCAGCCCTCCAAAACATCTAATGCCACAAGTGAGAATGCCACTGCCCCCTTTTTCGGACCCAATTTCATTTTGCAGCTAGCTGCTCTAATGGGAAGGATGCTAGCTACTGGAACAATGAGAGGGGAGAACACTGCACCTTCCCTCCGCTTCTAAAGAGCAGGTTTGAGGATCTTGAGGTGTTTATAACTGGACAGCTGGCCCCTTCCGAAGGCCCAAAACATTTGGGTGCCAAGGGCTCCCCAGTTGTCCAAACCTCGTATCATTCCTTTGTGGTGAAACACAACCACACACTGCTCTGAACAAATATTTGGCTCTGCCCTTTCAGTGTATCCGGACCTCCCCACCCCATCCCTTTCGGCTGGAGGGGAGGATGATCCCGACCATTTCTTTCCCTAGTCTCGCTGAAAAGAGAAATGACAACCCCTGTTAGATTGGCTGGGCAAGAAGAGTGGGGAGGGGGGGGAATGGGGAGCTCCATTTGCAGCGCAGCCAGCGAGCGGGCCCGAGAAAGCGGCGCGCCGGCCTCCGCCAGCCAATCAACTCCTCCAGCCGGGCAGGTTTGGCCGATCCTCGCAGCAACGGAGCCCCTGGTGGGACTCGCCGTCTGCCAGGCAACGGAGCCGGGAGGCGCGCCTCGCCCGAGCGCCGCTCAGCCGGACAAGCGCCCAGAGGCGGCCGCTTTCCCAGAGCAGCTGGGCCGGGCCCTCCGGCCCTCGTCCTGGCTCCTCCTGTTGGGATACTCACCCCGGGCAGCCTCGGAGGCTCCTCCGTCTTCCTCTTCCTCCTCCTTCCTACGCTCCTCCCTCTGGATGTTTCATGTAAACAACATCCAGGCTATATTTACAATCACTTGACTGGAGGGAAGCAGTGCCAGGAGTCTTAAGGAAAATAATAGTGCGCAACATTTTAAAAGCCATCAGAGCACACACGCCCTTCGGGGCAGAAGCCTCCCCGCTTCCCGAGGCCCCCTTTCCCCCCCATCCCACGTCCGCGCCCCCTCCTCACCGAACAGAAGCAGGTCCTTCCTTTCCCAATCCGAATTATAAACACCCGTCTGAGAAAACGCAGCAGCGGAGGGACGGGAGGGGGGGCTCCCCTCTCCCGGCCACCTTCTCCGCTTGCTTCCCCGCCGCCGCCGGCCCGTTCGGCCATCACTCGAAGCAAAACAGCCCCGTCCCGATCCCGTAAGTGCGCCGGCGGTCGGAACGCCTCGTGGTTAGAGCGCACCAGCCAGCTGTCAGGACTGAGCGCTTGTAAACAAAACCCAGCTTGCCCAGCTGCGCGCCGCCGCTCGGGGTGATCGCTTTTACTAAAAAAAAAAGGGGGGGCGGCGGCGATTAAAAATGGGGAGGGGAGGCAGGAAGAAAACCTGATCTGCCCCAAGCGCCATCCACCGCCCCTGTCTCTGCCCCCCTCCCGCAGGATCTTCTCTCTCTCTCTCTCTCCCTAGAGACCCCCATTAAAAAAACACCCCCACACATACACACACGCACACTCACACATACACATTCACCAACCTCTCGGTGGGCTTCCCGGAGCTGCCTAAAGCTGAATGGAGATCTGAGTTGGGATGCCAGATCGCGATGCCCTGCAATAAACACACACCCGCTCGTCCCCTCCCCTCCCCTCCCCTCGCGTCCCCTCCCCTCCCCTCCCCTCCATGCGCGCCCGCCAGCCACTGCCTTCTGCCCACCCACCTTTCCAGTCGCCTTTGCTACCCCCTCTCTCTTTTTTTCTTTGTTCTTAGCGATCTTTGCATGAAGATTATCTAATGACGCAGCATAGACTCGCCACAACGTGACTGTCGCCATTTTTCTGTTTTTATTATATCTCTCACACACTGCCATGTGATAGAATTTAAAAAAAAAAAAAAACACCACACATCAGCAACCAATACAGACAGGGGGAGAGAGAGAGAGAGAGAGACGCGCACACATGCACAAACTTCCGGGTCGCATGACCAGAAAATTAAAAATTGGAGTGGGGGGAGGCAATACAAAACTTCGGATAAACGTACACAAAACATGTTTGGGTCCCTCTGCCAGCCAAGCAAGGGAGGCTCCGCTGACAAGATGGAAATGGGAGGCAAGGAGCGCCGCTTCTCACCCCGTGCAACTTATCCGTGGCTTCCGCTATCCCACGCAGGCGTCCCACATTTATGATCATCATCATCATGGTGAAGTCTGTGACAGTTCTCCTTCACCCAAATGCCGTTCGTTTCCCACCTAGCGGCTTTCCCGCAACTCAGCACCCCGGCTGAACCGTCCAGACATTTGATTTTTACCTTTCAAATGCACGAAGAATACCCAACACCGTCGCTTGGGGTTGGTTGAGTTTGGGAAAAGCAAGGTGCAGAAGCACAAGAACTCCACTGGCGGCTTTCCCAAATGCATTCCTGGGTTGGCAGATGGTCTTTGTGAAACTCAGTCCTGTGGCGTCCAGTAACCGGACAGTGGGCACATACATTGGCTTCTCATCATTTCATTCCTCATGACTGGTTCATGTTCAAAAAATGTACATTTTTGAACAAACGTCTTGGCTGAAGAAAATGACATAGAGATCAAAGGTGAGCAAGCTGCAACTCTTGGCCATTAAGCTGGGTTGTGGGGAGGGATTCCATTATTCCTTGGCCTCCAGTATCACTACGGGAAGCTACTCTGTGCCCTGAGAAATTCTACCAGCTCCATAGCAATCATTTTGGGATTGAGCTATTTGTAAGAGGATTGTCCTACCTACAAAGAAAGGGCTTTGTGCCCTTTCCAGGGCAGACTGTCCTACAGACTAGCTGTTGTTATTGTTGTCACCCCATGTCATCTCATGTCACTATGACACAGGATGGGGTGGGTGGTCTGACCGCTGACTTCGCATCCTATTTCAAGATTGTGCCTTAGTTATATTCTGTCTGGATTACTCTACGTGGGGCTGCCTACGGAAAGTGTCCAGAAATACTGGGGCTAGACACAGGGATCAATCACATGACAACACCCCCCCCCCCCCCATAGCAGCTCTACTGGCTGCTGATCCATTTCTGGTCACAATTCAAAGTCCTGGCTCTAACCTATACAGCCCTAAATGGCCTGGGTCCAAGCTATCTCAAAGTCCGTATCTCCCATTGTGAGCTGACTCAGGTGTGAAGATCATCAGGAGAAGCCTTTCTCTCAGTCCCGCCACTTTCACAGGTGCATCTGATGGGGACACAGGAGAGGTCCATCTCTATTCTTGCTCCCAGGCTCTGGAACTCCCTCCCACAGAAGACCAGACTGGCCCCATCTTTACTATTCTTCTGCAAGCAGGCGAAGACCTTTCTCTTCAGGCAAGCTTTCCCTTAGTGACTGGCTACCTGAACAGAGTTTTTAAATGGATGGTTGCACTTTACTGCTTTGAAGGTGTTTTGTGTTGCTTATGTTTTCGTTAGGTATTCATTTGATCTTTTTAAGTACTATCTGTATACTCACTGTTGTTAGTTTTAAATATTGTCATTTAATGATGTAAGTCACCCCGGGTCCTTTTCAAGGAGAAAGGGTAAAATGTTTTAAATAAAATAAAATATCACAAGTTTCTGCAACTCTACTTTGAATAGCTCTACATATGTTTTAAAAGTTAGAAGCCACAGTGATGGTGCAACTAAAGAAAATCAAGGGGGAAAATACATTTGGTTTCATTTGATACCTGCACAGTGTTCGGCAGCAATAGCCACAACATATCTGGAATAAATAAAAGAAATCATGCTGCTTACTGTGCTGACCCATCTGCTTAAGACTTCAGGTATATCTGTGAAGATTTTCAGCCATCCAGGTGTAGTTATCTGGAAGATGAGTCATGTCAACTGGACTTCTTTCTTATTAGTTTTAAATGTCTTGCTTCTCATCCAAGTAGCTTCTACAGTATTCAGGTAATTAAGTCAAAGAGTCATGCAATATGTGTGAAATTCAACACAAGCTCTAAGCTTCCTTTTCTTTTATGCAGTGTCCTTTTTCTCAGTTTTGCAATCATACACAGTACTATTCTTTCCCCATCAAGAAAAAAATTGAAGAGAAATGAAGAGCTGAGGGAAACTCTTGAGGGTAAAGCCAAGTTTGCAGTCTCTTTCCCTCCTTGTGTCAGAAGCACCACAGTACCATGAACAAATACACCAGATAATTGGTTGCCTGATAACAGCAACTTCCAAGATTAAATAGGCCAGCTAGCACCAAACCTTCCACAGTGCATGTTGTGGGGCACCAAATATACTGACATAAGTGTAAAGTTGCCTATTCTTGTTGGGACTTGCAAAGAACTGTGTTGATGCAAAAGCCTCATTTTCTTAGACTCACCTGGCCCTGCCAAACCCAATCCATAGTTTTCTGACTCCAGTCCATAGCGATTTCCAAGTAACTCACTTCTTTGTGCAACTGGGGAGTAGAATTTATTGGAGTTCCATCCATTCTGAGGGGTGGGGATTTCTTTCTTCTTTCCACATTATAGCCTCTGCTGTTCCTTTGAGATTAACAGGTGTTCTGAAAAAAAAAAGGTTTTCCTTGATTTTAAAATGGGAGGGGTGAGATGGTATTCAAAGCATGGATGTGCATTTGATGGAGATGCTTTGAGTCCATCACTATTAGCTCCTTTCTCTGTATGTCACAGAGTACAATGCCTGCTAGGTCACTTTATCAATAGGAGTTGGCTTTAGGCATCTATTAATGATTCTTCATTTACCTGTTTTGCATGGGCTGATCTATACCACACCGGGCTGGTGTACTTGCCTACAGAGTAGCATAGGAACAAACCTGTAGCTCTTGGTGTTTGTGGTTGTGTGTCCCATCTGGTTCTTGGTAGCTTATTATTCTTTATGGAGATCTTTCATTTTTTGGGCACTGTTTCTTATAGGTCAGAATACAATCCAGAGATAACACCTAAGTATCTGGGGGCCAAAGAATGATCTGGTTGGATACCCTTTCAGATGTAATTTGAAGTCTCAAAGATGCCTGCTTATTTCTCAGATGAAAGGCATAAATTTGAATCTTAGCAGGGTTGGGTTTAAGTTTGTTTCTATCACAATATGTACCAAGTTCTTCTAATGCATTCATCAGAAAGCATCATTAGATGAGTCTTTATAATTACTATTTGCACATAAATCTGCAAATAGGTATGATGGGCTTGCAAAAGAAACACTGTAGTTTCACACTAACTCCTTGTATCCACCCAATAGCGAATAGCAAAATCCAAAGAAGTTGGGTTTGGTTTTTAACAGCAAAGTTCTCATCCCTAATTTCTGGGGTTACAGTCTGGTTTGCCAACATCTCAGTCAGCCTCTATTGCTGCGTTTTCAAAACCAACCTGATCTACAGGAATTAGCAAACACAGCTTGCCAAACACAGAGATGAAACCTGCTAATTGAGGCTGACCAAACAGTCACCTAGACAAAAAAGGCAAAAAGTTGATAAATGTATTTGGGTACCAAATTCTTTCCAGGCAATGCCTTTAGTTAAATCCTATGCACACATAATTCAGAATAGGCCCCATTAAACCCTGGGAGATTTGATCTTGTTGCCAAATATGAAACCAAATTCCCTCTTAGTTCTTATCATTCATTGGCAGGTGCAACAACAACATGCAGATTATTATAATAAACATATGTCTGTTTGCACGAAGCAAGTACAAGCTCTTAAAATTATTGAAAATATTTATGATCTATTTATTTATACACATATAAGTGTACATTTATATATATATTCATTATTTATATGTTATATATTTATATATTCATTAAAGATTAATATTTATTATTGTAACCACCACTGTTTGATATCTATAGTGCTACTGCATCTAACAGTAATAAATTTCCCACTCTGTCTAAGAGTGAACACAGTTGTACAGGACCAGAGCTAAGACAGAGGTACCACAAAACACAGGAAGTTTCAATATACTTATTTCTGTAGAAATATCCAAACAAAGCAAAGCAACGCATGGCCATCAAATGCAGAATGATGGAAATGGAAGTAAAAATCATGGAGTTGTATTGTTGGAAAGGATCATCTAGCCCAAGGCACTATCAAAGGCAGGAATCCACACCTAAAGGCAAAGCTGAAGAGAAGCCAAGGGCGAGAGAAGCATGCTCCCTGCTTGGAGGGAAAGGCTAGCATTTGGAGTGCAACATCCAACCACGCTACATGCACCTCTTCAATCAAACTGTGATGGGAGTTTGCAGCTACTGAGATAAGAAATGCCTGTCTAACCCAGGATTAAACAAGGACAGAAAGTTCAAACTGAATAGGTTATAGGTATTTTCTGGCCTCAATGAGAATGCTAATATATTGAGGGTTAGGATTAGGTTATGGTTACAGATAGTATAAAGGTTTATTAGGATCAGGATTTTGCATCTACGTTCTGTATTTTCTGACCAGTTAGAATTCTAACACTCCCTTCTCCCTAAAGATGGGCCAACCAGCTGGCAATCAGTTTCCATCATCTGCTCTTCTCTGCATCACAATTAACTGAAAAACAGCATGATTTTTAAAAATTCTCAGTGAATTACATTGTGAGTGCATGAATTACTGATGAATAGAATGTGTGTAAAAACAAAAATACGTGTTGAGTAATAACTCATTAGGACTACTGAAATGTGATCAAAATAGTGTAAGCCTTTGTGCTCTCCAGAACTCTTAGTAAGACAAAAAGTTAAAAAATAAAGGGGCATATTTGCATGTATTTTTGCACGGGTGCTTAGATTTATCTTCCCCAACCCTGCTAGTTTGTTGATATTTCTATAATGGACAGTGGTGTCATGGGAAATTTGGACCTGACAGTGCCCATTACAGCAGTCCTCGCAGCAGCTTCCTCTATGAGGTCAAAAAAGCATGCAGCCACATCAGTCCATATCAATAAATTAGGGACAGGTCTTTTGTAAAGTCAATGGCGCTTAATTGCACTTTCAGGACCAAATATCACCTTAATATGCTTTGCGTTATAATGGCAACCACCTGCAACATTTGTCCCATTCCTTGGAAAAACAATGAGCGGGTTGAGGGAGCAGGTGGTCTCATATTCATTAATATTCAGAAAGTCTTGAGGCCTCAACTCTTTGAAACCCTGGCTCCAATACGTAAGTTATAATAGGCTGAGAATTTTGCATACAAAATTGTTGTGTGGGCAGTCAAGTGGTCATTGTGTGTGGACTGCTGATGTCTATTCATATACTGTACTTTTAAGAGGGTGCTGTATTCATAGCCTTGGTATGATTTCAGAAATAATGCAGCTGCATGAATAGGAGTGATATGCATATATTAGCTAAACTACACAGAAAGGGTCTTAATAAAACAGACATGATGCCTTAGGAAGCTGCTGACTGGCCTTTCTTATTTGCATCTTATAAAGTTCAGCTATGAGGTGTGTGCTTTTCTTTTGCAGGGGGTGTTGTTTTATTTTGGGGTTTAGATATATTGCATGCTCAGGTAAGGTAGAAGCCGGGAATAGGAAAATCATGAATTAAAATCTGCATTTCCCCTCAGAAGGCCAGCCCTAACATCTGGGAATGAGGATCTTCCTTAGTTGATCAGGGATGCTATTTGCCACAGAACACTTTATTTCAGCGAAACTAACAGTCTTTCTGGAAGAAGCTGCAGAAATATAAAATGTTTATTCATCTAAAGAAAATTCTTTTACGCCAAGGCTCCCTGGGCAACACTCAGTTTTTGGGAAAAGAAGAACTCCTCTAGAAATGGCTAGCACGGCTTCTAAACTACAAGCAGCTCCTGCAAATATAGAGTACGTTTTCAACAGGCAGGGTCCTCTTCCTATGCTTTGCAGAAGTCTGAATTAGTAGCCCATCTGACAGTTGGGGGAGCTGCCCGAGAAAAATGAAATTTTCTGAAGAAACCTGACTCAATGCACATAGTTTTGCTTCCTATTCATTCTCTTGGGGCGCCAGCAGAGGGACCTATTTCCTTTACAGTGTTTTGTTTCTAACTCTTAATTTTCGTTCTTTTATTTTTATTTTGAGAAAGACAGTTCTAAATTGCACCTCTATTTATTTATTTATTTATTTATTTATTTATTTATTTATTAAAGTGCCTTCTGATAAAACAGTCATAAACTACGTGGTTACGACTGTCCATAGACCTCTGGGCTTGTTGACTAAAGGGAAAATAAATCTCTCACGGTCTTTGCAAGAGTAGCCCCTCCCCACACTTTGCAACATTATGAAACGGTTCCTCCGCCTCAACCCCCTCCTCCATTCTTAAAAAAAATCACACAGTTACACCTACATTCCAAAGCTATTCCTCCAGTCCCGAAACGGGCGGCGGTGGGAGGAGGGGGGGGAAAGGGCAGGACACACCCTAGCCACGGTGGAATTCTGGGACACGTAGTCCCGTGGAGAGGCTCGACTTACAAAAAAAGGTACCCTGCACGCTACCGTCCCAGACTACAAATCCCAACATGCCAGGGTTCCTGGGAGGTGGGGATAGGGGCGGAGTCCGTTTCGTTAGCTGTTATCTGCATCTGGTATTTTCCTATAATGATGTGGTGCTGCTGCTGGTGCCCGCGAACGGGCTGGTAATTGAGAACAGCCGTTTGTATTTGCAAAGAGACTTCCTCGCTTCTCTTAAAGGCGCAGGCGGAGCCGCGGGAGAAGAAGCGAGCATATTATTATTTTTTGTGTGTGTGCAATTTTTTCCCTCCCGATTGGGCGAGGATAACATATAAGTAATGTGTAAAACAATCAGTGCAACAATTTAAAAAAAAAAACACGCCATCTTGCGGGCAAAGTGGTTCGTTGGATTTTCTCTCTCCACACTCTTTTGTAGCGCTCAAAGAAGTGGTGAGTTGACTTAAACCTCTCTTTCGCTTCCATCCCTTGTTATCGGAGAGGAGGGATGTTAATCGGGGCGCGTGCACGTGGGAACGGTTCGCCCGAGTAAGCGAACAGGGCGGCGTTGAGTTCGGGTTGCTTCCCATGCTGACCCTTCGGGAAGCAGCAGCAGAAGTCCGTCAAGTAAATGTCCCTTAACCCCCCCCCCCACCAGCGTAAGAAGTTTTGTAATCGATTTCCGCGGCGGCGGCGGCGGCGGGTGACACAATGCATTTGGGAAGAGGCATTCACGTGCAGAAGGAAGGCAAGAAGGCGCGTGGCACCGCGTGGGAGCAAACATTTGCTCCGGTCCGCCCCTTCCCTCCGCCTGGGCGGGTGGGAAGGAAGGCTCGGGCAGCGACCAGCCACCATTCCGTCCTCCTGGCTTCTCTCTGCCGCCCGCCCGGCGGGGAGCATTCCTGCCTGGCCTCCGGGGGAGGAAGAGGCTGGGAGGAACGGAGCGCAAAGCACGACCCGAAGCCAGGCGAGCGCCGGGCTGACCACATTTGACGGAGTGAAAAGGGAAGTGGGGCACGGCGGGAGAGGCTCGGGGGCCCCGCCGTCGCGGAATGGGACGGGGCGTCTGCTTGGCCCGCTTCCGTGGCAGGCGCCGCGGGCTGGAGGCGTCCGAGTGACTCTCTCTTTCTCATTCCTCCACTCCCCCCCCCCCTCTCCCCGGACAGGTCGCTCGCTCGGTCGCCATGGCTTCCAAGTTTCTGCGGGCGGTGGTCTTGGGGCCCCCCGGCTCGGGCAAAGGCACCGTGTGCGAGAGGATCGCCAAGAGTTTCGGCCTCCAGCACCTTTCCAGCGGGCAGTTCTTAAGGGAGAACATCAGGGCCAACTCCGGTAAGTGGGCGAGGAGCGGAGGGGGAGCCGCCCGCTGCTTTGCGAGCCTCCATCTGGTGTGTACGTGCCTGGTCGCATGCCGAGGGGAGGGGGTGGGAACGGCCTCGGTGGGCTTTGGATGGCGCCCTGGGTGGGTTCGGGCAAAACCATCGTCCGATCGCGGAAGGAAGGCGCAGGTGGGGCACGTTGCTCTCTGGGAGCCCGGAGCGATCGCCGTGCAGTAAGTATTTGGTGGCTGACCGCTTTAGACCGTCCGAGCCTTCACTTCGCTGTAGTAAGTCCATTTGACTCAGGTAGGGCTCCTCCACGGATTCTTAACTTGATCTGTTCGCCTTAACTGTACTAGCCCGGCTAGGCAAAGACAGTGATCGGATGCAGCCTACAACAGCCTCTTCCTACTATTGCCTGGAGTGATGAGACACTCGTGCGCTTAATCCAATTAGCAGCAGAATATTCTCCGCATGTTTGCTCAAAAGGAAGCCCCTCTGAGGCATATTTCTGGGTAGTTGGCTCCAAGATCGAAGCCCAAGGCGGCAGTGAGGGTGGGGAAAATAAGCCTCATTGAACCCAATATGTGAACAGGGCAGCACCAGGAATGCACCAGTGTAAATCAAATGCCTTGAAAAGTACAGCCTTACATCCCTGCCTAACTGAGCTTAGAAGGAAGAGAGGGGGCAAACCCCTCAGACTTGCAATTTCCATATATATATGCTTGTATAGGTATAAGGTAGCTTGTTAGCGACTGTCAGGTGTGAGCTACAGCTGCAATAAACCACTTGTTCAGAAGTCACTTAGTGGGTCTTGCTTCTAAGTAGAAATGTACAGTATAGGCGATCTTCCGAGCCCCTGGTTCTACACGTGGGTTCTTTCCCGCTCCCACAGCTTGTACTGAAAACAATCTGGAATTCATCAGCCCCATTATGTTAGTCATAAGGCGAACCAAGTACTGGACTGAATATGCTGAATTAAATTCATTCAGTTCATGGGGCGTTGTTATTTTAGGCACTGCTGTGCAAATTAAAGGGATGCTGCTACTTTTTCTTTTCTTTTTAAAAGCGGTGAGTGTGGTGTCTGCACAACAGCACTCTATAGGGGTGGTAAAGTATGGTTAAAAAAAAATAAAAGTTCTTTCTTCAGCGAGCTTTGTTGGGCTGCTTTCTGCTCTAAGCACTTTGGCTTCATGCCCCTTGTGTCCTTCTTTGTTTGCTGTCTTCTCATCCTGTGGTGTAACCATCACTTTTTGGGTTTACATTGGCTTAATTGATCATATTAATGCCTACTTATCCTGGACATTATCGGTTATTGCAGCATGATCATCTTCCTGTGTTAAAAGAAGGTGACTATAAATTGCATAGGTTGCCCAGTAGTATTCGGATGGATAGATAGCTATATACTCTCACTTTACATAGCTCCCTAAATGTCAAGTTTTCTCTCGTAAGCTGTAGTATAAAGATAATATTTCTGAAGTTACATATAAAAGAGGCAAGTCAAGTGTGTTGCAATGGATTATGAAATAGCAATAGTTTAGAAAATGACCCTGTGCAAGGCGTAGAATCAGATATTGGTTGACAGCTGATCCCAACTCTGAGCTGAAGCATGGGGGGCAGGGAGGGATTGCTTCCGAGACTTAGGGCAATAATGTCTTTGGGCTCCTTTAAAAGGAGTTGCAGGCATTTGCTTGCAATACTCTTGATTTCTAATTCTGATGCAGTTTTGTTCCCTGGTGATTGTACCATCAGGTAGTATGACATAGCCACCTCAGGCACAAATATGGTGGATGGTGTAAAATGGCAGCAAAATATTTATTGAGTTTCTTCTAAAATATAGCCTGGGATCTGGAGAACAGTTTATGAGATTTTCTTCCTCATGTACCAAAATAACTTTGTTGGCTTAGTCTGCTGTTCACCTTACTGTGACTAGTTGGTGACGGCACCATTTGGTGCTTCACCACATACAACAATTATGGCTTAACCGGGCTTGTGTTCTGCCCTTTCTAAATGTTATTTGCCATATTGGTAATGGATGCGGTATTATTTGTGGTTTTATTATATACATAACAATTAGAGAAGGGATCAAATCAAGCTGCCTGTACAACCTCTCTGTCTTTTATATATGTGAGAGTAAACTATAATTTAAACCCGTAAATAGATACTGTACTTAAATAGCTTTATTTTGTATTCAAATTACATTACCACTGTATTTGCTCCAGGGCTGAAGTTTAGTGCTTCAATAGAAAGCTGTTAGAGGCTGATACCATGTAGAATACAGAAAAGAATCATTACAACAAAAATTAATTGGTCATTTTGCTGTTGAGTTATTTATTGTATAAACTGTTATTTGCCTGCACTATGTGTAGTACTCCTGTACAAGTACTGTAAAATATGTACAAAACAGAAAGTGATAGAGATACAGCTGGGAAATTGTATGGTGCCTAAGTGGAAGTTTAGGGGTTCTGTGTCCTTAATTTGTAAACTTCCCAGAATAATGTTTCCAATAGAGGGGTGGTATATAGATCAAATGAAAAAAAACCCAGTTAAGACCACTTTTTAGTATGACGACCTTAAGTAGAAGATTTTAAAGTATCATGACTTCTGTTAATTGCCTTGACTGACTTGGATTAGTCTTGCTTTCTCTTTCATAAAATATGGTAAAGCCAGACTAGGTAGGGAGATCATCCTGTAGATTTTCTTAGAATTGTTGCAGGTTGGTGGCAGGAGAAATATTACTGTAAAGATATATGACCAGTTAATGTACAGTGGGACAAGATCAGACTTATGCATAAGGTTCCTATTAAAACCAGCAGGATGCCTACTTGCTTAAATTAGGCCAGATCATATTAAAGAAATATGCTATTGAATACAGTACCTTGATATGAAACACAGCCCTAGGAAGCAACTAACATGGATGTCAGTAGAGGTTTTTCTTTGAGTAAGTGGGTCTAATGTTGAATCCTCCCAAACAGTAATTTGAAAGACTTAATGAATTTAGATGCCCTTGTTATGTTCCCTATTAATGTGCTGCTATAGGACTTATTTAAATTAGAGTCTTATTGTATCTACGTGTGTGTGATATTTCATCTAGTAGTTTCAGTAGAGCTGAACGCATTGCATTAAATATTGAAAATAGTAGATCCACTTATGTATGACTTACTTAGCTAAAAGCTTAAAGGGAAAATAATTGAACTATTTTTCTTTATATTCAGTGTTTGCTGCAGAAAATAAACAGTAATGTGCTGTTTGAAACGTTGTCAAATTTTTCCATGTTATGAAAGTGAAAAAAGGCATAGCTTTCAAATAAAGTAATTTAGTTTAATGAATGGATCTGACAATGAATGAAATCTTTAAAATTATGTTTCCGGTTGTTCAGTAATATATCTTGTCTCTCATTTGTAAAGTAAATTGCCTAGTTATTTCAGGAAGCACATACATTTCTACCTTATAAATAAAATAAAACAAGATGTTGCAGCAAAATTGGGCATTACCTTGACACAGAACATATGACCCTAAAACTATTGATAAACTATTGATCACTCCTATCATCCCTCACCAGTGGCCAAGATAGCTGGGGTTAATAGGAAATGGAGCTCAACAACATCTGAATGGCCACAGATCTTCCTGGTCTCGTCTTATATATGGGTAGGGTGGTGCCTGGACTTATAAACTTAATCCGCTCCAGAAGATGTTCGTAAGTCAAAACATTCGTAAGTCAAATCAGCATTTCCCATAGTAATGCACTGAAACCCAATTAATCCGTTCCGGCTGTTTTTTGGTTTGTATGTAGAGGTGCCGTTTGTAAGGCAAAGCATTAGTTCCCAAGTCAAAGCAAAATTTTTCGAGCGGAGCTGTTCGTAAGTCAAAATGTTCATACGTCAGGGTGTTCGTATTTATTTTTATTTATTTTATTTATATCCCGCCTATCTAGTCAATAGACCACTCTAAGTAGGGTTGCCAGACATCCGGCAAAAGGAGGACATGTCCTCCTTTTCAGGATCATGTCCTCTGTCCGTCAGGCAAAACTAAAAAACTTCAAAATGTCCGGCTTTTGTATCTGGCAACCCTATTTGTAAGTCAAGGCACCACTGGTAATCTGATATCAATATAGGGGAAAATACAGTATACATACAGATTAAGTATGTGTTGAAAAATTCAGCCTCCCATGCCTGTTGGGCCTGCCTGTCAGGCTTCTGCTGGATCAGCCTGTTCTTTGGTAGCAATGAACGGCTTCCAACATACTAGGCATTCACACAGTGCAAAGCAAAATTGTTCAAGTATAGTGGGATCTTGTGTGGGATGGGGGTATTCCTAACCTTAAGAGGGTTGCCATGATGGCATATGTCTATGATTAAACGAATGTGGATAGCTTGTATAATCTTGGAGACACTTGCCGTTGCACAAAAGGAAGGTGCTTAAAAGCTCATTTTTTAAAGGTCGAATCAGAATCAGTTCCCATCACTAGTGTTTTCCCAGAGAGAGCTCCTTTAGCAGGCACACTTTTGCTAATGAATTGGGCCCTGGAAACAATTCTTGCACATGCAACCGGAAAAATGCTTGCTCATTTGCTTTCATTTTTCTTTATGTTTGTGAAGTAATATGGGGCAGGAGATTACCTAGTCAGTAAATAGAAAAATAATTATTTTTTTCTACTCTGCTTTGACTATTTTTAGACTTCTTCACTGTGTAAGCTCCCTCCAGTCATTAATTGAATGTCCAAATAAAGAGATAAACGAATAGTTAAACCCAAAACAGTTGCTCATTTAAGAATCGTAGGCTAAAGTCCTGTTGGTTAGTGTAGTAAGTCAAAGCGGCAATGGGGATTTGGTGAGTCAGCTCCTCCATTAGTTCCATTGATTTAATGGGGCTATACTGTAGCTGTGACTTACTGTGCTAAGCAATAGGATTTCAGTCAGGTAAGCACATTAGAAGCATGCTGATCACAATTGGATGATCACATGTTGACTTAATAAATTGTGACATGAATGAATCGAGAAAGGTACTGAAGTGCATGAATAAAGACTAAAGAATTAGAAATGCTTAAAGGTGGACTTTGGTCAAGGAATGAGAATAATAATAAATATAGTTACATTTCAGTTAAAACATGGGAAGGGAAGTGCAGATGGGAAACGTGCTAGCTGCTTGAAGAACTTGGGATAACAGTTTGGATGCAGCCCATAATCATTGTTTATAGCTGTCATATCTAAAGTCCAAACAGCTATTATGATTTCTAACTTCTGGTAGGAGAAAAACAAGTGCAGTAGTTGTAAATGGTAATATTAAAGTATCTGGTGGTCTCTTAAAGGCTAACAAGGTTTGTTTGGTGTAAGCTTTTATTGATTGTTGTCTACTTCTTCACATACATAGAGTAAACAGAGTACCAGCAAAGAAATAACAATCTCACTGGAGATTGCTGGGGCAGGGAAGGACTTTCATCTTTAAACACATACAACCCCAAAGCTGCTTGATGAGGTGTGTGTGCAGAAAGTGTGTATCCCTGTGCACAAATGCTCCTTTGCCTGATGTGACCAGATATAGTCCCAAGGCGTGGAAAATGTTGCACACTATGATTTTAATAGGAAGTTAGAATTCCACAGAGTAAGGTATGTTGTTTTCTATTAAAAATTGCATGGATCTGTAGTATGGATATTCATAATCCTTTAATTGTTGGGTTATAAAAAACTGGATGTTATCCAAACTGGGGAAAGATTTGAGTAGAGTGGAAAGATTAAACATTTTTGAAGATCTTGTAAAGCTTGTCATCTTTGCTTAACGTTAAGTAGTAGTAATGACTTTAATTGCATCAGTCGACATTGTAGGTATATATTTTGGTGGGGGGGTGTACAAGCAAAGGAAAGTATTATTATTAGTAGTAGTTTTAGTTATTATTATTATAAGTACTGTATTATCATAATCTGTAGCTCACAATTGTCTGTGTATGTTGCTACTGATGACATTTGTAATTGTTTTAATTAGTCGCTGGAAACAAAAGTTATTTCTCATTTAGTATTTTAGCTGGAAAAGGAGTGTTACTCACCTCTGTTATGTGTGAAAGATACACTGTCAACCAGAGGAACATGGGTACTTGGAGATGTATAACAAAGATTTCTTTTTCTGACCAATACGTTTCTGGAGGAGAGAACGAGTTATTATTTACAGGGCATTAGTCTAAAGATGCTGAAGCTCTCTCAAAACTGGGACAGGAAATAAATAAATGTTAAAGTAGCTGGACAGAGGGGGTTATGGCATGGAGATAATCCTTCCCAGCTAAAAGAACTTAATGACCTAGAAAAAAGAACTTTGTTTCCTTAATGAAAAGGCTTAATTAAACTGTAGCATCTGACTGCATGGTGCTTTATCTTTGGCTCTCCAGAACTAGAATGCTGAATGCAAGGCCTGGTGGTGTGTGGAACTATAAAGAAGTAAATATTTTCTCCTTAGATAACGATAATACTGTATTGTAAATAATGTAAATGAAGATACTTACAACATTATAATTTTTGAATAGCCACTATGGTCTGACATGTGTTTGACTGGAAGTTGGAATATTCAGGTTCTAACTTCAGCTTAGTCATGACATTTTCTGGGGAAGCCTTGGCCCCTCCCTGTCACTCTCTGTCAGATGCACAGCCTGGGCTGCCTCACAGGCTTCTCATGAGCATACAGTGGAAAGGATGAAAGCCATGTGTGCCAACTGGAGACTCCTTGAGTGGGCTATAAATCTAAGAAATAAAGAAACAAGTAATTATTGGGCTATCTCAAATTTGCCATTGTTGGCTAAGAGAGTAGTTAGTGAAGGTAGCAGCACTGCATCTCCAAACACTCCTGGATTATGTTAATTATCTGAACATATATCAATTAGATTTTTGCTAGTGATATAGTGCTAAGACTGCCTTGGACAGATGACCTGGGTGGGGAACTGGATAAAGAGAGTATAGTTTTATTAGGCTGCTTAGACCTAAAGGTGGCTTTCAGTACCACTGGCCAGGGTATCTTGTTGGACTGCCATGGGTATTGGAGTGATAGCAATGGAGTGGTACTGGTCCTTTTTGTCAGGGCATATCAAAAGGTGGTGATGGGAAAGCATTGTTTGACACCTTTGGCATGTATCTATGTAAAGTGCTGGAAGAGGTCATTTGAATATTTGGGATAAAAGGGTACCAGTGTGTTGGGGACACCTAGCTCTGTTGCTTCTTGTTGTCTGACATCAAGGGAGCAGCCAATACCCCAATACTAGAAGTCTTAAAATCCTTCAGGCCAGATGGTGGCTAGCATTTGGCTTGGAGAATTCTGGGAATTATCCTAAAAAGTTACTTTCTTTTTAGAATAGTAACTTTTTAGCTGGGCTCGATTATCTCCCCAATGTTTAATATCTACATGAGGCTGCTGGGTGGGGTCATCAGGGGGTGTGGGGCTTCATGCCATCAGTATGCTGATGACACCCAGCTCTACATCTCCTTTTCACCTACTTCAGTGGATGCCGTTCTGTCCCTTCAGCGCTGCCTGGAGACTGTACTGCAATGGATGCAGGAGAATGGGTTGAGGCTGAACCTGGACAAGATGGAGGTCTTAAGGGTGGGTGGCCCCTCCATTGGTGGTTTGGGAAACTCCCTCTCCTTTGGGGGGTGACTCTCACCATGAAGAGTGAGGTTTGCAGCTTGGGGATACATCTGGATCCCCAAGCGCTTGGGGATACATCGGGACCCGGCACTTTCCATGGAAACCCAGGTGGCGTCTGTGGTCTGCTCCGCCTATTTCCATCTGTGGTCGATAGCCCAGCTGCGTCCCTATCTTGATGGTGGGGCCCTCACCACTCTGGTCCATGCGCTTGTAATCTCGAGAGTAAACCACTGTAATGCACTCTATGCGGGGCTACCTTTGAGATTGATGCAGAAGCTTCAAATGGTGCAGAATGCAGCAGTCAGACTCCTTAGTGGGATGAGAAAACATCAGCACATCTTTCCCACTCTGGCTGCCCATTCATTTCCACATTGATTTGAAAGTGTTAATGATGATATATAAAGCCCTAAACGTTTTAGGACCTCGATACCTAGCAGAACGCCTTCTCCCACCTAGATCTACTTGAATCACTTGCTATAGCCAGGAAAGACGGCTGATGGGCCTAATGCCGAGGGAGGCCCGGAAATAAAGAGCAAGAAACCAGGCATTCTCTGTAGTGGCCCCTTGACTCTGGAACAGCCTTCCGTCAGAGATCTGCCAGACTTCCTCGCTGGGTGTTTTTAAGAGCCAATTAAAAACTTGGCTCTTTAGGCAGGCCTTCCCTTCTGTCAATACTTGACTTTACTTTTTATTTTAATTTTCTGTTTATACTTTTTCATCTTGAATAATACTAATATTATCAATTTAAATTGTTGTTTTAATTATTTTTATGATACTTAACTGTAAGCCACGCAGAGTAGACATTGTCTAAATGGGCGTGATAAAAATCAAACAAATAAACAAACAAATAAATACATACTTTTTAAAGTCCACATTTGACAGTTGTACACCTTGATTCTGTGTATAAAATAATGGCATTTATTACTCTAGTGTGTGTATAACTCTCTCAGTCCAGAATATTGATCCAGAGAGTGTGTGAAAGGAAGCCTTGTTTCCTCAATCTCCCTCTCTCTTCCCCCCCCCCATCTTGCCCTCTCAGAAATCTTTCATACATACATGAAAAATAAACAGTAGTTTGGTGTCAGGCTCTGCTCCAATTCATGTTGTCTGAAGTCTCTTAAAAGATTCTGAAGAAAGAGAGAAGGTTACTAAGAGTGTGAGGATGTGAAAGCACCAGGTTCTGATTGATTTCGTCTTGAGTGGTATGAGGCACTCACATTGTTTGCCACCCCTCAGCTCCCTTTCATGTACCAACATGCTGTACACCTCTTTCCATGTGCTCATATCACATTGCCCCTCAAATCAAGTGAAAAACACAGCAAATGTCAAAATAGTTGGGCCTGTTTTATCCATAAATGTCGATGCAAAGATAATGACAACTTTCCTATCAAGGAACTTCAAAAGTGGTGATTGTTGTCATTCTTCCCAGTCATGTCAGTTTCATCTGCCCAAAGAGAGTAGAAAGGACTAATTTCAGTGACTAGGGAGTTTGTTAGGCGTGAGCCATTTAATTTAATGTATTTGTATGATCAACAGATCAGATGTTGTGAACCATGAGAAGGCCAACCTGTTTGTGGAAAGAAAGGGGGGGGGATTGACTTTATCCCTGTTCTGTGATTCCTGAAGGCTGCTTCAGGGCGAAAGGAATCCCTGGGTATTCCTGAAATTATAAGGCGCTCTTTGAAACTTCTTATTGCCCCCAAACAACTGCGGCACAGCCATGGCTGATGACATCATCCTTGTTACATGGCACAGCTCTACCAACAGGATTTCAGCCATTGTTCTGTACCATGGGATGTGTGTGTGTATCTTCACTTTGGTTCTCTTGCAGTAATGGAAAATGCATTGTTCATTTAAGAAAGGGATTTCAGCATTGAACCAGTACTTTTATATAACTTACTCTATAACTAAGACTGCAGTATATACTGTATATATCATTGCAGTCTTAGTTATAGCAACCGGGGAAGCCTGGCATGTATGCTAGTCAGTTTCTCCGAAGTAAGTAGAAGTGTGGCTTTAGTAATCTTGAAAGATTAGTTTACAAAAATTCATTCATTTTCCATGGTGATTTCAGATTTACCATGTAGTAAAAAAGTAACTTTCCCAGACTTTAGCCTGACAAATTCCTACTTAAGAAAATCGTGTTTCATTTTTGAGATGAGAAACAGGACTGCCAGGGATTGCTGATCCTGAAGAATTATCTTCCCCACAGTGCATCCTTGGAGAAGGGTCAGCTGAGATCACCCAGATCATGGTAGTGGTTGATGGGATTACTTTCCTTGCCACCTGTGTGGTTTTGGGCGAGTTTCATGGTCAAAGAGTATGATTAAAAGCAAGGCCTAGTAAATCATCTTCGAGTAAATTATACTTAGAAAAAATTCTGAGAGAGTCACCATAGATCATAACCAGCTTGATAACACATGATTATTATTTATGGAGAATTTTAAAAGTTTCATCACTGCATGGATTTTGGACTGTTGGGGTTTTGTTTTGTTTTTTTGAAAATTTGTTTGCCAGTCTTGTGATACAGTTGTGGTAAAAGTCTTATTTTGTTCCAGAAAGAATTTCTTTCACATTATGACAAGAGCACTGTATTTTAAATTGAAAGGGCCAAGGATTCTGCCATCCATTCTAGCAGGGGTTCTTGTCTCTTTGCTTTTGAAGTTTGCCTCAAGAGTTCTTGAGAAATAAATAAATTCTTTCTTTTCATAACAATGCAACAACACTTGTGTTGCTTATCAGAATTTATTGTGCACCTTTGGCTAAATAAACAAGCAAATAGGGATTAGCCTTGCCTGGTGTTACAGATGTGATGAAAGATTATTTTCCTCTTTGCCAATGTGTCCAGGAAGGGCCAAGGATGATACACCCAGAAATGTTTTCTTAGTTTGTCAGACACCTCTTAGTTATAGAGAGATCTGTATGGTAGAATATGAAGCCTTGATTCAAGGACTTGTAGATGGGAAACATATGCTGGATTTTGCATTTAACAAAATGTAAGTATGAAGTATGTAACTCCCAGGATGAGTTATTCTGCCTTCTGTCTATATTCTGTTTGTCATAGATAAAGTGTAAGGCTGTGTCTACTGACCTTCCATGATTTCTGGCTTATTGTTACACAAGTCAGAGATTCACCCTGTTGGTTTCAATGGGGCATATGCTTGCACAAAGGAGTACTGGATTCCCACTTGCATAAGCTCTGCGTTGGCCCCACCCCATTAACACACAGGAGGATTCTGGCCCAAGATCACCCCCTCTCTCCCTTACACATACCAATATTGATTAGATCAGCTTGTTTGCTCAAATATAAATATTAGTTCAAAATCAAAGATTGGACAATTGTCCCACTTCACCTGAAAACAGCAGTATAGCTTAAGACACAGAACAAACTATTTAATTAATTTCATTTCTGTGCTGTTTTCCCCCCGTAAAAGGTCTTACGATGGCTCACAATAATTAAAATATTAGTATGGTTAAAAACACAAGAAACTATTTAATTAAAAACTATTAAACAACACTTTTGTATAAAAATTAATCAAGACACCAAAAGAACCTGCAAAAACACAGAGAGGGTATTCAGCACAAAGCTTTATCTTCCAACTTCTTGCTGTTGTCTCTTAGACTCTGCTGCCGGAGTCAACCATATAATTCTGTAAAATGGTAGAAAGGGTGCTTATAATGCTTCATGTTATAATGATGAAAATTGGCTTTGGTATCATATTTATTTCTCAATACTGTGTTGGCATTATTAGTCCCGCTTGTTGAGCAAAAGTCTAGAGAAAATGATCTTACTTCATTGGAATATAAGAAGTTGCTTTATAACAAGTCAGACTGTTGGTTGATCTAGGCCAGTGTTATGAATTCTGATTGGCAGCAGCTTTCCATGTTTTCAGGTAAGAGTCTTGCCAGACCTACCTGGAGAAGGCAGGGACAGAAACCAAGAAGTTCTGTGTGCAAACCATGTATTCTATCATTGACCTGTGGCCCCTCCCCATCTTTCACTCTTATACCAGTGCTGGTGGAGTCAGAGAGTGGAGTAGAGGTTTTATTGTTTTCACATTCCCCATAATTAGTGATCCATGGATCGTTGCCTATTCTTCTGTTCCTAGCTCTGAAATGTTTGTTGCCACTAGGCTTAGAGAAGTAGAGAAAATGATACTTCACTTCCTTCACTCTTACATTGACAAAAGGATTGTGAAATCTTATGTACAACTGAACTGCCTCTGTTCCAAAGCCAGCCTCTAGGAGATACCTAATGGTTTCTTTTGTCCCCCAGTAGGCAATGATAAAAGGAATGGGTGCATTAATGGACTCCAGAAATTTTACATTCATTGTTTATAAATATTTGTTGGGGAGAGGTGGTGTGACATTTGGATGCTACAACTAAGCAGCCAAATTCTCTTCCAACTCTAGAGAAAGACAGTGTGCTTCAAGGACAAGCCTGAGTTTGTAGATAGTGTAGACCAGTCAATCCCAAACATTTTGGACTCACAGCTCCCTTGATTTACTGACCACTGGCTGCGGCCCCCCATGCTCAGAGGGGTCATTGGGGTCTCAGTGCCACCAGGGCCAGGATCTTGACACCCCTCCCTAGCCATCCCATCTCCCCCATTCTCAAATATCCCCAAGGTCCCACCTCCTTTCAGGTCCTCATGCAGGAAACTCTGAAGACCGCCTGGCAAGCACCTCTACAAGGAATCCTAGAGATGAGGCAAGGAGAGGCAGGTGCACAGCCTTCACTTCTGATTCATCTGCAGCGTTCATAGCTCTATGTTTCGTCTCTTTTCAAAAGACGCTTCTGACTTAGGTCCTGGTTGACCCATAGAGATGCAGCACACTGTTTGGGAACCCCTGGTGTAGACAAACCACCTTACCTTGCAGCTGTGTTAGGAATTGTCTCTTCCTAGCAACAGTCCATTCATAAGCTTCTAGCTAAGTTATGTGTATGCACTTTTAAAATCTGCATGTGGAAAAATGTTATTCCAGGTCATCTGCAATTTTTTTGTTGCATAATAGTGTTTAGCTTTAGAGACTGTAGTCCGGGTCAGTTAGAATGCCTTGGGGAATTTTCATATGGAATGGAGGTTGGGAATACATGTCACAGTAAGAGAGGTAAATTGCTGTCTATCAGATATACAATGTATTCTTTGATAAAAATTCCTTATTTTGTGGCAATGGGTGTGCACACAAATCCCTGACTTGATTTTTAGTGAAACATTCTATTTATTTTAACCTATGACTCATGCTCTCACAGTTTAGCAAAATGAGCTCACTTGCCTCCCAGTCTCTCTTGCTGTCACTTTCAACATAAATATGATGATGTAGACTGTGCTGTATTGGTCTGTTGTGTATTCCTCGGCAGAACAAGAAAATAGTTTTATGAAAAGAAGTATCCATTCGTTGTGTTTTTATAAAAAGAAAGCATGAAGGTACAACATCTAAATACACTGTACTTAGACTTTTGCATCCTTTGCATCACTAGTAATGTTAATCATTTGTAGATTTTTTTTTTTTGCTCTATTTGCTTGTTACTGTTCTATATTTTTCTTTTGTGTGAGTTTTTGCTTAATGTTGTGCACCTTAGAAAAAAGTGGGGGGATTAGAACCTTCATTTCTCACTTTTCATTGTTTCCTAATAATCATCATATGCTGTCAAGTAAATTCTGATTTATGGCAACCTGTTTTGAGGTCTTCTAGGTAGAGAAAAATGGTTTACCATTCCCTTGTTCTGGGGGCATCCTGGGACAATGCAGTCTGCCCAAGGCCACACTGGCTGGTTCTGCTTGGAAGGAGGCACAGTGGGGAATTGAACTGCCAATCTCTGGCTCCACAACTAGATACCTAACTCACTAAAATGGCTGGATTAGCTGAGGAGCCAGAAATTAGAATTGAGAACTGGCCATTGCTTTGCAAATCCACCCTGCGAACCTTGTTGCTGGCCTGGCAAAGAGTTTCTGCTATTGGGTAGGTAGGGGTCTAGGCTTAGATTTACAGTATATCTCTTTGGCAGGTATTTATATTAAAGTCTTGTGAATGCTTGATTGTATCTGTCTTAAAAGTTTTAATTTTTCACTGTGAGAAAAGGCTTGCAAGTTGTTGGACCCAGTATTTGTCAGACAAGCAGCATCTGCTGTCGCAAATGGAATCTCCTGTTTGCCAGTCTTCTGTTTGCTAAAGAGAGTCCTCAGCAGAGCACATTATTGTGAAGAAACCAAAAAAACTTTCCTTAGGTCATATACTAATAAAAGAGTACTTGGTGAAAGGCAGGACTGTTCCCCTAACATTAGTCTTTCACCTAGTTAGAAGAGTTGAAGATTTTTCCACATCAGTCTTGAGTTAATATGTAAACAATCTGGTCGACAGAAAGTGGTGTTTAAACTTCTTGGGCAAGAATATGATGCTGTCAAAGAAAGCGTTTGAGAGCTGGGTCTAAACATCTGACCACTGATAGTACAGTGTATACATTATTTAATAACGTGTTCCCTGTATGTTAGCGTACTTTTTTCCATATATAAGGCTGGCCTGTGTTGTTGTGTGATGTGAGATACATAGTGCCATTTTAAAATAGCTAATCATTCTCTTAGGTGAAGTTCTCTCAACCTTCTAAGTTTATCTGAACCCTTTGTTGTCTTAAACTTGTACCTCTCTCCCAAAGCTTAGAAAAGTTACTTTTCAGGACTGCAGCTCCCAGAGCTCTCTAGCCAAGATGGTCACTGGCCATGCTGATAGCGGGGATCCGGAGAACTCTAAATCCAACCTCTGCCTGCCCACATTGAGCACCCAGGTCTGAAGGGCTTCTCTACTCATCTTTGCTTGAATGTGGGTGGAATGTTCCATTGGATCAGAAGCCATCTTCACTGAGGTCCCCAAATACATGGAGGATACAGCTTATGTTCTAGTGAACAGGAGTAGAACATACTGAACAGCATGGCAAGGTTTGGGAATGGAGATGGTGGATCAGCATGTGCACCCCATCCCTCTGGCCAAGTCCTCCTCTTACACATCTGGGCAAACACTCAAAGAAAGTCTGTTGTGGGAATTCAGGGGAGTAGCACACAGTAGCAGATGAAGCTTGCAGGACTGACTTTACCATTAGCTAAACTGAGTCCGCTCACCTAGACAGCTGATGTTTAGTGTCAAGAAAGAAAGAACGTGAGTTCTTATTATGATAATTGCTGGACGATGTGAGGTGGTACATATGATATTTTCTGCCTTGGATTTCAGAATACATTAATTTGCCTTGAGTGTGATGCATCTTGTTTGAAAGGGATGCCATTTGCTATACTGGCTTGGGCAGTAAAATGGTGTCAGTAAGTCCTCAGTTGATTGTTCAGGAAGGGGAAGAAGATGGTTGCATTTTTCAGCTGCTGTAAGGCAGGACTAAATTCAGTAAGTAGTGGAGTCGTGCAGCTGTTCAAATAAGCAATGGCCCTACTAGAAGTAAAGGTGAAGGGAATGTTCTTCACAACAGAACTTGGAAATAGTTCATTAAAAATTAGTTAGTTATTCCTAATCAATAACACTTCTAAAATTTGTTCTTTTAATTTTTAAATGCCAACTTTCTTGACTAATGACCTTTCCCCTCCAATTTTATTCCTTGTCATTCTTAGTAATAGTAAGTGATAGCCACACTGTAATGATCTCTTGAATTAACAGAATTATTCTGTGAAGGTTCAGTGCCAGTGACTTACATCTCTTTAAAGTTTAACCTTAATGTAACAGTGTGAGCCTGAATGTTTCTGAGCTGCTTCATAGACTCTTTGTGACCCAAGGCAGTTCATGGGAAATCTTTGTGATTTTGGCTGATAGGTGCCATTGGTCCAACCCAGGATGGCTTGTGGTAAGAGATTGGGAGGGTTGCAGTCCCTTTAGAACATCTGGAGAGACAAAGGTTTCTACTCATAAGACTGAGAATTAAAAAATGGATCTCATATTGCAAGGTGGTACCTCCTTCGTACCACTGTACCTACCTACCTACCTGCCTGCCTGCCTGCCTGCCTGCCTGCCTGCCTGCCTGCCTGCCTGCCTGCATACATGCATGCATGCATGCATGCATGCATACATACACACACACACAATTGCTTTCTAGCTGATCGGACTGTACACGAGAGCATAAATTAGACCAATCTTAAAAATAGTATTTGAAATCTAATGTAAATGCATATAAATAAGCATAAAAAGATTAAATGAATACAATAATAGTGATAAAATTATAAAATAGGCATTCTCAAAAAATTAACAAGATGTGAAATTGACTTGAAGAAATTGCGAAGTGGGCAGTAAGTTCCATCTTTCCATGGCTTGTTTAATGAATTTAGCGGTCCTATATAGGATATATAGTAGTCTGTGCCAGCTAGCAGGAATAAAACTATACGTAAAGAGGAAGTGTTCTTGATCCCAGTTGTTAAGGGTTTAAGGTCTTGGTCCCTCAGATCTACATACAGAGAATATTCTGTTAGAAAATGTACCATGTCCTCTGTTTTAGAGCACCCTGCTGGGCAAATTCTGTAATATATTTTAGTACAGCAGGAAAACTATACTTCAGATAAAGACCCTGATTTGAAAGAGGCAAAATAAAGAATGAAGGTGTGGCATCAACTAACATTTTCTTTTCCCTTTCAAGATTTAATCTTTTTACCAATTGCCTTGCTGCTGCTATTGCTCTAAAGTTATGTTCAGGTGTTTTTATGCAAATAGCTACAAAGACCTACTATAATTTTATATCTGTTTTTCAGCTAGAAAACAGAATACTGTACCATCAATAGAGAACTTTCTAAATGCATTCTGGTTTATGCACCACTCAGTGATCTAGAAGGCTGTTGTGAACATAAATTCATTAAGATCCAGCTATAAATAGTTTACTGAAATGTCTTTCAGAATACTGATACCAATTTGGGCTTATTCTGACAAAATGGGAGGGGGAAGTGGAAGGTGTTTAATTTGGAGGATGCATATGTTTAACCCACTCAATCTGTAAAAAAGATATATATATATATTTGCACTGAACAAATGGAACATGGAGAAAATGCATGTTGTTACAGGCTCAGACAGTTGAATGCCTTGGGGGAAAAATGCTTATTTTGACAGACTATTTTCATCAGGTAGCTTGCTGCCATTTATTGTTTCATTTTCTCCTCCACACCCTTTCCATTATACCAGTAGTTCCCAATCTTAGATAACCGACGTGTTCTCAGACTGCAACTCCCATGGCACTAGCTGTGCTGGATGGGTTTCTGGGAGATGCAGTCCAAAAACACCTGAATTATCTCAGTGATACATTAAGTCTTTCACAAGATGTCAAATACTGGGATGGGCAAGAAAATTGCCTGTAAAAATGGTCTGTAGTTGAGTGTTTCCATTTCTTCTTCATTCCTCACTGTTCTAGCTCAGTCTTTCTTCCCACTGGCTTATGATTTTCCTATCAACTTTCTTTACATCTCTTGCCTCTTATTTCATTAGTTGACTCCTTCTGGACTGTTGGCCCTCTTGTTTAACTCATTGTTTTCTGTCTCATCCATCTGGACCCAACCTGGTTATCTTCCATCCTAGGCCCCTTCTGTTTACCTTCTTTGTCAGGCCACTTTTGTGTTATTTAACTTTTCATTTAATTTCTGAGGGTTCTTATGATGCTTCCTGTCTCTTCCTTTCTACTGTCTGTGCCAAGCGGGTTCCCTTATAGCTCTGGACTTCGTCTTACATCTAGCAGATTTGAGAGAGTTCCTTTTAAAGCACGTGCCATTTGGGTGATTGGGAATGTAATGATTCACCAAACTTGGCAAGGCAGCACTGGGAATTGGAATTCTGCTAATGAGGAGAGGGATGCCATGGGAATAGGGGCTGGTGATGTCAAAAGGCACTGAAGCTTAACCAGCCAACTAGATTTCCTGGAACGGTCTCCTCTTCAGCTTCCTAGATGGAAGAGGCATTGGGGTGAGCAGAGGGGAGATAACTCTGAGATAACAAGTGGAATTATGAAAGTCAGCCTTTTTATTTGTGCCTTTCCCCCTGAACATTCTGTTCTCTTTTCTTAATTGGTGGGGGAGATAAATCCTCCAGAATAGAGATCAATAGAGATGTTTCAAGAAAATTATCAGAAGTTTCTGTGTTTTTCTCCCCGTCATTTGAACAGATGTGGGCATATTGGCAAAGCAGTATCTTGAGAAAGGCCTTTTGGTGCCAGATCATGTATTCACACGCGTCATGATGACAGAACTGCAGAAAATGCAGAGCCAGCCTTGGTTGCTTGATGGTAAGCTGTTTTCTTTTCTTTTCTTAAAGTTCAAGTGCAAGTAAATATTTTCTGCTTTTTAAAAATTGTTTTTAAACCACACTAATTATGTACATGTTTTGATGTGATAATTCTCTGTTTTAATTCTGTTAATCTATTCTATGTGTGTTTGTGTTTTAGCATTATCTGTTTGAAAATTCATGTTATAGGTGGCTTTGGGTCCTGTTTGGGGAAAGGAAGGGTAGAAAATAAATAAATAAATAAATAAATAAATAAATAAATAAATAAATAAATAAATAAATAAATAAATCTGTCCTACTGTCTTACACAGGCCCTTTAAAATTTAATATAGGTAAATGTTAGGTATAAATATAGGTAAATAGCACTAAATGTGCCATTTATGGAAAGTAACATAACATGAAAATCAGTGAAGATGATGACGCTGAGTTCTTCCAGTATTTTTAGCAACTAGTGGTGGAGTGGGAAGGCAAAGGAACGCATCTGGGGAGCATCTGAGAACAGAGAATTCATAGTTTTGCTTTTGGCAACCATCAACATTGAATACAGATGTGAATAATAATATTCAGGTCCTGTCACAAAGGTGCATTTGTTGAGATGTGCCCAAAAGGTGGCAGCCGTGGCCATGTTTCCTAAGGTAATGGCCCCTCAGCTGTTTTGGATGACCAATGCTATCTTTCCCACCGAAACCACATTGGCTGGGTGGAGATGCTGAGTGCTGTTGTTCAATCCACTCAGTTAGAGGAAACCAAACTAAGCAATCTGGGATTTCTCTCAGTTTAGACTGATACAGTTACTTGCCTGAGTTATGTTGGAAAAGATATTGGGAATGCCTCTTTCCTAAATTGCTGCTGAATTTGTGTTTATTTTGCCTCAGGTGCACTGTAAAATAATTGGTTAATTGCTGAAAAGCTTTGGGCAGCATTTTGTGCAGTAGTTGCCAGTGTAGTACAAAACCATTTCCTAAGAAACAAGCAACTGAATTATGAAGGTTGCTTAGTAGGATGCATACTTGCGACCTCAATCTGTTGTTCTGCCCAGTTGGTGCAAACATACTGGGATACTTGGCAAGTGCTATGCACTTAAAATTGTATGAAACAAGGGCTGATGCCTGTTGGGTTTCTTTTTCTGCTGGATCAGAAGAACGGCTAACTTGCTTCCTTTCTTCTACATTCCCCATGCCCCAAGAAATAATCTGAGGGAGTGGAAATGTCCCAGGAACTACAGAGTAGGATTTTCATGTCTTAATGGAATCTAGTAATTCTAGCAATTCATTTTTCATATGTTAAATTATAAAGGAAAACACTTTCCCAAGATAATTTCTATGACCATTATAGTCACTCTCTGCTCAATTCACTTCAGGAACAACTGCTAGCTGTGTTTATAGGCATTCTATCAAGAAAGATGTATTTACAGATTAAGGTGCCAGGCCCTAATTTGAATATTTCCTGGATAGTTTATAAGTAAGATAATAATAATGGATTTTTTTTAAAAAAAGGACATAATCAAAAATAAAATTACCTTATAATCAAGGGATGGAAGAAAAAATTCCAAGCCAGATTAGTGAAAGTTTTGAGTTAAAATAATCACTGGGAAATATGCACCAGTTGAAAAATCTCTGGCATAGCTGGGATAGCCCCCTTCACGGATTGCTATCTTGTTGTGGCGAAGGGGCTTGAGTAATTCACAGAAGCTATGGGCTATGCCATGCAGGGACACCCAAGACGGACAGGTCGTAGTGGACAGTTCTGACTAAATGTGATCCACCTGGAGCAGGAACTGACAAGCCACTCCAGCATTTTTGTCAAGAAAATCCCATGAACAGAAACAAAAAGTTAAAAGAAATGATGTTGGAAGATGAGCCCTTTAGGTCAGAAGGCATCCAATATGCTACTGAGGAAGAGTGGAGGACAAGTACAAGTAGCTCCAGAGCTAATGAAGTGGTGGTTGGGCCAAAGCTGAAAGGATGCTCAGCTGCGGATGCGCCTGGAAGTGAAAGGAAAGTCCGATGCTGCAAAGAAAAATACTGCATAGGAACCTGGAATGTAAGATCTATAAACCTTGGTAAGCTGGATGTGGTCGAAAAGGCGATGGCAAGAATCAACATTGACATCCTGGGTGTCAGTGAACTAAAATGGATGGGAATGGGCAAATTCTGATAATTATCATGTCTACTATTGTGGGCAAGATTCCCGTACAAGAAATGGAATAGTCCTCATAGTCAACAAAAGAGTGGGAAAAGCTGTACTGGGATACAATCTGAAAAATGATAGAATGATTTCAATATGAATCCAAGGCAGACCTTTCAACATCACAGTAATCCAAGTTTATGCACCAACCACTGATGCTGAAGAGACTGAAATTGACCAATTCTATGAAGATTTACAACACATTCTAGAAATGACACCAAAGAAAGATGTTCTTGTCATTATAGGGGACTGGAATGCTAAAGCAGAGAGTCACAAGATAAATGGAACAACAGGTAAGTTTGGCCTTGGTGTTCAAAACAAATCAGGGCAAAGACTAATAGAGTTTTGTCAAGAGAACAAGCTGGTCATCACAAACACTCTTTTCCAACAACACAAGACGTGACTCTACACATGAACTAGAGACCAAATTGCTCACATGCGCTGGATCATGGAGAAAGCCAAAGAGTTCTAGTAAAACATCTACTTCTGCTTCATTGACTACACAAAAGCCTTTGTGTGGACCACAGCAAACTATGGCAAGTCCTTAAAGAAATGGGAGTGCCTAACCACCTTATCTATCTCCTGAGAAATCTGGGACAGGAAGCAACAGTTAGAACTGGATACAGAACAACTGATTGGTTCAAAATTGGGAAAGGAGTACGACAAGGCTGTATATTGTACTCCAGCTTATTTAACTCATATGAAAATACATCATGTGAAAAGGCTGGACTGGAGGAATGCAAAATGGAAGTAGGATTGCCGGAAGAAATATCAACAACCTCAGATATGCAGATGATACCACTCTGATGGCAGAAAGTGAGGAGGATTTAAAGAACCTCTTATTGAGTGTGAAAGAGGAGATTGCAAAAAACGAAGCTCAACATCAAAAAAACTAAGATCATGGTCACTGGTCCCATCACCTCCTGGGAAATAGAAGGGGAAAATATGGAGGCAGTGACGTATTTTACTTTCTTGGGCTCCATGATCACTGCAGATGGTGACAGCAGCCATGAAATTAAAAGATGCCTGCTCCTTGGGAGGAAAGTGACAAACCTAGACAGCATCTTAAAAAGCAGAGACTTCACCTTGCCGACAAAGGTCCACATAGTCAAAGCTATGATTTTTCCAGTAGCGATGTATGGAAGTGAGAGCTGGACCATAAAGAAGTCTGACTGCCGAAGAATTGATGCTTTTGAATTGTGGTGCTAGAGGAGACTCTTGAGAGTCCCCTGGACTCAAAGCAGAAAAACCTACCCATTCTGAAGGAAATCAACCCTGAGTCTTCACTGGAAGGACAGATCCTGAAGCTGAGGCTCTAATACTTTGGCCATCTCATGTGAAGAGAAGACTCCCTGGAAAAGACCCTGATGTTGGGAAAGTGTGAAGGCAAGAGGAGAAGGGGACGACAGAGGACAAGATGGTTGGACAACGTCATTGAAGCTACCAACAAGAGTTTGACCCAACTCCGGGAGGCAGTGGAAGATAGGAGGGCCTGGTGTGCTCTGGTCCATGGGGTCACGAAGAGTCGGACACGACTTAACGATTAAACAACATAGCTGGGATGCTAATACTGGGATTATTGTATCAACTCTGTTGTTATCATCCATAGTCTTTACCAGCAAACCATTATCACTTTGTACAGAACAAGGCTTCAAAGGGAAAGAACCCCATTGAAAAAGACTGAATATCAGTCACTACCAAGTTGAAATGCTACATTGACTCACACAATTTATCCTTGTGTCTACTAAACTAACCAACCATTGTCATTTTGTGCTTCTGTGTCCTACCTGGTCATGGGGCCATGTATAAATGATTTTCATATAGTTTCCCTCTTATAGCTGAGGAACTGGAATGGATTCATTAAAGCTCACATCAAACGATAGCAATTAGTTTTTTAAATGCCACAACATGTTTGTCTCTTATTTTTGTCTTTTGTTTTGCTTTTGTTTTGTTTTGTTTCTTGTCTATTACTAAGAAGGCTCTTTTGCCCTGTCTGCAGTCACCTCACCTGAGGTGGCAGGGATGACATTCCAGGAAACCATCTTGTACAGGCAAAGAGGTGTGTGGGAGAAGACAATTCTTCAGCAAACCGAATGTCAGATTGTTTACGACAATGATGACAGTCATCAGTGCTTTTAGTTGGGCCAGTAAAGGAGTAGTGCTTGGGAAAATACATACCTTCACCTCAGGAATAGGCAAAATGTGGTCGTGCAACTCTTATCAGCTCTAGCCAGCATAGTTTGGGGTGTGGAATGGTAATAGCTGCCGTCCCAATGTCTGGAGGGCCAAACTTAAGGCCTCTTTATTAGTGACTTAAGCTTTCTCGGTTAGAAGCAGCTCAGAGGCTTTTTGCTCATCTTCAACCCTCCCCCTGCCTTCCACTGCTTGGGGATATGAGCAAGCTGAGATACTCCTTGATCAGCCAGCCTTCTGTTACATGAAACAGTGCATATTGCTGAAGTGCGACAAGTAGCAACTGTTAGGTGGGTGGGAAGGAACAGAGCCAAGATAAATTCTTAATAGCAATTTGGTTTGTATGCAATGAACAGTGCAAACTATGGCTTACCTTTGCAGATTTACATCTTGGTAATTTAAAAAGAGATCTCTCCAAATGATTTTATTTTGTTTTTCAAAAGCAAGTCTCTGTGCATACAGATAAATTGAACTGGCAACAAATCACTAAGGGCGCAATGGGCTCAGCTGGATTTTTGAACCCTGAATCCCTATATTTAAGCAGATGTAAAGAAGAAATAAACAGATATTTTCTGGAAATCCTTTCAAGAGAATTGGGAGGGTTGTTTTTGTGTGCTGAAGAGCACAGGGCCACTCCTGACAAGTTACAGCTGTAGGGCATGGGGTGGAGATAGATTCAAGTAATTATGTGCAATTTGTATGAGCCACGAAGGAATTCCTTCTCATTCTCCTTTACAAATGTATCTGTCGAGAAATCAAAGATGAATCAGCTACTGTTTAAGGATGTCAGTAACCTGATTGCTTTTCCATTTGGAATTAATGATTAAGACCATAAATTGAATGAGTACTGAACAGAGTTAAGGTACCAAATAAGTCCAGATTGTACTTCCCTTACGAAGATACTGAGTAAGCTTAACTGAAGAGGAAGGATATTTCTAAACAAGAAGGCAGATGAGAAAGCCCATTTGCTTCTCACCAGGGTCTTTTGTCTAAAGGGACTTGGATAGTAAAGTATGAAAGGGCCTGTGCGTTTTGCTTAACTTGTCCTGATACATTAGTCTGAATCATTGATTCTCAACCATTGGCCTTCTAGATGTTTTGAACTTCCAAGAATCCTTAATCATTGGTTATTGCCAATTAGTACATTAAGGAATTGAAGTCCAAAGCACATTTGATAGATCAAATGTCAAGAATCACAAGGATAATTTATATTCATATTCAACTATTTTATTTATTTATTCAGTTTGTACCCCACTCCCATTAGTGTCACAGCACTACTCTGGGCAGGTTACAACTCATAAAATAGAAAACAAAAATAAAAATTGAGACATTAAAACCACTAGCAGTAACCCTAAAAAGTACATTTTTTCATGTGAAAATTTGTGGAATGGGTCTTTGCCTCTTTGGAGAACTTCATATTTCAGTTACAACTTTACTTCTCTAAGTTCGTGGAGCATAGTGTCATGGAATTAAACCATAATTTATTTGCCTATTTATTTAATGCTGATTATTATTATTTTTAGTTATGGAATCTAAAACAATAGTTAATTTTCTTCTCTTGCTGGTTGATAGCATTCACTTTAAATCCTGCTCTTAAACACACTATGAATTGATGGACAAACCTAAATTCCTCAAATTTAATTGATCCAGAGTTTTATTTCTATAATTTTAAATCACTGAGTTTTAGAAATAACTATTCTGCAATGTAGGCATAAATGCAACATCATGCCAGCCCCAAGCCTCAATGACAGAAGACAGGGTTCCTCACCAATCCCTGGCCTTCTCCATACTCTCTGCAAATATTCTGTGAAGGACTTCCTAGCACATCACAGCAGATTTTGCTGGTACCTGCAGAAGGCTTCACAGGGGAAAAATGAAGCTAATGGGATTTAAGAGAATGGATGCTTGTATGCATTAGATCAGTGGTTCTTAACCTTTTTGAAAGAAACGCCCCCTTGAGCCATTGTGGAAGTTATCATCGGCCCCCCTCCCCGTGGTGATATCTTTTATTTATTTATTTATTTATTTATTTATTTATTTATTTATTTATTTATTTATTTATTTATTTATTTATTTATTTATTTATTTAAGACACTTAAATCCAGTGACCCCTGAAAACAAAATTAAATTCCAAGAAAATGAAATGCCCCCCCAAAAGTAACATTTAATGATTTAGTTGCAAGTGAATTTTAAGACGCAAAAAGAAATATTAAAAGGGCATAAAAACAAATGCAGGAACTAAAAATTTCAAGACAAAAAGTCTGAAACTAAATTAAAATTGGAGGAAAATATATATTCATGCTCACTGTAAAAAGGCTGCAGCCATCTTCACAGTTTTGGCTTGCTCCAGCACCCCCCTACTGCCCCCCTTCTGCTCCAGCGCCCCCACGCCGCCCCTTTTCGTTCTACCGCCCCCCTGAAAAATGAAATCGCCCCCTGGGGGGCATTATCGCCCACGTTAAGAACCTAGGCATTAGATGGCTTGAAATGCAGGAGCTATATCTTTTTACCTGTTTAACTTGGAAAGAGGTCTGAGAATAGTTTTGGTCAGAACAGAGCTTTAAAATATTACTAGAATTAATGCATTAATGTTAATTAAAAATAATTATTTGTTTCTGCTGTTCAAGCTTTTGAAAATTGCAAAAATGATTTGTTTTGTAGAAATGTCCCCTATATCTCAAAAATGACACCTAAGTAACCAATGCAATAATAAGCAATATTTGTCACTCAACACATCATTGTTCTGGATCACTGGTTCTTAACCTTGGGTTACTCAGGAGTTTGGGACTGCAACTCCCAGAAGCCTTCACCACCAGCTGTGCTGACTGGGGTTTCTGGGAGTTGCAGTTCAAAAGCATCTGAGAAACAAAGGTTAAGAACCACTGTTCTAGATATTGTAACTTCAGAAGAATGTCTTTAGTATTTGCAAATAAAAATAATACAATCATGCATTTTTTTGAAAAGGAGATTACTTCCAAGCTCTTAACTTCCATTTACACAAATCTTATTTACTTGTTTTTTTCCATTTATTCAGTATTTACTTCTCTCTTCCTTTAATTAAGTTACAGATTTGTAGTAGAGCAATAAGAGGGAAAGGTGATTTACCTGGAAATTGAAAACAGTAACGGACTTGAACAAACATATTATTCCTGAAATACTGCAGTTTGTGGATGAGGAAATAAATTGTTGCCAGGATTCTGACCTGTTCCTGTTCTCCAGCATAAAGAAACCAGTGTTGGCTCAGGGCCCCAGGAGGCTTGTGGTGGTTTGTGTGAAATGCCATGTTGTTTCTTTATATATGACATGAAGCTAAAATTTAACCTCTCCTGTACAGTGATTCTCACTGTCTGAAGGAAAACATAAAAGTCTAGTCAAAGCTGGTGACAGAAAAAGAGTTTCATGCATTTTTAAAAGGATAGAAACAACTTTCTGTCAACCAACCTAGTGTTCTCTGTAGTTTTACCAATGGTTTACCCCCTTAGTTATTTCAGTTACCTTTCTGGTTTGTTTGCTTGACACAGATGTAAAAATAAGACACAGTACTTTTGTTTGAAGTATCTTAGCTAGCTTAGAAGTGAAATATGTGAAGCAGTCACTGTGGGAAACAAGAAGCTGGCCTACATGGGTCTTCAACAGGAGCTGTGATTGTATATATTTTTGTAATATATATTATATATTTTTCTCAAGAGGATAGGAAAAATCAGTGGATCATCTTTGAATCTATATCTCTGTATCTCACATTTGAATTCAGTGTACACTGTTCTTCGGACCATTGAAATAAAAATAGAATCCCTTTCTTCTACAACTTGAGCAAGATTCTTGTGATACTTCATGCTGTCTAACCATTGGATTTCCAATGTGATGAATGAATAGAGTGACAGACTAGGACTCTGGAGAACAGAGTTCGGATCCCACTTAGTCATGGAAACACACTGGGGGAATGGAAGCGGTAAAACAATTCTTTAAATATCTCACTTACCTTGAAAGCCCTATTAGAGTTGCTGTCTGGTGGTTCCAACTTGATGGCACAGTACACAAGCATTGGATGCAGTGGCATCAGGAGTATTGTCATAAGTCTGTCCAGAGTTGGATAAGTTTCTTTTTCCCCCCTAAACTTTGGCCATTGTTCTATACTCTTATGAAGGTGGGCTGGTCCTCAAATCTATAATTTACAAAAGTACAGAGGGAGTTGGTAATAAAATCTCAGACTCATGGCACACTTTTCTAAAGGATTGGCTTTGTTTTCTGTTGTGCCTATAGGTTTTCCAAGGACATTGGGTCAAGCTGAAGCACTTGACAGAATATGTGAACTGGATCTCGTAATCAGCTTGAACATCCCATTTGAGACTCTGAAAGACCGCTTAAGTGCTCGTTGGATTCACCCAGCTAGCGGGAGAGTGTACAATATGGAATTCAACCCGCCTCAAGTATATGTAAGGTTTTTGCTAGGCAATGTTACTTAACAGCAGTGAATTTATAAGTTAAAAAATGGCTTCTGCTTTTCATGACTGGTGAATTGTGTTTGCAGTTTTGTCTAATTAATAGCCCAGCTCTAAGCAGTGAAGAAGGTGCACATCTTGGAGAAATAGGATAGGTGCACAAAAAAGGTAATTTAATACAATTAAATCGTCTCCACTACATTTTGATGTTGTCTACATCAGAGAAATGTTGCTTGCACTTTTTGCTCGCATAAATGCTGCCTTCCATCCATTGTTTAGTGAAGGGTGTAAAGTGGGACATGTACATTTTCTGTAGCAAAGTGCCCCTTTTGTGTACTATTTTCTCAAGAAGTGGGGCTGCCTGTCACACAGGCTTCTGAAATGTCACCCTCACTCTGTGATTATTCCTAGTCCCTGACTGGTGAGGTGCAGAAAGAATTCTCCTTTGTCAATGAGGTTCATTTTTTAAGATGTTCTAGATTATAACCACCAGCATGCTAGTTACAGCAAGATATCTGAAGGGTACCATGTTGGATAATGCTGAATCTTGCAGTCCTTGGAGATCTTGAACTTTGGAAGGGGGTGGTTGGGGAGCTGGCCAGTGGGGGAAAGCAAGCTTCTCATGCTCCTCTTTAAAAGAATATACATAGCTAAAGGTTTGTAGTGTAATGCCAGTGTCTAGGCATGTAGGGCGGTTTATTTTAGGAGTGGATGATCTTAAGTGAACAGCCAGCCTGGGCAGCCTTAAAGAGAGATTCTAAAACTTTTTTGTAAGAGTTATCCATGTGACTTAGTTGTGTACTAACGATTAGCACAACCCAACAAATTATTTAGGAAATAACCCCAATTTTTATCTGTCTAGAAGGCAGCCCCTGGGGCATTTTTACAGCCTCCCTGTACATTCCAGAGGCATCCCTTTAAAAAACAAACAAACATATTTTCACTTTGGAGCTGCCCAGGAGCAGCTGTTTTCACCTTGGGGAGTCTTGCGTGATTTTCCAGTAGCCTTTGAGGGAAAAAACAGAAAAAAAGGAACTTGAGGGTTTGGGTTTCTTTTTAGTGGTTTTCCATCGATTTGTGCAGCTCACAGTGAAGGGTTTTTGGGGGCAAGAATTTGGGCTGTAAAACAGTTGCAATTTTCCACCTTTGCACTAGACTCAGTAGTTGACAACTGAGAGGAGAACTCCAGTCGGAAGTGGAAAGGAAGCCTGGTAGATCCAGCAGGCAGGCACAAAGTGAGATGGGTTGTTAAAAAGCAAAGCATGCTGCTCATATGCCACCCCATAGGACTTAATGCATTCTCTGTGCTTAAAGCATAATGCAGGCTACACATTGCCCCCTGCACAAGCTGAGTACTTGTTTTACCAACCTCAGAAGGATGGAAGGCTGAGTGAACCTCAAACTGATTACCTGGGATTAAACCCCAGTTTGTGAACAGAGTTTTGACTGCAGTACAGCGGTTTTAACTACTGTGCCATGAATTGATCCTTCCCTAACTAGGTGTGAGCTGGAGGTTACTCCCTTTTGTACTCCAGATAAAAGACAGTAGAAGGGAAAATGCTCATATAGAATCATAGCATCATAGAACCATAGATCTGGAGGGGACCACAGAGGTTGCTAAATCCAGCCCACTGCCAAAGCAAAAAATCCACAGATGAAGCATCCCTGAGAGTTGGCCATCTAACCTCTATTTTAAAAACGGCAATGAAGGAAAGTCCACCACCATCTGAGGCAGTCCATTTCATCGTCCAATAGTTCTTATTGTTAAGGAATTCTTCCTAACATTATGGGGAAATCTCCTTTCTTGTAATTTCAGTCCTTTACTTTGGCCCTACCCCACACAGCTATAAAACAGAAGTTTGCCCCATCTTCCACATGACAGCTCTTCATGAAGATGGCTATCATAGCATCTCTCAGACTTCTCTTCTCCAGCCCAAACATACCCAGCCCCTTCAACCATTTCTTATAAGGCTTGGTTTTAGATGGTTGTTGTGGGTTTTTTGAGCTCTTTGGCCGTGTTCTGAAGGTTGTTCTTCCTAACGTTTCTCCAGTCTCTGTGGCCGGGATCTTCAGAGGACAGCACTCTGAAGGGTTCCAGATCTTTCACCCTTGTCTGGACATATTTCAGTTTGTCATTATCTTCCTTAAACTTTGATGCCCAGAGTTGGACACAATATTCCAGGAAAGGTCTGACTAAAGCAGAATAGAGCAGTACTTTTATTTCCCTTGATCTGGACAGTGTAGGTTTATTGTATAAAAAAAAAAATACTGCATTTGCCTTTTTTTCTTTCTTTTTCTTTTTTGCCACTTCATCACATATGTATAGCTGGAGGAGAAAATGCAGCAAAACAGTTCCTCTGTAATGTAAACATTAGGCCAGAAATAAGAGATTTTTTTAAAAATGACAAGTTTTAAAATGCAAGTATTCTTTACATGCCATAATCAGTCTTGGATATATTATATGTGCTTGTTTTGCACATCCATCTTGTTAAACAGGGTGTTGATGATGTTACTGGTGAACCATTAATCCAACGAGAGGATGATAAACCAGAAGCTGTTGCTGCCAGACTAAGAAAATACAAAGATGCTGCAAAACCTGTGATTGAATTGTACAAGTAAGTCAGAGTCCAAACTCTACAGAAGTATGTCTTTAAAATGGTGCAAAATCCTGTGTGCTATGTTACTAGAGATCACAAATTATTTCGAAATCAGTTTCTGACAGTTCTTCACCTTGACTGGAAGACATATAATTGTATACTTTGGGCCATGAAACCTGTCTATGTCCCATATTGTTAAGACACCTCTTGTGTTTTGAAGTTTATCTCATGGTTAGAAAAAGCAAAGCAAAGCGTGCTGTTTATATACCGCCCCACAGCGCTTCAAGCACTCTCTGGGCGGTTTACTATTTAATTATGCAGGCTACACATTGCCCCCCCAGCGAGCTGGGTACTCATTTTACCAACCTCGGAAGGATAGAAGGCTGAGTCAACCTTGAGCCGGCTACCTGGGATTTGAACCCCAGGTCGTGAGCACAGTTTTAGCTGCAGTACAGCGGTTTAACACTGCGCCACGAGGCAGGAGTTCCATGCAGCACCATGCGGACAGATCTATGCTTCCTCTAGCAACCTGTTTGGTTTTGGTGCTAGTCACATAGCAAGGAAAAACCCTATCTTCTGCAAAATGCTGCCAGGTGGCAGGAGAGATGGAGAGATCCATCCTGCTGTCTGTTTGCTTGGTAGAAGGTAGGTTTTAACAATAACAACAAAACCTAGTGGCTCTGGTGCTAGATGCCTGGGTATCCAGGCTTCACTTTCTTCACAGTCAGCATGAAAATACAGGCTACTAGTCTCTTAAATATGCTAATATTCTGTTTTATTTTGTTCCTTTTGCAAGACTGTGTTGTCTAGGGGATTATGGCAATTATAGATTTTTTTTAAAAGATAACTTCTCCAAACCTTTGTTTTTGTGAGCAGATAATAAAGGGTTTATCTATTGTACATGAGACTTAATGCATAACCAACATTTTATCACAACATATAAGTGATGGCCATATACTTCCCTGAGTGATCGTTGTTCTGAGATGTAAGACTATATGATGGGAAATTCCTTCAGAGATCACTTTTTTTTTGCATTCTGTTTTAACCTGCAAAGCCACTCTGGAGGAATAAGGGCATTTTCTGCTTCAATCATACAAAGCCCAGTTTTATTTTGTAAAATTCCAGCATACAAGGTACTTATTTGTAGGAGGAAACATGGGTCCTACATGAAGATTTCAGTGTCTAAATGTCATAACTGGATATGCTTTGCTGTGTATAGAGAGATGGCAGTCGCTATTTAAAATGTTTATTCGGAGGAATCTTTCAAAATAAGGACCATAAGCATTTAAGAAGCTGCTGCTCTGTACTACAGAATTTGCTATACGGAGGAAAATATTTATGCCTACATTAATTTTTATTTTAAATTTAGTTTGGGGAAAAAACATCTAGAATTGGTTGTCATGGTGCTGCCTAAATAAAGATGTGAAATTATCCTTTTAAAAGTTCTAATCACATTTCTTTAAAAAATGCTTTAGATGTTGTCTATGAGTTGGTCACAAGTCTGAACACATCTATTAGAAAAGGAATGCACCCCACAAAGTGTGATGTGAGTCAGCCCTGGTTTGTATTGTTATCTATGCCTTTTCTGTGTTAAATAGTTATTTTGTTCAACTGTAGTACTGGCTTTTCCTAAAATTCTTCATTTGGCTTATATAGATTTCTATTCCATATTTTAGGAGCAGAGGGATCCTGCACTCATTTTCTGGGACTGAGACCAACAAAATCTGGCCGTATGTGTACACACTGGTGGCCAGCAAGATTCGTCCAATCCAAGCAGAAGAAGCAAACTAAGCATCTCCAGAACAAGGATGAAAATTGATACTGTACATTTTTGTTTTGTTTATGGTGTGCTGTATCTGTGCTCTGCCCCTTTAAAAAAAGAGCTGTTGTTCCTGGTTTCTCCTGGAGAATAACTGTGGAAACCCATCCTGGTTGAAAGATTGCAATGTACAGAATCCTGGCTCTAAGTAGATAAAGCATTTGTGCATGGAGTTCAAGTAGTTCTAACTGGTTATGCAGAAACAGATGTACCTGAGCAGGAATACAGAACTGGGCCTTCTACATACCGTGAATGTTTTATGAATGTTTTGAAAGGATTTATTTAACATTCCACAGTAGTTTAAAAAAAGAGTTCGCTAGATGTATCTTCCGTGCAACAAGTGCTTGGAAACTATATTGCATTGCATAGGTTAAACAATAAATGTGTTTTTGAGTGTTTAGTATATGGTGAATGAAAATCATAGTTGTTTAACATGTTGGCTTTTAGAGAACACCAATAACAGAAAGTATCTTACAAAATGCTGCTGTGTAATGATGAAACCTTCCCCCCTCCAAACTTGGTGGTGTGGTTTTAGTCCATCCTGTAGATTTTGTGGAAGTGGCCTGCTCTGGATCCAAGAACAGTTGCACTACTTAGTTAGTAAATGTAATAATTTAATAATATACAGTGCTACAACCAGTCAATAAAAGCCAGTGCAGTCTCTGATAACTTTTGCATATTCTACCTATGCAAAAAATATCTCCAGGAAAGTGGTTATGTAGTGAAGGATAATGTCAGGTCCAGATGAATGTTGGTACAGTATGCAACACATTCTCAGGACTAGAGATGGAGGTATTCAAATACGAATATCCCCGCACAGGTGGAAATAATGATTTCACCGCTGTCGCCGGCTCCGCAGAGCCTTCCTATCGTGCCATTCTCCGCAATGGATTAGCCACTCTGTGACCTAGCAGAGAGGCTTGTCATCCCGCCTGCTGCCAGGAGTAAGTAATGGAAAGCGGACAACGGCGCGATAGGAAGGCTTTGTGGAGCCAGTGGCAGTGCCAAAACCCCTCATTGTTTCCACCTGTGGGAGGATATTGGTTTTCGTATGCAAATACCCCCATCTCTACTCATGACTAAAGAGGCTAATATACCGTTAGCCACAGCTTTGGGAACTGCTGCTGATTTACGTCCTTAACTGTTTGACCTGCATACCAGGTTTGTCCGTGTAAGTCATGTCAGGATTGCTGACAGGTGCAAAACATACAGATGTAGTATGTGCTGAGCCAAATAAGGCCATGGTCACACCAGGGAAATGTTCTCTAGTTTCCCCTCAGTTAGTTTGTTGTTTTTCTGATCACATAACTCACAGTCAAGATAGAAACATTTTCCTGGCCAGTGGTAAAAGCGGGGAAATATTTCCCCTTGGTTGGGAGGGTTGTGTTATTTTGTACCTCTGTTGTACCAGTGCATTCCTTACTGGGATTGCCTGTGTGCATGACCTGCCTTGCTTTTTTCAGAATTAAAGCCAGGAAGATGGCCACCATTTCTGCAATGCATTTATCAATTTAAAAAAATCACGGCCAGTATGTTGGCAAAAGTATGCTGCATGGACTCCCCCCCCCCCAGCCTGTGTATTGATAGGCAGTGGTTGCCACCCTTATTGCTAAGCGTGTGCCATAAACAGCCGTACAGTGTTCATTCTGTGCAATTTGATTCTGCAAGAGTCGCCAGTGGAACAGAAGACCCATTCCCAAACAGAACCCCCTTCCTGATATATCGATGTATTGATTGCTAAATTGCCCCTTGAAGCAAGAGAAAAAATAAACTGATACCATGATATAGCTGGCCATAATGATTCAAATAGGTGGAAATATATTGGTACCACTGGAAGTTGCTGGTGTATATACCACATGACTGTAAATCAACACAGCAGAGATATGGAAAGTATCAGAAGAAACAGAGAACATTTCCCTCATTTGACCAGGGTATAAATTCATAAAGAGGGACATGGTGGCACTGCGGGTTAAACCGCAGAAGCCTCTGTGCTGCAAGGTCAGAAGACCAGCAGTTGTAAGATCGAATCCACGTGACAGAGTGAGCTCCCATCACTTGTCCCAGCTCCTGCTAACCTAGCAGTTCGAAAGCATGTAAAAATGCGAGTAGATAAATAGGTACCACCTTGGTGGAAAGGTAACGACGTTCTGTGTCTAGTCGCGCTGGCCACGTGACCACAGAAAATGTCTTCGGACAAACGCTGGCTCTACGGCTTGGAAACGGGGATGAGCACCGTGCCCTAGAGTCGGACATGACTGGACTAAATGTCAAGGGGAACCTTTACCTAAGTTCATAAGTTGATCTGGTTTTCTTGTGCTTCCTTTTCCTGCTGCTCTAGAAGGTGGCTTGTATTGACTTCATAGCTAGGGTCTTTTCTGTGTGAGTAGGGACTATTCTCTTGCAGAGTTCCCCCTTTGATCAGTGACATCTATGGCTCTGTACTGCTGTTTCAATATATTCCCCCTTTCCTTGCACATTGCCTTGTGTCATATACTAGAAACAGATTGAAATAGAGGGTAAGAATGAAATCTCTGGATAAAAAAATCTATGCATACATTCTTTGACAGCTGCTCAATTATCTGTATCTGTTCATAGTTATTGCAGTTTTGTTCTTGATTTTATGTACTGTTACGTGTCTCACTAACTGCAGTATCAACCAGATATTTTTAGATCAAAAGTTGGATGTAAACATTCAGTTTCTTTTTAGAGTAGTTTGGAATTTCTTTCCCCAAGGAATGAGTTTCTACTTTGAATTGACCAAGGGGGCTCCTGTGTTTTTGGTGCAAGAAGGTCTGCACTTTACATAGGATTTCAGGTTATATTTGTGTGACACCAGCAGGACCTGTTGGTTCTAGCTAGGCTTCATGGTGAGATGAAGATTGTGTCCAAGAATATGTGCTTCTTTTTGTATCTTCCTACTTGCTTGCATTGGATGGGGAGATAAGTAGTGATCAGCAAGCTCGTCTCCTGTCGCCGATCTCTCCCTGAGACTTCTAGTAACCTTCCAAGGAACTCTAAGGTTTCCTAGAGCAGCGATTCTCAATCTTGGGTCCCCAGATTTTCTTGGACTGCAAATTCCATAAACCTTCATCATTTGCTGTGCTGGCCAGGATTTCTGGGAGTTGCAGTCCAAGAACAAGTTTGAGAACCATTGCCCTAGAGCAGTGGTCCCCAACCTTGGGTCTCCAGATGTTCTTGGACTACAACTCCCAGAAGTCTTCACCACCACCTCTGCTGGCCAGGATTTCTGGGAGTTGAAGTCCAAGAACATCTGGAGGCCCAAGGTTGGGAACCACTGCCCTAGAGCACAACTGTAAAAGCACTGGTTATTTTTATTGCTACAGGTGAGCATTTGGGCAGCTGGCAGGTCCAGGAATAAATTATCTGTCCTGGGATTTTCCAGGGTCCACATGGACCACCATCAATGCCCAATGTCCCAAAAGGACTTCATTTCATATATTTTGTTATCATTTCCTTAGTCACATTGTTTGATCAACAGAAGAGCAAGTACAGTAACTTACACACATTCAAAAATTAAAAACTAGTTTCCTTTTATATGTATGAATCAAAAATTTGTGGGCATATCCAGATTTTCTTAAAGGTCTTGAAACTAGCTAAGTAAATAGTGCATTACAACAGCCTGAGCATCAGTGGCTTTCCAAAGTTTGGATGTAAATATTGTTAACTTTCAGGGCATTTCTAATCCGGGGCGGTGGGTTTGGGAAAATGAAATAGTAGCTACTCCACCACTTCTGCAGCTCAGCTTCCTTCCACCAGCCAGAGGTAAAATGAGGGGCCTTTTCAGCCCTTCATATACAGTATCTTGTCTTTCTGTTTGTCTTATTCCCCTCTCCATTTTGAATTAAAGAGGAAGGGGAGGAATTGCCTATGCTGAATCCAGGCAGTCAGGGATAACAGCACAATCCCAGACTTGCTGGAGCAGGAAAGGGCTTTGGATCCTATGGATGCAGTGCTACTTCTGAAATGCCCCATTTTTGAGCCTGTAGACAATGCCAAAACCATCAGCACCAAATCTGTGCCCACTTTCTGTGCATATATCAAGGTGGAGGCACTAGATGGCCATCTAGGGAGGTTTAGCATTGTCCTGTTCAATTTGTCATGTTTGACAACACCCGCAGTTACTCTGCCTTGATCCTAATTTCCTCAAGTTGCCTTATTCTTATTCCCTATTTGAGGGGAAAGGAGAATGTATCTTACATAAATTAATCTGATTTAATACTTAATACACTTTTTCTTTTTATCATTCTCGTTTGATAACAATTATATAGCTTAAGCTTCCTGACTCCAAAAAGTGAGATGAGCTATTGGAAATGGGCTTTCACATACACAATAAAATGGAGTAAACACCTTTTAACTTCTGTGGCCATTTTGTGTATGCATGTGTACACACACATATCAGGTGGTTCTTCACAGGAACAACGGATGATAGAATTGTTGCTGTCACAGTAGAATTAACAAAGCCCCAATGTAGACATGGCATTTTCTATTGTTTTAAATATTTATCTCTTCTGAAACTTAAGAGGCAGTTTGAAATTGTTTTAGTAAAAGTCCTGGGTTTTTTGTTTGTTTGTTTTTGTTTTTTACAGAAAACATATGCATAGTAGAGATTTTGGCTTGAATTCTGTGGGACCTCGTGGCAAGTCCTGTTGAACCCAGTAGGTCTTGATCTGGAGTAGATATACTTCAGCAATGTTAGTTTGATCTTCTAAATTTCACCTTTTGAAACAATACCAATTTGCTGTCTGTTTAGACTGATATTTTCTTAATTTGGGCATGTTCTATTGATCAGTTATATTCTTGTAAGCGAACAGTTGCAGGTTGGTAAGTCATTGCCACATTTTCCCCTTCCATCCAGTTGTGAGCAAACAATTTGCATCAGAGCAAAGTGTCCTCAAATGCTCAGGTCAAAGTAGAAACTTCTGTCACACAGAACAATGCACGTGTATTGATGTTCAGTAGAACTTTTGCTCCTGGATATATTGGAATGGTGACACCCATAGGCATTATACAACCATTTTGGTTGCTAGACCCATAACCCTATTACTGTAATCTTCATTTTGCATAAAATCATACCTTGCAAACATTTATCTATTATGATTTTTTAAAAAAATGCTTTGCAACCCAAACTATCAGGATACAATAAAGATCAAATTTAACGAAGTACAACAATTCAACTAAAATAAGTTTCCCTGCTGCCACTGTAGATCATATTTCTCATGTTGTCCATTACAAACACCATCTGGTGCCAGTGGCTTTTAATGTTGAACTATTTAATGCAATACCCATATGTATTTTATTGCCACAATAGGTCATTCAGTAAGCATTTTTCCCAAAACCACCAATACACAAGCATTTGAAATAAATCACAATTTTTGTCGAAGAAAGAAATACTGCTTAGATTCAGTGCTTCTCAGAGTTTTATACTGTAGCAGGAATGGGCAAGTAGTGGACTGGAGCCAAGATAATAGTATTTGTGGGTATGATCTTCCACCGAAGCCAAGAAAAGCGACATTCCATGTGGAAACATGCAACCCAAATACTGGACTCTAGCACAACTACTTTTCACATTTTTAATGAAAGGAATTGTTTTATGTCTATGCAATACAGTGATGGCCCAGGCTCGTGAAACTCTGTTGTCAGCCTTTTGAAGGTGTTGTGACATGTGCAGTGGGGGTCTTCCATATAAGGCCGACACAATGATCAATGTTTTCAGCTTAATCCAATTACCTTTCACTATGGCTGCTTCTGGATGAGGTGGTTACCTCCGTGACCATCGGGAATGTCACAAAGGCATTCAGGTGGTCACCCTTTCTCCTAATATCGAAAGCTTTAAAAACTGTTGTACATGCAGCAGATACAAAACAAAAAAGGAAGTCATTTTCTGTGCAATGTATAGAAAAGGCTGAGTGTTAAGTGTGCTGTATATATAACAAAGAATCAGAGATAAATGACACAGATTTTTTTTTCTAGAAAGGAGCAGCTATCACTTGATATGTTGAATGTTTCATATAATCATGGGTAGGAGCTGTCAAATTGTCTTGTGGGCTTCCAATGTCTGCTTGGAGGAAGACTTTTCAGGAAGCCATTCCCTTCAGGTCTGTCTCAAGTGGTTTGATCGAGTGGCCTTAGAAGATTCCTTCACTCATTTGCATATTGATCACTCTAACCTTAGAGTAGAAGGCGTCCGAGAATCCCACTGAATATTCTTATTGTGGGAATCTGAGAACTGTTTCTATGTTCTTGACATGACCTCTAGGCTAGCCTGCAGCTGTTGTTTGTGAGAGGACAATCTTCTACTCATACATGACTTTTAAGGGGCTTCCATCATGCTTTGGCTCATTTGTATTTTGTTGTTCACCCTCCTTAATTGAGTTTGGCTTGGGTTATTGCTTTGCCTGCACCTTTTCTTACCTATTTCTATATTTGCCTATGAATAGTAATTTATATGTTAGAAGAGGATCTTGAATATATTTTTGGGTTTCTTCATGTTTTCTGTGCCACCAGCTAGAACTGAAAACTGAGGGCAAATAGTACCGTTAGCAGTAGGGTCAAAGTTCAGGTCAGGATACGTGATTAATTTGATAAATCTCTATGCTCCTGTTGCTTTTCAAAGGGTATAAGTATATTTTTAACCAATTGTCCTGCATAGCTTTTGAGGGGCAAGAGAACATTCTAGAGATGCTGAAAGAGTTTTTCACTTCTGTTGCAAGTCTTTATATAATCTGAAATACAATACTTGCAATTCGTGGGGTCTTCTGCCCCTTTTACCGTTCATTCTGTCTGCTTATTTTGAGGCTGTTAGCCACTTTGAAAAGGGACTGATTGATATGCAGACCTGTCCTTTTCCTAAAGTGTAGCAGAAATTTATGTACTAGGTCAATAGGAAGCCTTCCACAGAGTTCTGCAAGGCACTGTGAGGAGCTGCAGCTGTGAGCATGAAACTGGAGAAGCTTTGTGTATGCATATACTTAGAAGAGCTCTTTTAATGCCCGTCTGTTGGATATCTTGGAAATGAAGCAGGCTCAGCTCCAGAATTAGTATTTGTAGCAAGAGGAAAAGAGCTCCAGTCTTAAAATACTATATTGCTGTTTGAGGTAGGGTTTTTTTGTTTTTTGTTTTTGTTTTTTTCTTTCAAAACTTGCATATTTAAATATCAAAATTATTCCTTCTTTTTGCTGCTCTGAGTAACTGAACAGAAAGCACATGCCACTCAGAGGCTGTTCGGATGTTACTGCTGGTTTGTTTTTTATTGTTATGGTCTTTGCTTTTTCCAAGAATCACATTTTCACCTCACGATGCTGGCACTTTACTGTGAATCTGATGTAATATCTAAAGTTTATGCTCCTCTTTTTTGTCATGACTGTATATCAGAAGTAAGGAGGCTTTTTGCATTAACCAACAGTTCTAGAGATGAGTTTTTGTATGTATTCCATGTAATTGAGGAGGTGGGGTCTTTTTGTGGTTTTTTTTGGGGGGGGGGAGTCATTCTCTTTCCTCCAGTACAATTCCACAGTTGTATTACTATTTGATACATGTAAATAAATTTATCCTCAACTTACTTTTTGTCTTCTCTAGTGAGTACCATATCATTAGCCTAATTCATTGGTGAACCCAGTTTTTAAAAATAATGAAGATAGGTTTCCTTGTTTTCTGAATCACACACAAAAACATTTGTTATTGATAAGTTAAAAGATGCTATAATCTTAATTCATAAGACTGTAAAAGGAAGAAATAGATACCATGAACAACAGATCGGCTGACAGAAAAAAACAACATCTTATTATTAGCCTATCCATTCTTCCTTCTAGTCACCAGAATCTAGTATAAAGGACAGGTTTGAGAATAAGTTATATTTACATATATACAATGGCCAATTTTGTAGAAGGGAGCAGATGAATAAACACATTATGTGACTATGTCCCTTCACTGATCTGTCTATTTTGTATTGGAGAAGGAGAACATGATGAGTTGCCCTTTTTTTGCTGGTGGACTAACTTTTTGTCATGTCTCACAAGCTATGACAAGAATCTTCTCATGAGCACCAGCCATGAATAACATTTCAGAGAGACGTGTTGAGAGAGACCTGGGTCTTATTGAACCATTGCTGCAGTGGTTTTCATTTTTCCTCTGCAATAGGGCCCAGAGAATAATGGTAGAAGGCTGTCTATCAGCTCCTTGTGAATTATCACGTGGAGTCCTGCAGGACTTGGCTTTAGCGCCAATGCTGCTCTACGTATACATAAGATCACTGTGAGAGATCACCCGTGTCGGGGTGGTTGGGTGTCATTAATATGCTGATCACATTCAGCTATATCTTACATTCACTAAACAGCCAAAGGTTTAGACAGCTATTAATGTCTAAACCACTGGCAACAAGAGTGAGTACACCCCTAAGTGACAAAGTCCAAATTGGGCACAAAGTGTCAATACTTTGTGTGGCCACCATTATTTTCCAGCACTGCCTTAACCCTCTTGGACATGGAGTTCACCAGAGCTTCACAGGTTGCCACTGGAGTCCTCTTCCACTCCTCCATGACAACATCACAGAGCTGGTGGATGTTAGAGACCTTGCGCACCTCCACCTTCCGTTTCGGGATACCCCACAGATGCTCAATAGGGACATGCTTGGCCAGTCCATCACCTTTACTCTTGGCTTCTTTACCAAGATAGCGGTCATTTTGGAGGTGTGTTTGGGGTCATTATGTTGGAATACTGCCCTGCGGCCCAGTCTCCAAAGGGAGGGGATCATGCTGTGCTTCAATATGTCACAGTATATGTTGACATTCATGATTCCCTCAATGAACTGTAGCTCCCCAGTGCCAGCAGCACTCATGCAGCCCCAGACCATGACACTCCCACCACCATGCTTGACTGTAGGCATGACACACTCGTCTTTGTACTCCTCACCTAGTTGCCGCCACACACGCTTGACACCATCTGAACCAAATAAATTTATCTTGGTCTCAATGGACCACAGGACGTGGTTCCGGAAATCCATGTCCTTAGTCTGCTTGTCTGCAGCAAACCATATGAGGGCTTTCTTGTGCAAAGAAGAGGCTTTAGAAGAGGCTTCCTTCTGGGACAACAGCCCTGGAGACCAATTTGATGCAGTGTACAGCGTATGGTCTGAGAACTGACAGGCTGACTCCCCCCCTCCCCCTTCAACCTTTGCAGCACTGCTGGCAGCAGTCATACCTCTATTTCCCAGAGCCAACCTCTGGCTATGATGCTGAGCACAGGCACTCAACTTCTTTGGTCGACCATGGCGAGACCTGTTTTGAGTGGAACTTCTCCTGTTAAACCACTGTATGGCCTTGACCACCGTGCTGCAGCTCACTTTCAGGGTTTTGACAATCTTCTTATAGCCTAGGCCATCTTTATGTAGAGCAACAATTTGTTTTTTCAGATCCTCAGATAGTTCATTACCATGAGGTACCATGTGGAATTTCCAGTGACCAGTCTAAAAGAATGAGAGCGATACCAGCCCACCTGAGACTTGTGACACTAACGGGTCTCAGGACACCAGGGAGGGAAAACGGCTACTTGGGCCCAATTTGGACATTGCCACTTAGGGGTGTACTCACGTTTGTTGCCAGTGACTTAGACATTAATGGCTGTGTGTTGCGTTATTTTGAGCGGACTGCACATTTACGCTGTTATACAAGCTGTATACTCACTGCTTTGCATTGTAGCTAAGTGTCATTTCTTCAGTGTTGTCACATGAAAAGATATACTAAAATATTTATAAAATGTGAGGGGGTGTACCCACTTCTGTGATACACTGTACCTTTAAAGTCCTACATGGGCTTGTGACCTATGTGTTTACTGAGCCATCTCTACCTATATAAGCCCCTTCTCCGACTAAGGCCACCTGGAACTAGCCTTCTAAAGGTACCAATACTCAAAGCAGTCTAGTTTGAATATATTTGAAAAAGATCCTTCAGGGTAAGAAGACCAGCAGTCGTAAGATCGAATCCACGCGATGGAGTGAGCTCCCCTCACTTTGCCCCAGCTCCTCGCCAACCTAGCAGTTTGAAAGCATGCAAATGTGAGTAGATAAATAGACACCACCTTGGTGGGAAGGTAAAATGGCGTTCCCTAGTCACGCTGGCCACGTGACAACGGAAACTGTCTTCGGACAAGCACTGGCTCTATGGCTTGAAAACGCGATGAGCACAGCCCCCTAGAGTCAGACATGACTGGACTAAAAATGTTAAGGGGAACCTTTACCTTTACCTTTATGACGTCCCTGTGGGGATTCAGGGGGGGATGTATGGCAGAGTGGTTTTGGTGAACCATCAGAGGTTAGAAACTGCTATTCTATCATTTATGTGGCATGCATTTTCATACGTTAATGTTTGCATTATTGGTAGATTTTATTGCATTTCATCATTTACATGGAGCATTCTATTGTTATATGTATTTTTCTTGGTTGTGCATGTTCAGGGTGTCCTTAAAGAGAAGAATGGTGTATAAATGAAAATAAAGAATAAATAAATTTAGATTTATGAAATTCTGCAGAAAATTTATGCTCTGTGTAATATGCCCAGAGCATGAACCTGTGAAATTACTTACATACTGAGCTGTAGGAAACTGTGCTAAGTAGCTTAGTACAATTATCTGTAATATTGTCCCAAACAGGAAGCAGATCATAATATATAACAATGTATATGTATGAGTGTGAGAGAAAGAGAGCTTGAAAGAGGAAAGAGCAGAATATGCATCCATGAGTGTGCCAGAGGGTGAAGGGAAGGTGCTTCCCCCTGAATCCTAAACTTGGTATTTCTCTAAATGTATACAATTAAAAGCTAAAGCCAGGTCAGTGATCCATACATTTCATTAATCAAGTGTCCCTATCACTACCAGATTATTTCTGCAGATCCCTTGTATGCATATACTTAGGTTGTTCTTGTGTTACTTTATTATCTGGCCTTTCTCTAGCATTATAAGGGCAGAAGGTTAATAATAAGATTATTACTTTAAGGCTCTTATCCTTCTATGATGATAAGTCTTTCCTTCACAAATGGTAAAATAAATACGTTATAGGCCCAGCTCCCAATATAATGTGCCACTGTAAATTGTCCTGATTTTTTTTAACAGTATACTGAACGGAGTTCTGGACATATGGCTGGAAAATCCAAATCACTTTTTTTCAATTCCTTCTAATTACAAGTTACAGCAAAAGAATACATGCTCAAATTGAATTTCACTTGAGTTTCTATATAGTTTGATACAGACCCACAAATGACTGTTGAAATGATAACAATGTATTATTCAAGCTGCTTTAATTATAAAAGGAAGAACTTAATTTTTTAAAAAAATATATAAAGTTATGGGACCTTTATTTAAAAGTGTAAAAGTCACTGATTTTATAAGGAAAATAAAAACTGTAAACAGCATTTAAGTCTTAGGACAGAATACTGAGGTCAGTTTCAAAACTATTGATATCTTTAAAGCGACCAAAAGACTGAATTTGTAATCATCTGAAAAAGCAAATAATTTCATTAAGATAGATATGCAGACCTTGGTGTTCAGCGACACCCACCCATAGAAGTCATGGATGCAGAAGAACAGCAGTGGAAAAATTACCATGTTGGAATTAAAAGAACATACTAGGAGCTTACATTTAACAAGAGGATTATGTTTGTTTGAAATGGCAGCTTAGGGGAAAGATATTTCTGCACAGCTATTATATAAATTAGATTTTGCTTGCTTGCTTTATTCATTCTAAATTGTTTGCCTTATATAGGGGACCAATTTTCTACTGCCTGTGATATCCACAATATAATGTTGGTGGGTTTATTCATGAATCCAGTGTGGGATGCAGAAGGTTCTTGCCCATTATACAGAAGTCCAGCTAATATTTGGGGCGGGATGGGGGGAGGAGGCTGCCAGACATTGTGATTCAGGCAGTGGAACACAAAGTGGTCCTATGCAGCTTCTCAAATGGGCTGGCTGTAGAGTAACCAAAGATATGTCTAAGATGCAACCCCTAGGTGATCAAGCCCCACCCTCTGCCAAAGCACAAAATCCACAGCTAAGGAATCCTTGACAGCTGGACATTTACTCCAGTTTAGAAACTGTTAAAGGCAGTCCATTCCATTGTTGAATGGCTCTTACTGTCAAGTTCTTCCTAATGTTCAGGCAAAATCTCCTGTCTTGCAATTTTGAACCCATTGCTTCTTGTCCTACCCTCTGAAGCAACAGAAAACAAGTTTGCTTCGTCTTCTATGTGATGTCCCTCAACTTATTTGCAGGTGGCTACCATATCACCCTTCTGTCTTCGCCAAGCTCTTTCAACCATTCCTCACAAGGCTTGGTTTCTGGACCTTTTGCCATCCTTGTTGCACTCCTCTTAGCAGTGTACCCAGGGAGGTGTCCCTTCTCACTATCATCCCACCAGAGCAGGCACAAACCCCTTTTACGTAGCCAAGTAACCTGCAACCCCCACACCATGTTTGCACAGGAAGGCATTTTTCATGGGGTAAAATCATCCCTTCTCAGAAAGTACAGGCTTCTTTCTCCCTACAAGGGCCTGTTTATATTTATTTATTTATTTATTTATTTGTTTATTCATTCATTCATTCATTCATTCATTCATTCATTTATTTATATCCCGCCTATCTGGTCAAACATACACATGCACACTAACTTTAATATCCCGCTCTGATAGGTCAAGGAAGAAATTATTTAACAAGGACTGCAAAGCATATAAGGCAACCTGCAACCTCACTCCCCCAGCCAGAAAACACTAGGAAACATTGTGCTAGAAAGTTCCATGCTTTTGAAGTAATCAAAGGGACTTCACTGGCACCTTCACCCTGAACCTAACCACATCTTCCTTAGAGCTACTAGGTTTGCTGTTAGTCTCAGGACAACTGTCCCCAAGTTCTCAAAAGTATTTAGATTCACCCTTTCAACTTGACAGCCAGCCAGCGCCTCCTCGCCCCTGGTATTTATATTTAATTTGGTTGCTAAGTGAAAAAGTCTTTTTGATATAAAATCTAGCTCGGGCTTTTGCATAGCCTGAATAGATGTGGGTGTTTTATTAGTTCTTTCCTAATTGCAATATACGTTTAAACTGACATTTAAAAATAAATAATGAGGGGACTTTTATTCAGGAACAAACAAAAGGGATGGGAGGGGGATACAAGCAAATTGAAGGAAGAAAAGGATAATTTCTTAGGTATTTAAAGTGAAAGGTAAAACAATTATGTATATATTTTTCTGTCTTTAACACATACAGTGGTGCCTCGCTTAACGATTGCCCCACTCTACGATGAAATTGCTTGACGATTAGGTTTTTGCGATCGCAATGTTTTAAATAGGTTTTTTTCCATTTAACGATGATTTGTTCCCTGCTTCGGGAACCGATTTTCGCTTTACGACGATCAAAAACAGCTGATTGTCGGGTTTCAAAATGGCCGCTAGCTGCTTAAAATGGCTCCCCGCTGTGTTTTTGGATGGATTCCTCACTTTACAAGCAGCAAAAATGGCCGCCCCTATGGAGGATCTTCGCTGGATGGTGAGTTTTCAGCCCATTGGAACACATTGAGGGGTTTTCAATGCATTTCCATGGGCTTTTTTATTTTGCTTTACGACGTTTTCGCTCTACAGCGATTTCGCTGGAATGAATTAACATTGTTAAGCAAGGCACCACTGTACTTCCCTATCCACTACTTAACACTGAAAATTAACTAATTCCACAGACCTCGCACTGACTCATCACTTGACTCCTTTTTCATGACCACCCAGAGATGGACTATCTGACTAACTTTCACTGACTCCCTTTGCCTGACTGCCATTTTTCATCATATCTAAACACAAACTGATTAGTATTTAGCCCAGCACCCAGCATTCTACCACCCATCTGCTAATATGCATGCTTGCTAGTCATGCATTCCCAATGAAACAATGGTCAAACATTTTATTCTTAATTACATATACTGTACATAAATGAAGTATCTGGCTACCCAGTGTGGCATAGCGAACAGAGTAATGGAACAGAACTCAGGAGACCTGGGTTCGATTCCCCAGCTCTACCATGTACTGCAGCTGGACATTAATTAAAATCATGACTGCAGAAGAACTGCACAACTTTAATGCTGACAATGAAGAAATCGAAGTAGTCAGAGATTTTATATATCCTGATTCAATTATCAGTCGAAATGGAGACTGCAGCCAAGAAATCAGAAGACTTGGAAGGGCAGCAATTAAGGAACTAGAGCATAGCACCAAATATGTGATGTGTCACTGGAGACCAAGACCAAGATCATCCACACTATCATATTTCCAGTCACCATGTATGTGAAAGCTGGATAGTTAGGAAAGCTGACAGGGAAAAAAATGATTTGTTTGAAATGTGGTGCTGGAGGAGAGCTTTAAGTATATCCTGGACTGCCAGAAAGACAAGAACGAAACAAGCCTGAACAATCTCTGGAGACAAAAATGTTGAAGATGAGGCTGTCCTACTTTGGGCACATCATGAGAAGGCAAGATTCCCTGGAAAAGACAATAATGCTGGGAAAGGTGGAAGGCAGCAGGAAAAGGGGAAGACCGAATACAAAATGGATTGACTCCCTAAAGGAAGCATAGGCTTGAGTTTGCAAGAACTAAGCAGGGCTGTTGAGGACAGGACACTTCAGAGATTTCTCATTCATGGGGTTGCCAGAACATAAGAACAGCCCTTCTGGATCAGGCCAAGGGCCCATCTAGTCCAGAAGTCAAGTGTGGCTTAATGGCACATAACAGCCGCCACCACCATGGAAACTCAAGAGGTGGTGGTAGTGGAACTGATAAAACGTCTCCTTGAATATATCACTTACCTTAAACACCCAATTAAAGTCACTATAAGTCAGTTCTTACTTGATGGGACATAACAACAACATGCATATGTCTAAGTGGACTGGGTGGGGTTGCAACGTTTCTGTTGCTGGAGATCTTCTCTAAACTGTGGTGCCCAGAACTGGACAGTGTTCCTGATGAGGTCTAACCAAAGCAATGGATTGGTAATCTAACTTCCCTTAGTCTAGATTCTATACTTCCTTTGATGCAACCAAGTGCTGTAATAATAATAATAATAATAATAATAATAATAATAATAATAATAATAATAATAATAATAATAATAATAATAATAATAATATCATCATCATCATCATCATCATCATCATCATCATCATCATCATCATCTTGTGGACTACTAAGACCCATTTATCTTTTTCACAGGTACCGCTGCTACTCTTGCTCTGACCCCCATGGAGGCAAAGTGGAGCTGCCATAATATGGTGCATCATCCTATTTCCCCCCTCTTTTTTTTTTTTGAGACAGAACCACCAAATAAAAGAAAAAGAACCACAAAATTACTTAGCTGTCATCATATGTATTATCTCATTGCATATTCCTGAGAAAGAAAAGAACCAAAAAAGTGTCCAGAAAGGGTTAATAGACCTAATTGCAGGCTTCCAAAGTACTGTAAAACTTTCTCTCCTTCTCTCTTCCACTACAACCCTGATGTCCATCAATTGTACAGGTTTTTAAAAAATGTTTTGTCATATAGGTTTTTAAAATATGGAAACGATTATCCTGGCTTAAAAAAAAACCAAACCAAAACAAAGAAACCCTCAACGCATGTTCCATGAAATCATTCTTGTACCTGTTTCTTTTCACAGCGACATCTATGCAACTTTGTTGTGCATTACACAATGAATACATACATATGTACGTATGTGTTCAAGAATTTAGTGCAATTTATTTTTAGGGGGGCGTGGTGGCGCTGCAGGCTAAACCGCAGAAGCCTTTGTGTGCTGCAGGGTCAGAAGACCATCAGTCGTAAGATCGAATCTACACGACGGAGTGAGCTCCCGTCGCTTTCTCCCAGCTCCTCGCCAACCTAGCAGTTTGAAAGCATGTAAATGCGAGTAGATAAATAGGGACCACCTCGGTGGGAAGGTAAAACAGTATTCCGAATCTAAGTCGCACTGGCCATGTGACAACGGAAACTGTCTTCGGACAAACGCTGGCTCTACGGCTTGGAAACAGGGATGAGTACCGCCCCCTAGAGTCGAACACGACTGACTAAAATGTCAAGGGGAACCTTTACCTTTTATTTTTAGGCAGAAGACTGCTTGGGATAGAGATGTGTCCTCTTGTGGTCCAGAAGGTGTCATATGCATAAATGGCACCTTGAAATACGAAGTGATTAAATAAAATGAATTATTTTATGTTCTGATCCTAAGTGTGTCTGTGTAAATGTTTCTGTGCAAGAAGTGTTTCTTACAAATTGAAAGAAATATTTGTGCATATGTAGATTCCACATGAAAAACCTTCAAGTCAGTATGATAAAGCCATAAAGAGGTTAAATTTGAAATAAAATATATTTCCTACTGTCTTTTTTTTTTTAATTCTAAGATTTTGTTTCAGACACACAGAAATTAGGGTTTTGTTTGTTTTGTCACAAAGACAGTGCTGCACATAGGGTAGCTTTCCAGAGAGCATCAGGAAGGCATCAGATGAGGGAAGGTTGGGATAGCCTTGCTATTGCCATACCATATTTTAGAAGCTGGATGGATAACTTAGTGAGTTGTGGAGCTAGAGGTCAGACGTTTGGTCTTCTACAACTCCCAGAAATCTTATCCAGCATAGCTAGTGGTGAAGGCTTTTGGGAGTTTTAATTCAAGAACATCTGGGGACCCAAGGTTGGGAATCGCTATTCTACTGTATCTTCCTCAAGAAGAGCCAGCCTACATAGCCTTGGGCCAAGTATTTTATAGAAAATGCATTTTAGAACATGGCATAAAAATTTAAAAGAAAAAAAAGGAGATGAGCAACCAAAATGATAGAGAATGAAAACACTCCCCTTTGAATAATGATTAAAATATCTGGAGTTGTTTAGCCTAGATAAGTAAGGGGAGCCATGATAGACACGTATAAAATGATGCATTTTGGGGGTAAAGTAGATAGAGAGAAATTTCTCTTTCATATTCATAATCCCAGAACATGGATTCCTTTGTTAATGCTGAATGGTGGGAGCTTCAAGAGATGTAAAAGAAAGCATTTGGAATGCTAAAGTAGGGAGTCAAGAGATAAAAGGAACAACAGGTAAGTTTGGCCTTGGAGTTCAAAACGAAGCAGGGCAAAGGCTAATAGAGTTTTGTCAAGAGAACAAGCTGGTCATCTTTTCCTACAACACAAGAGGCGACTCTACACATGGACATCACCAGATGGGCAATACCAAGATCAGATTGATAACGTTCTCTGCAGTCAAAAATGGAGAAGCTCTATACAGTCAGCAAAAACAAGATCTGGAGCTGATTGTGGCTCTGATCATCAGCTTTTTATAGCAAAACTCAAGCTTAAACTGAAGAATGTAGGAAAAACCAGTGGGCTAGTCAAATATAATCTAAAACAAACCCCTTATCAATACACAGTGGAAGTGAAGAACAGATTTAAGGAACTAGATTTGGTGGACAGAGTGCCTGAAGAACTATGGATGGAGGCTCGTAACATTGTACAGCAGGCAGCAACAAAAACCATTCCAAAGAAAAGGAAATGCAAGAAAGCAAAGTGGCTGTCCAACAAGGCCTTACAAATAGAGAAGAGAAGGGAAACAAAATGCAAGGGAGATAGGGAAAGTTACAGAAAACTGAATGCAGACTTCCAAAGAATAGCAAGGAGTGACAAGAGGGCTGTGGCAGACAGCCCACATGTCACTCCTGTCAGTCATTTTAGAGGTCTAGTACAGGAGCCTATGACAGGACAGGAGGGGCAGAGTCAACAGAACTGGGAGTGCCAGAAAGGCAGTTAGAGTGTGACAGATAGTCAGTTAGGAAAAAGATGGTGAAGCGTTTCTAAATTGATCAAATCAGAATTTCTTACCCTCTAGTGTAATCAATTTCTCCTGTTTTATTTACACTTGACTGGGAAACTAGGAGAACTTGATGCAGTTAGGGAAATACCGAGAAATGATTCCCTGTTTCTTGGCTGTTTTTATACAAATTATAAAACTTAGAAATACTGTATTTAAGCTACTGCCAGAAGTAAAGTAAAAGAGAAGTCACTCCACAGAAAGAATAGCCCACATGCTTCTGGAACTGTTCTATGTTATGCTTTATTTTGGGTAAACTGGATACACAATGACAAGCATAATGGGATATTAAAACAGACATAAACAAGAGAACATTGTGCCCACTATATGATAGAAGTCAACATACTTTATTCTTCCCTTGGTACATTTCTTTTCTTTTCATTTCAGGTTGTTTGCTGAAGGAAGCAGCTTTCTAATAGGCTTGGGAATAATAGTGTCTATCTTAGGAGAAAATGAGTTAAGATGGAAATGAAGTAGCTAGATTTCCCAAAATAAAGAGATTCTAGCTTTCAAAAAATACTTCTTGTTACAAAAAAAGTTCCTTCTTTTTTAAAAAAAATTCTTTGTCCTCTTTTGTTGATCAATTTAACAAAAGAATCTGGATTATTATTTTCTTTTTCACAAATAGTGGGACATTGTCTGCAGAAATGAACTGATAGAAACCCTTTTGAATCCAGATCCTGTTCCATGCCAGATTTTACAAAATATGTTATGTCTTCTTGCATCCTCATCCTTCCTCTGATTTTCTATAATCCGAAGTATAACCAAGCACAGTATACCGTTTGTACAAATTATTACCACATCACTACTCTGGTCGGAGGAACGCAACCTTCGTGACCTATGACTGGCAGTGAATGACAAATCAAAAGTCAGCATTTCAGGAATCAGCCGGTTATTGTGGTTTTTTTTGTTTCTGCTGAGCTGCAGCAAGGAGAGGAAAGGGAGAATGAAAGAATCTGAAAATAAAGGTAAGAAAAATCTATAATGAGAAGAATGTACAATGTTACATTGAGACAATGCCTAATGAATATATATATACATGCAGTATATAGGATTATTTACAGTCTATTTTGCTGAGTAATCATTTTGAAATTGCACCTTCTCATCCTGCATTTTGAATGCAAAGAAGCCCTGTTTGAAAACAAACACAGTTATATAATATGCTGAAGGAAGACTTTGCATGAAATCTCCTTCTTATGCTGAAACCTTTCACATTTCTTCTTCAAGTGAGGATGCCAAACTGACTATTTCATGCATGTGAATTTAGGATGTGTCACTGCCTCACTAAAGTTCCTTTCACCTGTCCTATTAAGGCTTGCTTCCAATATCAGTATATATTCGGGTTTATTTTTGTGCTATCTGATTGCACTAATAAGAGCAAAAAATTAAATAAGGGATAGAGCTAGGATAAAACATTATCAGCAGCACATGCTATAGATGCAGTAGTAGATAAAGCAGACTTTGCTTCCTTTTGAAAGAGAAAACAATATTAAAAGTATGTAGCCTATCAGAATAAATGCATAATTTTGACCTTCATAGCTATATCAGGGTGATATTCCAAGATCAAACACTGTTTTCTCCTTTGGAAAATGCAGTAATGAACCCCAATCACAAATCGTGTTATATTTATGTGATATTATTTCTGCTTTGAAACCTGAAATACTGAAACCAAAAGGAGGGAGGGGAGATGGGTTAAATGTTATCCAAATGTTCCTGATGCAGTGACATGACATTACCAACGATGTTCTATGCTATCAGCCAGGTTGTTCCAAAATTTTATAATGAAAGATTTATTTTTTTCCTGCGGTGCTTCTGATTTATACTGCTTTATGCAGATTTTCAACATCTCTCAGCCTAGCAAAAGCGATGTGCACAGTATGAATGCAAATCCTGAATTTAGACTGAGGCCTCCATCTTCCGCTAGTCCTCCAGGAAGGGAACAGTATATGTCAGTCACAGCTTTATTTCATGGGAAAAGCTCTTCCTATCGGTTCATGTAATTTAGATGCTACCAACATGCAGCAGCTTGAACAGACAATGCAGGGACGTGCTATATTTAGCCGGCTTTGACAGCATCTGTCTCTTTCTCTTCCAAAATACAGCCGATACAAAACGTTCACAAATCTTTTGAACCTTTAAGGGGGAAACTATGTTTTGCCCTTGAAAAATCTGGCTCTTTTGTTTTTACTGCATGCCAATGGCTGTGTGCAAGTACTCTTGTTTAATTGCTGGCTGAACTAATCTGTTCCACATACGGGTTTTACTCAGCCAAAGATTAATCCTCACAGCAGAAAGAAAGCCTAGGCCTCAAGCCTAGATGTTGAGCTATGGGGTTCCATCCCACTCACTCACACCCCACACTTTTTGTGAGTAGCGCTAATACAGAATTATCACCACATTAAAATAGACATAACACCACTTCACATGTCTCATGTTATGTTAGGACTTATGAAGTAATTCATTTTTAAGTATATGCCTACACATCATGTGAAGTACTGCTATAGATACATGCTGGAATTGGCCAGATATCCTTATCAACTGAAGTCTATAAGGAAATGGAATCTATTTACAATTTTTTTTTTATTTTCAGCATTAACTTTATGTAGCCAGCATATTAAATTATATAGGTGATTTTTGAACCCTCCTCATATTAGTTTTTTTTTGGGGGGGTGTAGGGAGGTTTGATATTGTTTTTAAATGGGTGACCAGTCCTGTACTCTCCGAATCTGTGGTGGTACAGCCTGGAAAATGTTGAACTTGATTTTTCTCAATGTGCAAAGTGGACTTAATGACCTGGGGGCTTTCTGGACCCTAAATGAACCTGTTTGGCATCTGCCTAGGAGAGGATCATGGTCCTCCATTGCCTAGCATGTGAGTCACCCAGCTGCTGATTAGGGACACTTTCCCTGCATTCTAGAACATGACTCACTTGCTTTAGCCACCAGGTTGCATTACATAAACTTATTTCTTATTTTAAAGATGCCTCTGGCATGGTTCTCTCTCTCTGGCTTCACTTTGTTTGGTTCGACTATTGTAATACGGATGATATATTATCAATGACAGAATTTAGGTTGTAATGCAGAGCTGGGAAAAGTGCAGTGTCCTTCATGCTCTTGGACTGCAGCTCCCAGCATTCTTGGCCACTGGTTAGGGTTGATGGGAAGGTGCAGTCCAATAACGCTGTCGTTTGCCCACCCTTGCACATTAAATGAGCTATACTGGGTGCATTGGGGCTTACCTCTGATTACATTGCTTCCATATCACATACAGTGTATCTTTTAAGGATGCCAAGAGTAGCTACTGTTACCATCACAAAATACACTAGCAATGCCATCATATTTAAAATTAATGTATTAGGTGCTCTTTAATATTTTAATACTTTTGAATGAGAAGATTTTCACTTTACAACACAGCTTCTCTGCTAGATTAATTACTGGAATGAATAATCTATGGGGCCAAAGATGAAGAATACTTGTTGGGAATGAGCAAGAATATGGTGAAGGTACCACAAAGTGATTATTTTTATCTAAGTGGTTGGGGTCTTCAGTTCCCAAATGTGTCCCAGGTTTACATTCTCCGTTTTAAAACTGACTCCCTTTCCTCAACATTTTGAAGTTTTAGTTTTCAGACTACAATTCCCAGAACCTCCCAGCCAGTTGTAGTTCAAAACAATTAACATTTCCAAGCACTGCTTTTTCTCAAAACTGGTGAGCCCTAATCTTGGGAACATAGGAAGCTGCCTTATGGCAAAGACAACTATCTGCCAATCAGTCCACCCATATCTACTGGCAGAAGTTCTCCTACAGGTCTGTCAGAGGTTTGTCCCATCACTTGTTATCTCACTGCTTTTTAAAATGTGCAATGCTGGAGATTGAAGCTGGATTATGCTCTGCCACTGAGCTATTTTCCATCAAGGCAAGATCTGTATGGAAAATGAAGTCAGATAACTGATTAGGTATTTCCTCCAAGGTAAGATTCAGTATGCCCACTCCTTTAGTAGTCTCCTACTCCTGCTTTCTATGACATGTTCTCAGATCTAGCTTTAAACTCACTGACATGCTACCATCACGTCTATTTTGGCCTGAATCCACCTGAATAGATTAGTATAATATTTTTGATCATTTTAGTCTAGTATAAAATGTAGGTAGTAAGCTAAAGAAGATGAGTGCATGAAGTCTGGTCAAGATTACATCTACTGGCCCCACCCCGATCACCATACATTCATCTAAGATAGTGGTTCCCAAACTTTGGTTCCCAGATGTTCTTGGACTACAACTCCCAGAAATCCTAGCAAGCAGATCCAGTGGTAAAGGCTTCTGGGAGTTTTAGTCTAAGAACATCTGGGGATTCAAAACTGAGAACCGCTTTGTACAGTTACATGCACATTGTTTGTGCCTGCATTGGCTATGTACAAAAGTGAATGGAAATGGGGGTAGGACCTGTGGCTTCAATTCCAGCTTCCCCATCTCTCATTGCTGGTATTCTCTGGATATATTGAAACCTACAGAAGGCCGTGGACACACAGCAAGCTGCAGTCCCCAAAGAATTTACCACAGAATGTCTTAAATAACTTCAAGATTTAGATCCTGTTAGGTGGCTAATAGTGGTGGGTGCTTTGGGCAATCATGCTCAGGGAACAGTGGTGAAGAGCAGAACTACAGATGTTGTAAAATCTTCCCTGCCAATGTTATGCTACCATGGTGTCCTGAGGTCAGATTTAGGCATTACAGTGGTGCCTCGCTTAGTGAGCGCTTCATTTAGTGATGAAATCGCTTTGCAATGAAGATTTTGCGATGCGATGTTCCCTATGGGGTATTTTCGCTTTGCGATGACCGATCATCGCAAAGCGACCATTTTTGCACAGCTGATCAGCGATTTCAAAATGGCCACCAGGAAAAAAACATGGCCGCCTGCTGTTTTCTGGGACGGATTCCTCGCTTAAGAGGCACCAGAAATGGCCGCGCTATGGAGAATCTTCGCTGAACGGTGAGTTTTAAGTCCATAGGAATGCATTAATCATGTTTTAATGCGTTTCTGTGGGCTTTCTTATTTTGCATTGCAATGTTTTCGTTCAACAGCGATTTTGCTGGAACGAATTAACGTCGCAATGCGAGGCACCAATGTATTTCCAAATGCAGGAGGCTGGTAGGATTTTATCCTTTGCCTCAGACAGCAAAGTATACTGGCACAACCCTGCTTCAGAGGCCTTGCGGACAGTAAAAGCATGTTTCTCAGCTCTGGAGAAAATGGGTGGTGGCAGTGGGGGGCGGAAAATTTTGTCCCAAGTATTTCCATTTATGTGTTGCTAATTTTATGTATGAATGGCTTAATAATATTTAACCTCCATTAAACATATTGTTTCTAATGGGACAATTTTCGAGAGCCCCCAATCAGATTTTAGTTCAGTCTTAGTTTGAAATTTTTCAGGCAAACCTTTTTAAATTGGTAATTTCCTCCATTAAAACAACAACAACAACAACTAGTGTAGAGCAACAAACTCATTTAGAGAAAGATATACAACATAAAAGAAAGCCCCCAAATGGCTGTCTTGGTGTCCAGAAGGAGAGAAATTAACCCAACAAGACCAAATGGGCAAACTGGAAGGAGGGCAAAATGGGTATTTACACAGAAATACAGCCATAGAATTATCCTGGGTTCAGGAATTAGCTAGAAGGCAGAATGAATTACAGTGGTGCCTCACTAGACAGTTACGCCGCATGACAGTTTTTTCGCTAGACATTGACTTTTTGCGATTGCTATAACGATTCACAAAACAGTGATTCCTATGGGGGAATTTCGCTGGACAATGTTTGGTCCCTGCTTCGCAAACCGATTTTTGCTAGACGATGATTTTGACAGCTTCCTCCGCACTCGCAAAACAGGACCTAAGCTTCGCAAGACAGCTATTTAAAAAGCTGATCGGCGGTTCGCAAAGTGGCTTTCCTATGGCTGATCTTCATTAGACAACCACGATTCTTCCCCATTGGAAGTAAACAGGTTTCAATGCATTCCAATGGGGAAATGCTTTTCGCTAGACGATGATTTAGCTAAACAGCAAATTCAGTGGAATGGATTATCATCATCTAGCGAGGCACCACTGTATTGAGATAGTAAGTGTCAATTGAGGTAAACCAAGCAAGTAAGTGCCAATTGAGATAAACCAAGGGATGGTCTACTGAGGGGAGATGTGAAGCTAATTCTGCCCTGCATCCCTTGTGTAGTTAAGAGGCTTTTAAGCCACTGAATTTCCACTCTCTGCCAACAATTTTTGCTCCTCTTATTGTATCCAGAGAGCTACTTTTATCCTCTATATATCTACTTTTAATTTCAAAATACATCCCTTTTATTTTGTTCAAGAAGAGCTCTCCTCCACATATTCTCTTTATTAGGTTTGCATAATTTTTCTTAGCAGTTAGTCAAGGCATTACAATCATGTGCTAGCAGGCTACACTGGAAACTTAAGCAGCATTCATAGACACTGGTAAGAGAAAAGAATAAAACTTTCCATTTACTTACAGTTCTTTATAGATCAAACAAACAGCATTTCATAGAAAAATAGTGTTTACATGAATAGAGCTACTGAAACAGCGATGCCTACGTTGGCTCGGGCATGTTGTGAGAACGGCTGATGGTCGGATTCCAAAGGATCTCCTGTATGGAGAACTAGTGCAGGGAAATCGCCCCAGAGGGAGACCACAGCTGCGATACAAGGATATCTGCAAGCGGGATTTGAAGGCCTTGGAAATGGATCTCAACAGATGGGAAACCCTGACATCTAAGCGTTCAGCCTGGAGGCAGGCGTTGCATCATAGCCTCTCCCAATTTGAAGAGACCGTTGTCCAGAAGGCAGAGGCAAAGAGGCAGTCATGAAAGCAGCAAAATCAGGGAGCTAGACGGGGTACAGATTGTATTTGTCCTAAGTGTGGAAGGGATTGTCACTCTCAAATTGGCCTTCTCAGCCACACTAGATGCTGTTCCAAGTCCTCCATGCAGAGCACGATACCATAGTCTCTCGAGACTGAAGGATGCCTATGATGGCTTGGAAATGGGGATGAGCACCGCCCCCTAGAGTCGAACACGACTGGACAAAAATTGTCAAGGGTACCTTTACCTTTACCTTACTGCTAGGGTAAGGGACGTGGTGGCGCTGCGGATTAAACCGCAGAAGTCTCTGTGCTGTAAGGTCTGTAGACCTTCAGCTGTAAGATCGAATCCACGTGATGGAGTGAGCACCCATCATTTGTCCCAGCTCCCACCAGCGTAGCAGTTTGAAAGCATGCAAATGCAAGTAGATAAATAGGGACCACCTCAGTGGGAAGGTAACAGCGTTCCGTGTCTAAGTCGCACTGGCCATGTGACCATGGAAGATTGTCTTCGGACAAAACGCTGGCTCTGTGGCTTGGAAACGGGAATGAGCACCGTCCCCTAGAGTCGAACATGACTGGACAAATTGTCAAGGGGAACCTTTACCTTTACCTGCTAGGGTAAAATTGGGGCTTTGCCAGTCTTTCAAATAGGGGTCAGTGCCCCACTTCCCTAATCTACCAGCTTCCACTGATTGGTGGCCCCCTAGAAAGCAGCCTTTTAATCAGAGGCAATAACTTTCTGTTGATAACAAGCATGCAGCAGCATGTGCTCCTCTAAATGGTGCAGGAAGCAAAGAATGAAATGTGTGGTCTCTGCATATAATCTCCCCACACACACACTTTAAGACTAAGTGTACTTTTGTAGAAGTTGGGTTAACGTGAAGCCATGGCCTACTGCTAGGATGGGGAAAATGTGGCACTCTCTAGATGTTGCACTACAAATCCCATCAGCCTTACTCAGAACAGGAAAGTGATTCATGATGGGTACTGTAATTCAGGGGAATGTGGGATACCAAGTTTTTCAGGGTCTAGAGTACTTCTCTTGTGAGGAAGAAATACAGTACTTGTATCTCTGTGTGAGGTTAACTAAGGTAAAAAAGCAAGGTGGTTAATTTACTAAAGCATGACAGAGGTACAAAAATTGGTCTGTAGAAAATGGACTGACAAAAGTCCTGATACTAGAACCAGGGTCCCCAGCTGATGGTAAATGGTGGAAAACATAGGAGAAATAAAAGTAAATCTTCTTGTAGTGCATAGTTACATAGTAGAATTTATTTCCATAGGATGTAGAGATGAACAACAGCTTGAGTCACTTCAAATAGAATCAGAGCCATGTATGGAGAATAAAGCTACCAACACAGTTGCTATAGATTGCCTCTAGTATCAGAGGCTGTATATCTCTCAGTTCCAGTTCCTAAGGAATATGAGCAAAAGAGTGCCATCATGGTTATGAAAAAAAGTCAGTCCCAGAGTAAAATGTTATTTTAGATGTCTTGTTTATTTCCAAGGGAGAAAAGAATCACATTTCAATTACAACTTACTTTATTTTGTTCTCATTTATAGAATTTAATAAACTTTGTTCTGAAATGGGGACCCTAATTATTGTATAATATTATGTATGATAAATAATTGCATATTCTGATTTTGTGAAATGCATTATTAGGGAAAATCATGACGCAAAGACATTTATAAAAACCATTATTTACTATATATATATATATAGACATTTGCATTCTAATCTGATTAACTAGCTTCATGACTACATACTACATACACACGTACATAGCTTTAATTGCCTTCAGACTGTCAGACTAAAAAGACTGGGGAAAGACAACTTGAGTAGAGAGGTATGGCTCTCTTAAAAATTCTGAGGCAGGGAGGGAACGACTAGATGCTACTGGATTGACTGACACTGAGTCCAGTCCAGAACGGTCCCTCCCAGCCAAAACCTCTTCAAGGCAATACAACGAGGGTGCAATAATTTCAACAAAAATAACATTCTCATGTGTTTTATTATTTCTTTTCATTTGGAGTTTTGGTGGGTCCATGTGACGCCCATAAGTAATGTTTTTATTATCACCACCACCGTCTCTTGGTTGGGTTGCTATACATTTGCCTCTTGGTCCTTCCTAAATGGTCTGACTGGGAAGCTGAAGTGGGGAATGGAATGCAAGGGCTAACTCTTCGCTTTTCTGTTTCCATGCATGCACATGCACACTAAACAGACCGCTCTTTACCACAGAAAAACAACAACTGTATTTCAACAGTTTCTCCTACAACAACTTAAACCAACTGCCACTCTTTTCATATCTCATCCAAATTTATTCCCAATCAATTAGCACGAAACACCATATATAATCATTCATCTGTCAACCATTCCTATGAATGCAACCCTATCATGCATACATCTGTACAAACACCAATGAACCAACTTTATATATCACAGATACACATACAAAACCCACCAACATCAGAATCACCACAATCTCTATGACAGGAAAAAGAAAAAGAGAGGGAGCCTTTCTGATATTGCTTGTGAGTAGGGTGTCCAGGTGAGCAGTCTCCCATTTCCTGAGATTTCAGGGTTAAAAACTGAGACTAGGAGGTGGGTCCCTATGATGTCACAGAGGGGCAGGACTAATTGCAAGAACATAAGTTCTTGTGAGAGAGAACATGTGGTTTTATTACACTGCCTTCTAAATAAATATTATGTGCACAACATACATACAGACATCTCAACGCTAAGCCAGTAAACCATGAAATACGTAGAAGAGGCGGGAACTCAGGCATTAAAGTCATTATGTTTAATCAAACTTTCTCCTCATCCAACATCATTGGCCAATGTCTTCCTGCCCAGACACTCAGAAAGGCCTAGCAGCTCCCTGAGACTTCAGTCAGCACTCTGCAGCCTGGCAGTACTACACACTACAACAAATAAAGTAGCAGCGGTGCCTTAAGCACGTGGAAAGAGTTTTTGTCATGCTTCTGGCAGGCCTTGGCCTCACTTCAAGTATATGGAATAGAGCAGAAAATGAGAAAAGACAGCTGAAGAAAGAAGAAAGTAATCCTTCTTTTCAGTGACGTAGAATAACCTTCCATAAGAGTAGGGTTCTTTTGACAGCCTTTGGTGTGTCTGCTTTCCAAGAGAGTTGCTCTGTTGAACAGCTGGCTATGGAAGAGGGAAGGAAGTGCACACATGTAGGAGCAAAACATAGAATCATAGAATAATGGAAATGGAAGGGATCTATAAGACAATCAAGACCAACCCCCTGCTCAGTGCAGGAATCCAAATCAAAGTATATCTGACAGATGGTTGTCCAATTTGCTCTTGAATGCCTCCAATGTTTGAGCACTCTCTGACTTCCAAGATAATTTGTTCCATTGTTGTGCTGCTCTAACAGTTAGGAAGTTTTTCCTTATATTCAATCTAAATTTGGCTTTCTGTAGCTTCAGCCCATTATTATGTGTCCTGCACTTTGGGATGATCAAGAACAAATCCTGCCCCTTCTCTATATGACTACTTTCCAAGTATCTGAAAAGTGCTATCCTATCTTTGTGTTCTTTTCTCAAGGTTAAACATGAAGCTTTGAAGAAAAATAGCAGGTATTGTTGATATGATAGAGATGAACTCTGAAAATCACAGGAGAGGCTTCTGATGAACAGTAATGAACTTTGATGACATTCCCCTCCAGTAAATTTTGTAAGATCTGGGCAGCAATAAGTTCAGATAGATAATTTTAAAAAATCAGTTTTTTGAGTTGAAGAACAGACATTATGCAGACAGAAGGTTCAAACCCAGCCATTTGCAGGTATAATTTGGAGAAACCCTAATGCCCTTGAGGTCCACTGCACATCTGTGCAATATTGGCTGAGAACAACCAATAGCCTGTCTCACCAAGGCAGCATGGTGTACAGTATGTATTCAGTCTTCAGAATAGCAATAGCATGTCAGTTTCTGGAGGGGGAAAATTGCTTAGCTCAGTGGTAGAAAACATGCTTTTGCATGCGGAAGTTACAATCTCTGGTAGGGATAGATGGAGTTGAAAAAACCCTTCAGTCTGAAACCCTAGATCAGTGGTTCTTAACCTTTGTTACTCGGATGCTTTTGAACTGCAACTCCCAGAAACCCCAGTCAGGACAGCTGGTGGTGAAGACTTCTGGGAGTTGTAGTCCAAAACTCCTGAGTAACCCAAGGTTAAGAACCAGTGCCCTAGATGATCACTGTCATCTGTACAGAGAAGTGGTTCCTAGCCTTGGGCAATCCAGGTGTTTTCAGACTGCAACTCCCAGAAGCCTTCACCAGTAGCTGTGCTGGCTGGGGTTTCTGGGAGTTGCGGTCTAAGAACACTTGGGTTACCCAAGGTTGGGAACCACTGATATAAACAATACTGATGGACCAGTTTATATGTTAGCTTCCTTTGTCCCTTTTTGAACAAACACCCTTAACTATGTGTAATAATTATAAGCAAGTAAGATTAGGACACGTCTGTTTTTTGACAGGCAAGGAAAGCTTTTTTTTCCATCTAGAATGAGAGATCCTGGGGAAGCTGACATCATACACTTTCTAAATCCCTCTTTGATGTCAACACATGACTGCTTCTCTTTATAGTGATAAATCTAGTCAGAAGATCTCTCTCTTTGAAGCTAATACAGTACTCAGTAATATTTGCCATGATGATCCGGTCAGACACAAATATTGAATGTAGTTCTCTCCCAGTGTCGCTATCAGGAAAGTTGTATAGTTTATTTTTGATACCACAGATTATTTTTGAGAACTTCATTCAATGACCTGTTGTGGATGTGGTCTTCATGTTCTGAAATCAATTCCTTCATAATAGAAACATCAAGGAAGACTCTGTGGAGAGAATCTTCAAAAAGCGTCTTCTGCACAGGAGGAACAGAAATCCTTAATCTAGGGAGGATGGATTACTTACGGTGCAATCCGATGGGCATTTGTCTCACTATTTGGTCCAATTTAGGGACAAGCTGGTTCAGTCCTTTTTTTTTGGCAATAACACGACATAATTACTGGAGTGAATCAGACATCCCCCAGAAAATTTCTATATGTGCCTTTTTGGGTCCTTGTCAATGTAGGACCATTTTATTTTGTTTAATTTCCAGCACTTGTAAATGCGGGAAACAAACAAAAACAAAACTGTAGCTGTCAAATTCCCTTCCTCTGCCCCTCTATAGAGCAGAGGAAGTGTTTAATTTGCCAATATTGTGAAGTGGCTGTCTTCTTAAGCCACTTCACAATATGGGAAATTGAAAATGGAAGAAGACAGCCGCTTCACAATACTGGCAAATTAAACACTTCCTCTGCTCTGTGGAGGGGCAGAGGAAGTAAAAGAAATGCTTACACTGTATTAGAGCAACACTGATCCACTGCATTGCTTATAAAAGTTTTGAAATTTCCTCCTGAAATTGGGAAGAGACAGGAGGGGGTAATGAGGGGGATTTTTCCCCTTTCCTTTTTTGTTGACTTTTTATTTATTAAATTTTATTAAATTATTAAATTAAAGTATTAAATTTTCATGCTTAATACAAAAAATAAAAAACCCAAAAATATATAACTAAAAAAACCAATTTAACCATAATTAATCAAATAAATTTAACTAAAAAGACCTCCAACAAGACCAATAAAGATACCCTCAATTGTCCTTATAGCAGATCCCCTTATCCCCTCCAAAATGGCAATGTTTCTTGCAAAAGTGAGTGTCCTTCCCCTTTTATTAATACAACCCACCACTGCGTACTGGTTGGTAGTGAATTTGAACATGGGCAAGTTCTCAATGCCACCTTTAAGAAAAGTCACAAAGAAAGGGGGTGGGAAGCCTTATTGCCCCCTCTTGTCTCCTCTGATTGCCCATCTGATTGCACCCTAAGTAATCCATTCTCCCTAGATTAAGGAAGTATATACACTTCCTTTGTCTCTCCACAGAGCAGAGAAAATGTTCAATTTGCCAGTATCCTGAAATGGCTGACTTCTTCAGCTACCTCATAATATGGAAAATTGACAATGGAAGAAGCTGAACTGAACAGGGTCCCCTGAAGTGTATATGCCATTTGGAGGCAATGACTGCACCAAATGCCATACCAGACTACCCAACCTTAAGCTATTCTATTTAGTCTGCAGAAACCCATTCCAAATGATCCTCTATAGACAAGCAATACATTTACTTTTCACACTGTTACCAGTGACTTTTTATGTCTCCTGATTTAATATAGCTTTTGAATATTCTGAATTCTTTTCCCCCACTGGACAAGTTTCCTTTTGAATTGCCCATTTTCCTTATCTGTTTGTTTTTCAAAACAGGCCCTGCAGTGTCTTGCACTCAATACTGGATTTGACTTTCACCAAGCTCCTCTTTTGGTTGTGCCAGGACTTAATTCTGCTTACAGAAATCACTCCTGATACAGTCCTCCAAACAGCATGCTTCACCAAAACCTCAGGACCAAAAGCCTAGCACAGTATGACAGGCAGGTATCCAACATCTTCGAAGAAATGTGCCAGGGAGAGTTATTATCAAAGATGCTTTGGCATAATATCAAAAATTCTGTCACACACCAGATGGCAGCTGACATAGTAGCACCTGGCTATTGTGCGGAAGACGTAGATGTTATCCTACATAATTTGATTTGTATAGAAATACATGATTATTTCAGCTTCTTATGTCTTTGCAACCGGAAGATTAAAAAAACGATAAATTCTGCCAAATATAAAAATAACATGTTTAGCTATACATGTTTAGCTATCAAGGTTTAATTTAATTAATTTAATATTCCTATAATCCTGGAGGTGCATCTCTGACATATGGGCTGGAGATGTGTGGCCCTCTAGATGTTGTCAGACTACAGTTCCCATCATCCATCAATGTTGATTAAGCTTGCTAGGTAAGATGGGAGTTGGACTCCAACAATATCGGAAAAAAGCTATAGTTGCCCTCTGGTTGGATAGCTCAGTGGTTTAGGTAACTGGCTGCAGAGCCAGAAGTTGGAGGTTTGATTCTGCACTGTGCTTCCCTGGAGAACACCAGCCTCTGTGGCCTTGGGCAAGCTGCATGGTCTGAGAGCACCCCACAGAAGAAGGGAATGGTAAGCCACTTCTGAGTGTTCTCTATCTGGAAAACCCCGAAAAGGATTGCTGTTAAGTCAGAATTGACTTGACAGCACATGATTATTATTATAGTTGCCCACTTCTAGTATGAAGAGAAGGGAAGGAGTTTTATAAAGCCCATGGCAATAATCACTGTAAAGACACATACTCCTGAAATGCATGGGTTGGAATCTCTCCTGAGAAGTGTGCAGGCATGCATAACTATGGGCAATTGATGCTGAAATATATTTCCAGCTCTGCCAACCAGAGATTCTTTCTGACAGGTGCTTCCGCTACTCCCTTGGTATATAATTAGTTTTTTTTATCTTAATCTACATAATACTGCACAATGTTGATCACATACAGAATTTTGACCACACCTTAATCACATGAATCCCATGAATCATGTTCTTAATCATACAAACTTGTAATCAATAATCTTGATCAGAAAGCTCTGAAGAAACCATCCATACTGTTGAACAGCCCTCCTCTGGCAAAACGATAGTTATGGTTTCCCAAACAAAACCACCATCTCATTTTGTTCCCTTCTTGTGTTCAACTTTTCCTGCTTTTAGCAACTATTTTCTGCTTACTTTATTCTCCGATCATCTATCTACTCCCCTGTTAAAATAAGAAGTTACTTTTGAATTATAAATCAAATTGAGAATGAAAAGATTCCTTGCAACACTGCTCTGCACATCTCTTACAGACAAAAAGGCAGCCTATACTTGATTGCTTCTTATGAAAACCACTATAAACAATCCTGGCCACCTCCACATAATAACTAGAGTAACAGTGCAAGTGAGTGTGGTTGCAGTGCTGGAGTAGCTCTCAGGCTTTTTAAGTCTTACAGAGGAATTGAACTGCTGCAACGCGGGCAGCAAAATCTGATGATGTAATCCAAAGAATAAATGTTGACTCAGGAGCTCTGTCAATGTGAATTCATCAGAACAGATTCAGACAACAGGACCCACCCAGTCATGCCCTGTGGGGGAACTGACCACATAATCAGAGTAAATTCAACAAAGCAATCCCCTCTCTCTCCTTTTCATTTCCATTGAGTTCAATGGGATCTCCTACCTGGTGAGGTTATACAAGACTACAAGCGGAATCCTATGCATGTCCCACAAAAGAGCTACCTTTTGTACAACAGAATTCCTCCACGCTTTGCTTTCCTCCAGAACAGCAAAAGGACCTCAGAACCTTCTAATGACAGTCCACCAACATTCTAGAGATATGAAAGATGGTTGTATAGGAGGCAACACGGAATCTGCTCTGCTGGCAGATGAACATAATTAGAATGTTGGGGCAGAATCACACAAATGAGGGCCACATCCGAAGTATCATTATACCTATTTAGTGGGATGGTACTTGCTTTTCTAGATAACACTTTTGTTTCTTCAGGTATAGCTTCTACTCGGCCATATATGAAGGAGCACATTTAATAATAGGATAGTAGAGAAAATGATTAAAGGTGTACGTATAGTATTTATTTATTAATTATCTAAAATATTTTATCCCACCTTTCTCCTTAAAAAGGACCCAAGGCAGCTTACATCATTAAAAGACTAAAAGTAGTAAGTATACAAACATTAAATAGAATCAATCAAATACCAAATAACGGTCATACTACTAGTGACTGTCTTTCAGATATACTGTAATGTATACATTTATTTGCACTAGTCATAGAACATAGTTAATTATTTGTTGTTTCCTTTCTCAAATGTCTATACAAAACGAATCAGGATCCTTAAATTATTCACTCTTTAAAAGTCTCTTAGTTCCACTTGATGCAGAATGATTGTGGGATATATTGGTATTTGGAGAGTGCATTGGTATTGGTAAAACCTTTTTTTATATAAAAAAAACACTCTTAAAGAAATTAGTTTTTAAAAAAATCTTTCAGAAAAGTGGAGGAAATATTTTGGAAATGCAGTTAGTCATTTCAGAATTGTGGCCATACTGGTTTATTGTTGTTGTTGTTTAGTCATTAAGTCATGTCTGACTCTTTGTGACCCCCTGGACCAGAGCACACCAGGCCCTCCTGTTCCACTGCGTCCTGGAGTTTGGTCAAATTCATGCAGGTAGCTTTGATGACATTTTCCATCCATCTCATCCTCTATCGTCCCCTTCTCCTCTTGCCTTCACACTTTCCCAAAATCAGGGTCTTTTCCAGGGAGTCTTCTCTTCTCATGAGATGGTCAAAGTATTGAAGCCTCAGCTTCAGGATCTGTCCTTCCAGTGAGCACTCAGGGTTTATTTCTTTCAGAATGGATAGGTTTGTTCTCCTTGCACTCCAGGGGACTCTCAAGAGTCTCCTCCAGCACCACAATTCAAAAGCACTAATTCTTCGGCGGTCAGCCTTCTTTATGGTCCAGCTCTCACTTCCATACATCACTACTGGAAAAAACCATGGCTTTGACTATGCAGACGTTTGTCGGCAAGGTGATGTCTATGCTTTTTAAGATGCTGTCTAGGTTTCTAATCACTTTCCTCCCAAGGATCAGGTGTCTTTTAATTTCGTGGCTGCTGTCACCATTTGCTGTGATCATGGAGCCCAAGAAAGTAAAATCTGTCACTGCCTCCATATCTTCCCCTTCTATTTGCCAGGTGATGGGACCAGTGGTCATGATCTTAGGTTTTTTTTATGTTGAGCTTCAGACCATTTTTTGCGCTCTCCTCTTTCACCCTCATTAAGAGGTTCCTTAATTCTTCCTCACTTTCTGCCATCAGAGTGGTATCATCTGCATGCCTGAAGTTGTTGATATTTCTTCCAGCAATCTTAATTCCCATTTGGGATTCATTCAGTCCAGCCTTTTGCATGATGTATTCTACATATAAGTTAAATAAACAGGGAGATAATATACAGCCTTGTCGTACTCCTTTCCCAATTTTGAACCAATTAGTTTTTCCATATCCAATTCTAAATGTTGGTTCCTGTCCCACATATAGATTTCTCAGGAGTTAGATAAGGTGGTCAGGCACTCCCATTCCTTTAAGAACTTGCCATAGTTTGCTGTGGTCCACACCATCAAAGGCTTTTGTGTAGTCAATGAAGCAGAAGTAGATGTTTTACTGGAATTCTTTGGCTTTCTCCATGATCCAGCGCATGTTAGCAATTTGGTCTCTAATTCCTCTGCGCCTTCGAAATCCAGCTTGTACTTCTGGGAGTTCTTGGTCCACATACTGCTGAAGCCTACCTTGTAGAATTTTGAGCATAACCTTGCTAGCGTGTAAAATGAGTGCAATTGTATTGTAGTTGGAGCATTCTTTGGCACTGCCCTTCATTGGGATTGGGATGTAGACTGATCTTTTCCAATCCTCTGGCCACTGCTGAGTTTTCCACACTTCCTGGCATATTGAGTGTAGCCCCTTAACAGCATCATCTTTTAAGATTTTAAATAGTTCAACTGGAATGCCATCACCTCCACTGGCCTTGTTGTTAGCCAGGCTTTCTAAGGCACACTTGACTTCACTCTCCAGGATGTCTGGCTCAAGGTCAGCAACCACACTATCTTGGTTGTCCGGGAGATCCAGATCTTTCTGGTATAATTCCTCTGTGTATTCTTGCCACCTCTTCTTGATGTCTTCTCCTTCTGTTAGGTTTTTGTCCTTTATCATGTCCATCTTTGCACAAAATGTTCCTTTAATATCTCCAATTTTCTTTAGCAGATCTCTGTTTTTTTCTCTTTCTATTATTTTCCTCTCTTTTTTTGCACTGTTCATTTAAGAAGGCCCTCTTGTCTTTCCTTGCTATTCTTTGGAAGTTTGCATTAAATTTTCTGTAACTTTCCCTATCTCCCTTGCATTTTGTTTCTCTTCTCTGCCAATTCTAAGGCCTCATTGGACAGCCACTTTGCTTTCTTGCATTTCCTTTTCTTTGGGATGGTTTTTGTTGTTGTCTGCTGTACAGTGTTACAAACCTCCATCCATAGTTCTTCAGGCACTCTGTTCACCAAATCTAGTTCCTTAAATCTGTTCTTCACTTCCACTGTGTATTCATAAGGGATTTGGTTTAGATTATACCCGACTAACCTAGTGTTTTTTTCTACTTTCTTCAGTTTAAGCTTGGGTTTTGCTATAAGAAGCTGATGATCAGAGCCACAATCAGCTTCAGGTCTTGTTTTTGCTGACTGTATAGAACTTCTCCATCTTTGGCTGCAGAGAACATAATCAATCTGATTTCGGTATTGCCCATCTGGTGATGTCCACGTGTAGAGTCACATCTTGTGTTGTTGGAAAAGAGTGTTTGTGATGACCAGCTTGTTCTCTTGACAAAACTCTATTAGCCCTTGCCCTGCTTCATTTTGAACTCCAAGGCCAAACTTACCTGTTGTTCCTTTTATCTCTTGACTCCCTACTTTGCATTCTAGTCCCCTATAATGACAAGAACGTCTTTCTTTGGTTTCAGTTCTAGAATGTATTGTAAATCTTCATAGAATTGGTGAATTTCAGCCTCTTCAGCATTGGTGGCTGGTGCGTAAACTTGGATTACTGTGATGTTGAAAGGTCTGCCTTGGATTCATATTGAAATCATTCTATCGTTTTTGAGATTGTATCCCAGTACAGCTTTTCCCACTCTTTTGTTCACTATGAGGACTATTCCATTTCTTGTACGGGATTCTTGCCCACAATAGTAGATATGATAATTGTCTGAATTGAATTTGCCCATTCCCGTCCATTTTAGTTCACTGACACCCAGGATGTCAATGTTGATTCTTGCCATCTCCTGTTTGACCACAATCAGCTTACCAAGGTTCATAGATATTACATTCCAGGTTCCTATGCAGTATTTTTTTTTGCAGCATCGGACTTTCCTTTCACTTCCAGGCGCATCCGCAGCTGAGCATCCTTTCAGCTTTGGCCCAACCACTTCATTAGCTCTGGAGCTACTTGTACTTGTCCTCCACTCTTCCTCAGTAGCATATTGGATGCCTTCTGACCTAAAGGGCTCATCTTTCAACATATTTCTTTTAGCCTTTTGTTTCTGTTCATGGGATTTTCTTGACAAAGATGCTGGAGTGGCTTGCCAGTTCCTGCTCCAGGTGGATCGCATTTAGTCAGAACTCTCCACTATGACCTGTCCTTCTTGGGTGTCCCTGCATGGCATAGCCCATAGCTTCTCTGAATTACTCAAGCCCCTTCACCACGACAAGGCAGCAATCCATGAAGGTGATACTGGTTTATACCTGTGAAATTATGATTCTGACAGTGCCTTTTTGAAAGTATATTTCAGCCACATTATGGTATTCCTTATTTTGTACTGAATTCAAAATGCTTCAATGTTACCCAGAGACCATTCTGCAAACCACCTGCTGCCTCAGTTAGGGTAACCAGACCCAAAGGAGGGAGTCCTTATCATGCATACTACACCTGCTAAAAGCCTCTCTTCAGAAAAACAAAACAAAAAAGGTGCCTCCTATTCTTTTGCATCTTACCACCCTACCTTCAATCTTCTGTATATACAGCAGCCTGATCCTATGCTGCCATGCTGAAACTCACAGATCTATCTGGACTCTGCATCAATGTGGGATACAAGGCCATAGTCCTGTGCTCATTTACTTGGAAGTAAGCCCTATAGAACTCTGTGTGACATACTTCTGAGTAAACAGAAATGGTTTCTTATTGTTCCTTGGAACCCAGTAACTGCCACCAAAGTACATTGAAGCTTTATCAAGATGCAGTCTTAAGAAGGCATATATACTGATGCCTGTTGTTAAATGCAGAATTTTCAACTTTTGGATCTTGAATTGTAGTAACATTTTCAAGATCTAATTTAATATCTCACACAGAGGTGAAGCACTCCAGCTTAAGTCATTGTGAAGGCCATTGTTAAGTACAATGGCCAGAACCCTATTGGTGTTGATGTAAGGTTTGTATAACTTGTTGATGACAATTGCAGATAAATTACAAACTGCTAGAGTGCATCTCTAGGGATGTGGTGGCGCTGTGGATTAAGCCGCAGAAGCCTCTCTGCTGCAAGGTCAGAAGACCAGCAGTTGTAAGATCGAATCCACATGATCTTGTCCCAGCTCCTCCCAACCTAGAAATTTGAAAGCATGCAAAATGCAAGTAGATAAATAGGTACCACCATGGTGGGAAGGTAACGGCGTTCCGTGTCTAGTCATGCTGGCCTCATGACCACAGAAACTGTCTATGGACAAACGCTGGCTCTACAGCTTGGAAATGGGGATGAGCACTGCGCCCTAGAGTCGGACATGACTGGACTAAATGTCAAGGGGAACCTTTACCTTTACCTAGAGTGCATATCAGTTGCACAATTGGATGTTGAAGCAAGCATACAACTATGATCTACCACAGAATCTTATCAATGATCTACACTTATCCATGACAAATTATGCACATCTTATGTAAGTACTGATATATTCCCATTCCTTTCATTCTTTAGTTAGGAATTGTCAAAATATTCTTTCCCCATCAAAGTAAGGTTTCTTTGATCCTCAGAGTAATCTGCTGGTGCAAACCACACTTCATGGAGCTTTTACAGTACTTAATCCTTTAAAGATCAGAACCAAAGCTTGCTTACATGGATGCTGGCAGTAGAGCAACCTTTCTCCAATACAAATCATATCTTGTCAGCTCTTCTACCTGGATATCTATAAATATCTGTCACACCTTTCTAATAACTGTGGCCCAACACATGCTTTTTCTTATTCGTTGTGTTTAGCCTTTCAAAAGAGAATGCTATTTTTTTTCTGAAAAAAAGAAAAAAAAAGCCAAATGGTTCCATTTTCAAAGCAATCCCCCAAACACTTTCTAAATGCTGAATCTGATTCATGTGTTTGTGTATGTTAAAGACTGGGAAATAGAATCTCTTTGTGGGCAATAGATTCTATTCTAATCTTAACAGTAAGATAAATGGAGATACTGTATAATCAGATGTCCATTAATGCTTCATTTCACATTTCCTCAGAACCTTCCCTTTAGCATTTCATGAGCTAAAATGTTCTTCTTGACATGTTGTTACGGCTTGATGTGGTAAAGTTACCACAAGGTGATCTCGTCCTGTTAAAACTTATTGTCCGAAGAGCATCATGGTGTTAGAGTGAACAGGTATTTAAATATCAGAGGTAAGCTGTTGAAGACCACGTATGACATAGAATGGTAAATGGAGACTCTTAAGAAAGGTCCTTCAGAAGCACAGGCCAGGATTAAACAGTGTTGTTCCACTTGTTCTGTCAGTGTAATTAAGAGGGGAGATCTTTCTGCAGCCTTCAGTACACCCTTCAAACCTGGCAGTATAGTTGTAGGTTTCATATCCTGGCTGTAATCAGTATGCCTTTATGTTTTCTATAAGCAGGATGCTAAGTGGAAATTCAGGAGGTGTGCCTTGTTATAATATAGAGACGGAAAAGAATACACCTGTTGAATCTATATATCTATCATGTATCTATTAAAAGCATCTGAACTCAATTGTAATCCTAATAAATTACTCAGCAAAAATGCTCTACCCAGAGACAAATATTGCCCAGACTCAGAAACAGCATAATAAATATATTGCAGTATATAATAGACTTGCTGACAAGTAAGTACATATATCACTGAATTCAGGAGGATTTCTTTCATGTAAAATGAAGAGGATTAGGATGTCAGTATATTTAGAGTTAAAGGTAAACTAAAGAAGAGCACAGATGGACACACTCTGTTCATTAATATATTTAGGCTAAAAACTTGGAGGTTTCTACTTCTTGACAGGAATTACAAATGGAACATTGTTAGCACAAATGTCAGATTCCCAGCTTTTTTACTTTTCATTTTTTTAAAAAGTGGTTTCCTTACTTATGCAGTGCATAAAATGCAGCACCATTTTATTTAGAATAATGAGAATCTTCACAGACATTATCTGCATAATATTTAAATTCAATTTTAAATCCAACATATAATTTCTTATTTAGAGATGCACAAAGGTGGGCAGAAATATGACCTTTTCAGCTTTTCTTTTTAGTAGCGCAAAAAAAAAGTTTACAAAGAAAAGTAGTATTGATTCATTTTATTTGACTTTTCATGCTCTGTACATTGTTTTCATAGGGATTTCTTCAAAATTGATGTAAAAAGAGAATAATTTAGCACTGGAAATGCTGTGTGAGCCAACGATGCATGGAACATATTCTCTCTCTTTATAAAGCTAAAGACATTTTTCCTCATGTTTTCTAGAGATAGGACATTAGAAAAATATTTACAAACACCTATAAAATTAAGCACTGAAACTGACGTTATTCGAATGACCACTGAAAAATTTATCTCTCCTCCTCCCTCCCTATCTTTCTCTCAATTGCTCAGAACACTACATTTTAAAGGTACTGTGTTACACATTATTCCCTGTTGCATGTGTGTTATTAATTGTTGGTAGTAACCAACAGGTCTGAAAAATACAGTGACATGCTGTGGTTCCCTATAGTGGCCAAATCTGATATTGCACCTTGGAAGTATTTATAAAAATACAAAAAGCACCACAAAATAATGCTTCCCTTGATAAGATATCATAAAGCATGAAGAATTCCTATCAGTGCCTTTAAAAATGCCTTCAAATATTATTTAGATTGCAGCCTTTGAAATGTAACCATTACTCATTACACCAGATAACTTAGATGTTACTCATTATACGTAAAACTTACACTGTAAATTCTAATGATATTACTCATTAACCCCAAGTACTTATGACTCCTTAAGGTAACTATGTTATCTGTAATTACTTATTTCCAGGCTCAACTTCCCCTATACATTCTCTGTGAAATCATATACATTTTCTTGAACAACTGAGTGACAGGGAGACTGAAATGGCTGGATAAAGATAGCTACCCTTAAAATGAAAAGGCTTGGGAGAAAAATCAAGGGATGGCTGGCTGCCCAAATGTTCCCATGCTCCTAACAGTTGTGTAAAAGAAGGGATTTAAGCCCATGTAGTTTGAATGGCCAAGGACCCTTGTCCTCTTTTACATTAGCCACACTAATCAGGAGGGAAGTACGTACTGCTTTAGATGGTGAAGCAATTTAAAGGCATATAGGGATGGGAAGTTCTAATATTAGGAAAGGGTTTTGAAACAAAACTATCTGGAAAAAATGACCAATGTGGATCATTCCATTATCTATATATTTTAAAGGGGAAGTTCATCCTAGCTTCTGTGGAAAAATCTAGTTGCTTTACACACTTAACAAGGGTTTGTTGCTGCAGTTGTATACGTATACACTACCGATATGCTCACCAAGTGGTGAGAAAGTGTGTGAAAGTGCTAATTTTTAAAAGGAACAAGGGCCTGTCAGACGGACGTCTTTAGAGACTTACAAGCAACACTGTGAAGGTAACTGCTGTGATGTTGCCCGCGTTATAGTCTGGCATTTTGTTGGGAGCTGATGCTTGCCAGCGGTAACCCTAAGGATTTAAGAGGAGACATCTCTTCCGAACCTTGAAGTGGCTAAAGAGAGGCAGGCAACAAATTTCTGAACATATTCATAAAGCTGCAACTAGCTTACAGAAGGCAATTGTAAATTAGTATGAAAGAAGTCCAAAACTTACGTCCAAGCTGATTTTTTTAATTAGATATTAATGGGGAAACACTCCTAGAAGTTCCAATTCCAGGAGTGAGATGGAAGGTTAGGGTGTCTGGTGGTGAAGGAAAGATCACAGCATTGTAGATTGATAATGTTGGAAGGGATCACAAGAATGATCTACAGTCTTGCTTTGCATGTGCTCAGGAAGCTGTCTTTTAGCATACGATTCCCCACCCTTGGGCCTCCAGATGTTCTTGGACTTCAACTCCCAAAAATCCTAGCCAGCAGAGGTGATGATGAAGGCTTCTGGGAGTTGTAGTCCAAGAATATCTGGAGGCCCAAGCCTGAGGACCACTGCTTTAACACACTGGGGCTGAAAATGAAGTGTGAGTAAATTCAGGCTCAGATTCAATTCATGTGCTGGTTTGCTTTTGCTCTCTCCACTACATTTGACTGGTTTATGTATTTTATTGGAGACTTGGTGTGAAAAGTGGCTGATCCTCCTCTTTGCAGATAGTTTGTTTCTTCTTGTTTTGAGAATTATTTTGCTGAAAATATTGTAAAGATTAGGAAGGATTTGGATAGGAGAAACTAACAAAGCTAGAAATGCTGCTGGAAGTGTCCTTAATAATGGGTGACAAAAGCTCCAAGTTTTATTTTGCTTTGTTTTGTTTTTTTGGAAAGGTAGTAAACTGGTAGCTTGTCATGGCTGGTCCCTCCATATGTCACCTGAATGGGGCAAAAAGAAAGCTTTCTCCATCAGTGTAGCTGAGAATGATTTAACCTAGATGCTTGGGAAAAGGAACCCAAAAAAGACTGTGGCTTTCAAGCGACACATGAGAGAGATGAATTTCTGGATTGTGGAAGCCAACGGTAGTTTGGAGGACCAGCTTTCTTGGGAAATTTGCTATAGAAGCCATAGCCATTGTCTGCTGGAGTGTTTAAACTGTGATTCCACCTATGGCTCCACATGCATATTTATAAATAAATCTGAATTTTACAAGCCTTAGGTGACCTCTTTCCAAAATTAACCAAATCTAGATATGGTGTGAACTTCTCACTGGTCAGAGAAGGGAGATCAAATATGTTATAAACAAGTTCTACAGATTCTACCCCTTGCCCCAGAAATTTATATATGGGCATAAAGCATCTCAATAATCAGTGCTGGTTCCACCATTAGCCAAAATGAGGCAGCCACTTCAGGCATCTGGCTTGATGGGTGTCATGAAAGGGTAGCAAAGGGCTAGTTATTTGACTGATTATTGTTGTATTCTTGTTTTACTGGGGGGAGGGGGAAGAGGAGCTATTTAAATCAATGCTCTAAATTCTAAAGTGATTTGACTGGACTTGAGTGCTTTGCAAGAGAAATGGCCCCCTTTCCTGCTCCTACTCCAGAAGCAAGATGTCTTGCGACAGTCCAACTAGTGATAATTACAAGTACCAGTAATGAATACATATCTTTAATTGCTGTAATGAATTGGTCTCACTGAAAAATAGTCCCGTGTAACTGGGTATCTCATCAGGCTTCTGAAGCTGCATTTGGTGATATTGTTCTTGTATAGACTTAACACGAGCAGACAGAAACACAGCCTCATCTTGTGCAAAACCATGTGCATCCACTGAAGCTGCAGGTTAGCAGAAAGTTTCTTCCATGGTTATGGATCTGGAACTGTGTTTGTAGGTACTGATATAGGCATTATCCTTTTCAATAAGTTTCACTGTAATGGCAATAGTAGTGGTGGTGGTGGTGGTGATATGATGATGATGATGATGATGATGATGATGATATTATTATTATTATTATTATTATTATTATTATTATTATTATTATTATTATTATTATTATTATTATAAGGCTGGAGCACCTGTTTGCAGAACTAGGAGCTGGGGGGAGGCCAGCCAAAATTTATTTATTTATTTATTTATTTATTTTATTTTATTTTATTTTATTTTATTTTATTTTATTTATATCCTGCCTATCTAGTCGCGGTGGACTACTCTAGGCGGCCAAGCATGCCTGGCTGATGAGGCAATGTACTCTGCCACCTGTGAAGCCTTGGGCAAGCTCCATGATCCCAGAATACTTGCAGAAGAGTGAATGGCAAGTCACTTCTGAGTACTCTTATCCCAGAAAACTCTGGGAGGCTTTCTGTAAGTCATAATCAATTAGAGGACACAGTTGCTGACTCAACAACTCCTATGGAGTATGGAAACAGAATTTTCAAGGAAAACCATCAACTATGTTTGAGTAGCAATTGAGCTAGGACTTTAAATCGGATTCTCTCAATGTAAGTCCCTGATAATAAGTGAAAGCTTGTCTTGGCTCACAAAGGAAACAAGGGAACCTCTTACAGGAACCAGTGGGACTGCACCGAATTTACAGTACTCTAAAGTCAGTAGGTTGCACTGCTACCCTATCCTGTCTTAAACCATACGTTTAACCGCCCCCCCCCAAGGGAAACAACCCAACCTCTATCTAAGGTAAGGTTGCTAGGGGAACAACAACCAGGTCCGGTAGGAAGCTGCGTTTTGCGAGGGAGATGCAGGGACTGGGCTGAGTGGAGGCTCTGGGGGCGCGGGCGAGAGAGGCCACGGAAGCCGGGACATCTGAGCGCGGGGAGGGGGTGGAAGGAGAGCCAGGGGCCTGCGTTTTGTGGCTGCTGTGTTGCCTTCTGCAGCCAAGCGGGCGATTTCTTGGGGGCCGGCTCCGTCCGCTGGTCCCAAAGGGACTTGGCTTCGGGTGGCAGGTGCCGCGCCCCAGCTGTCCTTCGGGGCGTTCCGCAGGCGAAGTCGCGTCCAAGGAGCGCCCCCCCCCGCGGCCCCTTTCCCGGCGGGGCGCCCTCGGCTGCCGCCCTTCTCCGTCCTCCTGCGCAAGGCGACGGAGAAGAGGAGCGGCAGGGGCTTCCGGCCTCCTCTTCCTCCTCCTCCCCCGCGAGGGAGCGATGGGCTCCCAGCCGCAAGGCGAGGCGCGCGTCGCCGCGGCTGCTCCAATCGCTTCCAAGCGGGGAGGCGGGGTGGCGGGGAGGGGGGAGCGGGAGCGGGAGAGGCGGGGAGGCCGCCGCCCACACCCAGCCGAGCAAGGAAGGCCCTGCCGGGGCCGCAGCCCCTCGCTGGGTGTGTGGCTGCCTCCGCCTCTCGTGGAAGGAAGGCGATGCGCTTGTGATTCCTTGGTCGCCGCCTCGCCTCCTTCCCCGTCCCTCTTTCCGCCCGCGGAGGCTCTCTCTGGCACCCGACTCGCCCATGAGCCTTCTCGGGAGCTACCGGAAAAAGACCAACAATGACGGCTACGAATCTTTGCAGCTGGTGGACAGCAACGGTGACTTCTGCGGCGGCGGCGGCGGCGGCCGGGAGCGCACCGGGGGCGGCGGCGGCGGCGGCAGTGGCGGCGGCACCAGCGGCAGCAGCGCCAGCGGGAGCCTCAGCAAGCCAGGGGTCATCCCCGCGGTGGTGGCAGCGGCGGCGGCGGCGGCGGCAGCCCGGAGCCCAGTGCGACAGCATCAGCATCAGCCCCTGGACTGCAGCACCATGGACAGCTCAGGTGAGCCCGGGCTGCGGGAAACCGCTCTGCTTTCCTTGCCGGGAAGGGAAGGGAGGATGAGGATGAGGATGATGGGAGGTCACGTTACGGCTCCACCTTCCTGCTCGGAAAATCCGACGGGCCCAGGCATGGCGTGGGGGTGGTGGAGGTGGTGCTGATGTTGGTACCGAGGGCTGTAGGTGATCCGAGCCATACTTTTAATTTCTAAAGAGAGGAAACCTGAGAAGGGCCCCTTGTTGCAAATTTAAAGAGCTGCTAAGAGCGGCAAATGAGGAAACGGATCCTAGCGGCGACTCTTTTTTTTTCTGTGAATTGAGGACGGTAAAAGGGGGGGGGGGGTTGAGGAGAGGGGCAGAGAGTAGGGAATATCTGCTGAGGCCAATGCATTGTTCTCAGATTGAGCCAACGTGGCAGAGGGAGAAAGATGGAAGAAAGACCACCCAGGTTTATGCTGCTGAAGAGCTTGAGTGTGATACACACCACGGAATGTGCATAACGTCAAGGAAGTCCTAGGAAGGTGTACTTTTGGAAAAAAAATTGGTCCATGGACAGTAAATGATGCTTATGACTAGGAGGCTGAGGAGCCTTAGGAAAGGAGCAATGGAGAACATGTGCAGTTGAGAAAACAGATCAAATAGAGAGAAATGGACCTTCTGTCCACTGATGCTCTTTTGTAAATGAAAGCTGTCAAACAATGGGTCATTTAGTTCCACAAACGACTCTCTTTCTTGTTGTGGTCAAAAGAGTTCTTTTGTTAGCTCTGAAAACAGGCAGGCACCCCCTCCCATAGCTACTCTTTTTTCTCTTTCCAATGGATTGATGACCGCTAAAAAGTACAAAGACCTTAAGAAACATGTCCTTATTTGTATTAAATGAGTTAAGTATTCTTTTCTTGGAGCCCAAAAAAGAAATATATTCATATGTGGATTTGCATGTGGATGTGTTATTTTTACTGGGATGCCTCTTCTCTCCCCCAGCCTTGGGAGTTTCTATAGACTCACCCATTTGGATTATATGGCCATGTTGCATGAATGGGGCTTTTCCTTGGCTAAATCTCCCTACTGAAGAGCCAGATGGTTCATAGGATTGGTAATAAGAAGCTATTCACTTCAGGCTCTTGGTCAGATTGGCCTGGATTGCTGAGAGTAGTTATTGATGGATTATACATTTAAATTGTTGGGTGGGTGGGTCTGTTCCTTTAAAAGACATGGTTTTGCAGGGCTGTCAGCACTAGCTGCATTTGCACTTAGCTGCATTTGCTAAGAATTTTATCCTGCTTCACCTCTGATGTAGGCTTACTCCCCCATCCTGCATGAATATCTTTTTTAAAATATATGAACAGTTTCCTTAAAGCGATGTGCTGCCAGAATAAGGATGGTGGATTCTTGCATCAAGTGGAGCAGTTGAATCCTGAGGTGCCACTGTTGTTTTTGAGAGTTTGATAGTCTACAAGTATTCGGGTGTTTTTTTCTTTGATGTACTGTAAATGCTTTGAGAAAATAGGAGTTGTTTGCAGGAAATGGCAGATTTATGGCACATGTAGGGACTGATGATATTCTAGGCACTCTCCATTGCAAATCCACAGTATGACAGTATCAAAATTAATTGGTTCATTTAAAAAAATTTAAATGCTCAGTAGAGTTTTCAAACTGGGCAGGAAGAAAACATGCTGCTTTCAAAACTATGCCTGTCGTTCTCCCCCCCCCCCAATATTGAAATAAGCAGACATCAAAGCATCATCACATAACTGCTGGATAGCTCAGTGGTTTAGGTATCTGACTGTGGAGCTGGAGGTTGGGAGTTTGATTCCTCACTGTGAATTGACAAGGGCTGGACTCAATGATCCATAGGGCCCCCTTCCTGCTCTGCAGTTCTATTATTATTATATATAATCTATTGCCTCAACGTGGCTACAAATGGAAGGCAAAATTGTGTGTTACCTCATGGCTTAAAGTGCTGTGTACCAGGATCTCGCATGCATTATGAAATAGCTACAGTCTAAAAGCATACTTTGTCTTTGTCTTGGAGAAGAATTGAGTTTTTCTCTTCTTACTTGTGGCTTCACAGCATTTATAGGTATTTTGGTTTGTTAGTGGTAACGCTTCTGTTTTCTTTTTAGGTACTGTTTCCTTCCTCTTTCATTGCCTTGGAAGGAAAGGTAAACTAAGCTAGGCCCATAGAGATTTGTGCAAGATTTCCCAACAGTAGGTATTGGATTGATTTGAGAAGACTAAGACAATGGGCTAAACCCAGTTTTTAGTCCCAACTAAAACAGGACCCATTGAATCTATGGGATTTACATAGGTGTTGATGAAACAAACCCCACCTATTAAATGGATTAATTTTATTTGGTACCTAGAATTGATTTAACACTTAATTTCTCTTCAAGGTCTTTTCTTAAAACAAAACAAAACAGCCTGGGTGCAGAGTTATCCCCTTTTATATGTCGCAAATGAAAAAGGTTAACAAGCCTGTTTTACAAATGTCCATCTATTCTGGAGCTGTGCTCTTAAAATGGTTCTTAATGAAGAAATAGTGCATACTTGAATGCTTATGGATCCTGTGGCATGTTTCCATATAATGGTTCTATTGTTAATATGCATTACTGATTTTTTTTTCCGCCATTGTTAAGCTTTCTTAGAACAAATAAAAAAAGAAAGGGATCAATAGCTTTTAGTCAATCTGCTATAGAGGCATGCAGCTTCAATTTAATAGGAAACATGGTAAAATAGGTTTAGAGGATTTAATGTGCCTCCTTACTGGGTCTTGTTCTGAAGCGGCAAGAAACCTTTCAGATGCCACAGACTGTACTACATGGTTCACTAGCAAACTTTTCCTAGAAAGAAGTGGTTGAGTTGGCTGATTCTTTGCCCATGAGCTGGTAGCAAAGAAGAAAAACAAAGAGGGAAAGTCTTAAGGGACTCAAGATTTACACATGAAATCCCAGAGGCTGGAACACATACTTTTTTAGACTTCAGCTTTCAGGATTGCTCAACTAACATGGCCAGAGACTATGCTGCTTTGGCCATTCCAGGAGTTGTCCTCTATAAAGTAACTTTCAAAAGCTTTCTGAAACATGGTGTGTTGTGTTAGACATGACAGCCCTCAGGGTACAAGCTGAGCAGCTTAAATCCATTAACACTCTTAAGGAAGAAATAATTTCTATTCCATCTTTCCACTTCTTCCTGGGATTTTGTCCATGGATGCAAAACACTTCAGAAATCTACAGTTTCTGACTATGCAGAAGTAAATCCCACTGGATTCTCTAGGACTTACTCCCAGGTAGGTGAGTATAGAGCTGCCACCTACAGTTCTGTAAACAGGCATATATTTTAATTATAGAACATGTCTCTTTTTGTGGGGTTTAGAATCTGCAGATCTGTATACTCCAATTTCCTTTATATTCTACATTTCCTGTGATAATATACAGGTGGCATATGTGGATCTCTTCTTCCCTGCTTTCTCTTGCCAAAAACATTCCAGAGATTTAGTGAGTCAACACCTGCAGAAGTTCCATTGATTCAAATGGGCCTACTCTAACTGTAACTTAATTTAGCATAGAAAGTTGCAATTAGAGTAGGCCCATTTGAATCAGGACATATCAGAGTTAAACTGTGCTGATAGTAGATCAGTGATTCCTAACCTTGGGTTCCCAGATTTTCTTGGAATTAAATCTCCAAGAAATGTTCACAACTCGCTGTGCTGGCCAGGATTTCTGGGAGTTGTCCAAGAACATCTGAGCCTCCCAAGATGTTTATACTGGCATAGATGGTTGAGAAAAGGATGGGGAAAGGCAGAAAAGAGATGGCAGAATCAGCAATGCTGTGGCGTTAACTTTCACATATCTTAGAATGCCGCCTTTGCGTCAAATGCAGTCTAATTCCAAGGCTAGAAAAATGGCTATAATTGATGGAAAGCTCTACAGTGTTTGCTAGACAGAGGTGGTGAAAAGTAGTTCTAGCCACCATCACTGTTTAAAGATCGAGGGATAGCCATATGTCTAAGAGAACATCAAGAAGGCAAGCCAAACATAGATTGTTTTCTCCTCTGGCTCACAAGGCATGGTCTTAAATATTGGTTCAGTGCATATGCTGCCAGCTCCTTTAATTCTTTTCATAATGTTGCCCAAAGTCTTGCTTGTAAGTCCTTTTGCAAAGGGGCAGCTGTGTTAGCCTGTTGCAGCAAGAACAATAGACAGATCCATGGCACCTTGCAACTCTCGAGCATATTTTAGCACAAGCTGTTGTGGACTCTATTCCTCTTTATCAGGTACATTCTGGATTGTCATCCAGAATTCCAGGTACACATGTAGTATGCATGGTGGAGGTGGGATTCTGGAGAGTCCACTTCTCAGTGTGCTTCACCCCAACCATGTCTAGGGTATATGTGTCTGCAATTCCAAGTACTTATGCATCCATCTAATGAAGGGGGATACATTTCATTGGTTTGGCCTTTAGATTTCAGAATATTTTTTATTTTCCTTTTCCTTTTCTTTCTTTCTTTTTGCTATAGATATTGACAACTTGTTGGTGTGCATGTAAGGATCTGTGGGATGGATTACCACATTGACAATAAAAGTGAATGGAACGGGCTTCTCTGAGTCAAGTAATATTATTTGTAGCCCTGCAGCTCTTTGCCTTAATAGTTTTTCAAATAGCTGATAAGAAAAAGATTAAGCAGCTCTGTCCAGACATTGAACTTTACCCAACCCTGAAATCATTCATAGCTAATTTTTTAAAAGTATCATAGAAATATGTGTGGTTTGTGACCTCTGAGAGAGTTGGTAGAAAACGGAGGAACTGCAGTGGCATGTCCATTGTTTCTTGGTACCTCCTACTGCCTGAAATCCTGTTGCATAGTGCAATAAGTCGTAATAGAGTAGGTCCATTGAATCAGTGGGGATTAGGTTAGTTTACTCCTCCATTGATTCAAATGGGCCTATTTTAGTTGTGACTTACTATACTATGCTACAAGATTTTGACTATTATTTAGCATTTTTGGTGCTAGCAGGAGAAAAGCATCCCAGATTTTGTCAGCTGGAGAATACTTTCCTTCCTTAGAACTTTCTGCCTTCTAGACAGTTAATTATATGCTACTGATGACATGTCATTAGGTGGAAGACTTTTTTTTAAGTGCTAAAATATATCTGACAGTCATAACATGAACATTCTCACCTTTAGTATCTTGCAGACTTACTTTCTTTGCTTTCTGATTAGTTACTTAGAGGTAAACATGGGCTCTATGTGCGTGTCTCCTCAGGCACAAACCTTAGCAGAACTGCTGACCACTTCTAGTAATCTGCTCTCTGTATGCTCTGAATTGACCTTGGACTCTCTATTGCATGCACAAGCTGCTGAACTGTTTGTTATGTACAGAGAGAGCAAGATGGTGTTCTGCCAAGAATGGGAAATGCTAGTGGAGACTAGCTGTGTGAACATATCTACCTGAGTCATCTGCTGCCTTATCATTATCAGTGGATGTTCAAGAGGATTTGAGAATCTAATAGGCTGAACAGAATAAAGATATGCCTTCCTCTTTAATTTATTGTATGCCCTCTGCATTTTCTTTCATGTTTCAAAATAATGTGACTGAGTTCGCCAAGGTAAGGGGGAAATGCAGCTTATACACAAGAAATAGCAATGTCTGCTTGCAGATAGCAACCAAGTGCAGTTAGTATTCTGCAGCTGTTTAAGTTGCTGTCTTTATTCTGAGAGAGCTTGTGTACACCTTGTGTATTATTATGTTTATTATGTTTTCCTTGCCATTTCCCATCTGCTCTTACTCAGTAACAAAAATTAATGTTACGAGTACCGTTCCCCCCAAAAATCTGATCTTCAGATTCAAGATGTATCTTGTAAAGTATTAAGAATTGTGTGAACGTTCACACTTAATAAATGTGATTGAGTGAGGAGCATTTCTAGGACTTGTTTCTCATTCAAGCATTTGTTTTTCCTTTTAAACTTTAATGCTTGAAAAAATCAGGCGTGGAAGGTTTCGCTTTTATTTATTTTCATTAATTTAGCCATTCACATTTTAGAAATGCATATTGTGAGCTACTCTGAAATTTATAGTCCATGCATTCCAGAACTAATATTTAATACATTTTAAATTAATATTGTTTTTTATGGTACAGGCACACATTTCTACACAATGCTTTATTGTTATATTAATAGGTTTTCTGCAGACTTTGCTGAAAGAATATAGGAAGATATAATAATTCAACTATAATAGCTGCACAAATAGGAACACGTCTACAGCTATACACTGCATTTCACCACCACTAATTCTATCATTCTTAATAGTCACACTGAATATGTCCAGTAATTCTAACAATGCACATAGACACTGATTTTTCTGCTTTTGTTTGTGTGTGTAGGATGGAATGTCAGTTCTTATAATTACTCAGTAAATTTCATTTATATTCTACTCTTGTTAAGAGTCCTGTTGGGAGTCCTGAGTATTAATGGAGTCTAGCATCCTGATGATATTGTTCTTCCCTGATACAATCAAACATTCAACTGTGTTAAGCTGCATATCCAAGAGGGTTACTGTATATAAAACCATGACAGAGAATCTTAGTTAATTGGAGAATGCCTCCTGCCATGTGTTGGTTGCATCAAACCATTATCTTCCTCTTCAGTTGAAATTGTCAAAGTATTTAAAGATAATGACAAAATGATCAACCAAGTCATTAGAATTAATAAGCCAACAAAACTCTCAAATGTGTATTAATATGATCAGAAAATGAAAAACAAGGCAAACGTTTCATGTAGAAGCTTAAACAATCTAAACATGTGCGAATGACTTCTGCAAATAAAAATGTCTTCATTTTGCAGCAGGGGGACAGTAAGTTCCCGTATTGAAGTGGCGCTACTCATAAGACTTTTCTTGTTCATCTTTTGTCCTGGGTGGTGGAGGGAAGAGCTCTGAGTCTAATATCTAGGCAGATTTTTGTGGAAACAAGCAATAATTTATTCCCTTTTGTGTAACAAGCACCATAATAATAATAATAATAATAATAATAATAATAATAATAATAATAATAATAATAATAATAATAATAATAATAATAATAATAATAATAATAATAATAATAATAGAAGATCAGGTTCCAAGCCTTGCAGCAATATTTAGGTTTGGTGTAAATGTTTCTTGCCCATGGTGGGCTAATCCAAAATAGCTACAAATCAGTAAAGTTCAATGAAAAAAAAAAGATTGTGAATTGTGGATTCCTGTAGTGGGTCAGATGAAAAAGTAGTAGTGATCCACTTAAATAGTAATAAATACACTAAAGTGCTAAAACTGTTCAAACTATTTGAATTTCAAGAAGCTTCTATATTTGCTTTGTAAATAAGCCAAGGGATGTCTCTGTATCAGTGAAATCAAAACAAGCCAGTCTCATAGACAATGTCTGGTTTGTCTTCTTCCTTTTTAAAACAGAAAGACCCATTTCATTAGCTTCTTTGTTTTCTGGGAACTGAATAGCATGATCAGATCATCCATACAGCTTTTGTTGTGGTAGCATCTCTGGCTGTCTTTTTAGTGTGCCTGACTATATTTTATGTCATGGTTGTTTAGACAACAATTTTAAGCATGATACTAGCCTTTTGTCTGAAAATAAAAATAAGGAAAACATTTTAGTCCATGTTAGCTTCAAGTGACCAATCTGTAGGAATGGCAAGGGGATGAGAAGTACAGGGGACAGTACAGGGGACAAAATTTGGCCAATAAACTTGGCCAAATTTTGGAGGGAATGTAGTTAGTTGGTGAACTCTTGCAGGACCAAATACACTCTGCCAATAAGGCTATTGATGAGGTTGCTAAATAAGAAGCAGCTAGCTGTATTCTTGGTTCTTTTTTTCTTTTTTTAAACCCATCCAATAGAAAACTAAGAACTGCATTAGTAAAAGATTTCTATTATAGACATAAGCTTTCGCAACAGAAGAGTAACATGCTGGACAATAATTTATGATAAAGTCTGGATATGTTTCGGCTGTATGGAATATCTATGGTATATAATTTGTCATGTGTATGTGAGAATTTCTTCTTGAACAGGCAGAAGGGAAAGGTACATTAAGTATTTGCAAATCCTTGAGCATGCATGAGATGGCTCTTTGGATTTTACATGTTGTCTTGTTGACTAGTGCATAAAACATTTTGGATTTTTTCCCCTCTGCGTTATTTAGTTGTAATTCTGATCACATAAGATGAATCTGCAGAGCTGCTCCATAGGAGTTGGTAAAACTTTTCACTCCCTGCTTCCATTTTGCTGGGTGAACAACTTTATATCTTGGACTAAATGGCTGACCATTATGCTGTTTGCACCCTGGGAGCATAGATGTGACCCAGTAGGGGAGAAGAAAGCTTTGCTACAGAGAGGAAAGAGCTGGCCCCCTCCAGGTTCTGTTGAACTGTAGCTCCCATTATAATAGTCTTAGAACTGCAGAACCGGAAGGGACCCTATGGATCATTGAGTCCAGTCATTGTCAAGGAGGCACAGTGAGGAATCAAACTCCCAACCTTTGGCTCCATAGCCAGACACTTAAACCACTGAGCTATCCAGCAGTTATGTCTGATTTTGGAGGATGTTGGGTAGCAGATTCTGGAGAGCACAAATTTCCTACTCCTGCACTATTAGGGTATCTTTCCACATCACTCTGCAAGATTACACTTTTTGTCTCATCTTCTATTTTTATGTTCATATATATCCTAATAGCAAGTTGGATAGTTCAGTGGTTTAGGAATCTGGCTGTGGAGCCAGAGGATGGTAGTTTGATTCCCCAGTGTGCCTCCTGGGAAGAAGAGCTAGCCTGTGTGGCCTTGGGCAAGCTGCACAGTCCCCAGGAACCCCAAGAAGCCTCTGAGTTCCCTCTACCTAGAAAACTCTGAAAAGGGTTGTCATAAGCCAGAAACAACTTGATGGCACACAGTTATTATTCATTATATACTCTAGTGCAGAGATCCATGTCACCTTAGATGTGTGGATCTTCTTCCTCCCTCGGCATGAGAGTGATCCTGCTGGAGTCAAGTACTGGCTGGAGTGTTGTGGAACAGAGTTGTGGAACAAACTCTGGGGCAATTGTTCTGATGTTGATTGTCCAAGAACAAGAGGATACCAGAAGACAGATCACTCTTCTGGATTTGAATGTGCGTAGATACCACTGTGCACACCATCAACATTGACCTAGTCTTGGATTATACAGGGAAATATATGGATGGATCACAGTATGAGCCTCACAAGTTAATGCCTTGAAGTGTGTATCACTAATGCTCAGAATGGATAGTATATTTAAACTCTGAAGATATGAGGTAACCATAGGCTTCCTTTGTCCAGAAAATGCATATAACAGTCATGAAAGTCTTGTGACCCCTTTACCCTTTGTGTTTGTGAGAGATGGTCAAGACATGAGGCCTTTTTTTGACTGCAGAAACATCTTAATCACTTATCCATTTGTGCTTCAAAGCCATTCAGAAGTACAAGAGATTGTATCTTCAGCTGAGTAATTTTAGCTTTACTCCAGACGTGCAGTGTTGCAGATAGAAGGTCATGCTGTTGCCAATATTATGACTCAGATGGGGCTTTGTTATGCTGACAGCTTCTGGGAGCTCTCCCAGGTCCTGTAGCACCTGTTTCTGACCAGTAACCTATGAATCAGAATTTGTTGCTGCCAATAACATCCTGCACAACTGTTGCCAGTTGCTCTCCTCAAATGAGCTCACATCAATCTTGAACACTGAAGTGAATTCACAGTCCAGCTGGAAAAGGATAGAAATGTGTATGCAGGCTTCCTGGAGAGGGCTTTAGTTATTATCTCTGTGATCGAGTTAAATAACATGTCTCAATCTTATTTTGTCAAATGCCACAATGTGCCTTCATTGGCATTTATAGATCTGATTTCTTCTTCTAGTAAGCTGCATTGTTATTATTGAAATAAAATCTGGAAATTGAATTCAGCAGATATCTTGACGTTTTGCCAAAAAAAATGATCTTTACTCCTTTCTTTCTTTCTTTCTTTCTTTCTTTCTTTCTTTCTTTCTTTCTTTCTTTCTTTCTTTCTTTCTTTATTTATTTATTTATTTATTTATTTATTTATTTATTTATTTATTTATTTATTTATTTATTTATTTATTTATTTATTTTCAAGGTGCCTCATCTCCTGACATGGAGTCTAGCTATGGGGGTGGCCTACTGGATATGGTGAAAGGAGGAGCAGGGAGACTCTTCAGCAATTTAAAGGATAATCTGAAGGATACTCTTAAAGATACTTCTACTAAAGTTATGCAATCTGTTGCAAGGTACTGTGAAACAAACACACCTGAATTGCTTTTCATTTCTCTATCCAAATACATTTCTAGATGTCCTGTTCTGTTCTATACCTCTCTGGAAAGCACATGGGACAACAGAAGATCCTTCTTTAGCATCCAGACAAATTGGTGGTGGATGTTTTACTGGATTTTAGGACACTACTTGTTTCCTAATATTCAAGGCAGTTGGTGCAGCCATTGTTTCCCTTCTGCTGCTCATCCTTCTGCCTGCTCTTCTCATTCCTAGATCTGAATGGACTGAGGTTTTGTGGTAGAGGCTCCTTTATCAGTAGACAGTACAATATTATTTAGTAGCAATTCAGTACATCTGCTTGCAAAGAGGAACATGGGGTGATAAATCTTGCTATTACAAAGTAAGTTGTAATTCCGAAACATTAATGTTGGAGCACTTGAAAGTGCAAGTCATTTGTTACTAAAGTGAGACTTCTTATTGGTTCACTACAACCAATTGCATTATTGTGGAAAAGCATTTTAACAATCAGTATGTTGTGTTTTTTCCCACACATGTCACATTTTTATGGTTCAGCACAGGATCATGAAATAACATGAATTCAACAAGTAAAGGACAGAAACCCAAAATGTGGGGAAGTGCTTTACTTTACTGAGTGCTATGGGTGTGTGTGCATCTCCATTTGCTAAGCAAATATAATCAGGTAAATTCATAGTTATGTGGTAGATAACTGGTAGTCAGGTTTTTAAAGTAACATAAGTAAAGTTGATTGTAAAAACATGGCTTACATCGGGGTGGGCAATTAATTTCTATAGGGGGCCACATGAAAAATCTGAACTGTGTTCGGGGGCCGAACCAACTTTATTTAAAAATAGGCCCCCGTTTGGTGGGTAGTAATAGGCCCCCAATTTGTGGGTAGTAATAGGCCCCCATTGAGTGAGGCCCTGCAGTGAACGAACTACAAGGCTGACATAATTAACTCCCTAAACTTTTAAGGGAGTTAACTATGTGAGCGTTGTAATTCATTCACCATGGGGGGGGAAGGAAACCCCCCCCCCGACACTGAGCTAACTTACCCGTCCTCCGTTCCTCCGCGGCCTTCCTCTCTGACTGTCTTCTATCCTGCATAGGCGACGTGATGAGTCATCACGTCGCCTACACAAGGATCACGTCCGGCCTCTTCAGCCACAGGCTCCACAGCCTGTAGCTCAAGAGTAACAGTCCAAACTCACAAGATCCCAGTGTCGGATCTCGCGAGTTTTGCTTACTGCCATGCTGGGTAACCGGAGCCAGTGTTCCGGCTCACTCAGCGGTGATGGACGGGCTGGACAGGAGTGGCGACGGGCAGGCCGGACTGGAGCGACGACTGGTGGGCCAGACAGGAGTGGCTCGCGGGCTGATGTGGCCCATGGGCTGCACTTTGCCCAGGTCTGCCTTACATACTGTAAATACTTTTTCAGAATCTGAATATGTCTGTATTAACGCACATCTATTTTCTTGTCTTTTGTTGCCATTGTTTTCTTTTTTTTATAGCTACACCAAGGGAGAGCTAGATATTTCTTATATTACCTCAAGAATTATTGGTAAGTATTTCAGTACTTCAGACAATGCAAAGATATAGTAATTTATTCTTAAACAACTGTTTCCTTTGTGTCTGTTCTGTTTCAGAATACAGTATAGATGTGTCTCTTTCATTTCTTTATAGTGATGTCATTTCCTGGTGAAGGTGTTGAACTAGGATTTAGAAATCATATAGATGATGTACGGACGTTCTTGGATTCAAGGCATCCCGATCACTACACAGTTTTCAATTTATCACCGAAGTCTTACCGTACAACCAGGTTTCATAATAGGGTAATACATTTCTACTGGTATAATGATGTTGTTACTGTGTTCAACTACCTTAAAAAGAGAATGGCAGAGAAACAGACAACCGGTTTACAGTTTGGTAGATGAGGACCATATAGTGGAAGACAGCTGGTTATGAATGTCTAGCTAAAGAGAGATATTTCTTATTGTTATAGCTAGTAACACTTGAAAAGCCTGTCCTTCTGCTTGAGAATTTGCCCACATTTGAATACAGTAGTTGTACTGATGGAAGCTGGATCCAGGAAGAGGTGATCTTGCATTCTCCTGCAGCCCTTGTCAGCCTTTGGCATTTGCTATGGAGGGTTAGGAAGCCATCAAGGCCAGAGTTGCTGGTGGAATTGGGAGGGGCATCAGAAGTAGACGCCTTTGAGTGCTGGGCAAGTAGAATGACCTCTTTTATTTCCTTCTTATGCCATTTTGACTTTGTAAGCTACCTTAGCTGATGGGGCTTCTTCCATCAGTGCAAGTACTCATTAGATTCTGGTCTCCCTCACCTTACAAGAATTATAATTAGTTTTTAATTAATACGTTCTGTAATAAATTGATAATATTGTGTAAGATCAACTTTTCTAACTTTTCAGCTCCCAGCATGTCTGTGGGCTATCAGTGAAATCTAAGATCATGGCATTACTTCATGAGTCCCATTCTGTTGTCTGCATCCGGACTCCACTATTACATCTCCAAAAAATGTGGAGACAAGGGCTTAAGGCTCTGCCTTTATTCTCCTTTTCCAATCAGTTTTTCTCCATTTGCTTTTGTAAAATCATGCAAGATCAAGAGTTGTTTCTCTTGGAAAACTTTTCGGGCTGTCTTTTTGGTTGGCCAGAAAGTTAAAGTTATTAATCTAGCACAGATTTTTTTAAAGGTTTTGTAGTTGGCTGCTACAAGAAGTTGCCCTGTATCGTGCCAACAGAAACCAGAGGTGTTCAAAATACTAGTGCATAATTGCTTTGATCTTAAGTTTTCACTTCATGAATAGCAAGGGCTTACAGCCTGTGCTTGCAGACAGCTTTTCTGCTCATGTTGGAGTCTCTTCCAAGAGTGGAACTCTCCTTGAGTGAAAGGAAGTTGTTTCTGTTCAGGGAGTGAAACTTAAGCTCAAACACATTATGCTTCCATGGTCCCACAGCTCTCCAACAGCATTATGGAGGAGCAGACACTGATGCTTTTGTGTTTTCTCAATGTGTATGTGCACATGCATAATTGTGGCTGCTTCCCCCCCTTAAATGTGGTGATTTGTTGGTAGCCAGTTAATAGCTTACACTCAAATGTCCTGAGGCCTAGTTAGAGGATATTTACGTTATGGTTCATTGGTCGTATTGACAGTCACTGATGGGATTTGGGTAGCAACAGTGGACAATCTAGACTAATTGCATATGAAACCTCATTAATTGTAAAGCAGTGGAAGGAAACTGAATGGAGAAAAACCCTTCCAGGGACTCTAGCTCTTCATAGCCTAAAGCTGCCATTCTCAACCTTTTTTTTTTTTTTGGCTATGGCCAAAATATTAAAGAAATATAGGCTGAATTGGGATTGTATAAGTCGCATAACAAACCTTATAAGGTGATGTGTGAAGATTGTTTCCAGTCTGTGGCCTCCTTCCAGTGTGCCAGGGTCTTCTGGGGGCCATATGGCCCCCGTTGAGAATGGCTGCCTTATAGCACTGTCATGGGAAAAGAAAGTTTTCTTCTTTGATATTAATTCAATTTCATCTGCAGATCTAATATACATCCAGGGGATGCCATGAGTTAAGTGATGAATCGTATAAATAAAAAAATAATAAGCAGGCCTCGCTGAATGGCAGCCTAGGAAATGAAGTTGTCAGATAATTACCATTTCTTCCCTTTAGTCTGGATATAACTTGTCAAACTGCAACCAACTTGTATTGAAACGTTTGCATATTCTCTTACCTTAATAGAGTTCTACAAATGTTTCTCATTATAATCTTGTACTTTTTTTCTTATTTATATAAAGAGTTCAGAGAAACTTCACAGAAAGTACCATCACTTACCACCTGTTTGAAAGAGCATTTGCAAAGAAAGTCTAAGCTTAGAGCTGATGATTAATCAGAAAACAAAGGCAAATTGATCTTATCAAGCTGAAAAGTTAGGATAAATAAATGAATTTTATGACTTAAGGAAGCTCCCCTTGTAATGATGTCCTTAACTGTACTGTCTGTTTTAACTACTTTGTGTAGCATCAAGCACCAAGTCTTATATCCCAGGCGTATATATCAGTTCTTACTTAAAAGTACTTCCCTACTAAAATCAGTGAGATTTTCCTCAGAGTAGACATGTACAGTTACCTTCCAGCTGTGTTATTTTGATAATCCAAATTGATCTGTTTTCACTGTGTCACTTCTTCAGGTATCTGAATGTAGTTGGCCAGTTAGACAAGCCCCAAGTCTCCACAACCTCTATGCTGTATGTAAGAATATGCACAACTGGTTGCAACAAAACCCTAAAAATGTTTGTGTCATCCACTGTATGGTAAGTCAGGCAGTAAGTAATCACTTTTGGAAGATGTTTAATTAGAGTCAACTTGTTTGTAGAAAAACAAAGAGTTGTGTATGTATGTGTTTGTGTGTCTAAGGTCCTTTATTTGCCCCAGTGGGCAAAAGGTGTAACCAGAGATGATCTGAGGCTGCTTTGATGATTTATTTAAATCACAGAAGATAAACAGAGAGGAAGACCTTTGAAATAAAGGCACACTATACAAGAAATCAAAGAGAAATCAATGCATTTCTAACATGATACAATGCAATGATGAAATTGAAAAGAACAATTTGGATTAAAGTATCAGAGGAAAATACAGTTATTTTCAGAATTGATGCGTTATGAAGCACTATATTTGCCCCTAATCTACTGCCAGTTGAGACTCACTATATTCTCAGCTGATTAGCTGTCTTTGACCTAAAAATTGAGAAGGAAAGACATATAGGTACCTATTTGAAGGAATGGATGCCTGAAGACTCAGGGGAACATGCAGGAATATTGATCCACCCCTAACATTCAGTTCTGTATACAGAAAATCTGGTTCAGTATTCAGTTCTTTATTCCCAGAGACTAAATCATCCTTTTGTCCTGTGGCATATGATATGATCATAGCATCTTATCAGGGTACACTCTGGGCATGGAGCCGTTCAAAGTATCCAACTTTGTAGCCTGTCCATACTGTTCCTTTGTTTTCCAATCTTGTTGCCACAGCAGTCATATAGCTGTCTTTTTTTTTTTACTCATTGCATCATGCAAATGTCCAGGCTGGGAGAAATTCCCACTCCTTTTTGCTAACAGGAAACAGTCAGTCAGTGTATCTTTATACTTAAAAGTAGGACCTTACAGGGGGAAGCATTTTAAAAACAACTCTTGTTATAAATTAATATCAACCAAAATCCTATTGTGTAGGTATGGAAATTATGTACCCTTTGAAGGCAAAGTGCCTCAAGTTAAGAAACCACCATAGATATTTTTCAGTTGCACAATGTGTCATACATTTCAGTATGCCATTGATAATGTGTAAAATGATTTCATAACTTGGAGCAGTTCACCTACAAAAGTTACGCTGTTTGTGCTATGCCAGTTTAAGTAAGTAAGAGGATTTGGGCTATTGTTTTGTAAGAAAAAAAGGTTTAATAGTTGTTGAAAATCTGCTGATTTAGTATGTAAACAATGTAAAGAACTCAGGTTAAAACAGGCATATCATTCAGTCCACATCATGATGCTAATGATAACCTTGATAGAATTTTACAGTAGAATTTTCTGGCCCTGAGCCAATAAAAACAGAATGTTTACTATGATTGTTATTCTGAGATCTCGTGCTATACATGTTTCTGCTTGTGAAAATTCTCACTCATCCAGATGAGGTTATCTGGAAGTTGAGTCATGGCAACTGAACTTCTTTCTTATTAGGCTGAAACGTTTCCCTACTCATCTTTAGATACAATCTGTCTCCTATTTATCATTCTGCATTTTCATCCAGCCCCAGAAAGATCAGGACCACACACCAGAAAGACCACTGTTAATGACTGTTAACAACCTATGCCAGTGGGTGGAGAAGGACTGCAGAGGTGGGATTTTCACTCATCCCCAGTCCTTTATCCATGTAAAGACCAGGGTGAAGTGAAACCAAAATGGAGGATATATCAGAGGTCTCCTACCAACTGTCCTGACACTGTAGAAGCTACTCGGAAAAATAGTGAAACGTTTCAACCTAATAATAAAGACGTCTAGTTGCCATGACTCAACTTCCAGATGTTTCTACTTGTTGATGAGAAAACAGGTAGAGAGAAGGGAAGTCCTTTTGCTATACATATGCAGCTGCACTGAACAATGTTACTTCTAAGACTTGCTTATGTTTGATTGTATCTAATCCCAGTAAGCCTGTCATGATATACTTCTTAGTCTGATTGCACAAGTTTGCATACAGGTTAAAAAACTGTCTTAAAGAAAATAGCATACTTTATTTTTTTGAGAGGAGGAACTTGCATTTTTGTGTTGTCACTTACAATCTTTAGCTTTTGCAAGTATTGGTAGAACAAAGAGTCCCTTCAATGAATATAACATAGTTGGTTTAATTTCATCAAAAATCAATGGCCCGGTTGACTGAGAGTAAATTTTTGTCTAGTGTTACAAAGTAGTTATAACTAGCATTGTGAAGGGCAGGAAAGAAAGAAATGGATGGTCCATCCTTTCCAAAACTCTCTTGACAAAAAGAAAAAAAAGGTGGGTGGGTGGGAAGATGGTATGTATATTCCTTCTTCTCCCTATTGTGTTTTTTTTTTTAAAAAAAATACAAACTAGTACAGGAGAACATGTTGGAGGGGAAATAAAGCACGTGGGAAAGAAAATACAGGCTGGTGGAGGCAAGTTCCTGTTTTGGGGGCCCTGCCAGGGTGCAGTGCATCCAAGGATGCCTCCATCTTGCCCCACTCCTTGAATGCTCCGTTTGAGTGCTTACTGATGGTTAGCCCATTTATACGCATTGGATGAAATCCTGATGTCACAGTCCTGCTGCTTAGCAAGGATAATATCATTAGTTGTGGCTGTTTCAGAGAAATAAAAAGCTTTGTAGAGCCCGCTATGGTTTTGGGGATCCTTTACGGATCCACTTCATCCTGGGGCAGACTTTGGGAGCCATGGAATAGGAAGAAGAATAACTTAAAAGGCAGAAAATCACAGCCACCAATCCTGGTCTGGCTGCTGGAGCTGGCAGTGGCAATTGCCTTGCTTTAATTATCTTGTTCTGTGGCTCCTGAAGGTTGTCCCAGGATGAAAGGGATCCCTCAGTGTTCTCAAAAGCTGGGGAATCTCTTGGCATGTCTCTCACTGCCCGAAATGGTTATGGCTTGACTGCAGCTGATGATACCATCTTTGCTGTACAGCATAAACTTGTGCAACAGAATTTTAGCCATTCAGAGTTAGGTGGCTATAACTGACCTGCTGGGGGCCAGAGGTGCTCTCCTCTCACAGAGCCTCTCTGTTCTGGGAGAAGACCTTTCCAGCCTATTCTGATTTCTTCCTGATTATCCGAGTTGGTTCTCTCAGTGCATATTTCCTTATAGAGTGCAATGTGAAGGCTTGGCAGTGATGGCAGTTTTCTATAGCCACCTACTCAGCGGCATGGAGAGTCACTAACCCAGAGTCAGTTGTTGCCAGGGAGATACAGTACTGGTGTGGAGACTCTGCCATTGCCAGATTGAAACATGCAGTAAAAGGCTTACAAATGCTTGCACCCACATGGAACCAAATTTTAAATTAGCTTCTACACTGGACCTAAGTATGGCCTTGTAGACTACATGGGCATTATTTAATGAGTGCAAGTTAGCTCTATATGATGCTTTGGGGTGTCTGCAATCAATTGCTGTTATCGTTAAGTAAATATTAAACATTCAGCTGTTAGAAAAGAAGGGGAATTTGTGAACACTTGTTTCATTAAAGGAACTATATAAAAATGGCATAGCTCAGGGAGGGTCCAAGTTCTTTTGCTGCCTGAGATAAAAAGCACAGTGCTGACTGCCCTCATCACTGCCTCTGACTATTGAACACCAGATACTGCTGGCACATGCAATTGTTCAGCCAGCAGACATTGCCCCAGAGAGGAAGGCCATATTTCCATCAATTCAGGCAACATTTGTGATGCTTCTACACTTTCCCCTGCAGGCCCCTGAAGAAGAAGTAGGAGATTGGTGGTGCAACATAGAGATTGGCTAGCTATTTTGTGACTACTTAGCTCTAAAGACCCTTCCCATCTCATCCCCTCCTACTACCCTTGCCTTGAGGATGCTTCAGAGGCGGCCATTTCCAAAACAGCTGGTTCTAAACTAAAGCTAGTTTCAATGTCGTACCATCGGCTTTCTTCTGCTTTGGCAGCCTATAGGGAAGAGTGTGAAGGAGCCACCATCTCAAATAACAAGGCTAGCTCCCTCCCTCAGGAGGACTGGGTCGTGTGGTAGTTTTGGAGAACAGTACACACTGGCAGTGAATGGGGCCTTCTGAGTTTTGAGAATGGGGAACAGTGCGTTTGTCGCTCCAGATTCCACAGCTTGAGGTGAAAGCTTCACCTTCATGCTAAGCTTGTCCCTGGCATGTCTCATCTTTTGTGTCATTTCTTGGCTGTTTATTAAAAATCAACAAAAATCTACTTATCAAAAGGTATATTATTCGTTAGTTTTAACCTTAATTTAAAACTGAGTGTTGATTATCAGCTATATCTTGTACACGTTTACTCAGAAAAGAGCACTTTCTGCGTTTCTGTGAAATTTCTGTTGTGGCATGAAAACGTCTTTTCTGAGGGAGCCTTGTTCAAATGACCTTGCATGATTAGATATAAAAGGTAGTTAGAGACGAACATTTTCCTGATGGGTGCTCTTGCATTTATTTGACAGGATGGTCGTGTAGCGTCAGCAGTCCTGGTCAGTGCAATGTTCTGTTTCTGTCATCTCTTCTCTAATCCAGCTCCTGCTATTCAATTGCTAAATTCAAAGAGGCCAGGAATCGTGCTCTGGCCATCCCACAGAAGGTAGGGCACAGTGGCTTCCTGGCTGACCAGAAGTCTAATCATATGGCATGTGATCTCATCTCCTAACACCTGTTTATTTATTGGGAAGTAGATTTTAGTGAATTCCACTCCTCCTCAAAACTTAACAGTTGTGCAATGGCACTGAAATTAATGGGCATACATTTTATCAAGTTATTGGCTCGTATTCTATTGATGCTTGTGTACGTTTTGCTTAATTTGTCATGGCTAATTGATCTTCTTCTTTTCTTTATCCATATCGGAGTGCTATGCAATTTCAAATTATGGACTTTTCTGAAATATAGGTAAAATTTAAAACACATTAAAAGGTTAAGATAATTAAGCTATTTTTGACCAGTATCAGGGTTCTTGATGAGATGCAGGGATGTGGGATCAGGCACACGACTGAGACACATCCTGGCACTGCATCAAATTAGGTGAAATTAGCTGTGACATATTATAAAAACTTTCCATAAATATCAATAGGATTCTGTTCATTGAAATTCATAACTGGTTGAAGGCATGCTGACAATTCCATTTGTTGGTACTGTACTTTGGACTTTTGAATTCCTAAGGCTGCATTCCAACCTAGGTGTTCACCATATTACCATGTCTTTTCATATTTTTTCTGAACTACAACTCCCAGAGGTCTGCAGGAATTTTCCCAGCCAGAATTATGGGTGTTTTAAATTACTTACAGCTAAGGTGAAAGTGCTCATTCTCAGTCCACATGAAGATGGAGGAGGTGGTTCGGAGGAACTAAACCTTGTAGCAACTGTAAGACATTAAGGGCCTGATAGTTTCCTAAGGAACGTGGTGGCACTGCGGGCTAAACTGCAGAAGCCTGTGCTGCAGGGTCAGAAGACCAAGCAGTCGTAAGATCGAATCCACGCGACGGAGTGAGCTCCCGTCGCTTGTCCCAGCTCCCGCCAACCTAGTGGTTCGAAAGCATGCAAATGCAAGTAGATAAATAGGGACCACCTCAGTGGGAAGGTAACAGTGTTCTGTGTCTAAGTCGCACTGGCCATGTGACCACGGAAAGGTTGTCTTCGGACAAACGCTGGCTCTATGGCTTGAAGAGCGGGATGAGCGCCGCCCCCTAGAGTCGAACACGACTGGAAAAAAATTGTCAAGGGGAACCTTTGCCTTTTTAGTTTCCTAAGAGTTACCCTGTATGGAACATAAAAGGCAGGGGAGACTATTAGACCCTTAATAAGTCTACACCAGTGGTTCTTAACCTTGGGTTACTCAGGTGTTTTTGAACTGCAACTCCCAGAAACCCCAGCCATCACAGCTGGTGGTGATGGCTTCTGCGAGTTGCAATCCAAAAACAACTGAGTAATCCAAGGTTAAGAACCACTGGTCTACACCAAAAATGAAAAGTATAGCATTCCTTTCCCATGACAGCAAGATTTATGCTAATGAAAATATTAGTGGCAAGCTGAATACACTGCAAATATGTTGGCATTTAAAAATAGAACTGAAATGTGGAGAACTGTCATGTGAATAGTTCCCTCTGACTTTTTTTCTGTTGCAGGTACATAGGATACATTTGTGATCTAGCTGCAGACAAGCCCATTCAACCTCATTGCAAGCCTCTAACGATCAAATCCATCCTCCTTAGTCCAGTACCTTGTTTCAACAAGCAAAGAAATGGTTGCCGGCCTTTCTGTGATATTCTTATTGGAGAAACTAGAATCTTTACCACCTCACAAGAATATGAAAGAATGAAGTACGTCCTCCTGTAGTTACTTAGAATGCTGTCTGAACACAATGTCTGCTTTGGGAAGAGGGTATGGTATCCATGGGTACTGAATGTGGAAAGGGGCTATCTCAAATGTTTACACTACCCCTGCAGCTTAAATGGCTGTTGCCTGATGGGCATTGGTCTGAAGAGGACCTGTGTGCATATAGGTTCTTTCATGGAAAATGGAACTTTTTCCTCATGGAAGGGAAGGGGGTTATGAGTGTATATCCATATTTACCAAGGCTCCTATCAGTTTGATACCAGTCACTTGAGAGCTAGGGATTGCCAAAGTGTATGTCCGCATTTGTGTATTGAGTATGGATACAAATGCTTAAACAGGGCATTCTTTCAAATGTGATAACTGTCTACTAGTAATTCTGTTTTCACAGAATGATAGAACAATGGAGTTGGAAAAGCCCTATAATGCCATCAAGTCTAATTCCCTCCTCAATGCAGGGATACAAGTTAAAATATATCTGACAGATGGCTATCTGGCTTTCTGTTGAATACCTCCACTATTGGAGAGCTCACTACTCCAGAAGCCATTGTTTTCATTGCTGTACTGCTCTAACAGTTAGGAAGTTCTTCCTGATATTCATTTGAAATCTGTCTTCCTGTAACTTGACCCCCTTATTATATTCCCTCTGGAATAACTGGGAATAGATCCTGCCCCTCCTCTGTATGGCAATCTTTCAAATATTTGAAGAGTGCTATCGTTATTCTCCCCCGTTGTCTTTTCTCAGGGCTAAACGTGCCCAGAGCTTTCAGTCTTTTCTTGTAGACTGTATGAAATAATGTTTGTACTCATTGGCTGAATTCCTGTTGCTTAGCATAGTACATCACACTAAAGTAGGACCATTTAATCAGTAGGAATTTAGTGAGCCAACTCCTTCATAAGGTTCAAATGGGCCAATTCTAGTTGCAACGTATTATACTAAGCAGCTAGAGTAGGCCCATTTGAATCAATGGAACTTATGGAGGTGTTCATACACCAAATCATCACTGATTTAATGGGCCTACTTTACTCCGACTTACTATGCTAACCCACAAGATTTCAGCCAAGGTGTAGCTCAGTCTCTCTCTCTCTCTCTCTCTCCCCCTCTCCCTCTCACCCTTCTCTTCCTTCTCCCTCCATATGATTATCATGCAGAAAGATATAGAATGGAGCAGATGTGTATTATGCATGGATACGTGTCTTGCATAGAAATTGCAATGTCAAATACTATGTGAGAAATGCATCAACCTGTAAAATAAATAAGACTACACTTTTTAGGATGCAAGTTGAAAACTGAGGACAAGATCATGAATGCCTTTTATACTGTTGGCGCAGCAACATACATTTTTTTGGTTGCAACAACTTAATTCAGGTATATAGAACTCCAGTGCATAGATTGGCTTATAAAGAAAAAATATTTATTTTTGGTAATAATGTAACTAGATGTGTGGCTATAATAGTTTTATTGTGTCCTCCCCCTGTAAATTATGCTCCGAGATTTCTCATCAATGTTACATGAGGCATGTTGCTTTATTTTTCTTTAGGGAATTCCGTGTCCAAGAAGGAAAAGTTATAATTCCATTAGGAGTCACAGTCCATGGTGATGTGGTTGTTTCCATCTATCACATGCGATCAACAATTGGGGGAAGGCTTCAAGCTAAAGTATGACTGGTGTATCTACTGAAGCACAAAGCTAATCATGCATGATGGTCAGGTGGCCCAAAGTACTTGTATGTTTTGGGATGTAAGAATGGAATGTAAATATCTTTGTCAGAAGCAGAGTATTTTTCTCTAGCAAAGTGGAATCAATGCCATCTCCTTCAAAACACAGAAATGAAGGAGAACTGCAAGTGAAATGAGAAACTACAAATCATACAAATTGAGAAACTATAGGCATAACTATGCATCAGGATTTGGGCTAGTTTGCAGTATCATTTGTGGGTCTTGTGCATCCCTTGCCTAAGGGCTATGTGGAATTATGCACTACACTTGGAATGCTGGCACATTTAAAAGAAAATATAAATGTTGAGTGAAAGCAAAGAATGAGCATAATAGGATAGATTCTTCTGCTATTTTAGTTTTTTTGTGTTACTTTGTACAGTATATTTCATTGTTTTTGTTTCTTACTGTTTTGTTAGTCACCTTGGGAACATGATACTGTGCCTTGCACATAAAGTTAAAATTGTGGGATATAAAGAAAAATTAGCTCTAGATATAGTCATTACAATACAATTATATCAATTGGCCTTAAATCAGTCATGGTTTACTTTAAGTATGACTAATCCTGGATCCAGTACTATATAATTAAATAATGTTTTCTCTTTTTTTAATGATTTTCCCATTTGCAATTCAGAATTATTCCAAAGTTGTTTTTAAAGCGTATTGACCATAGTGAGTTAGAAGTGACAGGCTAGTTTTTGCATGTGATATGTAGGAGAAAGACTGTGGCTTTCTTTAATTTCAAATTTGTGTTTTTAATCTCTTCTTTTAGATGACAAACACACAGATATTCCAGATTCAGTTCCACACTGGATTCATAGCCCTAGGAACAACATTGTTAAAATTTACTAAGTGAGTATCCCAAAACCAAGAATGATATCTCTGTGCGGAGTGATGGATTGGGTGCATTCATGAAGGCATAAATGCTGATTTATTAACAAAAACACCTATTAGATAACTTGGGAGCCTGAGTGAACAGAAAATGTGGCTTCCAATTTATCTTAATATCTGCCTTGTAAGCATAGGATTTTATGTTGTGCCAATACATTGTTATACCAAAAGCAAATGCTTTTTGCTTTGACCCATGTTTTTAATTACATGAGTTCCCACAGATTTAGAAGTAAAATCCAAAGAAAAGTCTATGTGCTTGGTTTTGTAGATTTCACAGAAATCTAGCTAATAATGATATAAATGTACTTTTCTTAATGAATGAATATTCTATAATAGTGGTTCTTATCCCTGGGTAACCCAAGTATTCTTGGACTGCAACTCCCAGAAACCCTGGCCAGCACAGCTGGTGGTGAAGGCTTCTGGGGGTTTATTTATTTATTTACAAAAATTTTTTAGCTGCACCATTACCAGTGGGCTCTGAGTGGCGTACAACAATATTAATACTTTAAAAACTTTAAAACCATTTAAAATAGGCAATATTATAATAATATCCTATATTAAAAACAATCATTAAAACATTAATATTAATAAATCCTGCTGCTCATATGGCCAGCTAAAGAATACTATTTAATTAAAATGCTGACTAAACAGAAAGATCTGTGTGTGGCGCCAAAAAGGCAAAAGTGTTGGAGCCATGCGGATCTCTATGGGGAGGGCATTCCAAAGTTGGGGGGCAACAGCCGAGAAGGCCATATTTTGACATGCATGACTGTTTCCAGGCTCAGCTCATCCAGGTAAGGGCGAAGTTGATATATACTCCGCAGCTGTAAGAAGGCACCCCTGGATACCGAGTCCACCTGGGCTTCCAAGGTCAGACCTGGGTCAAGGAGCACCCCCAAGCTGCTGACCCTGTCTTTTAGGGGGAGTGTAACCCCGACTAAGGTAGGGAAATGAGCCTCATGGCGCAGTGGTTAAACTGCTGTACTGCAGCTAAAACTCTGTTCACGACCCGGGGTTCAATCCCAGGTAGCGGCTCAAGGTTGACTCAGCCTTCTATCCTTCCGAGGTTGGTAAAATGAGTACCCAGCTCACTGGGGGGGGGGGCAATGTGTAGCCTGCATAATTAACTTGTAAACCGCCCAGAGAGTGCTTGAAGCGCTATGGGGTGGTATATAAGCAGCACGCTTTGCTTTGCTTTGCTTTAACCTATCTGGTGGAGCACCTACCAGCATCACTTCCAACTTGTCTGGATTGAGCCTCAATTCATTGACCCTCATCCAGCCCATTATCGAGTCCAGGCACGAGTTCAGAACGGTGACTGCCACACCTGGGTTGGTAGAGAATGAGAGGTAGAGCGGTGTGTCATCAGCATATTGCTGACTCCTCAGCCCCAACCTCCTAATGACCTCCCCCAGCGATTTCATGTAGATATTGAATAGCATGGGGAACTGTATAAAGCCCTGAGGAACCCCATGATGCAACTGCCATGGATCAGAGCTACTGTCCCCCAGCACCACCTTCTGGACTTGATCAGTCAGGTAGGAGCGGAACCGTCGTAAAATGGTGTCTCCCATTCCCATCCCAGCCAATCTGTCCAAAAGGACACCATGGTTGATTGTGTCGAAAGCTGCTGAGAGGTCCTAGAGAATCAATAGGGATGCATTCCCCTGCTCTTTCTCCCGGCAGAGGTCGTCAAACAGGGCGACTAAGGCAGTCTCCATCCCATAACCCAGCCTGAAACCTGATTGAAATTGATCTAGATAATCCATTTCTTCCAGGAGAGCCTGGAGCTGCTCAGCCACCACATGTTCCAACACCTTGCCCAGAAAAGGGAGGTTTGCCACTGGTCAGAAGTTGATCACTAGGCCTAGGCCCAGATTAGGCTTTTTTAGGAGTGGGCAAATCACTGCCTCCTTTAATGGGGTGGGAATCACTCCCCCTCTTAACAAGGAGTTGATGACCTCCAGGATCCAGTGCAACCCCTCCCTGGCAGATTCCTTTTTTAGTTATGATGGGCAGGGGTTGAGTTGCATAGTGGTGGCATGAACCGATCTAAGCATCCTGTCCACATCCTCGGGTCGTAACAACTGAAACTCATCCAATAAATTATGACATAAATCCAGAGCACTGGACACAACCATAGGCTCTGCATCAACAGTGGAGTCCAACTTTTTGCGAATCTGAGCAAATTTTCCCTCAAAGTGTGTAACAAATTCATTACAACGAGCCACTGAGCAGTCCGGGACCTCCAACGAACCATTAGGCTGAAGAAGGTCCGGGACCACTTGAAAAAGCTCTGCTGGACAACACGCTGAGGAAGCAATACGACTGGAGAAATGCTGGCATTTCGCCAGCTGTTTCACCACAGAGTAGGCCTGATAATGGGCTCTAACCTGTGTTTGGTCATAGTCTCAACAATATTTCCTCAATCTGCACTCAAGCCATCTCCCCAACCATTTCATAGCCAGAAGCTCCTTTGTTTACCATGGAGCCATATAGGCTCTGCGGGCAAGGAGAGGGAGCCTAGGTGTGATCGTGTCAACTGCCTGGGCCATCTCCTTGTACCACAAAGCGACCTGGGCTTCGACAGGAGCGTCAACCTTATCAGCTGGAAACTCCCCTAGAACATTCAGGAATCCTTCAGGATCCATAAGTCTCCAGGGGTGGATCATTTTAATTGATCCAATCCAGGAACACCAGAGTTACCCAAGGTTGAGAACCAATGTAAGAATGGTAAGAACTCAGAATATCCTGACCTTCTAGCTATTGTATGTTTGCTGGTGAACATGCAATGATGCTTTTTCAAGTAAGTGCTCAGAACTGAATTTATGCAGGGAACTTTTGTTTCTCATTCTTTCCAGTACTTATTTGTGTCAGTGAAATCATATAAAACTCTTGGGTCTTATGGTTATGTTTACCCATCTACTCATATGTTTTGAGACTGCAAGCAGGATTCACTGAGGCACACCACTTTAGCTGTCCACAAAGTGAACATGTATGGTGGTTCAGAAGATTGAGGCAAACCATTAAACATTTTGCTTAGTAACTGCGAATGGATTGACACAGGAAACTATGAACCAGCTCTGACCTATAGAAAAGGTTAGGGTGGAAATAGCAGGTGCCTGCTTTGATAATTATTAGGACCTTCATATTCAGTGGGGCTGCTTCACAGATTTTGGAAATATGAATCTGTTCTGTCACAATAAGAAAAATGTTATGTGGCACTTTTAAGACTAATAAATATATTGTTGTATATTGTCTGCAAAGTAGCAAGATAGTATTTTAATATTATTCTGTATTGCCTAGATTTTGAGCTGAAATAGGTTAAATGAAAGAATGCCAAATGTGAATTAATTCTCCTTTTCACATGTTACAAAGGGAATTGTGTTTCCCTGCAAACAGCTATGAAAGATTTCTTATATCTGCACATGTGGACTGCTTTTGGCCGTTACAGCTCTAAATCACCCACTTTGTTTGTGACCAGATAATTGGTTCCAGACTTTGAATACCTTAGATCTTGTTCATAAAGCAAAATCACCTCAGTGTCTCTAAAGGAAACTGCATTGGTTGTCCTGCTCATGATGATACAATTACCAGAATCCTAATGGGTCTGTGAAGCATAAACTCAAAACTGTGTGACTAGTGTCTGTGATTGTTCTGGCTGGCTGTTTGATGCTTGGACATACCTAGCCCCCATAGTCAGTGACATACTCAGTTGAGCATCCAATTACATGACAAACAGCCAGAAAATAGTGAAAACTACTTGTACTGTTTCCCTTATATCTGTGGTATTTCACAATATGATTCTGGCCTATGGGCTATTACAGGGATGGGCAACCTGTGGCTCTTCAGATATTGTTAGATTGCAACTCTCATCAACTCTAACCAACAGAGACAATGATGAGGGATTATTGGAACTGCAATTCCTTTTTTTAAAAAATTCAAGTGTTATAATTATCTAATAGCTCCCCGGACAGAATTCTGGGAGTTTCTTCCCACAGATACACATCTGAATTTCAGTCACCTGGAACAGAGCCTGTCTTCCAGGCTGTCTTGGGCCTACTTCTTGTACAAACTTGAAACTCTTCCAGTGGTTCCCAGAAGGCATATATCTTTTTGGTGGTGCCCTATATAGAGCCTAATGAACTGCAAGACTACACTCCCCATAAAGACTGGTGCAGTTCCTTTTTTTTGTATAGAAAACAGGCCCAAAACTGCCTGAAAGATGGCTCCTCTTCCAGGAGTGAAATGCAGGTACATGTCTGTGTGCAAAAAACTCCCAAAGTTCTGCCTGAGAAATTCTTGGGAGTATTCTGGGAGCTGCAGTCCAAAAGGGAAAGAAAAAAAAAAGAATGACACACTTGTAAGTTGTAGAGCAATGAAGGTTTGGAGGGCCGCGAATTGTGCATCCCTGCTTTGTGGTGTGTAATGGAAAGTTGGTGTTATTTCAGCCATGTTAAGTAACTATTTGTTACCACCAAACTCAGGCTCAAGATTTTATTTTAATAGGTCATCTTCATACTGCCTATTTTTTATTTTAATTTGAAGAACTTTCTGTCAATGTTTAGACCTGAACTGGACGCATGTGATTCACCAGAAAAATATCCCCAGTTGTTTCATGTTCTGCTGGAGATAGAAATAGATTCTACTGACAGACAGACAGATCTGACTCCTCCATGGGAGAACTTCACAACGAAAGATATCAACCCAAGCATTCTTTTCTCATCGCACCAGGAGCAGCAGGACACCATTGCCTTGGCAGGTAAGACCACCATTATTTACGTTTTGAAATTTCTGCTTTTGCAAAAATACCAAGTTTTATCATTTTCAGTTTCACTCATTTTTGGTTTGGTTTCACTTTGTACATAATAGGCAGAGATTCTGGAGATGCACCACAAGACAACCTAAAGACTGCTGGACAGGGGGCATTCTTGTCATCTCTCAGTTGGCAAGGTATATAAGTAAGATCTTTGGAAATTCACCATCCACCTTCTTTCCTTTGTCTTATGTCTCTCTTCAAGGGAGCCTGAAGAATGCTGTAGAACAGTGGTGTCGAACTGTGGCCCTCCAGATGTTCTTGGCCTTCAACTCCCAGAAATCCTGGCCAGCAGAGGTGGTGGTGGTGAAGGCTTCTGGGAGTTGAAGTCCAAGAACATCTGGAGGGCCACAGTTCGACACCACTGCTGTAGAACATAAGCATTCCAGGTTCCACACAAAAGAACTGGACACTACACACCTAGAATTCACTGAGTTTATCTCTCTCTATGGTGCTTCGATCAGACCAAATCCTGATTGAAATTCTAATGTCAGGCTAATTTTGTTTTCCATCTTTGCATTTGGATGTTGTTGTTTTTTTAAAAATCACTTAAATGCAGGCTTGTTCTTTTTCCAGGTCTGTATTATAGTTTTCCTTTTGGTGTTGTGAGCATAATTTAAATTACTTGGATTGTGAATAATACCATCGATGATATTGTTTGCCTTAGTTAAGAAAAAAGCCCTTTTCTTCATGACTTGAGATTAGAAGATCAACAAAACAACTAGCTTATTTGAAGCTTTTAAAATTTATTGTTTAGATCAAAAGCCAGAGAGAAGCAGCTCCCACCCTAGCTCTGAGGACCGGGCAGCATTGGTGCATGAAGAAAGTGAGCAGTCAGATGATGAACTCTTATCCCTCTCCAGTCAGCACAGTAACACCAGCACAGAGAAGATCCATGGGCCACCAAAGCACAGCAAGAAGCATCAAGAGCCACCAGCCCCACCACCTCCAGAGGAGGTGGATCTTTTAGGTTTGGATGGCAGTCCTATGACCAAGAATTTCTCAGCAGCGCCCACTGCACCACCTTCTAATTCAGACTTGCTGAGTGATCTTTTTGGGGTTGGCAGTACTGGAGGACCAAGCCAAGCGGGACAGACAGGAGCTGAGGATGTCTTTCAGATGGGTGGAACTGGGTCTGCTCATTCCACACCACGACGGTCAGCAGCATCAGCATCTCCATCTTTGTCCCCAAGGGTAGGAGAAGGTAATATATATATATATATAATAGAATTGTGGCATTTGATTTTTTAAAAAGATATATTCATTTCTATGTAGTTGCAGTAAAACAGGATTCTCCCCCTGTGTCTGGAATCTCTTGTTTTAAGGGTCTGCTTGCAATAGTCATAAATCTTTGTTAAACCCTATTGCTTGTCTCAGTTGCAGTAGATTCACCTTAAGTTCAGTGGTAAGTCAATATTTACCTAAATCCCATCTGCTTTATGAGTTGCCTTTAACTGGGACTAACAAACTGACTTAGTTCATGCATAGGTTCCCAAACGTTTTTTGCCCTGTAGACCACTTGCTGACTTATTTGTTTTCCATAGACACCCTGCCTTCTGTAAAGCTTTGATACAAGTCTAAACTTGCACCCCCAATTTTTTTCCTCTGATTTGGACCCCCTGCAAGTCGAAATCGACCCCTGAGGGTCCGTATAGACCACTTTGGGAGTAACACTTGTAAGAACTGTGAACAGAAACAAAAAACCCTTCTCTTCCTCTTATCACTTAGTCTATGAAGGTGCTTCCATGCTGTTTTCGGTGGTTGATTCTGTCCCTCAATAGCAGCCTAAGTGCCCTGTCCTATAGCATTCAGGGCACTATTTGGGGTACATGTTAATGCAGTGGGGGTGGGTTCACAGGAACATTCACTTCAATGAATCTTTTCAAAATTTTAAGATCTGAGTGTTGTTCACAGTAGCGATAGGGGAGCCTCTATCCTGGGCTGCATCCTGCCACAGGACACTGTTTGAGCAGCTGAAGCAGGGAAAGGGTGCTGTGCTTTGCCTAGATGTGTGCAGATGAATATACCTGTGTATGAGTGAGGGGTCTCGCTCACTGACGGCATGCTTTCCACAGAAGGTCAGACAGGTCTGCAATACTTGGACTGAAAAAGGCTTCCTCGCCCAAAAATGCCTTCTTTTGTTCCTGCTCAATACCTTGAGTCATTCTAGTCACTTCATTTCCAGAAAGAACTGTGAAATCTGACACAGCAATCTCATTATTATTTACCTGGCTCAGATTTCAGCCTGGCACTGAGGGACCAGTGCCGCTTGTGACAGCATGGATGGGTTTTCAACATGCGATTGTAACTGCCTGTTTATTTTGGATTGTGTCCGCAAGTGTCCTTGATTACCACATGTTGGCAGACATCTGTGCCTCAACTCCCGGCTCACCCCATCAGCATGGGTTTGAGACAATTGTTTTTCTCACTCTGGTGGCCGTCATGTGAGTTTTTCCTACTCTAAGCTGGGCAACATGAACCATTAGGAAATTGCTGATTATGTTAAATGGACATTGTTGCTGCCTAGTTAATCACCATTCAGAGAAAGTACATGGATAACTGAAATCAACACATGAAATTAAGATCATACCGCGCAATACTTTTTTAATTACTGAATCCAGAGTAATACAACTTTTGAAGTGTATTGGTTGGCATCAATGATTATTTCCCAATATTTCAGTTCACCTAATACTTGCTCTTTTCTTTTGCCACCTGTTTCTTCAGATTTCTGCTATCTCCCACATTTTTCCTGTCCAGGTCCCTGCTTCTTATTCTTGCTCAGTCTTACTTCTTTCAGCCTTTTAAAACCAAGCTTTGAAGTAATTAGCTACAACAACTATCCCAGTTGCTTGTGAGTACTGGGACAGCCAAAGGTTACATAGAATTGTATCCTAAGATAGCAAGGAACTACTATTTCAGGTCTTGTAACAGTAGTTAATTGTGTTTAAAAAACAAAAAGAAAACACTTTCCAATATCTGTTTTTTTGAGATTATTTAGTACCTCTGTACATAGTGTAATTTTCCAAGCACACAAAGGGTGTGTTTCTTGATCCTAGGTGAAATGTGTCTTCCATCTAGACAATCATTAACAATCTTCACAAAAACTAATATATATATACTAGTGTTGCCAAAGTGCACCCTGAGTTAATGGAATTTTTGAAGATGTCACCACAAATGTTCAGGGCTGCTTTGCAGATATGCAGTTGGGTTTTTATTCTCCACCAAAATAATTGTACACTAATCTTCTAGCTTCTTCATAACTAACCTGTTTTTGGCTATCTTGTACATTCATTGAAAAACCAACAAAGACAGAAGGGAGGAATAAGATGAAACTATAGAAATACTAAGGGACTAAAGCTGGAAAAAAATCTCCACAGCGGTGCAACTAGTAAAAGAGGTACATAACCAATGGTGAAAATGAATAAGATTCAAAGAATAAATGATGAAGAATAAAACATCCCAGTACAAAATAAGAGTAATCTATCACTGATAACAGCAGCCTGTAAAAGCATGTCATATCTTCACATATGTTACTGCAAGACTTCTGGATAATGGAACCATATAAGCAAAGCCTATAAATTAATCTTCTATAGTTCTTGAAAACATACATGCAAACTCACTCTTAATAATGTACTGTACATTTTTTGGTGTTAAGTGCAGAAAAGTGAGCAATGAGACAGAACTGTTGGCCATTAAAAGAAGTCATGAAGTTCTCTGTAAAATGGGTGCATGCTTTTAAAAACAAATATTTGGCTTTTAATAACCCAAATACTTTGTTCTTGCAGCAACTGCCTTTGACCCATTTGGAAACAGTCCCAAGAAGCCTGCCCCAGATCTCCTAGGTTCTTTTCTTAGTTCATCAAATACCACCGCAGATCCCTTTCTTCAAGCAGCAAGGAGTCCTTCACCAACAGTACAAGGAGACCCGTTTAATATAGGTAGGAAACACATGGAAAGTTGCCTGTTTTGTCTTGAATTCTACCAAAATTTTGAGACAATAACATTCTTTACTGGAGATACAGATTATTCCAAGGTTATGTAAAACTGTTTCTTTTCTGGTTTTTAAATGGCTTTGTAGACCATAGTTATTCACAAGTCAGGTGCAATCTGTACCCTTTGAAATTAACAGTAACAACTTGCACACTCCTAATCATTCATGTGTCAGAGGAGACCTGTGAAAGGCAGGACTGGAGGAATCCCAAGCCAGAATTAAGATTGCCGGAAGAAATGTCAACAACCTCCAATATGCAGATGATACCACTCTGATGGCAGAAAGTGAGGAGGAATTAAAGAACCTCTTAATTAAAGAACCTCTTCTTGGGCTCCATGATCACTGCAGATGGTGACAGCAGCCATGAAATTAAAAGACGCCTGCTCCTTGGGAGGAAAGAGATGACAAACCTAGTCAGCATCTTAAAAAGCATAGACATCACCTTGCCGACAAAGGTCCACATAGTCAAAGCTATGTTTTTCCAGTAGCAATGTATGGAAGTGAGAGCTGGACCATAAAGAAGGCTGGCCACTGAAGAATTGATGCTTTTGAACTATGGTGCTGGAGGAGACTCTGGAGAGTCCCCTGGAGTGCAAGGAGATCAAACCTATCCATTCTGAAGGAAATCAACTCTGAGTGTTCACTAGAAGGACAGATCCTGAAGCGGAGGCTCCAATACTTCAGCCATCTCATGAGAAGAGAAGACTCCCTGGAAAAGACCCTGATGTTGGGAAAGTGTGCAGGAAGAGGAGAAGGGGACAACAGAGGACGAGATGGTTGGACAGTGTCATCGAAGCAACCAACGTGAATTTTACCCAACTCCGTGAGGCAGTGGAAGACAGGAGGGCCTGGTGTGCTCTGGTCCATGCGGTCATGAAGAGTCGGACATGACTTAATGACTAAACAACAACAACATGATTATCTCTCTTAGAGACAAGAGACACTGACAGAACGACATGCACATATGAGATTGCACACAGAGATTGAGCTATTGAACAAAAAAAGCAAAACCACAAAATCATTATACAACTAGACTCTCAGGAGGCTGTAGTTATTCTGACATTTTGGGCCTAGTGTCGTTCACAATATTTAAAAACTTAGCAACATTAAGATCAAATGGACTGTTCTGATTATATATGATTATCAATTTTCTGCATCAGAAAAAAGGTTCCTTTCCTAGAAGGTCTTGAAAAACAGCTGCATTATATGAAGAATAAGTGGCTGCTGTTTAGTTATCACATTCATAATTAATGAATTGGATCCTGACTTGATTTGAGAAGTTCCATCAATTTAGTGGATGTACTGTAATTGTAATTTAGTCCAAAAATATGTTGTTATTTCCTATAATGATATTTCCTGGAAAGACTGTGTCTTTTTCCATAGGATGTGAATACAACTGTAATCCTGTACAACAGGGATGTGGAACCTGTGCCCCCCCCTCCTTCCAGTCCTTCCAGGAAGACCAGTATTCTGGGATGTTAATAACTGTGGCCTTCTGCTACAGGTTCCCCATCACTCTTTACACATTAGTATTGGATAAAAGCTGGTTGAACTCTGTGGCATGTGCTTCTAAATCAGCTCCCATTGCATGGGCTGTGTGGCATCAATATGCTTTACCTATTATTTATTTAATTTACTTAAAATATTTATTCACCACCCATCTGCCCACCAAGACAAGTAAAATCACAACAAAGACAGATTAAAAACATTCAGAAAGAGATTTAGAATTTAGTATTAGATTTCTCCCCCTCAACCTACCCAATCCTACTAAACGCCTTTTGAAACAATGCAGTTTAAACTCCTTGCCAGAGGCTGAATGGGGATGGAACCAGCCTAACATCCCTTGAAAGAAAGATCCACAGTTATGGTTCTGCTAACAAGAAAGATTTTTTACATCTTATTTAAAGAGGATTTATACACATATATCTAAAATCACTGTCTACTATGATTGTATCTGAGGGCTGTGGGCCATTTACCTCTCTCCTGAAGTTTAGTATTCAAAGTGTGTTTATATTTTCCATTAGGTTGCAAGCCTCATGCATTATTACTTTCAGGATAACAGGCTTGGAAAATCCACATGTACTAATTTCATGATAAAATGAGTATCTGTGTAAGTCTATTGCCAGACTTACAAAATGAAAAATGTATATTTTGCTCATAGAGGACTCTTATCACCTTCCGTAACTGCACAATCCTATATATTTCAGATAAAACATAAACTTTTCCACTGTGAGATTCAGCAGCTGTGAACCTTCACAAAATGTTTGGGTGATAACTTGCAAAATTCTTTAAGCTTATGGGAGTTTTAGACAAAAAACATCTGAAGATCTACAGCTGCCTTAAGTGCTGTTAATTTTTTTCTTTCTATGAATATCACTTTTGATTTTTTTTTGGTTCTTCTTCTCCCTAAAGTATGTTAATAGGCAGTAATATTTTGTTTTAGGTACTTCTAGTACACCAAGTGTTTCCATTCAGCCAGATGTTTCAGGGGACTGGGAATGGCCTGGCAAATCAGGTTTGTCTCAAAACTGTTTCTAATTTGTTGGAGATGATGAAGTGTATGAAGGGTGTTCCTTCTGGCTAGGAATGTTTCTCACTTGTGTTCACATAGTCCATTAGAAACCTAGGTAAGAACACATGCAGGTATCTTCACAACCAGGGATAGATAGCTAGGTCCTCTCGAGATGCTTCCTTCCCATAAATGTCCATTAGTGTGTGGAATATGGGAATTGTAGTCTAAAGGTTGGTGGAAGTTGATTGTCTGCCTTTGTTTTAAAATCTACCTGAAAGAAACTAAAGAGGGGTTTTGTTATTACATTGAATACACATAATGCCAATTAAAGTTACCAAGGAGTCTTGATAATCATCACCCTCAGCTGTCACTATATTTTCAAAGCATGTACATGAAATGAAAATACAATGTTTTAATGTTGTGACTGACTTGGTTTTCAAAAACAAAGAGAATCCTATGCAGAGCAAAACATTTCAAGCAGGCTCAGCTCAAAGATTTTACAGAAGTTTGAATGAAAAGTAAAATGAATGTTTTAAATGTTCTGAAAGAGTTTCACAAGGATTTTTATGCCTACCTAGATATGTCTAACAGCTTGCATGTCATTTGCCTTAGCATGTTCCTCAAGTTGCTAGTTAGATTTTCATCATTCTCAAAAGCCATTTCAGAGCAGATGAACAAAGTTAAATCCTTTAGTATCTGTTCATTTGATGGCAAAATTTAATGAGGAGCAGCCAAAGGCATTTCCATTCCCAAAATGCTTTGACAAAAGTGATCTGGTTAGCTGCTGGCACCTTCCCAAGGCTCCTTCTGGAATGCAACATCTGAGTAAGCTTCAAAGCACTGTTTAATAATCTCCATATCTCAACTTTTTCATTGGTTTTCTATATGTTGAAAGCTAACCAGTATATGCAACATGTGGTCATCGAGATTATAGTTTATAACATTGCTTTTTTGCTTTTCAGGTGGCCTAGGTAAGGGGAGCAAATCAGCTGCTACCAGCCCTACAGGATCAGTGCATAGCACTCCTACGCATCAAGCCAAACCACAAAGCCTGGATCCTTTTGCTGACTTGGGGGCTCTTGGAGCCAATCTAGCAGGTTAGGTTAAATATGATAGCTGAGTGGAAAGATAGATAATCTGTAGTGCATTTTACATTGGGCAATATAAGGGTGAGGTTAGGGAGGGACTTCCTAGCAAAGAGACTTGACACTGTAGGGTACTGTAGCTTGTCCAAGGCTAAAAACATGCTGCAGAGAAAGCCATAATTAGTACATTGAAATAATAAATTTAGGAATTGGGACTTTGTTCTCCCCTCTCCATGTTCCCCTGTAGATACTCATCCATGTGATCTTTCATTTTTGTCACTGAAATGTGGGATCCCGTCTTCGACACTGAAAATCATCTCCATAAAGTCAACATTGTAACTTCAATTTGCTACATGTAATGTTAATAAACACAATCTAGGGATGAAATGGATATAGGTAAAAGCATGAAGATGAATTAAAACAGAACAAAATATAGGAAGGTGCTTTGGTTTATTTTGCAAACAAAAAGTCACATTTTTGAATGCTTTTTCATTCTTTCCTTAAAGGAAAAGATAGGAAGGATTTTCCTATTAAAATTGTCCCCTGCTATTTACTGCTTCCTACGCCTAAATGCTGTACTGGCTCTGGAATTAGGTATCCGGCTCCCCTCTGCTGGCTTTCTGAGGCTGTGCAGGGTCAAAATGTGAAATGCGTCCGATGTCACGTAGCGTGGCTCCTTGTGGATCTTGCTATATAGAGAGAGCTATTTTATTTTTTCCTTACAGAAGGCATTTTATAATTTAAAAGATACAAAAACAGAATATGCAAGATTGAGAGACTTGATTTTTTAAAATGGGTAATTTTTAGTAATGTGAATTTTCTGTTTTATTTATATTTTGAAAATTTTCCTATATCACTTATATCACTTCAACTAATTATAGTGACATAGTGGCTGTTGTAAAATGGGTCTATATGGGAGTAACAAAACAGAGTTTATTTGTTTCAAAATAAATAAATAAATAAAGGAAGTTAGTTAGTTAGTTAGTTAGTTAGTTAGTTAGTTAGCTAGCTAGCTAGCTAGCTAGCTAGTTCACTGACAAGGGCACGTGCCACTGGCCTTCTCCTCACAACCTGGTATGCTTTTCATACAAGGAAATGTTTAGATCATGTATCTTGATATTGATTGGGTAAACTCAACTTGATCTGATTTAGAAATGTCAGCCTGCCAGTGGAAGAGATTAAATCCATTCCTTGCCCCAAAATTTATATTTGTCTCTCTCTGTGTGTCTCTCTCTCTGTGTACACTTGTATGTATATACACATACATATATATGTATATGTGTGTGTGTCAAAATATATGCAGACACACAACCCTTGTGGCAGAGAATGTAATGTATTCTGGAATACGATGCTCTCCAGTATGAATAGTCTTCGATGCAGCGATTTCAATGTATGCAATATACGAAGCATATTTTTTGCCTGCCTTCGCTTCATTACTATTTAAATGTTTTAATTCTAATAGTTCCCTCCTGCCAAAAAACCCTCTGTAATTAAGTGTTTTGATAATAAGAATACAAAACTTGACACAGATATAAAATCTAGATACAGCTGGAATTCAGACAGCACTGTGTGCTCACCAAAAGTGTTTCATTTCTACCTGGAGGTTTTAGTGCCTTCAAATTTTGATTGCATTTCCCTGCCTTACATTAGATACCGCTCTAAAAGCTCCTCCTGCCTTCAGGAATAGAACAAATTGAATTGTTTTGGCACACAGCATGAAATCAATATTCATCTCTGAATAGTTATTACGGTTAAGCTATAGATACACTAAAGTATAGACTCCAGGACTCATTTTCTTGAGCAGGATAATTAAAGTGCAGTGCTTTGCTTTGATGTTTCAGGTTGTCCTTCTTTTGCCAGCAAGCCCAGTACACCTACAGGACTAGGTGGAGGTTTTCCTCCTATGGGATCACCCCAGAAACCCTCTCCTCAGCCGATGGGTGGTGGCATATGGCAACAGGGCACTGGATACCCCTGGCCACAATCACAGACCAAGCCCCAACAAAGCATGCCACATTCCTCTCCACAAAACAGGCCTAACTACAATGTGAGCTTTTCTTCAGTGCCCGGTGGCCAAAATGAACGTGGAAAAGTATCAGGAAGTTCTGGTAAACCAATTTGTTTTAATATTTTGCATTTGTCTCATAAAATGGATGCAAGGCTGTTCAGTGTGACAAAAAAGTAGATGTCCAAGCTGAAAAGTTTCAGTCAGCTGTTCTTTCATATTAGCAGATATTCCTGTTCTAGGAACAGAAAGACACAATCACAGATAAGGGGCTGCTCCTGACAAGAGCAGGCCTGCTTTGGCTCTCATGGAAACTTCGTCTCTCATGTATTAAAATTCTTTTGAGAGGCAAAATTTCCCTCTTTTCAGACAGTCATGTTTCCATGATCAAAGAGATGATGAAGGGAAAGGGCTAGCGCATGCCCCTAAATGCAAGTGAGCTCCACATGTTTTAAAGCCTGACTGAATAGGGCTAGAATCTTCTGCATCTTATCAGAAGCTGTGAGCATCTTACTGGGTATTCTGAACAAACAATTAGAAGACACAAACTTTTGCTTTTCACTGTTGTTGCGTTGAGTGAACTACTTAACTGCTGCGTGAATTTAAGCCCAAAATGACCAAACAAAACTTTTTAAACTCACTTGAGAAATCCTGCACTTACATAGTGAGTTTAGAATGGATTACATGCTAAGAGCCAAACTACGTATTATGTAGGAGATATGCAACTGAATCCTAGTCCTGTATTTCTCAGTGAGAAGCTTCCGTTGACGTGCCATTTTATGGTTCATCCTTGTGCTCACAAATGCAGAACTGCTGGAGAGACTGTAAAACACTTTTGTCCTCTGTTAAAGCTGTACAGTTTTTTTAAAAAACCCACAATACATTCTTTAGTCTGAATTGTATGTACTGCAAGGCGTAGCGTTCGCCCCTTGTGCCCCTTGCCGTACCTCCAAACACAGAGCACACGAAGGCAAACTACTACTCCTTTTTACTCCGCTGCCACCAGTTGCTCACTAAATCAACATTAATTATGAAAGGATGAAGATGCGGCTCCAGACTTCACTGTCTTTTAAATAAAACATTTTTATTGATCACAGATCTCTGAATATTAATCATAAGTAACTTCTATTATCATCAATCACAACCTTTTATTTGTTATTACAGTTCATATTCACTTTTCACTCTAATCACACCTCAGATCTCCCAAATATCACACTTTATCTCCTTCTCTACTCTCTCACTCTCTCTCACCGACTCTGACTCTCTCTGACTCCGGCTCTTTATTACATATCTCTCGGCTCCGCCTCTCAGCAACATTAACCTGTAATATGAATATTCATAGCTACTTAACATAATAAGGGTGAATGCTACACAAGGCTTCGGTGTAATATGGCATTTCGATCTCTCTGTGTCAAGAATAATACTAAACTCTCTGAATTTGTTTGTTTGTTTGTTTCTTTGTCTGTCTGTCTGTCTGTCTATCTATTGGTCACCAAGATTCCAAACCCAAAGTTTCTGCTGATTTTGAGGACCTTTTATCTGGACAAGGTTTTAATGCCCATAAAGACAAAAAGGGTCCAAGAACAATAGCAGAAATGCGGAAAGAAGAAATGGCCAAGGAGATGGACCCTGAAAAGTTAAAAGTAAGCTGCATATATGGGTAGCTTAATACATAATTTAAGATTTTGTCCTGTTTGCTCTGAAAAATAATTTACTATTTAACACTTCAGAGGCACTTTAGGATGCAAAATGATGTTTGTAAAATGAGAACACTGTGGTATATTTTCAGACTGTATAGAGTGTCTGCTTGTATTCTTACCTCTTTTGAAAATATAACATCTGCATGAAGACACTTGTAGTACAAAAGGGGAACAGAGGCAGGAGAAAGTCTCTATTGCTGACAGAGATCCTATTGTTTCAGGAAAATAATGTGGGGGGAAAGTTGGAACAACTCCAGAACTCAGTACAGGTCCAAATTAATTTGTGCTTCTCTCATTCTTTCCAAAGACTATACAGTATCTGGCTGTAGGAGGAATACCTGAGGATTTAATCCAGTTTGTGTTTTAAAGTAGTATGATCCTCATTTTCCAGACTTACGTGTGGATCAAAACGCAGCTGTCAGTCAAATACGTATTAAAATAAATATTTTTTAGAATCAAAAGCACATCAAAAAGACTTATTCATGTGGATTTAACAAAGTGTACCACCATACAGAAACAGGATTAAATGGTGTTATGAATGAACACATACAGAACAAATATGGAGCAAAAACAGATTAATTCGGCCATTCTCAGGTAGTGGAGGACAGCTTGCATGGTCTAGTCTTTAGCCTGGTTGATCATGAGGAAGGGGAGAAGATGATGTTCTAAGATGATGGTGATAATGATAGCTACATGCATATTCCGAATTAATAGTTTGTCTTGTGGTTTGGCTCTATATAGATCCTTGAATGGATTGAAGGAAAGGAGAGAAACATAAGAGCATTGTTATCCACAATGCATACGGTGCTATGGGAAGGGGAAACAAAGTGGAAACCAGTCAGCATGGCAGACCTTGTAACTCCAGAGCAAGTAAAGAAGGTTTATCGGAAAGCAGTACTTGTTGTTCATCCCGATAAAGTAAGTGATGGATGGTATTTGTTAAATGAACCTCTTCCCTAAGCAGTATGCTAATTTATGGCTGGCATCAAGATCTACTTCTATATTTTCCTCTCAGGAATTGATCAAAAGATTTTTGTCACTGCTATATTCCACACAGAATGAACTCAAGACATCTTGATGCCCAGGCAAAGGACATGGCCTCCTCATACCCATTCCCTACACAGAGGCTGACTTCAATAGGGCTGGGCTGGCATTTCACTGCACCCAAGCATAACAAGCTAGCTGAGGGGTCAAACCACAAGCCAGGTGGCACACCCAACTTTGTCTCCATTATCTTGCCTCTGTTCCCTGAGCCTTAGCATCTGCTGCCTGAAGTGGCTGCCTAATGATAGTGCCAGCCCTGGTTCCTTTGGAAATCTTTGATTAATGGTGGTGTGTTTTTGCTGGGGAAAAGCTTATGTTGAGTGTCATTCAAACATGATGGGATGTAGACAATGTCTATATTTCTCAAAAAAAAAGCACAATATGTAGTGTTTTAATTTTAGCCAACTCAAGTCAAGTGGTTTTTGAGTCATTTCCTGCGTTCCCACTGGGTAATTGAAATGCTTCCTTTCAAAAGCATCTGTAAAGTTCCCAATGGGGCTTAAGTCAATTAAGAAAACAGTATGCTAAAATAAATAGCCCTCTGGTGGACATTTATTTTAACTTGCTTTCTAAGAAAGTAATGAGTCAGAGGAAAATAAATACACACTCTGGCATTCATTGTGTAAATGTGAAACTCAGCATGGTTTTTAATGCAGGTCATATCCCATGTTTCTTGGCTGTGTGACCAGGCCCTGAGTTACAGAAAGATGTGAAATTAGGTTACAACTAGTGGGTGGGTGGGTGGGTGGGAGGAAGGGAGCAGCAAACTGAACTGAAGATAAACCTTTCAATTATAATGATCAAACAATTTATAATGACCATACAATGAAATCTATCAAACTACCCAAGGTTAAATGCTGCAAAAATGTGTGGATAGGTCACAAAAATGCATGACTTATTGCTTTTGACAAATAGGCAACCAAACTTTACAGCAAATTAGCTTATGAATAACTAATAGGAAGGCTGAGAGGATAGCAAACACCTTTTGAGGGCTAGTGATCCTTGCAGATTGGCATCAAAGGCTTGTGCTGGCCTCACAATCTATTATGCAATATATCTAAAATATGTCTTGACTCTCATGTGGACAAAGGAGTCTTTAAGCTGATTTAAATATATTGGACATATATTTTCCTGTTCTACATGGTGAGCTGCCTCATTCTTGAAAGACAGGTAAGAAATCTATTGCATAATTAAGTATCTTGTTTCTCTCTCTCTTTCCCTCTAGGCTACAGGACAGCCATATGAACAATATGCAAAGATGATTTTTATGGAGCTCAATGACGCCTGGTCAGAATTTGAAAACCAAGGCCAAAAGCCCTTGTATTAGCCCATCTTCTCAGACATTGCTGTAGACCCGTGCTAGTGCTCGTATAGTTCCTTGCCACAAGATTTTCACAGCTGAACTGGTTATCTGGCTGGAAGTGTGAACATGAGAAAACTAGCCCAAATGTTAAAACCTTTCCTTGCGGAAAGGGGGAAAAATATGGAGGCTGCTATTTATGTATGCCATGAATTACAGTTACAAAGTGGGAGCTCTTGGGATTAACCTATTAGCGTTCTTTCAGGTTTAAACAGGGTAGGTAAGGAGGCGTTCTCGCAAAATGGGATTGTTTGTCTTGAAATGTGAAGTGAAATGGACAATGTTCTCTTCCTTTTGGACTCAGCACCATTAGGGACATGGCTTTGTCTGGAAAGTTTGTATCCAGGACAAACTTTCTCAGAAGGAAAGGATGTTTGTTCAGATCCAGCTTTTATCTGTACACTATCTGTCATAATAATTTGACCCTTCAATTACGTCATGGAGTATGTTTTTGAATCTAACAGCTAAGCAACTGGTTGTATTCTCTGGCAACTTACTGCTGCCTTAAGCATAGTACTGTATTTTATGTTTCAGACAAGCAGGTAACATACATTTTACACTAATGTACAATTGGGGAGAGTTTCCTTAAATGATTCTGTTATGCAGGCAGAAGCCTATTTGAAAACGATACCTACATCAACAGAACAGAGTTGACTGCTGAGCGTTTGAAAAAGTAAATGTGTGAATCAATATCTTGCAAAAGCTTTAAAAAATTCCCAGCTAAAGTAATGCCCTACACCTATAATGCCCTGCACTCTAAACACAGGTGACTCCTTTCTTTCCTTATGAAGTGATTCCTACCTAACTTATTCAGTTTGTTTAAATGCAATCAAATATCCAGTGTCCCCCAAAGCATTTGTGAACGCAAGCTGATGTTACTGTAGGTAATTAATGACATTAATTTAACAAAATAAAAAAAAAACACTTACCTTGAAAAGATACACTGGCCCGGTAAGCAATAATTTTGATATATTCACATGGCGGTATCCATAAAGGTAAAATAAAAGTATATCCTGCCTCATCTTCTCACAAAACTAATTTTACATACCATTTTGCAATGTTTCTCCTTTAGCAGAGAAATTTGTAAATGCAGTTTTATTTACTGATATTCTCTGAATGAAACCCAGTGTCTCAGGCATGAAAAGGATTACTATTACGTACTCTTTCCCCTTCTGGCAGTTGACATGAAGTCAACGTGCACTCATAGTCATGTAGGGTGGGGTTGTCTTTTAGGAAGGCCACTAAGATTAAGGTGAGGATGGTTTTAAAAACAAGGTATTTTCCATATGCTTGAAGGCATGATGGCACTGGAGTCCCATCACAGAATCGATCCCATTATGCATCCTGTTTCCTGATGGAGTTATTTAATGGTAGATGCAAAAGCCACTGTGTGATGGGGGAAAATGGTCATTGATATTTTCACTAGGTAGCTAGTGGATGGGTAGAAAAGTTTCCACATGCGTTCTTAAAGGGAGAAATATCTAAGTGATGTGAAAATCTTTTGTCAAATTGATGTTTTTTAAGACAATCTGTTTTTCTGTTGTCCTCCTTTTCTAGCGAGAAAAACCCTTTCTCCAGATACAGCATGTCAACCAGCCTACATTTATTTTTATATTTAAATGCCATCTTTTTGTTGTATTGATCCTTTATTTATTGCCATTTACTGCCGATGTGGAACAAAACACCAAGCTCTCCTTTTTATATTATAAAAACATTAAGATGTTTCAACAGCTATAACAAACTGGATGTTATTTATTAACATATTATGAAATGTTTTGATCAAGTATGTGCTTGTCTATTAAAAACATTTTGGAATGTGAATCCTCTTTTGGTGACTTGTTTTCCTCTTACATTCGCATTCATACCATGTGAACAATGTTTATGATCTATAAATGGATTTAATTAATGTAGCACACATGTTCAAAAATACCAAAAAGTCATTAATGGAGTACAATAGACTTAACTGTGTTTTCAAAAGGCCTTGAATATCAGTTTTCACCAACTACAACATGAAAGTACAGTGGTGCCTCATATAACGAGCACCCCGTTTAATGATGAATCTGCATAGCAATGGCTTTTTTGCCATCGCTTTTGCGATCGCATTGCAATATTGCCTCTGAAGGACCGCTCCCGCTGCTCAGCTGGGGAAAAATGCTGGCGGTGGCCTCGGAAGGACCCTTCGGAAGGGTCCTTCTGAGGCCACGGCAGGCATTCCCCTTCGGAGGGGGCATTTTCCCCGAGCTGAGCAGGAGCCCTGCCGCTCAGCTGGGAGAAAATGCCGGCATGGCCCCATTTTCAGCCAGCTGATTGGCGGTTCCAAAATGGCCACCGGCTGTGTTGCCTCGCTTTAGAGGCACCGAAAATGGCCACCCCTATGGAGGATTTCCGCTTAGCGGTGAGTTTCCCCCCACAGGAAAGCATTAAACAGGGTTTAATGTGTTCCTATGGGGTTTTTTGCCCCGTATAGCGACGATTTATCCGGAACGGATTATCGTCGCTATGCGGGGCACCACTGTATCACCTCATTCAGTAAAACACTTGTCCACCTTGGGGTGTGTTTAATAGTATGTGAAAGTGAGACCTGCCATGTGTCAAAACACTTTCCCCTCCTTTTACTTTTTAATCATATCTGGTCATTACAGAACTTGTCAATGATTAAAAACACTTGTTTTGTTTTTGGTAAATATACAATATACACAATGAACTGAATTGTGGCTGGTCTTAAAAAAGCAAATATTAAAACAGGCGCAAAGAACTCATTCCATTCTATTTGTACTTTATCCTTCATAGAGAAAGAAAAGTTCAAGTAGTAAAACAGTGCAATAATCTGAGGCAATTATTCTGCAGGTACAAGAGGACATTACTGAGTCTCACAATATACCAGAGTGGCAAAATCAAACTCATTTGCAAGCACATTAAACACAGTAGGGCATTTCTTGCTGCAGATTTCTGCATATATGCAGCATGTGTGTCCATGTTCAAGTGAAAGGCCTTCAGTTTATACACTGAAATGCACAGGCAGACTGTGAAGGAGAACTGAAAGAGGAGAGTGTGCCAAGAAATCATGTTAACAGAATCAAAGGGGGCGGGGGACAAATGAGATGAAAGGGAATGTGATAAAAGAGGAAAGGGTTAAAACAGAGGTCTGTCTAGTGGAGGAAGGGAAAGAAAAGGGGGAGGAGTTAAAGTTTGATGTGTGGGAAGAGGAAATAAAAGAAGGAACAGGAGAGAGTCTTTAGTGTGCCCAGATTCCCGAATAGAGAGAACCGCCTAAAAGGGTCCTTTGACTAGATAAGCGGGGTATAAATGCAATATAAATAAATAAATAAATAAATAAATAAATAAATAAATAAATAAATAAATAAATAAATAAATAAATAAATACAAGCGATCATGTAGTCTCTTAGAGGATTTTCCTAATTTGAAAGTGGGAGGTTTGCTGCCTGACCCGATGCTGAAGGAAGATGCGGTGACCATCACAGAAACAACAGAATGGACGGTAGCTGTGTTCTCCAGAGGGGCTGGTTGTTCGAAGAAGGTGGTGCGTCCAGATTCCACCTTCAACAAGTCTACACCCGAGGGCTCACCAACCGTGTTGTGGCATAATTTGTGCCGTCAGGAGTGTGCCCCTGAGGAAGCCTACAGATGAGGAATGATTTGGACCGGCTCCCCAGTATTGAAGGATATTAACAACCAGAATGTGTTTGTAGAACCAAATGGACAGTTACCAGAATTGAGTTACTTTGACCCTACTGAAGTTGTTATTGATTCCTTAGAAACCAAGTTTAATAAATCTGTTAATATTTTGAATGAGCCTTCTCATTACTTTCCCACGCAAAGATTGGAACTGTCAAATGTGTACAAAGAACCCAACCACACACATCTAAACTAAAATGATTGTTGGTTCTGCTTCTTTCAAAAGACTTGAACATTAAAGAGAAAAACTTGCACCAAATGCAAAAGTGCTCCCAGCTGTTACAGTATCTGTCTCCTTGTTTTATGTCCAGAAGTATGCAACATAGAAAATAAAAACATGCAAAAAGATTGACTCAAAAAGTCCCCTTGTCCTTTTGAGGGGGGACTGAGGGCAATTTTTCCATAATTGAGGGGTTATCAGCACCTCTGCCCCATAATCTGTTTCTTTCCCCATCATTAGAGGCAGCCAACTTTAAAAACTCCCCTCCCCCCCTTTTTAAAGGGCTTTATTGTATGAACAGGAGAACCTGCTAAGTTCCAGGGATAGATGTATGTAGCCTCTGGAGGTTGCCCTTCCCTGCAATATATGGTGAAGTGATGGGTTTTGTGCTGCTGCTCTCCCTTTCAATGCCAACAATAAATTAGAAAAAACAAATCACCCTTCGCCCATTTCTGTTGTGAAACTGGAAACACTTCTAGTACAACTCCCAATGATATGCACCTCCTCTCACTCCTCCCCTCCATCTGTCAGCCAGAGTGTGTGGCTTTTTGCCTGTAATCCTCTAACCATCTGGGTTTCAAACCAAGGGATGCTTTCACCATTAGTCATAAGAGTTTACCCCCAGCAAATAATTCCGGTTACATATTTTAAAACTTCATGACAGTAAGGTATAGAAGAAAAGTGTAAGTGAGAACTGCATCCTGTAAAGAACAACAAATGCTGCTGGACTTCAGCTGCCACCATCCTTCACCATGGGCATAGGGCTCATGGGAACTGCAGCCCAACCACATCTAGAGATCTTCACATCAGTTACTCTTGAACTTAATATATAAATTAAATAAATAAACACACAAACCGGAAAGCAAACAAGAATTTCTAAACTCTAGAAAAAACGTTTTGTTCAGAATCAATTTATACTTGTATCTAAGTAACAAAAGGGCAGCTGTACCCATTACAGAAAACCTGGAGTTGTACAGCTGTTTCCTACAAGATTTCTGTGGCAGGAACTGGGAAGATAAAATCACAAGAAATTGAGCCACTCTATCCTATATAAATCTGTGCACCGTGTAACTTTTAAGACAAAGGCCAGCAATTCATCCCCCCAAATCTATTGCTCTTAAAAATACAGACACACACCTGCGAGCTTTGTGGGGGCTTGCCTAGTTTATGCAGCGCCCATATACAGTACTGTACATTAGAAGATGACTCGCTCAATCGCACTGCATCAAATATTTAGTCTTAGTGTTATATCTCAGCTACAGAAGCCGGGTTACCATCCTGCAACCGTGAGGTGTGCAGGGCTGTCGCTTTGCTATGGGATGGCTTCGCTGAGCTTGTTTGTGCCTTCGTACTGAGCCAGGTGAGTAAGGTGGCCGCGCCAAGCACTTCGGTGGGTCCTGATTCTTTCTGGGCGAAGGAGCGGGTGGCGAGGCAGAGATCTGGCGCTCGCCGAGCATATATTTTAGTCCCGGTGCCCGGAAACCGATCCGAGGCATTAATCACGAGGCAAAGTTGGGCAAGACTTTAAAAAAAAGGGAAATAAATAAGGAAGCAAAGCTTATTTTGAAGGCGGACCTTCCCCCCCCCCCTTGCACTCAGCCCTGCAACCAAGGCGCCAGATAACGCGACCCGGTTTTCTTTCGATATCCTTATTTGTTCCCCCCCACCTCCTTCTTCCTTCCCTTTGAGCAAGGAAGCTCCTTTTCCAGAAGGAAAGGGACGGCTTAGGAGAGCACCACGTGAGCAGGAGACGGAAGACGCCCCCTCGCTCCCCGTCTCGCAGGCCCGAAGGCAGCCCGAGAAGCTCGAGTGGCCCCTCCGAAGCAGGGGGCATGGCGGGGATCAAAGGTACGCCCCCCCCCTTCGACCTCAATCCCCGACGCCCCCCCTCCCACCACATCTTCTCGGTCGCTCTTCCTCGCTCGGCTGTAGCTATGGCTACCGCCTGCTTTCACCTCTCCGCCGCGAGAGGTCCCGCGCCCCGTCCCTTCTCTTCTCCCGTGCATTGTGTGCCAAACCCTTTCCCGGGTTTTTCAGGTCGAGAGGACTCCGAAAGGAGTCTTTACAATTCCCTTCTTCGGGCCACATCCTGGGACTGGCTCGCCTTGCAAGGAGGCGCAGCGGGGGAATCGAACTCGCAACCTCCGGCTCGGCAGTCGAATGCCTCAACCGCTGAGCTATCCAGGCATATCTAGGTCTCCTGGGCTCCTCGGCTAGCGAGCAGGGAAGCCTCAGGGAAGCCCGAGAGTACCCTGCTAAGAGAAGGCAAACTTCAGGAGGGTGGTCGTGGCTGAGAGCCTTTTCCTAAGACGCCTTGGCTGGCGAGTGGCTTGGACACACCCGTGGGAAGCTCTGTCCAGCCCTGGGCGTTCAGAGGCACAAGAGGGCAGGGCTCCTTCCTGGTTGGTAATGGCGAAGAACTGGAAATTCTGGCAGGCGCAGCTGCTAGTCAGGGAAGGCGGGGCAGAAATGTGGGTTTGCTGGAATTCTTTCTCATACAGATGTGCTGAAATATAAGACCTGGATCATCGGTTTGATGGGGCACCCTAAACAAATAGCTCACTCCGTGGCTGTCATGTTTATAGTCTGCCTCCCAATGAGCTGAAGGTGACTTAAATGGTTCCCCTCACTTTGTCTTCCCAACAGTGCTGCAGGGATACCTCAGGGTGAAAGTGTGAGTGGCCGGCCCAGGACCACCCAGTGAGTTTTATATCTCAGTGGGGATTTGAACCCAAGTCTTCCCATCCCAAGTCCGACACTAATCACTGCAGCCTACTGACCCTCAGTAGTTCTGTCTGGTTTCCACCAAAAGCAAGATGTTGCAATCTTTATAAATGCTTTGAGGTGTAAAAAAGTGTTTTTATAGCTGTTTTGCCATATGTGCAGAGGATGATACTTTATTTAAAAACAGCCTTGTTTTCTACGCCATGTCCTGAGTTAATTAAAAGGGTCAACGAAAGTTCAAAATGTTTCATGTACAAGGTCCTAAATTACAGTGGTGCCTCGCTTAACGGCGATAATCCATTCCAGGAAAATCGCTTTTAAGCGAAAACATCGTAAAGTGAAAATAAAAAGCCCATTGAAATGCATTGAAAACCTTTCAATATGTTCCAATGGGCTTAAAACTCACCACCCAGCGAAGTTCCTCCATACAGCGACCATTTTCGCTGCCTGTATAGCGAGGAATCTGTCCCTAAACACAGCGGGAAGCCATTTTATTTACCCGGTGGCCATTTTGAAACCGCCGATCAGCTGTTTAAAAATAATCGTTTTGCGAACAATCGATCCCCGAAGCAGGGAACCGATCATCGTGAATATTTATTTATTTATTTATTTTTATTTTATTTATTTTATTTATATCCCGCCTATCTGGTCGGGTTAGGACCACTCTAGGTGGCTAACAACATAAAATAGACAATAAATATATATAAAACAAATTTATACATAATGAAAACATAAAAACATTTGCACAGAAAAGGAGCAGATGATAGAAAGGAAAAAGAGGAGGACATCAGGAATTGTCTGGAGGGAAGGCCTGCCGAAACATCCATGTTTTTAATTGATTTTTAAAGATACCAAGCGAGGGAGCCGCACGAATCTCAGGAGGTATGTTGTTCCAGAAGGGAGGAGCCACCGCCGAGAAGGCCCAATTTCTTGTCTTTTCCTTCCGGGCCTCCCTCGGCATTTTGCTCCTCAACCTCACCTCCTGGCTCGCACGTGTGACACGGGTAGATCTGGGTGGGAGTAGGCGTTCCGCCAAGTATCGAGGCCCTAAACCGTTTAGGGCTTTAAACGTGAGCATCAACACTTTGAAGTCGATGCGGAATCAGATGGGCAGCCAATGCAGTGCGGCCAGAGTGGGTGAGATATGTTGATATTTTTTCACTCCACTAAGTAATCTGGCCGCCGCGTTCTGCACCACCTGAAGTTTCCGCAACAGCCTCAAAGGCAGCCCCATGTAGAGCGCATTACAGTGGTCTAATCTTGAGATTACGAGCGTATGTACCAAGGTAGTGAGCGCCCCAACTTCAAGGTAGGATCGCAGCTGGGCTATCCGCCCAAGATGAAAAAAGGCGGTGCGGACCACCGACGTCACCTGGCGAAATTCCCCCATTTAGACCATCGTTTTGCAATCGCAATTGCGATCACAAAAAGTTCATTGTAAAGCGGATTTGTCGTAATGTGGGGTAATCGTAAAGCGAGGCACCACTGTATAGTACTACCTGCTGAGGCTTTTTGCTGCAGTTCCTTGTTTGTGGAATTTTGTTACTGGTCCATATAATGAGGTGCAGTGGATATAAAAAGTTTACATACTCCTGTTAAAATGTCAAGTGTTTGTGATTTAAAAAAATGAGACAAAGATAAATTATTTCAGAACTTTTTCCACCTTTAATAGACCTATGAACTGTACAACTCAGTTGAACAACAAACTGAAATCTTTTAGGTGGAGGGAAATTAAAAAACTGTAATAATATGGTGGCATCTGTGTGCACACCCTCTTATAACTGGGGATGTAGCTTTGTTCAGCTGTAAACAATCACATTCAAACTCATGTTAAGTAGGAGTCAGTGCACCCCTGCTGTTATTTAAAGTGCCTCTGAGGAATCCTGAATAAAGATCAGCTGTGCTAGTAGGTCTTTCTTGACATTGTCTTAGTCACATCCTATAGCAGAAGCCATGGTCCGCAGAGAGCTTCCAAAGCATCAGATGGATCTCATTGTTAAAAGGTATCAGTCAGGAGAAGGGTACAAAATAATTTCCAAGGCATTTAGATATACAGTGGTGCCTCGCTTGACGACGTTAATTTGTTCCAGTGAAATCACTGTAGAACGAAAATGTCATAAAGCGAAATAAAAAAGCCCATTGAAACGCATTGAAAATCGTTCTGTGTGTTCCAATAGGCTGAATAACTCACCATCCAGCAAAGATCCTCCACAGGGGTGCCCATTTTCGCTGCCTGTAAAGTGAGGAATCCATCCAAAAACACAGTGGGGAGCCATTTTGAGCAGTTGGTGGCCATTTTGAAAACCCGACGATCAGCTGTTTTGATCATCGTAATGCGAAGAATCGGTTCCTGAAGCAGGAAGCGATCATCGTAAAGCGAAAAAAAAACCATTAAAACATTTTGCGATCACAATTGTGATCGCAAAAACATCATCATGAAGCGGATTCATCATTATGCAGGGTAATCATTAAGCGGGGCACAACTGTACCATGGAATACAGTGAAGACGACCATCATCAAGTGGAGAAAATATTGCACAACAGTGACATTACCGAGAATTGGACATCCCTGCAAAATTGTTGAAAAGACTAGAAGAAAATTTGTCAGGGGGGATGCCAAGAGGCCTACAACAGGGGTCAGGGAACTTTTTTACCTTTAAACCCCCCCCCCCAAATTTTTATATATGCCGACATTACCCCCTTGATTTGAAAGGAAGGAAATCATACATTATTTGAATTCAAAATATTATTGAATCTACACAGGCTGTGTACCGAATTAGCAGGATATATCATTAGTATCAATGACTGCCAGGCTATGTACCAAACTAGCAGGATGCACCAAATTTAATAAAGATGTGCACTATTTTTGCTGGAACACGTTGCACTCCAGCCATGGGGTGGAATAGGGAATAGTAAGGTGTCCAACGTGCCTAGCAAGTTGCATTAAATTTTTGCTAGCTCACAGAGGATTTAATCATCAACAGTGGCTGCCAAAGTGGTGCTAGTAATGACGGGCTTGCTAGAGACAGCCAACGCAGAGTTGGGGGGAGGTTTCCTACCACTTTAATCATTCTGTGTGGTGTGCAAAAAAGAACAAACCAGGCTAAAGGTCATGTCACCCACCCTGGTGCCATAGCCCAATAGCAAAGGACCAGTACACTATTTTTTTTAATCGTCATCAATGGAAAACTCAGCAGTGGCCAGAGGATTGGAAAAGATCAGTCTACATCCCAATCGCAAATAAGGGCACTGCCAAAGAATGCTCCAACTACCGTACAATTGCGCTCATTTCACACACTAGCAAGGTTATACTCAAAATCCTACAAGGTAGGCTTCAGCAGTATGTGGACTGAGAACTCCCAGAAGTACAAACTGGATTTTGAAGGGGCAGAGGAACTAGAGACCAAATTGCTAACATGCGTTGGATTATGGAGAAAGCCAGAGAGTTCCAGAAAAACATCTACTTCTGCTTCATTGACTACGCAAAAGCCTTTGACTGTGTGGACCACAGCAAACTATGGCAAGTTCTTAAAGGAATGGGAGTGCCTGACCACCTTATCTAACTCCTGAGAAATCTATATGTGGGACAGGAAGCAACAGTTAGAACTGGATATGGAACAACTGATTGGTCCAAAATTGGGAAAGGAGTACGACAAGGCTGTATATTGTCCCCCGGCTTATTTAACTTATATGCAGAATACGGAAGGCTGGACTGGAAGAATCCCAAACCGGAATTAAGATTGCCGGAAGAAATATCAACAACCTCAGATATGCAGATGATAATACTCTGATGGCAGAAAGTGAAGAGGAACCTTTTAATGAGGGTGAACGAGGAGAGCACAGAAATTGGTCTGAAGCTCAATATCAAAAAAACGAAGCTCATGGCCACTGGTCCCATCACCTCCTGGCAAATAGAAGGGGAAGATATGGAGGCAGTGACAGATTTTACTTTCTTGAGCTCCATGATCACTGCAGATGGAGACAGCAGCCACGAAATAAAAGACACCTGCTTCTTGGGAGGAAAGCGATGACAAACGTATTATGACTTCTTAGAAAGATAAGTAAAGCAAATTAAGTGTGAGCTTTCACTAGAAGCTAAAATAACCAAACAAAGGGTATTGTACTATAGTGGCATCATAAGAAGATAAGCTCACTGGAAAAGGCAGTGATGCAGAAAAAAGTGCAATGCAGTAGGAAAAGTGTAGGGCTGCACATGAGATGGATTGACTCAATAAAGAAACCCACAGTCTTTTGTTTGGTGCTGCAGTCAAAGTAGGACCAGGAGCAGAAAAACTGGGATTCATATTTTGGAGATAAACTATGATACTCTTGTCTGCTTTGGGGATGAGAAATGTGAGTGCTACATACTTTAGACTTCTGCTGTTCTCAGCAGAAACTGCAGAGCTAAATGCAGTGGAGATTAAATTTTAGAAGGTTCCTTTTTTCATGGTTTTATGAAAGAGTTAAGTCTCTCTCTCTCTCTCTCTCTCTCTCTCTCTCACACACACACACACACACACACACACACACAAACACACAAACCCTTCCTCCTTCAATTTTCAACAATTAGTTGCTTCAGTTCAGTACGTTCATTTCCTCTCATTACATTTAAACAAGCTTGATGAAGCCACCCTTTCCCCCCTTAATTCAAGCCTTCCGTCCTTCTTGCCTGTTCCTTTTTTCAGTTTTGAGCCAGTCTCTCTCTCTCTCATACACACACACACATTCACCCTCCCTCCCTCAATCTTCTGCATAAATTAAAGCAAACTGATGAAGTCACCTGTCACTCTCTCGCACGTTCCTTCCCTCCTTAATTGCAGCTTTCCCTTGTCCTGCTTGCAGTCACCTCCAGCGGAAGCAGTCATTCACAATCTGGATTGACTTCCTGGGCCGTTCTCCAGCTGTAACCAATAACCAATTTTTTACATCAGACATTTGACATTTTAACAGGGGTGTGTAAACTTTTTATATTCACTGTATACAGTTTGTGCCCATTTTGTTTTCTATTCTTCCAACTTTTTTCTTGCAATCAGAATTTAAGAAAACAATCTGAATGAAAGCAACCCTGGATACATGGAAATTGAGAGCAACATAAAAGTGTGCCTGTCAGAACGTTTACTATATTTGGAGTTTATGAAATTAAATCCAAATCTCATGGTGTTGCTGTATGTGAATTTAATTGTAGAACATTGGTTAGATGTCTATAACTGCATAATTATTTTACATATAGTTTTGGTCTACAGCTTAATGGTTTAATTACTTTTGTTTTGTCTTGTGCAGCCTTGGTTGGCTTATCGTTCACCGGAGTTATTGGTCTGACATTTCTTATGCTGGGGTGTGCCCTTGAACAATATGGGTAAGATTTACATTAATCTAATATATATCTCTCAATGTCTACACCTTTATGCCTTCTGTTTAAAAAATATTTTTAAAACTGTCTTAATTCTTGTATTTTTATTTGTCATTCTGCAGGGTCTACTGGCCACTCTTTGTCTTGATATTTTACTTCATAAGTCCTATTCCTCACTTCATTGCAAAAAGAGTGAGTGATGATACAGATGCTGCAAGCAGTGCCTGCAAGGAATTAGCATATTTCTTCACAACAGGAATTGTGGTTTCTGCCTTTGGATTTCCTATCATTCTTGCCCGTGTTAATGTGGTAAGATCTCATAGCAAAATCATGAAATCATTGATCGTTGTCTCCCTTAGAGTTTTTGTTTCTTCAGGCATTCAGCTGTATTATTGTGCAGGTAGATAATGGGTAGATGCTGGTGGAATCTGGCCATTTCTGGCTGACTTGCATACAAATAACAATGTCACTGAAACTTAGGTATGTACTAACTTCTTGATGGTATAATAGTAACACACGTGTTCAAGAGAATACTGTAGGACCATGGTATCTATGGAGGAACAGTTCCAAGCCCCCCCCCCGGCCAAAAAAAACATAGAAGTATTGAATGCTATACATTGCATGGCCTCTGGCTCTGTTTAGTAGCTAGTTCTGGTATATTCACCCTGGTAATGCATATAAATATGTATATTTATTTCTCGGGTTTTTATTTATCATTTTCATGCTGCAGATAAGTGAATCAGCAGATACTGATTCCACAGATAGCGGGTCCTACTTTACCTTTTTTTTCCCATAAGTTAATTTCTGTGGTATAGAGATCTATTAAAAAAAAACAATGGATGTCCACATTTTGAGAAACATTTGGAACCTTTACATTTGAAATCTCTACCATTTTTTCTAACTACAATGAAGAAGAATTTAAATGCACAATATCAATTTTAATTTAATGGGCTTTAATTTTTAATTTTTTAATTTTTAATTTTTAATTGACTGCCTTTTGTTTTTGATCCTGATGGAGAGAGCTGTGTCCTGATGGAGAGAGCTGTGTGTGTGTGTGTGTGTCTGTATATATATATACAGTGGTGCCCCGCATAGCGAGGTTAATCCGTTCCGGATTAACCTTCGTTATGGGGAAACATCGCTATACGGAACGGGAAAACCCATTGGAACACATTAAACTTCGTTTAATGTGTTCCTAATGGGCACAAAACTCACCGTTCTGCGATGTTTCCCCATAACGGCAGCCATTTTCGCGCCCTCGGTAAGCGAGGGCAGGGCGCGAAAATGCTGCGCGGGGCCATTTCAGGTGTCTGGCGGCCATTTTGGAACTGCCAAACAGCTGATTCCCCACTCCAGGAGTCCGAGCATGGCTGGGAAACCGGGCGCAGGGCAGCTCCAAGCAGCAGCGGGGGCAGGGAGAGTGGGGGGGGTCCGGATGGATTCCAGTGCTTTGCCTGGAAGCCATCCAGATCCCCCTGCCCCCGCCGCCACCGGGAGCCGCACCGCCCGCCTATCCCAGCCATGCTGGGACTCCCTGGAACAGCTGAGGGGCGGTGGTTTGAAGCCCAGACGCCCGCCCCTCAGCTGTTCCAAAAGGCAGGGGTTTGGGCTGCACCGGCAGAAGCCCTTCTCCCGGAGCAGCCCAAACCCACACCTTTTGGAACAGCTGAGGGGCGGGCGTCTGGGCTTCAAACCACCGCCCCTCAGCTGTTCCAAAAGGCAGGGGATTGGGCTGCACCGGCAGAAGCCCTTCTCCTGGACCAGCCCAAACCGCCGTCTTTTGGAACAGCTGAGGGGCGGGAGTTTGGGCTGCTCCCGGAGAAGCGCTTCTCTGCTAGCAGCCCAAACGCCCGACAGTCAGCTGTTCTAAAAAGCGAGCCTTTGCGCTGCTCCCGGGGAAGTGCTTCCCTGCGAGCAGCGCAAAGCCCATTTTTTTGGAACAGCTGACCAGCGGGGCCTTTGCCATGATCGTGGGGGAGCGCTCCCCCGCGATCATCGCAAAGGGAGTTGTCCCCATAGGGGCCATCGCAAAGCGATCGCTCTTGCGATGGACTTTAGTCCATCGTAATGCGATTTCATCGTTAAACGGAGCGATCGCTATGCGAGGCACCACTGTGTATATATATATATATATATATATATATATATATATATATATATATATATATATATATATATATATATATATATATATATATATATATATATATATATATATATATATATATATATATATATATATACTCACATGCACCTGACATGCACCTGACATGGCTTCGTTCTCTTTTTCATTCTACTGTATTTCTCCTCAGAGGTTTTTTAAATCCACTGCAAGACAGTGAGAGATATTACATGCTTAAAAGACTGATATCCATAATCATTTATTTTCTTTTTTATATATATCAGGGAGAGCTCATGGCTCCTTTGGGATGTAATGCTTGATCACTTCCGAATAATTTTTTTAAATTTTGACTGGCCATTCCAAATACTGTTCTTTTCAAGCCTCCCTTCCTTTCTCTGGCAGTAGGAGAAAGAAAATGTTGCTGATTACTGTGTGTGTTGTTCTCCTTGCTCTTTGTTCTGTTGTAGTGATTGATTTACTTTATTAATATCCCATCTTTCTTCCCAGTGAAGGGACTCAAGGTGATGTATAGCAGCTAAAAATACATATGCTTAACATCACAATAAATTAAAATATTGATATTAAAATAACTCTTAGTTATCTGTAGCAACAAGGGGATGGTTGGTGCCACAATACTCAGGAGATGAATTCCCTAGCATGTATATATTTCTTTTCCCCCCTCACACACTGGCTGTTTCTCTTGCCTCATCTGGTGAAAAAAAAATCTTCTCATGCCTAGTCTCCAGAAACAGTCCTCAAATTTTCTATCTGCACATGAATGGTGAGGTGATTTTTAAAAACTCAGTGTACATTGTTCTGTATGTTGTAATTCACTTTGAAAGTCTGGTTGTTTCGTGGGATATATGTGCATTTTTACATAAAAGAAATAAAATATATTATTTCATCTGTTTTAGTCAGTGCACTTGAGCTTCCCTTAATGGTGCAAGGCATTTTATTGCAATGGTACCTTACAAATGCTTATCTTTATGTACTTGTCCCATTTAATTGTTATAGTCCTTCTTGGTTCTTTCTTTCCAAATTTTTAGCAGAAGTTCTTGATACTTATGGTGTCTTATGATTCCCTAGTTGAAGGTCTTGATTTAAATCTTTCTGTACTTCTCTTTTGTGGAGAATGCAGCTGAAGTATCAAATATACACTCTTACCACTAGAGAGAGCGCATGCTCTTCTCTTAGCTTAACAAAAGTCATTTTAGATAATAGAGAAACGAAACAAAATTTTCAAGTCATGGGAAAAAAGAAAAAAATGTTTACAAAGTTTGATTTTTGGAGTTGGTGAGCATGAAGAATGATATTTGTACAGTACATATCAAATTTAAACCTACTTTTACTATTTGGGCAGAATAGCAATTATCAAAATTATGGTATTACCTATATTCATATTCCTATTTTGATAATAATATTCTGATAATAATAAATTACAAACCATTTCATTTGTGGAGAAAACAGCTCTCAAATTTTATTTGGCAGGGGAGAAAACCAAAAATAAAATTGAGGTACTTGCAAGACGACAAGAAGAGAGGAGGATGGGGTCTCCCAAACCTCCAATTATATTATGAGGCGGCAGCACTACAATGGTTAAGAGAGTGGATAAGACTGGAGGATGAAAAAATATTAATACTAGAAAGCAAAGATTTAAAATATGGACTTCATGCATACTTATGGTATGGAAAAAAGAAAGTCAGCAAAGCTTTTGGAAATAATATAATAAGAAAATCATTAATAAGAGTATAGGAGAAATATAAAGGGACATTTTATCATAGGATTCCAATGTGGATGTCCCCCCATGAAGCTCTCTCAAACGAAGTTGACATAAAGAATGATAAATGGTTAACATATAAAGATCTACTCACAGAGGAAGATGATGGACAACTAAGATTAAGAAGACAAGAAATGAATCAAGTTGGAATAATATACCAGTGGTTTCCATACAGACAGCTGTCAGAAAGAATGAAAATGTAGATGAAACCTGAAACTTATTTGTTCAATATGGTAAAGTTAAACTCGAGACAAGAGACAAAAATTTGTTTATACATATTAGGCGCAACCAGAATTCAAGTGGCAAAACAATGGAAAGACAAGGAGGAACTGTCGCGCACCCCCAGTGTCCTCTGCTTGTTTTATTTATTTATTTATATATTCTGACTGTCTATGTAGTTCCTATTACTTTTAACTCTTTTATATTCTTTAACACACCAACTTTCCAATTGCTTGTCTAAACACTTCCCAACTATTCCAATCCCTTGTCTAAACACTTCCCAATCTTCTCCCTCACTGATTCTCTGTCTCATCCAGTTCTGTTGACTCCGCCCCTCCTGTCTTGTCATAGGCTCCTGCATTAGAGCTCTAAAATGACTGACAGGCGTGACGTGTGAGCTGCCCGCCACATATCTTCCCCCTTGGAAAGTTTGTATCATGGGGTAACATCTATAGTAGGTTACCCTCATGAACAATGTATGAGATAATTTACCCATATTTAAAATTTCTTCTTTAAAACATTGCTCCATTAAACATATACCATATATACAGTACTCACTCAATTACTCAGTTTAAAGCATATTAATATTATTAGTTTATATTTAAATTACATTTATCAACATTTTTATTACTTACAATACAAACCTTACATACCATTATTTCATATATAACTTACATTTTTAATTATTTTTCAAATTAATATACATTTAGAACTTTTAATTAGAATATTTTTTATAACATTGAAGTTATATATTACATTAGTCCCTTTTGTCAGTCATCTGGTCTTCTTGACAAAGCATCGGTCACCACATTTTGAGTCCCTTTAACACTCCAGATCTCAAAGTCTTGTAGGAGTAGGACCCACCTCATCAACTTATTATTGTTCGCTCTAGTCTGCAACCACAGCAGTGGGGAATGGTCTCTGCAGAGAACAAAGTCTTCCCCATATGTATGGTCCGATCTTACACAAAGACCATACAGTCACCAGACACTCACGTTCTATGGTGGAAAGGCATCTCTCACCATCCTGCAGCTTCTTGCTCAGGAACGTCACCGGATGAAGGTCCCCGTTGTCGTCCTCCTGGCTCAGCACAGTTTGATGGAAATCTGGTGCTCTTGGGACAGGACCGGTCATCAATGTAGTTTTTAACTCCTCGAAGGCCTCCTCACAGTCGCTCAACCACTGGATCTTGTCAGCTTTTCTTTTATGGGTTAAGTCTGATAAAGGGGCTGCTATTTCACTGAAGTTCTGGATAAAGCGCCTATAATAGCCAACTAACCCTAAGAAAGATCTGATTTTTTTCTTTGTTGTTGGTCTAGACCAGCTAATGATTACTTTAGTCTTCGATGTAAGGGGTTTGATTATGCTTCCCCCAACAATATGGCCTAAGTATTTTAACTCAGAGTTCCCTAGCTGGCATTTTACTAGCCTTCACTGTTAATCCGGCCTCATTTAACCTCTGTAGCACTTTCTCAATATGGTATAGGTGATCTGTCTATGTTTGACTATATATTCTTATGGATGTATGCTACAGTGAATTCTCCAAACTTGATCAAGCTTACATGGACTACTCTTCAACCTTCCTCTCCCTCTTCCTGAATTATGTAATTTACTTCCTTCATCTTGGATTTTATTCTCAAAGGACCTGCTCATTTTAATTGCAGCTCATTCCCTTTTATAGGCCTCAGTACCAGGACTTCTTCTCCTGGACTGAATGAGCTTTCTCTGGCCTTTTTATCATACCATAAATTTTGCTTCCCTTGCTGGCTGTGCAAGTTTTCTGTGGCTAACTTCAGAGATTGTTGCAAGGACTTCATTAATTTATCTATGTACTGGATCACTGTCTCAGGATGTTCTCCATGTTCTTCCTCCCAATTTTGTCTGAATAAATCCAAGGGTCCCCTCACTTTCTGCCCAAATAACAGTTCAAATGGATTGAAACCAGTGCTTTCCTGGGGTACAGACCGGTATGCATATGACAAGGGTTGTATCTTGTGATCCCAGTCATTGGGGTTTTCAACCATATAAGCTTTGATCATTTGCATTAGGGTCCCATTAAATGTCTCCACTAATTCATTTGTCTGAGGATGGTATGGGGATGATGTGATATGAGCTATGCCCCAAAGTTGCCAGAGCTTTTTCATTAATCTGGAAGTGAATGATGTTCCTAAATCAGTGACAATTTCTGAAGCGAAGCCCATACGACACATATAGTTCACCCAGGCATTTGCCACATATTTCAATAAAATAACATTGCACAACATTTGCTAAAGGTGGCTGTTCTTCTTGGCTCTCTGCTCTAGCAGTCACTGCGCCATTTTCAACTGCCTCAGCATTCTTCCACTGCTGCTGTATACAGTACGCTTTTTGGGGCAAACTTCCCCCTCCTTTTTGCTGATTAAATTCTTTATTCTTTGATGTCTGACATTGAGAAATGGAATGTCCTTCTTCTCCACACCCATAGCAAGTTTTTGGGGCTCTTTGTTCAAAGTAAGGGGGCTTGTCTCCCTTCCCTTCAGTGCTTTTATACCTCTGTTGATTTTGTTCTGATGGTTTGTCCCTAAAATGGCTTCCAGTTGCCTGTTTGTTTCTGTGTTAATCCCTGGGCTCTTTCTTTCTGTCCTCCCAGCTTCTACCACCAAATTTTACCTCAGAAAATTTCGAGTTTTTTATTTCTAATTTTTGATAATCAGCCGTCTCACTTGCTTACTGTACTGTTTTAGGCTGTTTATCGCTGACTAAATATCTTAGTTAGTCCAACAACTTAGTTGGATAGTCCAACAGCAAGAGCTATCCAACAAACAGCAACAGAGCATGGACTGAGTTCCTACTCCAGTCCTCTGAGGATGCCAGCCACAGAGACTGGTGAAACGTTAGGAAGAACAACCTTCAAAACACAGCCAAAGAGCCCGAAAAACCCACAACAACCATCAGGTCCCGGCTGTGAAAGTCTTCGGGAATACATCTTTTCCCTGCCTTAGCCTTTCCTAAAGTCTGTGATCTGGAGTCCTTTTCCATGCTGTTCACCAAGAGCTCTAGGGTTCCCTACTCCTTCTTCCACAGCCTTTGGCTATCAGGTCCCTCAGACTCAGAAGATTTTGCTTTACTTAGGCTCACTGGAATTCATTCGTTTCGAATCCCACCATTCTGCTGCCACTTTTGTCGCGCACCCCCAGTGTTCCCTGCTTGTTTTCCCACTCACAGGTTCACCTTTGGACACGACTTGTTCTTTTCACCCTTTTTCACTGCCACCAGAGGGTATTACCCTCACTGTACTAATTATGAATCTCAGACTATTGCTGCCAAATAAAACAAGATTTATTTATGGTTTGGTAGGTAAATCACTGAAGAAAAACCATGGATGTTATTTTATTATTCATTCAATAAACGTGGATTTAATTACATATAAGCTTGCTTGTATTCATTCACTTTAATCAAGGTCTCAGTTTATTTTGACTGTCTATGTAGTTCTTATTACTTTTAACTCTTTTATATTCTCTAGCACACCGACTTTCCAATCCCTTGTCTAAACACTTCCCAGTCTTCTCCCTCACTGATTCTCTGTCTCACCCAGTTCTGTTGACTCCGCCCCTCCTGTCTTGTCATAGGCTTCGGCACTAGAGCTCTAAAATGACCGACAGGAGTGACATGTGGGCTATCCGCCACAGGAACCTTCAGTGGAGGATTGTTTAATAAAATTACAGGAACTAATATTAATGGACAAACTAACACACCCATTGAAAGGAAAGCGTACAACAGAGCACGAATCTCAATGAGGGAAAGTAAAGTATTATCTCAGAGAGAAATGGAAGAAAGATTGCAAACCTGTACCAAGTGACTTAGGCTTAAATTAGAAGCAGAACTGCTCTCAACAGAAGTAAAAACAAAGTAAAGCAGATAGTTAATATGGATATAAAATAAGAATTGAAAGGTATTATTAAGATTGTGAAGAAAATAAATGTCTGGTGGTAAATAAGGAAGGAAAAATGTTAAAGACTTACTGTTTTGCGAAAGAGATAATGGAAAGTTATTTTGGTTATGTACTAATATTGTGATAATTATTTACTTATTTTTATATTTTTTTAATTATATGCAATAAAGATTAAAAGTTTAAAAAAGGTTATTCCATTTGCGTAGGTACAAGAGAGAATTTTGGCCACTGTATTCTAAATAATGTAGATACATCTTTTCCTGGCTAGCAAAGTATTAAGAAAATGGGGTGGGGGAATGCTGTAACTGAAAAAAAAAGGTTTTATTATCTAGCTCTGAGAAACTTTTTAAAAACCTGGTAAGACTCATTTGTTTTCGCAGCAAAACTTACTTTGCTGCAGTTCCCTTATGAGGACCTGTTATTTATTTATTTATTTTTAATTGGACATAACAATAGAAATGAACTCTGCATTTTAAGAATGGAGTTTTCCCCATGACATCTGAACTGATAAACTGTGGTTTAAGAAATCTGGAAAGTTGTAAACTGGACAGAGGAGAAGGGGTGTCCAAACAAACCATGTTGTTGTTTAGTCATTTAGTCATGTCCAACTCTTCGTGACCCCATGGACCAGAGCATGCCAGGTCCTCCTGTCTTCCACTGCCTCCCGGAGTTGGGTCAAATTCATGTTGGTTGCTTCGATGACACTGTCCAACCATCCAACCATCTCATCCTCTGTCGTCCCCTTCTCCTCCTGCCTTCACACTTTCCTAACATCAGGGTCTTTTCCAGGGAGTCTTCTCTTCTCATGAGGTGGCCGTGAGAGCCTCAGCTTCAGGGTCTGTCCTTCCAGTGAGCACTCAGGGTTGATTTCCTTTAGAATGGACAGGTTTGTTCTCCTTGCACTCCAGGGGACTCTCAAGAGCCTCTTTCAGCAGCACAATTCAAAAGCATCAATTCTTCGGCAGTCAGCCTTCTTTATGGTCCAGCTCTCAGTTCCGTACATCACTACAGGAAAAGCCATAGCTTTGAATATTCTGACTTTTGTTGGCAAGGTGATGTCTCTGCTTTTTAAGATGCTGTCGAGGTTTGTCATTGCTTTCCTCCCAAGAAGCAGGTGTCTTTTAATTTTGTGGCTGCTGTCCCCATCTGTAGTGATCATGGAGCCCAAGAAAGTAAAACCTTGTCACTGCCTCCATATCTACCCCTTCTATTTGCCAGGAGGTGATGGGACCAGTCGCCATGATCTTAGTTTTTTTGGTGTTGAGCTTCAGACCATTTTTTGTGCTCTCCTCGTTCATCCTCATTACGAGGTTCTTTAATTCATCCTCACTTTCTGCCATCAGAGTGGTATCACCTGCATATCAGAGGTTGTTGATATTTCTTCCAGCAATCTTAATTCCGGCATGGGATTCCTCCAGTCCAGCCTTTCGCATGATATATTCTGCATATAAGTTGAATAAGCAACGGGACAATATACAGCTTTGTCGTACAGGGTACTCCTTTCCCAATTTTGAACCAATCATTTGTTCCATATCCAGTTCTAACTGTTGCTTCCTGTCCCACTTATAGGTTTCTCAGGAGATAGATAAAGTGGTCAGACACTCCCATTTCTTTAAGGACTTGCCATAGTTTCTTGTGGTCCACACAGTCAAAGGTTTTTGCGTAGTCAGTGAAGCAGAAGTAGATGTTTTTCTGGAACTCTCTGGCTTTCTCCATAATCCAGCGCATGTTAGCAATTTGGTCTCTAGTTACTCTGCCCCTTCGAAATCCAGCTTGTACTTTATTAATGCGCGCGATCGCAAATACTCCATCGCTATGCAGATTCATCGTTAAATGGGGCGCTCGTTAAGCAAGGCACCACTGTATATAGAGTGTGTATTTTAAAACAGTAGCTTTCATTTGATGCAGAAGACCAAGTGTAATGAATATAAATATTACAAAATGTTAACAAAGAGACTGATACTTACTTCTGTTTCAAAATGCATAGGATGGACTATTACTGACCAAACACCCTAACAATGGTACTATCCCACTCATTATTATTTAATTTTGGTGTTCAAGAGGCTTACGGCAGAGCATATTTTATGTTACAGGGATGCTTCCTAAAACATTAAGAATGATATTTGAATTCAGATTCATTCCTTAAACAGTTGTTTCATTCTTATTATAAATTATTAAAAACATAATCCTAGAACCTCCCAGCTCCCCTCAAATCCAGCCCATGCTGGAGTGTGGGAGGTAAACCATATTTGAAGGTAGGGGAAGAGAAGGATCAGATCTCTTTGCTTGGAAAAGACCATAGTTAGCTGCCTGCAAATGATTCTTCTTGGTAATTTATAATGCTGAGCATGAAAACAATCTCAGAACATCTCCTGATTATTAAACCTATCAAGAAAAAATAATTGTTGTGGATATCTGTTTTAGCAAAATCTTTAATGATTTATGTAATTTCAAATAATTAAATTGCTATAAATTACTTTACTTAGTACTCAGAGTTTTGCTTTTTGGCCTTTTAGCAAAGATCAAGTGCAGCACTCAGAATTTGCTGTTTGATCTTTAAGCGCTTTTAGCATGCTGATGTGATATTTCCTTGTACCTCTCAAATGCTCAAAATAACATGCATTTTATGTCCATTAATGGAGTTTTTTTTTTAATTTTGTGTTTCAGATAAAGTGGGGAGCTTGTGCCCTTGTGCTGGCTGGCAATGCAGTAATTTTCCTTACCGTTTTAGGCTTTTTTGTCCTGTTCGGCAGAGGAGATGATTTTACGTGGGAACAGTGGTAAACTTTAGTATGATACAGATGTGTATTATATTACTTATATAGACTTTATTATTGTACAGCTCTTATAGTGCCATTTCTATGTATATATACAATGTATATATGTGCATATATTAACCTATGTTAAGCACAAACATATATAGCCATAGGTTTTTGCTTTTTTAGAACAATTTTAATATTTTGATCAACAACAGCTAACATGGGGAATTAATTGCATTTAAAAAAATCAAGTGTATTTGCATAATGTGGGATGAGTAGTCTTCCCAGATCTGGCAGCTGCAGACACCCATTGCTGAAACTTGGAGGACCGCAGCTGTGATTCCATCTCCATTTTTCCTTATGGTTTATTAATAGAACCCTCCTCCAAAAAACCCACAATTGATGTGGGGGGAGGTCCTGAAGTGGTGCTTTTGTTATGTGCTATCAATTCAGAACCAACTTCTAGTGACCATTATCAGGGCTTTCAAGGTAATAGAGATGTTTAAGGGGTGGTTTCCCCAGTTTCACCCCTCCCCAGTGAATTTCCCCAGCCAAGCAGGGATTCTAACCCAGGCCTCCTGAGTTCTACCCTGTCACTCTACCCACTGCACCACACAGGGTGCTCTTAATAATGCTATCCTTGTCTTAAATTGGTTTGAGGTGATGAGGTCTCTTTAAAATATTGCAAAATTGCACCTGTGCCCCTGGAGGGCACAAGGGGGCTTTAAAAGCCCTCAATTTTTTATTTTTGCTCTAAAAGAAAATCATTGAGTACCGGTGGAGCATGTAACCAGAGGAGCCACAGTTTGTCCTCTGCTGGCTTAGCGAGATGCATGCCGCTTCCTGCACCGCATGAGGATCTTTGCACTGTAGCCACAGGTTTGCAGGTTAGGACAGTCTTGCCATTTAGGCCAGAGACTTAGCCAGTTTTTCTCTAGGACTTGCACTTACTGTAACTTTTGCTGCTGCTGCTGCTTTTGTTTTCAAACTGCAGTGCAGCAAAAGGTATTGAGGGCGCATGAAAACAAAAGGTCATTTAAATACCAGTTTTGATTTGGCCAAGGAGCTGTTCTCCAGGAACCTCTGTGTTTTGGCAGTAGCAAAAAAATATGTGTATCGATGGTGGTACAAAAATTACTTGTCACATACCTTGATTTAGAAAGAAAACCCAAACAACCCTTGAGCTGTAGGATAGTATGACAGAATCCTGTAGATGCCTTGCACAGAGTAATCTGCATCTCGCATATACAGAAGCAACTATATTCAGGTGTTCAGCAAAGGTTTGATCTTCATATTGGAGGACAGAGAATTTCAGCCTTGCATGACCATTGCCGTCTAAAGAGGAAAAGCTCTACTAGGCACAAAACCTCTCTGTGTTACTGGAAAATTAGGGTTCCTGATCATGTGGAGCTTTATAGCCAAAGCTTTCTTTTTCAGACTGTTTACTATCTGCTTGAAGAGAGTGTAGAGATAAAGCTCTCTCCTTCTCATATGTTCCATTCTGAATGCTTGAATAAGGCTTGAGTCTTGTTCATTTTAAATCTTTAAATATATTGCTAGTTATGCTTTGCACAGAGGTAGAAAAGTGAAAGCTGCTGTTCTGTGCACACATACCTGGGAATAGGCTCCACTGATTAAATTTTTAAGCGAACATTTTCATGATATAGTCCGATGAAGTGGTGTTTTTATCCACAAAAGCTCGCGTATTGTATGATACTTTTTAAAGTGGTTTGTAAAAGCATCACCTATTGCATTTGCATTTTAGTATGTTTTCAGAAGCTGCCTTATAGGTGCTGTTGTACTGGTAAGAAGGAATGGAAGCGTAGGTTGCCCCTCTGTTCAAGGGGCATCTATGTTCAGTGCATCTTTCACTGAACTTAGAAGTCCTGCTTTGGGGACTACACGCCCCTGATTCTCCTGGCTGGGAAATTCTGAAAACTGTAGCCTAAAAGAGTAAATTTTCCAAGCTCTGGTTTTCTGCCATACCAAACTAATAGAGTATTTTAGGGCTTAGGATACTAGAATTAATGAGAATGGTAAATGATAATGTAGGCATTCTAGCAGGTATCAAATGACTTTATTAATCTTCAGAAGGGAAGCAGTCGCTATTGTTATAGATAAGATAAAAATGTTTTTCTGTTCTCTGTGAAAAATCCAATTTGTCTTGTTTCCTGGTTGCAATGTGTTTAGCTTATTGCTGGAGTTCAAAAGCTTTCCAGCATCTTGATGCTGACCAGCTCCAAGCTGGCCATCCTACCACATCCTGTGAACATTCATTTTCTTCTGTGTTTTTTTTTATTACATAGTAGTAAACTAATTTCAAAGTGCCTTTATCTCTTAGATTACTCTGATCCATAGAAAGCATGTCGATAATGCAACGTCTATTTTTTCAGTCTGATGGTCCAGTTGTTTTCCATTCTCTGGTGCCTAGCCTTTTCTATGATTCATATAAAATATACATGTATTTGAAATGTTGTTACTTTTGTAATCTATACGATTGAAATACTGGAATCGTGCAATATTGCAGTGTATTTGTAAGTGAAAACATGCTTCAAGCTCTAATAAAACTGTACTTTAAAGTTTCACTATCATGAATTTGTCTCTTTCCATTTTATTACAAATGAGACACTCAGGATCACACTAACCGTCTAAAGGATAAGTACAATAACAGTACCAGTAAATAACTCCTTCAAAACACAGTAGAACAAAAGTTCAGAAACATTTGTTCTTCAGATGTGGACAATTGATTGCCTAGCAAATGTTCTGAGCTTAGTTTGTATAATTTCTTTTATATAATGTCTGGCACTTAGCAGTATTAGTGGCAGAACCTCTAAGAAGAGTTGCTCATCAGTTCTTGAGTTTCACACAATACAATTTCGTTTGAGTTTTATATGATGGCAAATCTTGTTCTAAGGTCAAGTGAGTGGCTTAACAATTTTTTCCACAGTTTCTAGTAGATTAAAGTAACCATTTATTAAGTGGCTGGGACCTTTTTGTGTTGCATCTTTCACTCCAATTTCATTACTAAATTAGTTGCTGTTTGGGCATTTCCAAATGACAGTGATTGAAAACATGTCTTGTGTAATTGGTTTGCCCAGATTTGTAGCCTCTTCACCATTGTTTCATTTATGGGAGAGTCCTTCCAGTAAAGCAACAAAGGCAGTACTAGAGTGATTTTTGCTGATTTTTCCCTTCCTGAGCCCACATGCCACCTTTCATGTTTTGGAAGGTCCCACTGGAACAGGTTTGTAGGGGGGAATGGAATTTGATAAATATCCTCTTCTCATTCTTGTAGATGGTGTTAGAAGTACCAGCTCTACTTATAGAAGGCCTCTCCAGTCGGTTTGAGTGATCTCCCATGCTGTACAGCTCATTTCCCTGAGACAAAGTCCCCCGAGCATCTGTAGCACCATTTTCAGTGGGCTAAAAGGAGAGGGAGGAAGATGTCTTTTCCTGTCAGACTGCTTATGAGCCCCTTGGCCAGGATTTTAGTTGATAGTTCTTGCCTTATGAGAAATAAAAGGCCAGAATCCTGTTGCTTACATCAGTGGTTCTTAACCTTTGTTACTCGGATGTTTTTGAACTGCAACTCCCAAAAACCCCAGCCAGCACAGTTGGTGGTGAAGGCTTCTGGGAGTTGCAGTCCAAAACTTCTGAGTAACCCAAGGTTAAGAACCAGTGGCTTACATATGCCAGTGTAAATCAGAGCAGCAAATAGCCTGTAGTAAAGGAGTTATTGATGGTATTCATCATCATACTCCGTCAAGTGATTAGTATGTGATGAGGAATACAAGTACAAACTCCTTGGCTAGCAGCAATTTGCCACTATGATCTTATACTTTTGTTATGCTGGTGTGCGCAAATAATCGGATTCTGGCCACTGCCTTCTCTGCTCCTGAGAGCCTAGTTGAAATCCTGTCCCAGTGGGGGTGTGCATGTGCATGTTGTTCTGACATCTTGAGAGGCTTGTGAATTTTCCATGCAGTTTAGCATGGAGAGTTGACTGTGAGCTTCCCCAGATGGTGAGAAAGAATAGGAAAATCAAGTGTAGAGAGCCAAGTTTTGTCGGAAATCAATAGCTAGTCATATATGCACAACACTGTAGATTGTGGTGTTTTTATTTGCTAAGTGCCTTCTGGCGCAGTGGTTAAACTGCAGCATTGCTGCCAAACCGCTGCTCATAACCCAAATTCAATCTCAGGTAGCTGGTGGGAGGTTCACTCAGATTTTTATCCTTCCAAAGTCAGTAAAAACTATGCAGCTTGGGGGGGGGGGGGGGCAGCAATGTGTAGTCTGCATAATTAAATTGTAAGCTGCCCAGAGAGTGCTTTAAGTGCTATGGGACAGTATAAAAGCAGCACACTTTGCTTTTGCATTGCTAGGACATTGACAGTATAAGTACGAAGCCACTGTAAAAATGGTGCCCTACAATAACCCCTCTGCCAGGATGTTTCTGCAGCTAACAAAGGTTCCCCTTGTCCTACAATTGCAGTGTGATAGGGAAATCTGTCTTGACTGAACTTTGGCTGAGATGGTTTACTCTAGACAAAATTATTTCCTCCTCCTTATATAAATTGAGTCCACTCAGACTGTACTATCTTCATCTTCCTTTATCAGTACATCATGCCCAGGTGATCTTTCTAGCACCATATCATTGCTGAAAAGTTCTTCAATGTTGCTCTTGTTGGTTAAATGGCATTCCCCACTCCCCGGTGCAATGGTTTTGTTGAACTCACTAGCTGGAATTCACTTGTTTCCTTTTGAAACTGAGTCAAGATCTCATTTTGAATCAACAGAACTCAAAAGACAGTCTTGTTACTTTCCCTTAAGTACCTGGACACCTTCCACTGCTTTTTTCCTCTGCTGTACTTGCAGTTCCCCAACGTCCCATCTGTCTTTAGGTAAAAGTAAAGGTTCCCCTTGACATTTAGTCTGGTCATGTCTGACTCTAGGGCGTGGTGCTCATCCCCATTTCCAAGCCGTAGAGCCAGTGTTTGTCTGAAGACAGTTTCTGTGGTCATGTGGCCAGCGCGCCTAGACACGGAACACCATTACCTTCCCACCAAGGTGGTACCTATTTATCTACTTGCATTTTTACATGCTTTCAAACTGCTTGGTTGGCAGGAGCTGGGACAAGTGACGGGAGCTCACTCCATCGTGTGGATTCGATTTTGCGACTGCTGGTCTTCTGACCTTGCAGCACAGAGGCTTCTATGGTTTAACCTGCAGCGCCACCACATCCCTCATCCGTATTTAGGAAGGACCTAAATCTGATCTTAGAAAGGGGTCTTTCAAAATCCAAAGGGATTTCTTTTCCTCCACTATTTCTATTTCCACATGTGCCTAGAAAAAGGCTTAATTCTGTAGTTGAATCAGTAACTTTATTGCAATCTTTCTTTGGCGGATTAAAAAGGTGTCATGTGAAGCCTCCCTTACTGTTGGATGTGAGCCAAAGTTTAGAAGCAACACATTACAATGTTACTACCCATATCTATTAGTTTTAGTTTTAGTTTTTGTGATAATGAGGGCACAGTGACACCAGAGTAACAAAACAGCCAGCAATGTTAAATTTTGATATAACACTTGTTGCTTCAAAAACCAGGAAGCAAGGACTTCTGGAGTAGTAGGGGAAATATGGAGAGCATTTATCTACTTTTCAGTTGTTTTCATTAAAGAAATCCAAAATCAGAAATGTGTTATTAATGCGAGACTTTAGAGGAGTACTGATTAACATGTTACTTAAAACACCAACATGTCAGTTCTCTAAAATAATACTTTAGACCAGTGGTATCCAACCTTGGCCCTCCAGATGTTCTTGGACTTCAACTCCCAGAAATCCTAGCCGGCAGAGGTGGTGGTGAAGGCTTCTGGGAGCTGCAGTCTAAGGACATCTGGAGGGCCAAGGTTGGACACCACTGCTTTAGACTTTGTTGTGTAGTCCTTAGGGTGCCTGTCCTATCATACTCACATCTTTAAGACGTTGTCTGCATATTCTGAGAACCTGGGTGTGTGTGGCAAAAGAACACAAGCCACAAGAACATGTCAGTACACAAGGCTTTAGAAATATGTGTATTGACGCTTAACTCAGATATTTCTGTTGCTCTAGTCATCACATTTTGTTACTGTGACCATATCCAGAAAGCTGTGTTTCTCTCCACTTGAGTTGTATACACAATTCTTCACTTCCCTTTTCCTTCTCCCCCCTCTGCTACTCTCAGGCACTGTAGAAACTCCCAGTTTGTCCAGCTCCAGGCCTTTTGTGGACTCCCAGGGACTGAGATCTTTCCCCCTGTGGTTGTTTTCAAACTTGCATGAGCATGGCCTAGTTTTTAAATCCTCTCATCCATCATCTTAAATCAGAAGCACATGTCTGAGCTAAATTCCCCCATAAAGAAGTCTAGTGGATTTCTGTTTATTTCATTCTGCATCTAAATGCCAGGAGTGCATTACATGTTCAGGGTTGATTTGATCTAGGATGTACTTGTTTGTCCTTCTGGCAGTCCTGGGTGTCCACAAAACTCTCCTCCAACACCAGATTTCAACTTAATTGGTTTTTTTTTCATGGTGATGTCAATAGATGGGGGGGGCAAGTTGGTCATGTTTTCCAGGACTCCTTGAAATGTGTGTCTGATTGTATTAAACAGGGATTGAAAATACAGTGAGATGAAAGTCCATGTTTGCCATTGACAGAATACAGTTTGATCTATGTGTTATATATTTTGATTCATGCATTATAGTTGTAGTATGTTGTTAGGAAGATAAAATTAGAGTTTATTGGAAATAATAGCACTTGTCTAGGTTCTGTTTTTTGTTGGTTTAATCTTCACCTTTTGTCTTTAAAATTGAAAGTGCACCTTCAATTTTAAAGACAAAATTGAAATTTTATGGACTAGCAATGAAATAGCTGATATCCCAGTGCACCAAAACCCTAATCTAAGTTCTCCACTTTGTATTGTTACTGAATAAAAAAATGTAAAGATGCCGGCCACAGAAACTGGTGAAACGTCAGGAAGAACAACCTTCAGAACACGGCCAAAGAGCCTGAAAAACCCACAACAACCATCAGATCCCGCCGTGAAAGCCTTCGAGAATACAGATCTGTAAAACATTTGCCAAAGAGTTTATTGACTGCTATTCAGGATCTTGACTTTGAGGAAACCCTAATGTAGATAATCACTTTGCTAATCACTTTGCCAGATCAGATAAACCAACATCTGAACCCTCCCTAAGAGTCCTACGAAACTTTATAGATGTCCAGGGGTTAAAAATAACAAAACTATATTTATCACAGCTGGCATTATCCCCCAAAAGGGTTGACTACAGAATGAAATCAATCAATCATTGGCAACTATATCAAAATTTATCACAATATCAAAGTATACATCTTTTCATTTTTACAATAATTCCAAGTAATATGAGCTTGTCTAATTCTACAGGCTTTATTAATCTACCTTGCTTCTGTTTCATTAATCAAAAATACTTCAGTGTTGTTGTAAAAATATAAAAGTATTAAATTTATGGAAAACTGTAGGCACAAATGCTTAAAAATATATGAAAACTAAATTTAAGTACTACACAAATACTTAAGTCAGAATTCAATCCAAAATACAGTAAAATATTTTCAAGAGTGAAAAAGAACAGTAAGAATGTTTCAATTACATTTTTAAAATGTGAGAGCTTATAGCCTAAAAAGGCACATTTGAAAACAAAAGACAGAGAACACAGAGAATACAAAAAGTCTTTGTAACTCCAGAAATCTATAATCTAATATCTGGCAGGCTGCCACTGTTATCGTTTTGACTAAAGATTTTTGCATGTCCTCGAGGAATAAGACTCTGAAACACAAAGCCGTTGTAACACTAGTGCCTTATAATACCAAGATTCTAAATAGCAAGAATACTGTCCCTCAAAATCCTGAAATGCTAGATTATTGTGTACTAAAAAAATTATAACCACTGCTTCATGTTTACATAGTGTAATCAATTCTATTATAACATAAACAGTTTAGCTTATTCAGTGACCTTGCTCAGACAGAACACCAGCTACTTGTTTTGAAATGACTGTTTAAAAATTGAGGCTTGAATAAACTATTATTCATGCCTCAATTTTTTAAAAACACATTCATTTTCATGGCTTATTCTTTCTTCCTCCTCCCCTTAATTTTTTTAAACACCCACCTAGCTAAGTGGGAAAAGGTGATAATAATATAATGTCATGTTCTTATTGTTGCTGGTGGTGGTTCCCTCCCCCCCCCATGAGATGTCCCAAAATAGATTAGGAGGAAGTTGTTAAGGTTTGAAATTTTGTGTATATGGCAGAGCCAGATAAATTTAGTTTCTTTCTCCCAGAATTCCCCAGCCAGCATGGCCCACTGACCATATGTTCTGGATGACATCCTGGGAGTTTTGGTCCAAAACATTTTGTTTCCATCTCTGTGCAATGGATGTAGCAAATGAGTTGAAGAGAACATCTTATTTTGCATATCATATTAATATCATTTGTACATATTGACAGATGATAAGTTCTACTGTTATCTCTAGTATTAAGAAAGAGTTGCAAAATGTAATGGAACAGGGAAATGTCTGCATGCCTCTTCTGCAAAAGGAAAGTGTGGACTTGCTTATTTTTTTTGTAAAAACAAACAAACACTGTCAATACAAATGAATTGAAGTGCAAACCAAAACAATGGGGTTTGTTCTTTGATAGTGAGATGGACATTTTGTTGTACACGTCTCTAAGGTACGGTAAGGTATTGTCAGTTGCTGAAACTAATTTTATTGTCTACACCAAATCTCATTTGTAAAGTGAAGATAATGAGGAAGTCTTCTAGTTAAATTCATTATTAGGAGCAATCAATATGTGTTTCCCTGTAGCACTCTTCATAATTTCATCAACTCTGTAGCATTTACTCAGGTTTCTGCAAAGTTCTGGGTTTAAGTCAGATGTCATTCATATTTCTTCCTTAAAGGCTTATAGCACAATCCTGTGCATGTTTTCTCAGAAGTTATGTAGTGTTAAATGAGGTTTACTCCCAGACAAATACAGTATGTGTAAGGTTTCAGCCTAAAATAATAATTGAAAGAATACTTTAGAATGCAGTGATTAAAATATAACAGAGGTTTGCTGGTTAAAATATAACAGAGGTTTGCATTTTCTTTTTAAACTGAATATTGCTGAAATTAATTTTCAACCATTATCTTTATTGGTTATTTAACATTCAGTTGCAGATAACCAAGTCAGCTGCCAGAGGGCACTTCCTGGGGGGACCTGCTTTGATGGTGCCTAACTCAGATATCTGAAATAAAAACTTCACCAAACTTGGAGAGTGTGTAGAGGAGCATTAAGAGAAGCTTCTCTGTGATTTTGAAGTCTCTAGGGGGCATTCTAGGGCTCCTGAACCTTCAAACCAAAATGAACCAATTTGTGGTTAATTTCCCCCCAAAACCTCAGGAAGTTTGTGGTTCATAGTTTGTGGACCTCCATGAACTACAAACCACAACAAACTGCCATTTTGCTGCTCCATATGCATCTCTGCCCACAACAAGCAACACCAAAACACATTCAAAGCATGAGATAAAGATGGGGACAGTTGCTGGAGCCTCTTACCTCAGCATTGCTCTGCTCTGCTGAGTGCCAGGATCTATGCTAACTCATCTCCCTACCACTACTTGCCCTTGAAAGCTTTTGCAGAAGAGAGCACCACTGATGGACAACTGTGTTCTGCCAGCAAGTTCTAATTTAACTAGCTGCATCATCTTAATTTATCTGGATTGTGGCCAAGGATAAAACCTGGGCATATAGAGCTGCTTGAGCTCCTCTATCCTGGGGTCATCTTTGCCACTTATAGAAATTTTCAGTGTCGAAAATATCATTGTGTAAGTTATGCCTGTAGAATGTTGATGACATCAGCAGCACAAGGAGATATGTAGTAATTAATGATTCACCCCCTCTGCCCCACTGTTTGCCTTACTCACAAGTAATCCACTTATTGGTTGAAATCTTGTTGTTTAGCATAATGCGTTGCACTAAAGTCAGCCAACTGAATCAGTGTGGATTTGGTGAGTCAACTTCATAGGTTCCATCTATTTAAATGGGCCTGCTCTAGTTGTGGCTTACACAGCATAGTAAGTTATAACTAGAGTCAGCCCATTTGAATTAATGGAACTTATGAATGAATTGACTCACCAAATCCATACCGATTCAATGGGCCTACCCTAATATAACTTGCAAAGCTAAGCAACAGGATTTCGGCAATTATGTGGAAGCTATGAGTGTCACAGAGTGGAAAGCGGACATGTTTTATCACTAGAATACCTCCCTGCTGCTAATATAATCTAGCAGCAGAAAGTTCTGATAATTAAGATGTTTGCCTTCTTTCCCTGGGCTCATATTGCTTCCGTGCAATGAAATTGCACAAGCCAGGCAGGCCACAGGAGAGCAAAATATTAACATTTTCTCACGTACTTTACAGGATGGGAAAGATAGTGGAATTTGGAAGCTTGAATTGGAGGTTGATGGAGAGAAAAGACTGGATGTCAGTGCCTAGTGTGGTGTGTCAAATGTCCCTAACGTCCTCCTCCTTTTAAACAAAAATTAATACAAAACATCAAAAATCTTGTTTTAATGAGAAGCACTGAGTGAAGAATTTGTATAGCTTTTGCTATGACATATTGTAGACTCCCAGTTGTAGGATGGTAACATTTGCAGAGCATGAGCTGAGTTAATTTTTTATTTGTCTGACATCATAACCTTCTGCATTGCAAGGCCTGTTTATATCTGTACAATTTGACCAAGTCATACTGTATACTTACAAGGTGGGGAGAGAGGCGAATGCAAAATAGCCCAGCAAAGAGTTCTGAAGCTTGGCCGGATTTTCTAGTAACATTTATTAACTTCAATTGAGTTATGTTCTGGCCATTATTAAGTGGTCCAGCAAACTAATTTGTGTCAGCTACTAGAAATATTTTTATTCCAAAAGCTAAAACATTTATATTTTAAAATATTTTATATATGAAAAAAAGAGAAGTGCTTATTTGTTCCATAGTCCTGTTCCACATCTTTCCAGCCTAGACATCTTTCCTCTGAGCACGTACATCCTATTAAGCATCGGGCACAGTTTGTGAACAGCATGGATATCTTCTGGAACTGGCTTACTGTAATCACATTCACATGGAAATTTATACTGAATAGAACTGACCTTTTACAGAGGAGCTTCCCTATAACAACAAGAACGATGCAATGCAAGGACTAAATTCTAACAAAAAGGGATTGAAAGCCCTTTGTATGTTACTACTAGAGCCTGAAAAAGTGACATTTTGAACTACATCCTAGCATGGCCACTGACGAGATTTTTCAAGCTCTTTACTACAGCAGCATAGGATCTATTTCTCTATAAGCTCATCCCATTATCTGAAGGCCTGGGAACATATGGACAGGCTGAGCATATGGAGGTGATCTAGTTTTTCCTCCCTTGCAATGTGTATTGGTGGTGTCAGGCTTTCAAATCAGAGTGACCACTTTTCCATCACAAAGAAAGAAAGAAGGTAACACTAGAAAGAAGCATCCCTGAGAAAAAGAGAACAGTTTGCATACGTTATGTATGTGCTGATTTATGAACACATGTAATATTGTTATGTATGCAATATATGGATATGTATAAATGATAAATATACAGTAGTTTAAATAGGAGTACAAAGCATTTCACAATAGCATGGAATGCTCTGAAGCACCATCCTTCCCTTTCATAAATTCTTTATATTCGAACCAGATGTGGGCTGGATAGTCCTTCAAACAGAAGATGGTTTCAGAGAAAGGATTGTTCTCTATCAGTTTGCCCAACAGAGGCTTGTTCTTGTGCTTGTTCATCTCTCCAGCCCCAAAGCACTTTAGCTACTTATTGAAGTAGAAAAATAACATACTTGGGTTCTGAAGTTTACAATACCACTTTTTATTAAATACTTGGCTATGATATAGTGCAGAGTATTAAGGATGGAACAATGTTTTTACCTGTTTTAATCCGCTGTGCCGACAATCGTCTTTGCTGAAAAGGCTGATCTGGCCACTATCATACTGGCACTAGTTATATTCATATTAGATCACTGTAATGTGGTATAAATTTACTTACAGTTCAGAGAAATGCCCACTTTCACAAGGATTAAAAGCCCTTAATCCCACCTGCTCCAGGGCTCTTACACCAGAGCACAGAGTGCTGTCCTCTGAAGATGCCGGCCACAGAGACTGTCGAAACGTTAGGAAGAACAACCTTCAGAACACGGCCAAAGAGCCTGAAAAACCCACAACAACATTCTTACCCTTTCCTTCTTCTCTTTTCTCCCCTTCCCATTCTTTTTTCTTGCTGGTCTTTTGCTTTATTCCGTTGCTTATTCAGACTCCACTTCTGATTCTTGTCCTCCTTACTAGCAGTATAATCTCACTCTCACAACAGTTTGAAGCCTTTAGAGATCCTGCAGAGAGAAACAACATATGAAGCTGCCTAAGGGACATCTGTAGAAATGAATTTCCTGAGTCTACCAGTAGTTTTTCCTCTGAAGTTTGGGGAAAGTTAGATGAATTTGCCACCTAATGACTAAAAACTGCACAAAATCCTGTTGTGTAACTTTGTGCCTGGATCAGGCACTGGAAACATTTAATTTAATTAAAAGCTTCCCATTCCCATGTTAGGTTTCAAGCTCCCTTTTGCTGCTGTATCAATTTCAGCATTTTTGATTCCAGCAGTAGTGATCTGGCATAGATTTTTGACTTTTAAAGGCTCCCCACTCCTACACCAAGGGTCCCAAAGGCTTTGCCAGGGCAAAAAGGCATCCTAGGGACCCTCAAAATCTAAACAGAAGTACAGGAAGGTTTAAATTAGTGTAAATTAAATATTTCTGGTCCTCGATCTGGGTTACACTGGGCGCAAGGTTATGCAACAGAATTGTGCCCACTGAGCTTCCTAAAATTAATTAATCCATTAAAAAAACCCTGAGTGACTCAGTGTTTACACCCCAAGGTCTCCTTACCCATTCCAAGTTCCATATATTTAATTTTCACATTTAATTTCACAGACATGCACTCCCTTTTATTTTTATAGACAGAAAAAAATAATAGAGTGAGTTTCTTGAGCAGTTGCTGAGAACTTGGTGGAAAGGACTTCAAGCTTCAAATAAGCTGCTAGCAGTTTTAAGGGAAACATAGAAATATGAAGCACCAGTATTCTAATATTTTCATAATTGTGATAATCTTGCATGTCCTCTTATTTTATATTATTTTGAAATTAGACATGCAATTTTGCCTTCCCTCACAATGATGACTCTTTTTAAGAAGTTTTAATATATTAATTAACAATCTGAAATTTATAAACATGAAGATGTCTGTTTATTGGAAAACAGATTTGTCCTTTATTACATAGAAGAAATACAAACGATCACATGTCAGACTGTCTTTCTGTATCATCGGCAGCATAAGTACTACCTGTGATGCAAATGTTACTATAGAAACTAATGTTTTTGTTTAAAATGCAGTAAACAAGTCTGCTAAACATGTATGTTGCAGGATCAGAAGGTGCCACGGGAATGACTTTACATAGTCCTCATATTTCTTTATATATCTTTGTTATATTAAACACTTGGTGCCTATTTTTCCCCATAGTTATTAATATTATTTTATTTAATTGACCAAGGTTCTTCAAAAAGGAAAGCTGAGGAAGACATCTAAAGTATGATTAAACAGAGTGACGAAATTTAAGATCTTATTTGTTCAGCAGATCACCATTCTTGAAATGTGAATAAAAGTGTATTCTTTATTAGAAATGGTTCCTTATGGAGCCTTGTTGCCAGTATGATTCTTAAGAAACCAATGTTTTATTTTTAGAGAAAGTTTACACAGATTTCTTCTTAGTTGAAAACCTACATTAGGGTGGGGAAAACCAAGCTTCCCCATAATATTAGAGAATACCTGGATAATTCCAACTGAAATGCACACCAGTTAGCCTCCAAACTGCTGTTGTGAGAACAGCTAAAAGGCCCCAGTCATTATACTTTTATGTACAAATGTGTTTGCACACAGCACATTTTTGTTGGAATTTTATTTGCAACCATGCATGCTGTGGTTTGTGTGATTGGGAGGGATTTTTGGGGGGCTGGGTGATTGTCTGTCTATCCAGCACTAACCAATTGTTCTATCCAGCCTTGATTTCAGAGAGCTCAGCCTCTCTGCTGAGTTTTGTTTTTCCTCTTTAGTTGGTTGGAAGTAGTCAGTTTGCTGTTGATCAGTATGGTTGGTTGCTAAGTATGTGTGCAGTAAAGAAAGCAGGAAACACAAGTCTGTAATTTCAAGCAACTGTAAATAAGGAACTGTTTTTTTTATTATTTTTCTTAATGTCTCAGGGTGATTTACTGAGACTTTAAGTACCAGTTAATGAGAAAGGGGTGGACTCTGGGGAACTTATAGTTATTCTGCTTTGTGGATCTCAGTACTTCTACTGTGCAGCAACAAGAGAACTTTACCAGTAATTCAAAACTCTGCAACAATTTCTTCTTAGAAGAAGAGGTTGAAGTTATTTATTAGTTCCTCTTCCTAGTTTCTGTGTAAACCGAATGAGTCCCTGATGAGTCCACTGAATGACAGTGTGGTATAATAGGCAGAGTACTGGGCTGGGGTTTAAGACAATCAGGTTCACATCCCCACTGAGCCTTTAAATTCAGTGGATAACACTGGGTTGATCATTGACTCTCAGCCTGCACTACCTAGCAGCATTATTGTGAGGATAAAGTGGGCAAGGAAGGGAGCCAGTCTACATTGCCTTAAACTCACTCTAGGACAGCTGGGGTAGAAATGTGACAAATAAGTACGCACATATCCAGAGGGCCAGCCTTTGACTCTTCCCCATTCCACACCCAGGAGAGGCCAGCCAGGTCCGGGTAGAGTTTGGCTACATCTTTCAGGAGGATTTCAGGGGGACGTGGTGGCGCTGCGGGCTAAACCGCAGAAGCCTGTGCTGCAGGGTCAGAAGATCAAGCAGTCGTAAGATCGAATCCACGCAATGAAGTGAGCTCCCGTCGCTTTGTCCCAGCTCCTCACCAACCTAGCAGTTCGAAAGCATGTAAATGCAAGTAGATAAATAGGTACCATCTCGGTGGGAAGGTAAACAGCGTTCAGGGTCTAATTTGCACTGGCCATGTGACAATGGAAATTGTCTTCAGACAAACACTGGCTCTACGGCTTGGAAACGGGGATGAGCACCGTCCCCTAGAGTTGAACATGACTGACTAAAAGTCAAGGGGAATCTTTACCTTTACTTTCAGGAGGATTATCCCACCTATGGGACAACAGCTGCCAGTGGAGACTATGGAGGCCTCGCGAGGGAGAGGGGCCTCTGCCACTCACCTCCAGGGATAGTTGACCACCTGCATAGAGTACCATTGTTGTGGCACCCCTGTCTGGCCCACCTATGTGAAATCGTACAACTGGTAGAGGAAACGGGGCTCCACTCCTCCTAGTGAAAGACATCTGAGAAGCACAACCTCAAAGACTATGAGAGTAAAGATAACTCTCTAGTGTCCTAAGTTGTTCAGTTTCATGCTTTTGGCTGGTTGGCCCTTTAAGAGTACTTCCTGTAGCATCAAGCTACGGGAACATCTGCCTCTATATTCTGGTCCTGCAGGTATCACATCAAAAATTCAGACAGCGATACTTCATTATCGCTGTCAGTTTCTTTGCATTTTCAAATGTGTCTGTTTAAGTATAATAGCATTATATGGTGCATAACCAGCTAGATAACATTCCAAAGAAGGAAAATAATTTTTGATAGATGAGCAGGCATAATTGTCCTAAAGACAGTGCTAGAATAACAAAAATCTAAGCTTTTTCTGCTTCACATCCCTCTAAGTAGGATTTGCCATGTTGCTGTGTTATATTTCTGTAAACAGATTGAATGTTTGAATGTTTCACTCAGTGTCTCCCTTAGTGATACATTTTTGAATATTCACAAAGAGATGTTTTTATCTTTCTTTTTTTTCTATTTTTGGTCCAAACTAGCTTATAACATGCATGTTTGCTGTAATGAACATGGAACATGGAAGCTGAAGTAATCACAAGCTGGATCAGTGTCAGTTGACTCTGTGTGCTACTAAATTATGCAAAAAGCATGATGCAAACTTAGAAAAATACTGCAATTTATGAGTCAACATATTTTATACATGAATCATAGGCAATCGTCTAATTTTGTTGTTCTTGGTAATCCCTAAAGGTTTTTGCATCAATGAGTACCTTTTGCAGTATGTTCAGATGGTTGGAACTGAAGCTTCTACCGAATTTGCAGAGTACATCCAGAGCTTTAGCTTATTCAGGCCAGCTTTTACATACAGAACAGAGTGGTGGCAAACATTCCAGCTCAGTAAACACTAAGCACGTTGATGTCCTTGTGGTCATCATTACCCTGTAGACATTTCTTACCTACACTGCCAGAAGTTATAGTTTTCTTGTTTATTTCCATCCAGCCGTCATTAACGTATCACTAGACATGTCTATTGAGACTCTGCTGCTGGCTGTGTTAGTGATCATGTCCAATATTGAATAAATTGGACAAACAGGGATCTCTGGTAGCACTAAAACATATTTATGCTGGCTTCTAAAAAGATGCAAGAGAAATAAATGTACAGATTCAAAATTCAAAACAAAGGCTGTACAAAAAAGCCATTTTAATGGCAATACAAGGCCCCTACATTATTTTACATATCTTGTTTATTGTGAAGAGACTATGTCCTTCCTTCTTCCCTTTCGTGGTAGTATGGTCATGCTGCTATCTGCTAGATGCTTGACAATTGCTTAGTTTTACAGGTCTTACCTACAGTACTCATATCACATGGTTGTTTTTGGTACACATTAGGCTTTGTGAGGAGCAAGGAGAGACAAGAGGGCCTTCTTAAATGAACAATGTAAAGAAATAGAGGAACATAATAGAAAAGGAAAAACCAGAGATCTGTTCAGGAAAATTGGAGATATTAAAGGAACATTTTGTGCAAAGATGGACATGATAAAAGACAAAAATGGGAGGGACCTAACAGAAGCAGAAGACATCAAGAAGAGATGGCAAGAATACACAGAGGAATTATACCAGAAAGATTTGGATATCCCGGACAACCCAGATAATGTGGTTGCTGACCTAGAGCCAGACATCCTGGAGAGTGAAGTCAAGTGGCCTTAGAAAGCTTGGCTAGCAACAAGACCAGTGGAGGTGATAGTATTCCAGTTGAACTATTTAAAATCTTAAAAGATGACGCTGTTAAGGTGCTACATTCAATATTCCAGCAAGTTTGGAAAACTCAACAGTGGCCAGAGGACTGGAAAACATCAGTCTACATCCCAATCCCAAAGAAGGGCAGTGCCAAAGAATGCTCCAATTACTGTACAATTGCTAGCAAGGTTATGCCAAAATCCTCCAAGGTAGGCTTCAGCAGTATGTGGACCGTGAACTCCCAGAAGTACAAGCTGGATTCCGAAGAGGCAGAGGAACTAGAGACCAAATTGCAAACATGCGCTGGATTACAGAGAAAGCCAGAGGGTTCCAGAAAAACATCTACTTCGGCTTCATTGACTATGCAAAACCCTTTGACCACAGCAAACTATGGCAAGTCCTTAAAGGAATGGGAGTGCCTCACCACCTTACCTATCTCCTGAGAAACCTATACGTGGGACAGGAAGCAACAGTTAGAACTGGATATGGAACAACTGATTGGTTCAAAATTGGGAAAGGAGTATGACAAGGCTGTATATTGTCCCCCTGCTTATTCAACGTATATGCAGAATACATCATGCGAAAGGCTGGACTGGAGGAATCCCAAGCCGGAATTAAGATTGCCGGAAGAAATATCAACAACCTCAGATATGCAGATGATACCACTCTGATGGCAGAAAGTGAGGAGGAATTAAGGAACCTCTTAATGAGGGTGAAAAAGGAGAGTGCAAAAAATGTTGATGTTCAGTCTGAAGCTGAACATCAAAAAAACTAAGATCATGGCCACTGGTCCCATCACCTCCTGGCAAATAGAAGGGGAAGATATGGAGGCAGTGACAGATTTTACTTTCTTGGACTCCGTGATCACTGCAAATGGAGACAGCAGCCACGAAATTAAAAGACACCTGCTTCTTGGGAGGAAAGCGATGACAAACCTAGACAGCATCCTAAAAAGCAGAGACATCACCTTGCCAACAAAAGTCCAAATAGTCAAAGCTATAGTTTTCCCTGTAGTGATGTATGGAAGTGAGAGCTGGACCATAAAGAAAGCTGACCGCCGAAGAATTGATGCTTTTGAATTGTGGTGCTGGAGGAGACTCTTGAGAGTCCTCTGGACTGCAAGGAGAACAAACCTATCAATTCTAAAGGAAATCAAGCCTGAGTGCTCACTGGAAGGACAGATCTTGAAGCTGAGACTCCAATACTTTGGCCATCTCATGAGAAGAGAAGACGCCTTGGAAAAGACCTTGATGTTAGGAAAGTGTGAAGGCAAGAGGAGAAGGGGACAACAGAGGATAAGATGGTTGGACAGTATCATCGAAGCTACCAGAATGAATTTGACATAACTCCAATAGGCAGTGGAAGATAGGAGGGCCTGGCATGCTCTGGTCCATGGGGTCACGAAGAGTCGGAAACGACTAAACGACAAGGCTTTGCGATTTCTGTGTAGGCCAGTAGTGGGTATTTGTGGCTTACTTTTATCTTTAGAAAAAAAATTAAATGTAGAGATGAATGAGACTGGAACTCTTCTCCCTCAAACAAAGAAGCAAACAACTGCATACACAAAGAGCTATAGCTCATTAGCCTTATAAAATAGTAAAAGAGTGCTATGAAAGGTTGCAAGAAGGCCTAAGATGCTCCTGGAGAGGAAAGAAACATGTTTAATGAATATGATAAATGCAAAACCTTCATTTAAAAAAAGCCATCTGTGTAGGTCTTTTGGGCATGGAAAACAGAAATTAGAAGGTAGCAAAATCCTAGCATTTTTGGGTGTGTATGAAAAATGCTCAATTTTTTAGATTTCATCACAGAAGAGCTCAAAGAATGGGACACAGGTGACTGGCAACTCAGATCTCATTGGACTTTAACTTGGCATATTGCTAAAGATCCAGAGATGTACCATTAGATCAAAATATTAGATCAGCTTGCACTTAAACAACAGCAATGTTCCCTGTCCAACTTTCTGACGTCTACGTTGGCTTGGGCATGTCGTGAGAATGGCTGATGGTCAGATTCCAAAAGAGCTACTGTATGGGGAATTGGTGCAGGGAAATCACCCCAGAGGGAGACCACAGCTGCAATACAAGGACATCTGCAAGCAGGATCTGAAGGCCTTAGGAATAGACCTCAACAGATGGGAAACCCTGACATCTGAGCATTCAGCCTGGAGGCAGGCGTTGCATCACAGCCTCTCCCAATTTGAAGAGACCCTTGTCCAGCAGGCCAAGGCACAGAGGCAGTCCCAAAACCAGCAAAATCAGGGAGCTGGACAGGGGACAGATTGGATTTGTCTTCAGTGTGGAAGGGATTGTCACTTTTGAATTCGCCTTCTCAGCCACACTAGATGCTGTTACAAGTCCTCTATTCAGAGCACCTTGCCATAGTCTCTAGAGACTGAAGGATGCCCAATCTGGTCCCCTTTCCTCTGAGTAACATGCTTGCTTCCCAGTGTGTGTTTTAGCCTTCATCCTGCAAATATCTCAAAGCAGACTAAGGGAAGCAGACATTTAATAGAGCTTCTTTATCAGCTTTAAACTTATCTCTTTTCTTTCCATGTGGTCTATACACCAAACACAACCCACTGTGCAATTGTTGGTGAAGAAACTGCTCCCTGTAATGTCTCAAGCTTGTGATATCATGACAGTATGCCCCTAAGTCTCAGGCTTTGACCGTGACATCTGAAAGAAATGGGATGCTTTTGACCTGGCAACCCTAATTACCAAGGGCACAGTCTTATGAGTTTAAAATGGCAGCTAAGAGGCAATAAGAAACATTGGAAGCACCCTTCCGATTGCAGAGAAGGATCTCCATGGTCCACATGAACTTCTGTTTTGTGACGTCCTTCTATCCCAGAACTGCTGCGAGAATGGAAAAATCCCAGCCTTTCCCTGCAAAATGGTCCTAAATGGAGTGTTGGCAGGGCAGGTAACCCAACATATTCAAAGCCTTGCACTCTAGAGAGATTACTGCAGGGGCAAATACCAGTAATTAATATAACCCTTGCACGCCCCTAAGTTCTTAGCCATCTTTTCCTCCTTTCCCATCACAAGCTGTTAAAGAAAAGTGCAAGGGAAAACTATGTGACTAATGTCTAAACAATATCAGCCCCACCCTAAATACGGACCCTGGAGGAAATTGTCTTCTTCTCTTACTTAATGCTTTGTCACGTGTGGAAATATTAATTCACGGTAGCATAGCAATGCTAATTGATGTCTATTAGCAATATCAGGTCAGAAGTATCCCATCCTCAGGGTCAAAATCTAAGACCAGGAGAAGGTTATTTTGGTGTCACAGAATATAGGGCAGATAGCGCTTGGGTGAAGAACTATTTCAATAATCCAGCTGACTGTGGAAAGAGATACAAGGGGAATATGGTTAAATGAAATCTGAGTAAAATGTAGCTAACAGATAATGTGGTAACTAAGAGCTGGGAGAATGCTGCAAAACTTGCTCAGTAACAACAGAATTTCCCACTATTTCTGTTAGGTCTTACCTTTTGTGAAGCCTTCCCTAAAGCACACATGACACATAGAAATTTGCTTTTGCCAAGCCCAGCTGGGGTGTGTGCAGTAAAAAGTCCCATGAGTTACTGTCTCTTCACTCCCTGCCATGCTTGAAAGGGTACAATAGGCCCAAGTGCTCGCACCCATTGACTCTCTCCCTAGTTCTTTCCTCCTACCCTGGGTATTTTTTAGTGTGCCATTAATATGCAAGTACTGCTCACATGCAAGCATGTTTACACTGAGCCTTTGAGTCCAGGCATCAAAAAAATCAAATTTAAAATAGAAATTTAAAAAACACACATACAACACAATCATCTTCTCAATGCTATTTAATATCTATGTGAGGCCGCTGGGGGAGGTCATCAGGGGTTTTGGGTTTCTGTGTCACCAATATGTGGATGACACTCAGCTCTATTTCTCCTTCCACCCTTCTGCAGTGGATGCTGTCCCGTCCCTTGAGTGCTGCCTAGATGCAGTGTTGGGATGGATGAGGGATAACAGACTGAGGCTGAACCCAGATAAAACAGAAAACTTGCAGGTGGACCCCTAGGGTCTGGGTGCCTCCCTGTGTTTGGGGGGGCACTCTTTCCATGAAAGATGAGGTTTGTACCTTGGGTGTCCTCTTGGACCTGCCACTATCAGTGACATCACAGATAGCGTCTGTGGTCCAATCTGGTTATGTCCACCTAATGCAGATTGCCCAGCTGCATCCCTACCTTGATACCGGGTCCCTCACCATGCTGGTTCATGTGCTGGTAGTCTAGAGACTACTGCAATGGCCTCTATGTGGGTCTTCCCTTGGGACTGCTAGAGAAAGTGCAATGGGTCCAGAACGTGGCGGCCAGACTATTGAGTGGGGTTAGGAAATGCCAACATATCTCGCCCACCCTGGCCGCCTTACACTGGCTACCTGTTCGCTTCCGTACCAGTTTCAAGGTGATGATACTAACCTATGGGGCTTGGGACCTCGATATCTGGCCGAGCACCTCCTTCCAGTTAGGTCTGCCCACCCTATAAGATCATCCCAGGCAGGGTGATTGATAGTTCTGACCCCAAGAGAGGCCTGGAAAACAACTACTAGAAAGTGGGCCTTCTCAGTGGTAGCCCGACAACTATGGAACTCTCTTCCACCTGAAGCCTGCCTGGCCCCTTCACTGGGCACATTCAAGAAGCTATTAAAAATCTGGCTGTTTAAGCAGGCCTTCCCTGAACAAACAACAACACCATGATACAACAGTGCTCAATATTATATCATCCATCACACTGCCATGCTTCCTGTCTTTTATATTTTTATGCTTTTGACTGTAATTTATTGTATTATATTTTTGTTCTCACTGCAGTTTATGATACCTGATTTGTGCCCCCAAATGTATTGACATTGTATTATTTTTTTATTGTATTGCTTGTCTATTTGTTGTAAACCGCCCAGAGTGGCCCTGGCTGCCAGATGGGTGGTATATCACTCACTCACTCACTCACTCACTCACTCACTCACTCACTCACTCACTCACTCACTCACTCACTCACTCAAACAAACAAACAAACAAACAAACAAACAAACAAACAAAAAAACAAAAAAACAAAAAAACATGGGTGGTATATCAATTAATCAATCAATCAAACAAACAAAGAAACAACACAGTTATAACTCTATGAATAGTCAACTCTTGGAGCCAGTGAATATTTATTTTTTCATAACCTAGAAAGCATGAAAAAGTGTGGTGAAAGCCCTATAGTACTCTCATTTCACATCAACACATGTGCTCAGTTGCTACACACTTTTAAAACTTTGGTGGAGTCTAATTCCACTGACTTCTGTACACACAAATCAAGATCTCTGTAGCATTCCAACTTGATGGTTCGGGACTGTTTATGATCCTTTTTTAATGCAATGTTTCTTTTTGCAGCTCTGGACAGTAGCATAACAAGACTGTGTTCAGGGATGAGGCGCTGTAATGAGTTGGAAATCCAGGATTGTTAACCTCCCAAACTTGGAAAAGTTGATTTTTAGACTACAGCTTGTATGATAATTAGAGTTTAGCAAGCAAATACTGATGAGGGCATCAAAACTGTTCTGGGCCAATTGATGTGGAAACAGGCAGAGTGGTCAACCAGACCAGATGGGCGGGATATAAATCAAATCAAATCAAATCAAATCAAATCAAATCAAAATCAATCAATCAATCAATCAATCAATCAATCAATCAATCAATCAATCAATCAATCAATCAATCAATCAATCAATCAATCAATCAAGATGTGCAGAATCCAAGTAAAATCCAACTAACTTGTCTATCACAAGCCAGAGCTGAAAGATATGGCTTTTTTAGTAGGCTAGATAAATAATATGTGCCCATAGACTCAGTGGTTGCCACTATATCCTACTGGGACTTATATCTCACATGGCACTTACTTCAGCATATGCCACACGTGGTTTTTTTTCCTCAAGCCCTATTTTGCCACATGGATTTGTAGAAGGTTCATTGCCAGCCTACGGGGAAATTTTTCTGTGCTGCATGGCTCTGCTGCCAGAAGCAACAACAAGGCTTATAAGTTATGAAGTTGGTGCTTCGTTCACTATCTTGCTGCTAATGGTACAGGCCCAAGCATATGAACCCACAAGTGCTCTCCCCTGTGTCCCTCTCCTTGCTTTTCACTTTTTAGTGCTTTAGTGTTGCACAAGTGCCACATGCACAAAAAAAAACTTTTGTGCTTACCAAGTTAATCTTGATACCAGCACAAACACAGTTATCTGAATCAGCTGATACCCTGAGACCTGGAAATCCTATTCTGGAAATGTGTTACCATTTGTTTAAACAATTTTTAAATAAAAGGTATATAAACAGTTATACATATAGTAACAATAATAATATGCTGTCAAGTCAATTCTGATTTATAGTGATCCTTTCCAAGTAAACAGTACTCAGAAGTGTTTACCATTATTTTTTTCTGAGGGTGCTCTGGGACCTTGTAGTTTGCTGAAGATCACATTGACTTTTCTCCTACAAGGCATAGTGGGGAATCAAATTCCCAACTCATTGAGCTATCCAGCTAGCACACACAATCATATACTCCACTTGAAAAACATCTAGGAATGCATGTGAAGGAAATCTGAGGGCCTACAGAAAATATGCTGCTTGCTTCAGGCTAAGACTAACTTCAGAAATCCAGCCGTTTCTTTCTTTCTTTTCTTTCTTTCTTTCTTTCTTTCTTTCTTTCTTTCTTTCTTTCTTTCTTTCTTTCTTTCTTTCTTTCTTTCTTTCTTTCTTTCTTTCTTTCTTTCTTTCTTTCTTTCTTTCTTTCTTTCTTTCTTTCCACAAAATTAAAAGATGCCTGCTTCTTGGGAGGAAAGCGATGACAAACCTAGACAGCATCTTAAAAAGCAGGGGCATCACCTTGCCAACAAAGGTCCGCATAGTCAAAGCTATGGTTTTTCCTGTAGTGATGTATGGAACTGTACATATTATTGAGCTAACAATGGAAGGTGATTTCAGATAATTCCCCCCTTTTAAGTGATCCTATTTTTTTTGTCAACACACAGCAATACAGACATTCTACTTCAATTGCTTGCATCCTGTGTCAAAAAAGGAGCTATGGCCTGATGATTCAAGATATAGCAAGTGTGTTGCTAATCATACAATGTTCTGGTTAATAACTAGAGGAACCCTAACTGACAGAATTTACTTTCTTGGGCACCATGATCACTGCAAATGGTGACAGCAGCCACAAAATTAAAAGACGCCTGCTTCTTGGGAGGAAAGCGATGACAAACCTAGACAGCATCTTAAAAGGCAGGGACATCACCTTGCCAACAAAGGTCTGCATAGTCAAAGCTATGGTTTTTCCAGTAGTGATGTATGGAACCAAGAGCTGGACCATAAAGAAGGCTGACCGCCGAAGAATTGATGCTTTTGAATTGTGGTGCTGGAGGAGGCTCTTGAGAGTCCCCTGGACTGCAAGGAGAACAGACCTATCAATTCTAAAGGAAAACAACCCTGAGTGCTCGCTGGAAGGACAGATCCTGAAGCTGAGGCTCCAATACTTTGGCCATCTCATGAGAAGAGAAGACTCCTTGGAAAAGACCTTGATGTTAGGAAAGTGTGAAGGCAAGAGGAGAAGTGGACAACAGAGGACGAGATAGTTGGACAGTGTCATCGAAGCTACCAACATGAATTTGACCAAACTCTGGGAGGCAGTAGAAGACAGGAGGGCCTGGCATGCTCTGGTCCATGGGGTCATGAAGAATCGGACACGACTAAACAACTAAACAACAACAACAACAACAGTGAAGAACAATGGAACATCAAATAAATAAATAAAAATTAGTTAAAAACCACCCGCCTCTGTCTTGTGGTTTTTAATGAGGTACCAAAACATAGCAAATCAAACTTTTCCTGGCATGGAATTAAAGTGATTTTTTTAAAAAAAAAACTGCCTCCCTCAGCCTAACTCATATCAAGGTGCTTTTCAGGTCATCTCAAAATTCTACTTCATATGAACTTTTAAACTGACTTTAAACTGCAGCATATATATATTTTTAATTTCAGCAGAGAGTTACATTTATGTTATATCTTCAAATTTGAGTCATAAAAAGTACTCTGTGACCTTGTTTCAGCAATAAGTCTGTACTTAGAGTGAAGTATGTTTTGTTCTCAGAATGTGAAGAACCATGACTGTTGTTTACTGAAGCCTTCTTCAATTGCTTTGCAATGATACCTGCAATTTGTTAATAAATGATGATGATTTGCTTTGTAACTGCTTGAAGCAGTACTTTTGCTGGAAGAGCTTAAGGTCTTTTAAGATAACAAGTTCACAACTTAATATTGAGGAAACAAGATAAAAACTGAGAAATTGGAGAGTATTTAGATTTCTGGGGGCTATACTGACCAGGGGAAGAAATGTTCCAAAAATTTGAATGTTGATATTAAAAATACAATTTAATCTATAGGTGGATTATTTGGAAATAATGTACCTTTCCACTGCCAATCATTGCCACTTCAAAGTTATTGCCACAGTTAGCAAATTAAAAAAAATCTCTTAATTTTAATGCTCCAGTACCTGAAGTCCTGTTCCTGGGAAATTGAAGATTGGTTGGGTTTTACAGAGGTAACTATGGTTATATTTATGTAGTAAATTAAGATATCCTGTAATGAAACACATGTTTAAACATACTGGAAAAGTCATGTGAAGTATTGATGAATATGCTGTTATTAATATGAAGCTGCATATATAAAAAAGAACAGTAAAACAATTTTAAGTGCTTCCCACTTCCTTCATTGGTGAAAAGTTTAGGACCAGTGAAACCGCATATAATAGGTGGAGGGAGCACAAAGACATGTTATTTATATCTTTTTCTTTTCAAATATAAGCAGATCAGATAGTAAAACCTCTTTATCTTTCATCAGATTTTAAAAGTAAAACCCTGTACTCTTGCAGTGTCTAGCATAGTACACAAAGGTAACTCCGTATATTATAGTCTGTATATTACAGCATCTTAAAAAGCAGAGACATCTCCTTGCTGACAAAGGTCCGCATAGTCAAAGCTATGGTTTTTCCAGTAGTGATGTATGGAACCAAGAGCTGGACCATAAAGAAGGCTGACCACCAAAGTATTGATGCTTTTGAATTGTGGTGCTGGAAGAGACTCTTGAGAGTCCCCTGGACTGCAAGGAGATCAAACCTATCCATTCTGAAGGAAATCAAGTCTGGGTGCTCAATGGAAGGACAGATTGTGAAACTGGGGCTCCAATCCTTTGGCCTTCTCATGAGAAGAGAAGACTCCCTGGAAAAGACCCTGATGTTGGGAAAGTGTGAAGGCAAGAGGAGAAGGGGACGACAGAGGATGAGATGGTTGGACAGTGTCATCGAAGCTACCAACATGAATTTGACCCAACTCTGGGAGGCAGTGGAAGACAGGAGAGCCTGGCGTGCTCTGGTCCATGGGGTTACGAAGAGTCGGACATGACTTAACAACTAAACAACAACAAAATATTACACATGTTTAATAGTCTGTATATTAAACTAATTGATTTCTCCACACATCACTCGCCATGGGAATATAATGGAATCATAGGACCAAAGAATTATAGAACTACAAGGACATCATCCACTGAGTCCAAGCCCTTGTCAATGCAGGTAATCCCATTGCTGACTAATGGCTATCCAGCTGCTGTAACAGTCTCCCACCTTCTGAAGTAGTCCATTTCACTATTGAACAACTTTACTGTTCTTCCTACTGTTTAGCTGAAATAGCTTTTCTTGAATTTTTATTTCAGTAGGTTCAGACCTAGCTTTGATATAATGCAAGCTTGCTTCCTTTTCCTATGAAAGCCATTCACATATCTGAAGATGATTCCTGTACCTACTTCCAGTCTTCTCTTTTCTAGGCTAAACATACCCACCTCCCTCAACTGTTCCTCAAAGGGCTTGTTTTCTAGACCCCACACTATCTTGGTCACTTTTAGACATGTTCCAGCTTACTGATACCATCTTAAACTGTGGTGCACAGAACTGGACATAATATTCCAGCTGATGCCTGACGTAATCAGAATAGAATGATAGCATTATTTCTTAATCTCAGTATTGTAATTCTGTTGATGCAGTCAAATACTGAATTAGCATAGTTTGTCACTGCATCACATTGTTGACTCATGTTTAATTTATAGTTTATTAAGACCCTAGATCTCTTTTATATGTACTACTGACAAATCAGGTATCACCCATCCTATATTTGTGCATGCAGTTTTTCTCACCTAAAAGCAGAATTTCACATTTTCCCCTGCTGAAACGTATTTATCTTGTTTTGTCCCAGTTCTGCAGTAAGTTAGGGTCATGCTGAATATTGATTCTGTCTTCTGAACATAAGACATTGTGATGATGCTCCCAGTTTGACATCATCTATAAATGTCAGGAGCATGTGATGTACTCTTGCATCCAAATTATTTATGAAGTCATTTATGAAATCATTTCATCCAAGTCACTTATGAAGATGTGGAATGGCATCAAGTCTATGACAAAGCCCTGTAATACCCCATTTACCCCTTCTCTTCTGCTGGACATCTCTAATTGGCTGTGGCTCATCAGCCAGTATGACTTCACCTAACAGTAGCATCACCTAGCCCACATTTTATCAGTTTGTATACTAGCTGACAGCAGGTCATACTGTATATTCAGCATTGCCCTGATTTGTGATGCTTGTAACTCTCTCTCTCAATGAAAAGTGAAAAAGAGAGGATGAAAATTATTTTTGATAAATCCATGCTGGCTCTTAGAAATCACTGGTGGAAATTCAGTAGGAAGTCACAACTAGACTAGGTCCATTAAATCAGTTGAGTTTTAGTGAGCCAACCCTCCACAAGTTCCATTGACGAAGTGGGTCTATTTTAATTGCAAATAATTACTGAATTTAAGCCACTGTGTTGTTTCCTAAATGCTCAATCTGACTGTTTAAATATGTGTTCTAATATCTTTTCTGGTATTGATGTCAAACTGACTGGTCAGGAGTTGCCCAGGTCCTCTTTCTTACCACTTTTGAAGAAGGGGACAACATCTGCCAAATGTTCTCCAACAATTCTGAAAACATTACAGACATAGAGTCTGAGATTATATCTGCACATTCATTTAGTTCCCTTGGACTCCTTACACTTAGCTTTAAAAGGAGTTGGTATCCAGAGCTATTCATTTAAAACTGGTGTAATATGGTCTCCATACTATGTTCCTTTGTTCCTAGCCACCTCATGTTGCATTATCTGTAGCTTCCATGTCATCCTCAAGGGAAGCCTTATGTGCAGTCACCAGTGCATGAAGCACTGTGGATAGGTGATCCTGCTCCAGAAACAGTAGACCAGCCAAAGCTGGTCAGAGGCATCATAAACCTCCAAAGTCACTTAAGCCTAATGACAAAGATGATCCAGGAAGACTCCTAACCTGTTCTAGCAGGTCAGTTATTCAATTCCTGGACCAGCAAACTGTGTTCCATGGAAAAACCATCTTGTCAGGATTTATTCAGGGAGGTGGTTTCTATATTGTTTCAGTAAAATATGAATTGACTTTAGGCTTAGATTCCCCAGTTCTACTTATGAAACCATTTCATGCATCAGCCATTTTTGCCTTATCTGCACAGGTGTGACCAAGTTGGCAGCATCTCATTCCTTCCAGAAAAAGGTGTGTTTTAGAAGGGCTAGTTACTTTAGTTTGTGCTGGCATATCAGACAATAACACAAGAAAAATTAAAATTAAAGAAGACAAAACATTGTGGAACCTTACATTTAAGTGCTATATTTTAATGTGCCCTTTCATGGACAAGTCCACATGTCTGAAGAAGTAGATTTGTCCACAAAAGTTCACGTAAAATATAGCTCTCTCTCTCTCTCTCTCTCTCTCTCTCTGTGTGTGTGTGTGTGTGTGTGTGTGTGAGAGAGAGAGAGAGAGAGAGAGAAAGAGAAAGAGAGAGAGAGAGAGAGAGAGAGAGAGAAAGACAGAGACAGAGACAGAGACAGAGAGACAACGTGGAGACAGAGAGATTAATTTATAGGCAAACAAAGTAGTACTACCAAATATCTGTTTCTTATGTCTGTTGGTCAACTGGTGCAGTGGAAACCCAACTTCATCTCTCAAAGAAAAAAAAAGTCTTCTAAACCAAAGATGAGGTAAGAGTAAATTTAATTTTACAGGTAGGTCTCTAAATGACATGCAGTTTATTCTCGGGCCATCCCTATGTAGTCCTGTCCTGGCACTCGTCATGTGAATACAATTACCTGGGCAGAATCAGCAGAACTACACTTCTTGTCCCTGGAGAATACTATCCTATTGTCAACTGCTGACACAGTTAGCTTATGCTAACTGCTGGATAGCTCCTTGGTTTAGGTCTCTGGCTGCAGAACCAGAGGCTGAGAGTTCGATTTCCCACTCTGCCTCTTCGACCAGGGCTGGACTTGACAATCCATAGAGTCCCTTTCAGTTCTCCATTTCTATGATGATGTTGTTGATGATGATGTTTGTGTGCTAATGAGGGGGTGCTACATTGTCCTTTACCCTGGGCAGCAAATTTTCTTTGGCCAACTGTGTTTAAAAGTAAATTATTTTGAATGAATGAAGATAGTTATATACATACATGAGACTATTTTCTCTCCGAGCTGTTATTCTTGAGCCTACACCCAGTTTTGCATCACTGTACGTATGTGAGGTCACAGAAGCTGACTTTTTCATTCTGCTCCTGAAAGCTCCAGCGCCCCTCAACATCTCTCCCAGATTCAGATGGCCCTCCTGAAGTGGGGGAAAGGGCTGCACATCAAGAGGAAAGTAGATAACAAAAATAAGGCTGAGTTCTATTCACTGTTGAAATGGCACCACTAGACACATGGTATCTACAGTTGTGGCTTGTTTTGTTCAACAGGAAACTCACAAAGCAATCCTCCTAACTTTCCTTTAGATGTGGTGGAGGACACCATCTAATCACCACTGTTGAAGTATGATCCAACTTCCAGTCTAGTCAGTTTCTATAACTGGACAAGAAGGTAAAGGTAAAGGTAAAGGTTCCCCTTGACAATTTTTGTCCAGTCGTGTTCAACTCTAGGAGGCGGTGCTCATCCCCGTTTCCAAGCCATAGAGCCAGCGTTTGTCCGAAGACAATCTTCCATGGTCACATGGCCAGTGCGACTTAGACACGGAACACTGTTACCTTCCCACCGAGGTGCTCCCTATTAATCTACTCGCATTTTGCATGCTTTCGAACCGCTAGGTTGGCGGGAGCTGGGGCAAGTGACGGGCGCTCACTCCATCGTGTGGATTTGATCTTACGACTGCTTGGTCTTCTGACCCTGCAGCACAGGCTTCTGCGGTTTAGCCCACAGCACCACCATGTCCAGAACAAGAAGAGGGGACACCATCTTATTCTTTGCTTTGGAAGGCAAAATGTGTCAGGGCACTTCAATCTTCACTTAATCCTACACATTCATACCCATGTTATTTATACCCATGTTGACTGGATGACCAGCAGTGGTGACTATGGAAAATGAAACATAATTACCTGTTTCTTATCTTCTGCCTGTGGTGATTTAATGGACAGGAAGGCTGGCAGGTCAGTAGCATCCCATTCCCTGAGGTTTCCAGGCCAAAAACTGAGACTGGTGGGTGGGGCCTTCTGATGTCACAGAGGCAGGGCAAGCATTTATTTGTTCTGATTCTAGTTCTGCGGATTGTGAAAATCAGCACAAGGTAAATGGGCCCGGTGTATGGAAAAGCCCTAGACAATCAGATAATATAAAATCCCACAGATTAGGATGAAAGGGACATTTTGGTGATCAGGAACGTGGCACCTACAGTAGATGCCACCATTGCTACTACAGGCTTAAACCAGAAACATGTTACAGATAGAGAATGACTAGAAGGAGAAAATCCTTAACTAGTAACATAGGCCATTTGCCTCACAATTAAGCTCAGTTCTAAATGGAATAATTTAGAAATCACATGATATTTGGGTTGGTGTTTGTGTCCCCCTGAGAAAACTTTTAATATGTTTTAAAACTGTGTTGTATCTCGGTTGAGGGGGAGCTACAATGACTTTTTAAATCAGTGGTGTCGAACTGTGGCCCTCCAGATGTTCTTGGCCTTCAACTCCCAGAAATCCTGGCCAGCAGAGGTGGTGGTGAAGGCTTCTGGGAGTTGAAGTCCAAGAACATCTGGAGGGCCACAGTTCGACACCACTGTTTTAAATGGTTACATTTGAAGCTTGCATACCCTGCCTTCATGTTGGCTGCTTGCTTCTGCTGCTGTGGTGAGGTGAGGGAAAGAAGGAAGGAGAGAAAGAGCAAAGCTGCTTGTTCTGTTAGAAAGCTTGGGTGCTTCTGCCCCTTAAAGAATGCTCCAGATGTTCCCATTTGTACCCACAGAAGACATCACAGAAATGAAGGGTGCCGGGCTTTGTAGTGGTGCAAAAACATGAATGCAAGCATGAATCATCCTGGATCCACATGATTTTAACATGGGATCATTCCCAAACCACTGTCCAGTTTGTGGGCAGAGATGGTGCCTATGATTTTTTTTTGAGGGGGATGATCTTATTGTAGAAATCATGTGAATCCATGAGGATCTGTGCCTCTGATACTTTTTTTTTTGCCCAAACACAGCTCTTCACTCCTCCAGTCCTGCACTGGATGGGCCACATCTTCCCCTTCCTCTCAGGCTCCCTGTGCCTGCCCCTCCCTCCTTCCTTCTTGCCTCCCTGTGGCTCTTGCCCCTGCGGCCTCTCCCACCACCTCTGTTGGTTACTCAAGGTCACATTTTCCAGTGACAGATGTTTAGATGTGCAGAAATGATTGACATAAATCAGGGGTTCATATGCCTGCTAAAATAAACAACCTTCTGGTGGAGCAGAAGTAGAAGTTGGTGTTGCTTTCCAACCAGAATGCATGCTTCCCTGGTAAAGTAATCTGTGTTTCTGTTTACATCACAGAGACATCTTATTTTAAATCTTTAAAAAAGAGTGTTTCTTTTTGTCGGTGGGATCATGCCCTAATAAGAGTACATGAATGCCAGAGCAGGAGTTTCCCACACCTGCTCGAGTCTCCAAATTAATTTGCTTGCTATGTTGATTTGTCTTTAGGATCTAAGGACTCCTTGAAGTAGGCTTTCACAAATCCCAAAACACTGTCTCAAACTCCTCTCTGAAACATGAATGCATTCCCATTCTATTTTAGACGCTATCTTTAACGTCTGTTTCTGGCCTTACATATACGTAGTACAGATGACATTTCAGAAGCTTTTCCAGCCTCAGGACTGCTGCGGTGTTTTCTAGAAGGTTCACCACCTGCCCACGGGGATTCTCCCTCCCCTCAGCCTACTGCTGCCAAGCCAGCTCCGCAACAAGAAGGCTCATGAGTTGTGACACTGGTACTTCAACCCTTGCCATGCTTCAAATACTGTAGTATGATATCCACCAGAACAGTCATCAACAGGCTTATTCTCTAGTGCCTCCCTTCTAACTTTTGGGCACCCAACACACACAACAAAGATGTTTGTGCTGACGTGGTGAGCCCTCATGCCAGCCACAAGATGGATGGAAATAGGTACTCAGGTTTAAAAGCAGCTCTGACACACAGCGTTTCAAACTGTTATGGGATTTCCCCCCCTCCTTGTCCAGAAAGGAAGAGAAGCATAGCAAATTCCTGAAACTTCAACTTCGGAGTTTGAGCCCAGCCGTTGTAATAGGCAGGTTCTGGAGGGGTGTGTTTGTGAGGGGAAACACCACATTTCTATAGAAAATGTCTCTAATTAATGGTTTGCTTGAGATAAAAAGTTTTAAGAAAGAAAAAGTGCAGCAGCTCAAGAAAGCGCCTTTTGATATGCTCATAAATACTGTGCAGTGTATTTAAATTTTGCCCTGGAAAAAAACATAGGTCTAAAAAGACAAGAGCCTTGACTGCTCTCTTACCAACAGACTTGGACTGCCCACATGATCCCCTAAAAGGCTCTGGGTGGAGGGAAAGGTTAGAATAACTGACGCCTGGGATGTTAAACGTCTCGGGCAGATGCCTCTGGCCGAAGATGCCTCGGTAAAGGCGGGAACTCAGAAGCCTCAAGTCGCTGCTTCCGTGTGGCAGAAACCAAAAAAGGCTCGAGCGCCACGCTTTTGGCCGACAGGCGCTTCCCGCGTTCCCAGCAGCGAGTGCCGTAGATGCACAGGTAACAAGACAGAGCTGGAGCTGCAGCATTTCACGCCTCCTCCTGCTGCTGCTATTGCTGGTGGTGGTGTTCGCAAGCCTCGCGCGCTCGCCCTCGCGCCCGCCCGCCGTCCTGAAGGCTCTCTCACTCGCTCGCGCGCTCGCTCTCTGTCCCTGCAGACGGCGCTGACGCGGAACTGACTGGCTGGGATAAAGGCCGAAGGGGGCTAGAGGGGAGAGGGGGAGCGATGGTTCCACTGCCAGCCGGGTGAAAGCCTGAGGACTGAGAGGGGAAGAAGGACGGGCTGGACAAGAACAGCCAGAGGAGGGGTTCAGCGCACTCCCTCTCTTCCTCCCTCTTTCATGCTTTGCCTGGGGAAGGCGCGACCGTGAGGCGAACCGACGGCCACAGCCAAAAGGTACGTGTTGTCCTTTCTTGTTCTAGCTGGGCGACCCCTGCCTTTTGGGCAGCGTTTGGGACCCAAGGTGCTCGCGGTGTCTGTCAGTGTCCGCCTCGCCGCCAGCACAGAAAGCCAGGACCGGTGGTTGGCTGGTTTGGGTCGAGGTGGCGGGTGGCTGCTTTGAGGGAACTTCGGGGGGACCTCCAGACTGCCCACTGCACCAAGATGCTCCAGAAAGAGCCCGGTGAAGTCCTGCGCTTGAGGCGGCTGGAGGCGGTGGAGAGGAGGAAGGAGGAAGGCAGCTTGAGCTGGTGGGACTGGCGCGGGCGGTGGGTCTGCCGAGGAGGGAGGGAGCCTGGCCGGGTACCTGTGCGTGCGGAAAACAACAACAGCGCCTTGGAAAATTAATGAACGCTGTAACGACTACATGGCGTTTGCGTGTAAGCCTGTGCATAAGGAGTAACGAATTGTCTCCTTATCCAAACAGAACCTGCCCCTCAGTCTCACCTTGATTAGTGAACTGGAACGTGGTTCTGTTTTGGAGAAACCACCGAACCGGGCCAGGAAGCGGCAGCCCCAAGTGGCATTTGCAGCTGGCAGGGTAGCCGAAGCTCAAGCCTTCTTTCTAGGCGGTTGTTGCGATCTCCCTCCACACATGGCAAGCCCCTCCCCCTTTCTGGTGGGGGAAAAAGAAGGGAGTCAGTTCCTCCACTCTTTTCTCATCTTCAAATAAGCATTCGCCTCGCCTGAAAAGTTTTAATGGCAAAGGCTGCAGAGTGGTTGAGGAGAAAGCAAACGAGGAATGTGCACACCCTGTAGCAATGCCTGGAAAAATAGATTGGGAATAGGTGATGATGAACACTGGTAAGTGTCTGTTTGGGAATATCGCTTGTGCTATAATGTACAAGCTTCCTGTCCTAGCTAGCTATTCTGGCACTGAATATTTGAGTTCTGATGCTGATGGAATGCTTACCCAGAAATTTATTTGTCCCTCTACCACAAGGGTATCCTGCCTGATCCAATGAGTTCTGAGTACTATATTGTACATACACGGGTCTCATGCCTTTCTACCCACACCAGGCATAAAAAGTTTCATCATCTAGATCTGATTGGGGATCTGAATGCAGACATTGGTGACTCAAATCTAAAGTCCAGGTGGCCTTTGGCTAGAATGTTGTTTTCGTTTCAAATTCTCTTGCTTGTCTCTGCCCTCATTTAGCCATGTCCACGTGAAAATAAGAGAGGCTTTACCTGCCATGAAAACATATTTGAAATGCTCTTAAGCTACTTTAATTCATTTGATCAAGTACTTCAGTTTAAATGTTTGTGAATTGTGTACTGGGTTGATAGTCTTCTTCTACCAACTTCCACTGATTCATCATTTTGTGTGTGATTGAATCATTTCATCACTCCCAGTGCAGCGATGCAGTAGAATTAGGAGGCCATCCATGGAAGCAAAGGAGAGGCTCCTCACTATGTTTCTGTATAAAGGATAGTTTTATCATGCTTTCTTGTACTAAAGAACTCGGCATGGGCTATTAACTCATGCAGAAACACAATGGACATGTTCTTTTAAGTGTGGATAATTATTACAGTGACAACACTGTAAATAAAAGCAGTGATTTTGACTATGTTAGTATAAAACAAACTCCAGATCTACATACAAAGATGTTACCTTTGTAGGCCAACCAGAAGGGCACAAAAAGTGCTTTTTAAGGTTTTTGTAAGGTTTTTAAAGTTTTAAACTGCATAATTAAGCAAGTATTGTGTAATGAACTATTTAAGACTTAACTATTTTCCCTAGCATTTGTTTGACTTTCTAGTATAATTATGCCTACCTCATCTTGAAACAATGTGGGAATTGCACAACACAGAACAGGGTGAAGAGTCACGTCAAGAGATTTGCATTGGATAAACACAATTTCAATTTATTTTTAAATATCAGAAATTGTAAAAATGAATTCTACAGAGAAAGTACAAATCACACTATGGTTTCTGTAGGTGTAATAATGCTGTGTACAATGTGGTGGCTCCATTAATTGCCCAGGATACTGTACTATGTACATATTACACTTCTGCTTCTAGTGAGATAAGTTTCAAGTGTTTATGTCAGTACACAAAACCCTATAGAATTCTGAAACTGCTGCCACTACAAACTTGTGGCTGCCCCATTGAGCTGGCTACAAGCTAGACAAGTTTTTTCTACTGGACAGAAGGATAGTGAGATGATTTCTTGTTGAGATTCGGATGTGAGGTTATTAGTCTGTATTACAACACTCTTCTGGAGGCGAATGGATTCCTTACAGCTCTGGAGCATTTTTCTGTGCATATTGTTGGTGCTTTGTTGAAGCCATGTCACTCAATGGAATATGGAGATGATGTACACATTTGAATAACAGCTTCTAGATTTCTGCTCCGTGCGAGCTGAATGAAGGGCAATGAAGTAAAGAGGAAGCTAATGAGAATATGTAAAGAAAAGCCCATCTTGAGTTGAGCACGTGTAAGAACTCATTTTTGAATGAATATATGCATGATGGAAATGAAGAACATTCTTTCAGACTGAGATCCTGTGTGTGCTTACCTGGGAGTAAGTCCCACTGAGTAGGGTGGAACTTACTTTTGAATAGATATGTATAGGAATGTTCAGTTTGCTGAATATACTGATGGGATGAAAGCTATTCAAGATATTCTCCTTTTGTTTCTTTACATCTCCTTGAATCCTGGATCCAGCTACAAACTAAGAAAAGTGATGAATTCAATGCCAAGATTCTGTTCAGTGCTCATATAGCATAAATACCCATGTGCACATAGTTGCAGTGGATTGTACCTTTAACTAATCACACAATGAGAACCTCAAGCTGTAAATCTCCACCATGCAGCCACATAGAGATATGTTAGGGATTGTACTTTTGCACATTCACAGAAAGAGCAACTGCTTGTGGAAGTGGAAGGCCATCTTGTTCACCTTTCTGCAATGAGCAGGAATGTACAGGCACTGTGCAATGGGTGTTGTGTGAGAGTAATCACACAATATTATCCTGCACTTTATTCTTTCCTGCACTTTTGGTACAATTGCCAAGAAAAAGACTTGCAAAAAAAAAAAACACAAAGAAACAAATCTTCACAATATAATTAATTTGTAAACTTGTTGATGAAAATAATAAAAGCAATGGGCAAAAGAGAGAGAGAGAGTGCAATAATAAATATTGCCAAAAATTAATAATAATAAAAACCAAGGAGTCAAAACTAAATTGAATTTAACCAAGTTATGTGGGTTTAGATACCCAGTGTGGTGCAGTGAATAGAGCAAGGGGCTAGGACTCACAAGGTCTGTGTTTGCCTCCCTGCTCAGACACAGAAACTCACTGGGGGTGTGAAATTGTAAACAAAAAAGCTACTTCAATATTTCACTTATTTTGAAAGCCCTGTTAGGGTCACTATGAGTCAGTTCCAACTTGACAGCACATAACAGCATGTAGGTTTATTGCATACATACAATGAAGCTTTCATTTCTGAAAGAGCAGGATCTCATGCCACATGGCAAAGCACAGGAAACAAAGGAGGATTGGAAAGCATTTTAATATGCTACACAGAGGACTGCAAAATAAAATAAATAAAAAAATAAAAATGAAACATCTATCTAGGCATGCCTAAACCTTTTGATACACCAAAAATAGTCTTTGGATCATGACCTAGTACTGGATTAATTAAGAGAATGAGGTGTAGTATAGAAATGAAGTGAATAACAAAGTTGTATAGCCATGGTCATACACAGAATTGTCAACTCTTGGTTTTAATTAATTTTAAATTTACTGTGGGTCATAACAAAAAAGGTGCCTGATATGCTAATATCCATGATTTCAACTAGAATTCATGCATACCAAGCTAAAAAGCGAATCCCACTTCTTTCCCTGTAGCATCTGCAACAGGCTAGCCATGATTACAGAGATTATTGTGCTCAGTAGGCATCCTTCAGTCTCGAGAGACTATGGTAATGTGCTCTGAATAGAGGTCTTGGAACAGTGTCTAGAGGCGTTTGTAAGATCTGTGAAGGCCACAAAGAGTGGCTGTCATTGTTCCCTACATTTCTCCTGCAATTGTCTGAGGGAAAATACCATGTCAATGGTGGATCTATTAGCGCGAAATCCACACTATGATTCTGGATAGACTCTGTCTGTAAGAACCTGGAGTCTCTTCAGCACAATAAGGGCAAGCAACTTCCCTACAATGCAGCTCAGTGGTGATGATCTCTTTATAGCACTTCAGCACTTCAACAGGGATGTTATCCTTACCAGGTGCCTTGCTGGAAGCAAGGGAATCCAAGGCCACTTTTATTTCTGCTAAGGTTGGTTCACTGTCCAACTCTTCCAAGACAAGCAGGCACACAATCTTATTTAATACCTCTTTGGTTACTACAATCTCTCTGGAATATAGCTCAGAGTAGTGCTGCACCCAGCGTTCCATCTGCTGTGCTTGGTCCTGGATGATCACACCTCTAGCATACTTCAAAGGAGCAGATTTCTTCTGTGTTGGACCTAAAGCAGCTTGATAGCATCATACATTCCCTTGATGTTACCTGTGTCCGCTGCTATCTATATCTGAGAGATGAGCTGAAGCCAATAATTGTTAGAACATCTCCTGGCAGGCTGTTGGACTTTGCTATGAGCAATTTGAAGAGCATGCGAGTTGTACTCACTAGGACAGGCTTTGTATGCTGCTAAAACTCTCCTCTTTTCTTCAATGGCTGGCATCAGCTCCTCTGAATGGGCTTCGAACCAGTCTGCTGTCTCTTTGGTCTTCTTGCCAAATGTGGACAAGACAGTGTTATAAACAATGTTCTTGAAATGTTCCCATTGTTCAGGTGCATTTGCATCAGTCAGGCCTGGAAGGGTTTCCTCAAGTGCTTGGGCAAATTCCTCCATTTTTCTTTGATCGCTAGTCTTGCTGATGTCAATATGTGATCTTCCTTCCTTTTTCGTGTGATACAATCTCTTTGTTCACAGTTTTAAACACCAGGGAGTGATCAGTGTCGCAATCAGCACCCTGAGAACTGTGTGTGATCATAATACTAGGAAGGCTAAAGTGCCTAGTGAGGATCAAATCGAGCTAATGCCAATGCTTCGTTCTTGGATGTCTCCAGGAAACTCTGTGTTGAACCTTTGTATTAAAAAACATGTTGCTGACACAAAGACCACAATAACAGCAAAACTGCAGCAAGCATTAGATTGTGCTCAGTCTGTTGCATTTGTCAATAAAATGGATAGCATTTTATCTGCATCTAATGCAAAACCAGCCACTAGTCTTGTACCATACTGACTTGAGAGAATTCTCCTGCAAATAAATCTTTATTTCTTGTGGGGCAGAGAATTGGCGAAAAAAAAGGGGGGGGGGAATAAAAACCGAGGGTGCACTGTTTGAAGATAACAAATTGTAACAATATCAACAAGGCATAATTACTTTTTATATAGCCCATTCACTGTAAGTTTCCAAATTTGAATGTTTTTGACCGATTTCTCCAAAACTACTATTCCTTTTCTTGTCCCCTCTTCTCTTTTGTATTCAAATGAAACTTAATGGAAGTGGGGTTTGAGGTTGATGGTCGTGGAATAAGATAGTGAAGGGTTTTGCATATCTTGTGCATTCTCTACTCACCCATAGAAAATGCTTCTTGAGGAAGCAAATAACCTGAAAACAAAGAGCTTTTTCTAGCTGTCAAACTGATTCTAAAAGCACACAGAATGGAACCTTTACATGGTCCACCTACTTCTTCCCTTAAGACTGCTGGAAAACTGAAATGTCTAAACTGAGAACAGATAATCAGTCAGAAGTACCTTTTTATTTTTTTGAATTTTATAACAATTCTTTCCCAAGAGTTTGATCTTTGTCCTTTCTAGGTTGTTTGAAATAATAACTCATTGTGTCAGAGGGCTCTTAAAAGGATGACATCTAGCTGATCAAAACCTGCTAGAATATGATATACTGCTACTCTGTGACTCACTATCTTTTCAGGAGTCATTCTAATCTGTGAGACAGTACTGAGGTTGTGTTCCTATGTCTCTTTCCCTGAGGGGCATGCATCAATGAATTTAACAAGACTTATTTCTATGTAGACATTTATAGAATTGATTTATAACTATGTTGTGCAAAACTAACTTGATGAGACCTAACATACAATTATATATTTTCTGAATATGTATGTACTAGCTGGTAGCTACAGAAAGTTAAAATATATTGAGTTGCAGCAGTATAAAGAATATGCAACATAAAGGCATAGTCCAAAAATATTTGGTCATGTGACTCAGATCTGTAGCTGAAGTATGTCTATCAGAGCTATCAATAACTAAGTTTTGTGTTGTTACTTGACAAAGTAGTGACATCAAGTACATTTAGTGAGACTATTGCATACATGAATTTTCATCATTTAGTGACTGGTGATATAAAGCAAACCCCCCACATCCCAAATATTTTGCATTTCACAAATAGGGATTGTAATTGTGTGAACATATCCTCACTTAAAAGCCAAATGGGACTTTCATGTGTCATAGAGATAATAATAATAAAAAAATCATATGCATTTGTCTATTATGGTGATGACATGACCAGAATCTTGTGCTTCTGTGCTCCCTCCCCTATCTGTTGGCTTTTGTTTTTATTTTTAATTGGTTATTTCTATTTTCACAGAAACATAATTTGCCACTGCTTTGAACTGCAAATTGCATGAATTCAGGATTGCAAAACAGGCTCAGTTAGAGCTGAAACATGTTACAGATAACCTGCAATTAGAGATGAAATGTCATATACAGTATATAATGCAGTTGTCCAAATTATTTTAAAATGGGTATTTTGTGGGCTAGATAAGTTAGATGAAATGTGTGACACTGGCAACTGAATTATGGCATGCACTTAGGAAAATCAGAAGTTATTATCCTTACCTCAATGATTCAGTTCTCCCATGTTTCATACAGTGGGGTCTCTACTTAAGAACGTCCCTACTTAAGAACAATTCCACTTAAGAACAGCTCCATTTGCTAAATTTTGCTTCTACTTGAGAACAAAAATCCAAGATAAGAACAGGAAAAAAAAACTTTCCTGCTCTTTTTTTAACCTTAGGTCATCTTAGGTTAAAAAAAGTTCTCCCCCTAGTGGTAGAGTACGTATTAACCAGCTTTGCATTAGTTCCTATGGGAACTAATGCTTCAATGTACAAACGCACCTCTACATAACAAAAAAACAGCCAGAACAGATTAATTGGTTTTCAGTCCATTGCTTCAAAATTAGCTTCGTCAGAAGTGCTTTTAACACTGTTCCCTGACCTAAGGGGGAAAAAAAGAAAAATATCCCCCTCTAGTGGTAGAAGGCAGAATAGCAGCTTCCCATTAGTTTCTATGGACGGAAAAGAGCAGATACAGATTAAATGGTTTTCAATGCATTCCTATGGGAAATGCAGATTCTACATAAGAACTTTTCCACTTGAGAACCACCTTCCAATATGGATTAAGTTCTTAAGTAGAGACCCCACTGTAGTTCAGCGCTATGGCAATTATCTCTACCATAACTGAGTAGAGGATAAGGCCCATTGAACACAGAAAAATAGTATCAGTCTGCTCAACTATTATGTTGCTGAGGATAGTTTTGTAATATTCTGTTACATATGAAACAGATTATGGGGACAGACTGTTTTTTCAGGTGTGAAATGACTCCTGGTGCCCAAATAAATCAGTGGGAGATACAGCAGTTATAAAAGCAATACAACAGTTAGTATACAGTATCCATCTACGTTATACAGTGGACCCTTGACTTACAGACAGCTTGACTTACAGACTTTTTGAGTTACAGACTTCTCTGGCCGCAAAATTTAGGTTTGACGTGCAGCCTGAGAATTGACTTACAGACCAGAAAAAAACCAAAATGGAACAAAAATGGCCTGTTACGGGATTAATCGGTTTTCAATGCACTGTAGGTCAATGGAGACTTGACCTACAGACTTTTTGACTTGAGAACCGCCTTTCAATACGGATTAAGTTCTCAAGTCAAGACCCCACTGTAGTAGAAATTTATGCTTCAGAATCATCAATTTCATATTCAAATGCAGCTGCAGCATATTTTTTTTATAAAGATAGTTTGCATGCTTACAGTAGCATGGTCTCATTTAATATTAGCTAATAGCTACTGATTTGCAAATTTTAATTCATAATCCTTTTGTTTTTAAATAGATATCTAGAAGAGAAACCTCAATCTATTAATTGCTAGAACTACTTGATGTGTTCCCACCTGTGTATGGTTTATATTTTATCATTAGTTATTTGGTGCGAATACTACCACTGGAAGTTCCAGAACTATTTTAGTGCTGTTCCCCGCTTGTGAAACAGAATGTAAGTATTTTACTTGTACTTGGCAGGGATAATTGGAAAGCACAGGAAAAAAGAAAGAAAGAAACAAAGCTACTCATTGAATACAAACAAGCAAAGATCCAGATCTAAATGTCCATGCTTTAACAAGTCATTATTCGATAAACGGAGAACCTAATCCTTGAATTGCACATCCAGATGACTTTTAAAGTGTTATCATTGTTCTGAAGCTCCAGATTGTGCAGATGTGGAATGTAGTGGTATGTGCTGACATTTTTTTAAATTTTTTTTGCATTTGTCCTGTTTGTTTATTGTGATAGACTCCTGAAGAGATGAGTAAATTTCTGCCACATCAGTATACATTCATGTTCTAAAGATGAATTTGATCTTTGAAATTTAAAAAGTGAATTGATTTTATGTTAACTTTATCTAAATATTTCTTAATCACCTTTTCCAAGGAACTCAAGCTAACGATGATATGAAACAAATAGAGCACCATAAAGCTTGTCATTTAAGATTGTCAGAGAAGGCTCTCCTATTGGTCTCATTGCCAGCACAGGCACAGCTGAGGGCCATCTCTTGGCAGCTGCCAGGTTATGGATTGCTGTCCCCCAGGATATTAGACTTGCGTCCTCCCTTCTACTGTATCTTTCTGCCGACAGGTGACGATCCATCTTTTCAGGCAGGCTTTTAACTATCATTTTAACAATCATGATTGAGTCCCTGAATGCCTTTTGAAAGTTAAGATAGTTGTTAATGTTTACCTGCTTTTAATTATTCAATTTTATTTTAATCAATATACTTAAAATGTGCATCTTATTATGTTTTTAATTCTATTCCATAGAACTGAAAAATTCTATATTGCACTGCCTTGGGATCCCTTACCAGGAGAAAGGTGGCCTCTAAAACAAACTAAAACACAATTTATTAATAAATAAAAATAAGATTTAAATTCACATTTACAATATCAATGTAATATCTATTGGCTTTCTGAATTCTCAGCCTCAGGACCTGTAAAGTTTTGTAGATCTGTTGTCCATATAGAAGCAGTAAGGTAAAGGTAAAAGTTCCCCTTGTCAATTTTTGTCCAGTCGTGTTCGACTCTAGGGGGCGGTGCTCATCCCCGTTTCCAAGCCATAGAGCCAGCGTTTGTCCAGAGACAATCTCCAGTGGTCACATGGCCAGTGTGACTTAGACACGGAACGCTGTTACCTTCCCACTGAGGTGGTCCCTATTTATCTACTCGCACTTGCACGCTTTCGAACCGCTAGGTTGGCGGGAGCTGGGACAAAGTGACGGGAGCTCACTCTGTCGCGTGGATTCGATCTTACGACTGCTGGTCTTCTGACCCTGCAGCACAGGCTTCTGCGGTTTAGCCTGCAGCGCCACCACGTCCCTTATAGAAGCAGTAATATAAGGTAAATTACAGTAGCGAGATATCGCTTTGCCCTTTCAAGACTAGATTTAACTGCTATCCCTCATCCTTTTAGAAGGGCATTTTAATAACATCCCATATGGTGAAAGGTTTTGTCTCTGCAGGAGAGAAATTATTGAGACCTTTGTGAACATAATTTTAGAATGTAGTTTATATAGGAACAAATATATTCAATATCTTTTTTCAATCATGAGTAAATGTACTGATCTCTCTCCCCCCCCCCACCCCCGTTATCTGAAGTTTCTGTTGTCTGGAGAGAATCAAACAATAACAAAGTTTTTATTTTCAGCTATGAGAATTCACAAAATGCTATGGCAAGATTTTATACTATATTCTATGTACCGTATTTTTCTGTGTATAATATGCCCCCATGTATAAGAGCCCACCCGCTTTTCTAACCCAGAATTTCTTTCTTCACAAGAAAGTGGAGTGGGGAGGCAGGGATCAAAGCACTTTGATTCCTGCTTTCCCCCTCCACTTTCTTGCGAAGAACATAGAGGTGAGGAAAGCACTTTCCTCTCAATAAAGTGCTTTCTTGCAAGGAAAGTAGAGGGGGGAAAGCACTTTTTTGTGAGGAAAGTGGAGGGAGAAAGAAAGTGCTTTCTTGCAAGGAAAGCAGGAATCATCAAAGTGATTCATCAAAGTGATTCCTGCTTTTCCCCTCCATTTTCTAGTGAGGACACTGCTTTTCCCCTCCACTTTCTTTGGAAGAAAGTGGAGGGGGAAAGCAAGAATCACTTTGATGAATCGTTTTGATAATTCCTGCTTTCCCCCTTCACTTTCTTCCAAAGAAAGTGGAGGGGAAAAGCAGTGTCCTCACTAGAAAATGGAGGGGAAAAGCAGGAAAGTACAGGGGATAAAGCGCTTTCCTTGTAATAAAGTGCTTTCTTGCAAGGAAAGTAGAGGGGGAAAGCACTTTTTTGCAAGGAAAGTGGAGGAGGAAAGCACTTTCATCGCAAGAAAGTGCTTTCTTGCAAGGAAAGTGCTTTCCCCCTTCACTTTCTTCAGAAGAAAGCAGAGGGGAAAGCAGGAATCAAAGAGATTAATCAAAGAGATCCCTAAATCCCCCCTCCACTTTCTAATGAGGAAAGTGCTTTCCCCCTCCACTTTCTTTGGAAGAAAGTGGAGGGGGAAAGCAGGGATCAATGCACTTTGACCCCTCACCTTCCTTACTTCCATTTATAAGAAGACCCTAAATTTTTAATCTAAATATTTTAGAGAAAAGTATCACCTTATACATGGAAATATATAGTATTTATCTTTGTATAATTGGGTCTATGACCGCATTAAAACACTTTTTAAAAAATATAAGGCAAAAATCCATCTCTGATTTGGCCAATTGTTTTGTGAGAAATGAGCCCTTCAGTATGAGTGACTGAGAGAAGCCATTGCTATGATGTCTCAAGCAGTTTCATGTAGATGCTAAATAACACAGGGAATAAGAGCCCCAAGGACATTATATGCTAAAAGTCATGGTGTAATCATGGCCTTCCCAGCATCACCTTTTATGTCTTGACAAGAAGGGTCAGACTACTGAAATCCAATATCCTCAGTTACCCACCCCAGTCACCTAGTATAACAGAATACCATGGCCAATGGTACTGAAAGTGGCGAAGAGTTCCAAGAATACTAACAAGGCAGGTTTCCCTTATGTAGTCCTTGGTGTAGGTTATCTATCAAGACAACTGCAGGAATTTCTGTCCCATATCTATCTGAAAGCCTGATTGAAATGGGTCCAGATCAGTGCCACCCAGGAGTTTTTGGAGTTGCAGCACTGCTACCTTCTGTACCATCTTCAGCCAGATATGGTACATTTGAGATTGGACTGTCCATATAACTTCTGGAACTCAAGGGCAGGCTTCTTCAACAAAGGTGTATAATAGCTTACTTTAGACAGGGATAAACAGCCCCCTTTTGTAAGGAAGCATTTATCACCTTTCTCCCCCATGGCATCAGTCCCACTTTGGTAGATCTGGTTACTAGCAAGGGGCAAGGAAGCAGCTGGTAGAGATGACTATTCCAACCATCTTGACCTCACCTTGAAGACCTATAGGTGAAAAGAATCCTAGCTAACTGAACAAGTGATTGTCAAATTTATGCTAACATTGTCAAAGTTGTATCAACTGATCTGGTGCAATATCAGATCCAAGTCATAAGAAATACAACAGACTTTGTCTGCAAAACACATAGCAAACTTCTCACAGCAAGCAAAAAACTACTCGGGCACGGCTTATCCAATACTTGATCATTTGAATAATAGTTTGTGCACTCCCCTCCTGTTTCCACTGTTCGAGGCCCATCTTTATGACCCACTAGAACAGCAGTGATATCAGTCCTCAGCTGACACACTTTCCACAATAAGACCAGTGTAGTTTTTCCAGTAGGGTGCCCACAGCCTCCAGGAATCCTTAAGCAGGTTGGTAGGTATCTTTATCATCTCAAAATCATTGCTGGAATCAATGAGGTTGAGCCTTGGGCTGGATACAGACTCTCTGAATTGGCTAGAGTCACTTATGAGGAGAAGAGACAGCTGACAGGCAAAAGTCAAAATGAAGCTGATTCTTTCTCAGTTTCTTCCACTCAGGGGTACAAGAAGGTGCTGCTCTTCCATTCTCCTGTCCCAGAGGAATGATGAATGAATTGGTACTCTGTGTGTGACTGTGGGTCTCTCTTTCTCTCTCTCTCTCTCTCTGTGTGTGTGTGTATGAGAGAGAGAGAGAGAGAGAGAGAGAGAGAGAGAGAGAGAGAGAGAGAGAGAGAGAGAGAGAACAACTTATGCAAAACAAGATAGAACTTCCTAGTATCAAGAGAATCCCAAAGGACTCTATTGTTGCTGTTGTTACATGGTAATGTTAAACAAAGCTTATTTTATAGGGCTACAACTAACTGGAAGTTGTAATCCAAAAAATGGAATTTATGAAAAGATGTACAATCTGCTGTTATTATCTAGGCTTAGGAGTACAACATAGTTATGGTCTAAGAGTTGTATTAATCAGAAAATCAAGACATTTGTAAGCATGATATTCAAGATGTCAAAAGTAGTGTAATGAATACAATCTGACCAGATTTCAGAAATGTCTGCTGAGGAATGTTTGAGCTATTACAGTTTTTAAATATAGTTTCAAATGTAGGTGTCCTCATATGTACATTAATTTTTTCAGCCTGGTATCTGAAATAGTGTCAAAAACTGAAGGGTAAATTTCTCACCTGAAACAAACTTTTTTCCCCTTAAGTCATGAATTTCTAAAGTTAGGAGGCTTCAAATTTTGTCATTTAACAGAGGGTCAGTTATTCTGCAACAATAATTTTGAGAAAATCATGAAGAACCCATTATGAAGCAGCATAGTGGCAGCATTTCTTGTCATTGTCGCTAATTATTATAGAAACTAAATGTATAGAAGTTAGAAGCAAGGACCATATAATAGACTGTGTAATATGTTACTGTTTATGGAGAAAGAAGTGCCTTGATAGTCCAGCTGGATTTTGAAAAGGAAGAGGCACTCAAGATCACATTGCAAATATTAGCTGGGTACTGGAGCACACCAAAGATGTTCAGATCAGCCTATGCTTTAAAGATTACTGCAAAGCCCTTGTTGGTACAGATCATGAGAAACTATGGATTGTTCTGAAAAATAAAATAAATGTACCTCAGCACTTAATTGTCCTGATGCACAATTTGTATTGGGGACATGAAGCTACCATTAGGACAGAATATGGAGAGACAGAATGGTTTCCTATAGGCGAAGGTTTCAGACAAGGATGTGTTTTATCCCCTTAGCTATTCAATCTCTACACAAAAGAGCTGAACTAGATTCAGATGAAGGAAGAGTGAAAACTGATGGAAGAAGCATCAATAATTTATGCAAGTGACGCCGTCTTACTTGTAGAAACCAGCAATGATTTCAAATTACTGTTAGGGAAAGTGAAAGAAGAAAGTGCCAAAGCAGGACCGCACCTGAACACGAAGAAGACCAAAATCATGATTACAGAAGAACTACACAACTTTAACATTGACAATGAAGAAATTGGAATAGAAATTTTGTATACTTAGGTTCAAGTCAATCCAAATGGAGACTGTAGCCAAGAAATCAGAAGACTGAGACTCAGAAAGGCAGTGATGAAGGAATGAGAAAAGATAATCAAGTGTAAGGATGGGTCACTGGAGACCAAGATCAAGATCACCCACATTATTGTATTTCCAGTCACCATGTATGGGTGTGAAAGCTGAACAGTTAAAAAAAACTGACAGGAAAAAAGTTGATTCATTTTAAATGTTCTGGACGACAGCTTTGTGGATACCCAGGACTGCCAGAAAGACAAACTAGTGGGTCCTAGATCAAATCAAGGCTGAAATGTCTCTGGAGGCAGAAATGTTGAAATTGAGGTTGTTCTACTTTGGGCACATCATGAGAAGATTCTCTGGAAAAGACAAGAATGCTGGGAAAGGCTGAAGGCAGCAGGAAAAGAGGAAGACCAAATATAAGATGGATTGATTCTGTAAAGGAAGTGTGTGTTGAGGAAGGGCTGTTGAAGACTACATTTTGGAGACCACTCATTCATGGGGTTGCCATAAGTTGTGGACAACGTGATAGCATGTAACAACAACAAAAATCCATATTTTCAATTTCTTGGTACTGATTAGTTGTATTTACCTGTAGTTCAGATAAACTGAGTTTCAGCCAAAGCAAAGTAAGTTAAAATTGTGGCATAAATAGATAAAGCAGGTGTTACGATTTTAAGAACACATGATAAAAGTTTCTAAAGCACTTGAAAGAAATAGGATACCTTATTTGAAGATACGTTGTTTTTTAAAAACTGATGATCTCCAAGCATTATTGGATTATTATATGAGGAAGACTTACACAGCTCTTCATTGTCAAAGAATCGATCTGATTATATTGTTGACATGAAGTTGTGTATGGGAAGCTCTGGAAGATGTACATAACAGGTTGTATTGTGCAGTTTATGTAGCCCCAAGGGATAGATTTCTGGCTAGTAACTTTGGCAGGAGTATCTCTGACAAAACCTACTGCAATTTGTTGGACCAGGATAACTGTCACACTGATTGTGGTAGGTGGAAAGAAAATTAGTGAGTTCAGTACTCCTATTGCTGAATTATATGCTAGATTATAGTTTTAAACCTCAGTTTGCAACTCTGTCCCTTCATATATTTTATCTTTTTGTAACAAAATAATTGGTGTAAGGCAAATAATCTTTGAAGATTATTAGCTGGCAACATATTTTGAACAGGGAATTGGGTGGGGCCTATGAAAAGAAGAGCTAGTTAACTAAAATTTATGGATATTGTAAATCTTTGTTATCAGTGATGGCACAGTTTCTGTCCATTCTGTTTTTTATTCAGACATTGATGAGGAGGAAGAAAAGGACATGCGTTTCTTTTAGTTTCCAGATATAATCAGATTCTTGCAATTAGTTTATTTTAGGCTTGACATGGTGCAGAATTTGACATTTTACTGTATGTCTCCTGCTGCTCATGCCAGCATTAAAGGTAAAGGTGAAGGTTCCCCTTGACAATTTGTCCAGTCGTGTTCGACTCCAGGGGGCGGTGCTCATCCCTGTTTCCAAGCCATAGAGCCACTGTTCATCTGAAGACAGTGGTCACATGGCCAGCTCGACTAGACACAAAACGCCATTACCTTCTCACCGAGGTGGTCCCTATTTATCTACTCGCATTTGCATGCTTTCGAACCACTAGGTGGGCAGGAACTGGGACAAGCGATGGGCGCTCACTCCATCACGTGGATTCAATCTTACAACTGCAGATCTATAGACCTTACAGCACAGAGTCTTCTGTGGTTTAACCTGTAGCGCCACCACATCCCTATCATGCCAGCATTAAGGTATTCCAATTTTTGCACCTGTAGTTTTGCAACCCAAACCACTAGGTAAAAGTGTATGCTATGTTGTTTGGATATTTTCGTGGAGATAATACACAACACAGTTGTGGATTAAATTGGATTTATGCAGATTTTTCCTATTCTCTTAAACTGCATAGTCAATCCAATTAAATAGTGAATCCATTTCTTTCACATTGGGGGGGGGGGAAGAACCACTCATTGATTTACCAAGCAAATTATGTTCTTTCAATTGAGATGTAGTGGATAGAGTGACAGACTAGGATTCTGGAGAATCACTACTTGGCCATGGAAATTCACTGAGGGAAACAAAACTAGTAAAACCACCCCTTGAATGTCTCACTTACCTTGAAAGCCCTATTAGGGTTGTTATGTGGGTTCTGACTCGATGACACAGAACACAATTCAGAAAAAGAAGAGAATATACAAATCTTTGGCCTATGTATTAGTTTCCTTTTGGTCTTTGGTAGTAATCTTATTAATATGTCAGTAACAGTTGTGATTGATGAGAAGGTTGTAACTTGCCACATTCAAGTAAAATCCAGAGAACTGTTAACCACCCTCCTGTCTATTAAAATACTTCTTTTTGAGCAATAACATTTGTTTCTTCTGTGGATATCCTTTTTTCCCCCTCAAGTTCATATGTCCTGAATATGAATCTTTCTACGGAATTTAAACTCATTTTTTCTAACTTAAAAGTATTAGATTTCACTATATGAAATTTAAAAACATCAAATTTGAGTTCTATCATAAATAATGTTACAGACCACCCTATTCACCAAATGCAAATAGAAACTGACCAGGTCTGATCCTGGAGCTACAAAGAAGCTCTTTGCAGACCAATGGTTAACCCTCTAATTTGAATTCCCTGCCTTTTTTCCCTGCCTTTTTCTGTTTGTAACTGGAAGCTCTGGCCACAAGTCGAAGCAAAATTTTGCGGCCGGAACAGGTTGCAACTCGAAATGGTCATATGTTGGGACATTCATAAGTTGAGGCACCACTTACAATGTGAATATCCTAATTGCAGCTGTGAGGGATTGAAGTGTTGTGTAAACAATGATTGCCTTCTACAGAAGAGAAAATCCTAAATTTTACAATGGGGAAGAAAAATGCCGCATGTCATACTAATTGTGAACCAAGGTTTGTTGCTACAGCTGATTCATTTCATTCCACCTTCCTATTTCCCCCTTATCAATGACATAATGCTAATTCAGTTTAAAGTGTTTGAGATGAAAGTCTCCCTTATTGTGAGGTGGGGCGAGATAGAAATGTTCTCTGCTCGATTAAGGCTAGAAATGGGTTTGGGCATCTCATCTCCTAAACAGAATTGATTCTATTTATTTAAGGCAAGGTTGAAAAATTCCAAAGTGACTTTATTTGTCTACTGGGGAAGTGCCAACGTGGGAAGAAATAAAGAGAGTTTCAAGGACTTTTGCTGGTTTTATTCTTCATCAGGGAGGATTCTGGTGAAAGCTTTTCCAGACTGACATGAAAATTTTGATATGAGAAAAGTAAACTCAGATTCAGCAGAGTTGTTTGTTCTCTTAGCACAGTGAGAACTGCCAATCAGTAGATTGTTGTGCCTGCTATAATTCTGGGGAAAAGCAACAGTTACCGTTTTTTTCCCCATAGCCTGATCTTTTGCTGTAGTTTTAGAAAAACAAGTAGTGGGTGTTGATGGTTTGTATCCAGACCATAATATGAGGTTAGGAAGCTGTAACAATTGTCGTTCCAATGGAATCACTGCCCCAAACTATTTCTTGGAGCATACTGTTTTCCTTATTATTGGAGGAAGACCTCCAATAATAAGGAAAATAATATGCTGTGAAATTTTACTACTCCTTTAAATATCAACATGACATTATTTTTCCCTCACTGTTTTCTCCACAGATCTGCTGTTCAGAACAAGATGAATTGGTATAGTATTTTGACTGGATTTCTGCAGCTGAGTAAGTTGGCTACCTGCTCTCTTTTTTAAAAAATAGTGTGCCGTTTGAACTATTGTAAAGTATTTCACATGATATAGAAAATCTTTACAGACTTTTTAAAATTTTCATGCTAGTCAAGACTTTGATGTGTTAAATAAATAAATAAATGCAATGACAAAAGCAAGTAGAATAGAAAAGAATATCAACTGATTGAATAATGAGAAATAGAATAGAAATGTCATGCTGACCTGTAGCTTCTAATAATTTTGAGTAGAAACATTTCTGTGATTTTAAATATGCATTTGTATTTTGTTCAATAATCACATCTAACTTTTATTTTATTTCATTTGCATTTACCAAATGTTCTGAATTTCATTGTTTAAATCTAAATTCCTTTTTTCCCTCCCTGTACCTTCAGATTTTCTTCAAATGGCAATTTCTCATTGCATGGTATATCAGATTCCTCCACAGAACTTTGAGTTACCTTGTGTGCCACGTGAGAAGATTTCTAACTTCTCTTTACCTGCTGGAATTGCAGAGAATGGTCCTACCTTAAAGGAGGAGCAGGGTACAAATAAAGTCAATGCCACAACACTGGTAGCTGAAGATTGTTTCCTCTGTTGCCACTGGAGTGAAAGATATGTTAATTGTTTTATGTATACTGAAGAAATGGAAGCCAGGACATTTCCTGATTCAGAAACTGATGCTTTATCATCTCAGCCAATAGGTCTGCTTGAAGAGAATTTTTGTTGTTATTGTCATCATCATTATTTTAAGTATTTATATACTCCCCTATAACCATCTCAGAGTGCTTTAAAATAAGAATAAAACCTGCATAAAATATATCAACAATAAACTATATAAAATGGTGACAAAAGTTTAAACACATTAGATAAAAAGGAGTTTTCATATCCAAGTTGCTGCTATTGAAAAAGTTCTTTCTCTACTAACCATTTTTCTCATTTAGACAACCATGGAAGGGGCTTGGGTAAATCTTAAAGTTTTGGCAAAGACAATGTTGGGATAGCTGGTCCTTCAAGTATCTTTGTCCCAAGCTATAAAGATTTTAAAACTTTAAAAGAAAGCATATTGAATTTTGCTGTGAAATGGATCTGGATTCAGTGAAGTTGACAGAGCACTGATGTGATAGATAGAGCACTGAGCCTCATGGCACGATGGTTAAACTGATTTACTGCAGCCAAAACTGTGCTCACAACTGGGGTTCTATCCAGGGTAGCCAGCTCAAGTTTGACTCAGCCTTCTGTCCTTCTGAAGTCAGTAAGATGTGTAGCCTGCATAATTAACTTGTATACTGCCTTTTAAGCACCATGGGGGTAGAATATAAGCAGGCCACTTTGCTTTTTTGCTTTTTTCACACTACCCACACCATCGTTTATGGGTATTTTGCAAGTATTCCAAAATAGCATGCCTAATAGGATCTCAATTAGATAGGTGGACACTAGGAAATATGAAAAGTAGTATATGTTTCTTTTATATTATACGTAAGTGAAGGAACAAAGGAGTTCAAGCAAGGATGATGATGAGTTTCGGTTAGGGGGGCAATTCACAGATATTGAGGAAAACATTCCATTCACAAGAGAGAGAAAAAGATTGGCCAAGCATTGGGAGGTATATGGCCAGTTAAAGATTGAATAATTTACGAAGTTAGCTTCTGTTATGAAGCAGGCTTCACACAGTCATAGTAGCTGTTGTGTGAGGAGGTCAGGTTCAATGAGACCTTACTGATATTTTTTTTGCCATTGGAGAAGTTATGATTTGGTGTCAGAACCTGGTCAGTGTGGATAGGTTCAATGTGTAGCCTCACATAAATGGTTTAACATGTATTTGAGCTGGCATAGTCTGGTTTTTCAAATCTACAATTTGCTTCACAATTCTGTGGCACTCTGGGGGTAGTTTGAACCTGTACAGTGACATTATTCCCAATGTAAAATTCTATATACAGTGGGGTCTTGACTTAAGAACGGCCCGAGTTAAGAACATTTTGACTTAAGAACCACTCTCTTAGGAAAATATTGACTTGACTTACATACTTAGATTTGAGTTAAGAACTGAAAAAAACCCACGTGGGAGGCAGGGAAAGTGCAAAATTTGAACTTTCAGTTAACTGTTGGCCAGTGAAAAGGGTGCCTGTCTGCTTCCTCACTCCTCCCAGCGTTTAGAGAGTGGATTGGGAAACAGTCTTCAGACTGCCTGGTACTGCCTGGACTGTATTTTCCCTGCCTTCGCTGAACCTTTCTTGACCTAAGAAAAAACGAAACAAAATATCCCCCTCTAGTGGTCGAAGGCGGAATAGCAGCTTCTCATTAGTTTCTATGGACGGAAAAGAGCACATACGGATCAAATGGTTCTCAATGCATTCCTATGGGAAATGCAGATTTGACCTGAGAACTTTTTGACTTGAGAACCGCCTTCCAATACGGATTAAGTTCTCAAGTCAAGACCCCACTGTACCGGTAAAAGCATATGGAAAGTGGACATTTACAATGTGGTAAACTTCTATCTCAGTTTAATAAAATCAGAATGCTAGTATAAGAGAACAGACCACCGGAATTTCAGCACACCAAAATATAAAGAAATGTTTGAATTTATTGCTATTACATAGTTAATACTCATAGTGATTTCTGGTAGTGTTTTTGAGAGGCTTACTGTGCAGAACCTACTGCACCCAGAATCCCTTGCAACTCCCACAAAGCTTAACCCTGCCCACCCTTTTCCCCTGTCTTCTCCACAGGATAAAAATAGCTGTCAGAGTGTTTGTTAGCTTAACAACTTGAAAACACCTGTCAATACTTTCTTTTTTTAAAAAATTAAAGTCCCAAGATATCTGATTGCAGAAATTGCTGTAGACATCAAGGGGCTATAGTTCACAAATTAAAAAAAAAAATCCCACACCTAATTATTGCACACTAATAATGTCAAAATCTTTCTTTAGGAATCATTTGAGTTTATAAACATTCTTTAAAATGTGTTTTCATCAGTGTCATACAGTTGAGCATTTTAATACTTTGGTTTTATAAGGGAGTTTGAAAAATATTTAACTTTTCCCTTTAGATTCAGTTTGGAATGTACAGTTGTGGACTAAAGAAAACACACAGGAATTATTTTGCATTGTGGAATTATCTACAAAATTGCCATACCTGAACGAAGACTTCTCAGTTAATCTGTTGTATGGATTGTAAGTATATTATTTGTCAAAGCTAAAATTTGTGAACTTTGTGAATTATAAAATTAAACTAAAAAAAGAGCTTTGAAACTCTAAGGTTGTTCCAGTTTTAATGTTGTAAGACTGCCTTTTTGTCTTTCTGACTTACCTATCTAATATTGCAGGCAGAGAGTGTGGTGGAATTAGGAAGCCAGACTTATATTTCAAACTTTAAAAGTGAATAGTTAACACAGGGCATGCCCTCCCTGCTCTGTCTTTGACCTTCACGAACCTACATGTTTCATTATATGCAAGGTCGGGTATCTCTTCTGTAAGTATCAATACTGAAAAGTAATTCACTTCTAACTCTTAAGGTGTAAGCATGGCCTGTCCCATCATATCACTTCAGAGACTTCAGCTATTATTGACATATTTGAAGAGGCACCCAGCTTGGTGGCCCTTGGGATATGTTTAAAATTTTATAATATTCTGCATAGTTCTATGAACAAAATAATTTGTTCATATAGCCTTCAGCTTGTGTTGTGTGTGTAAATTCTTTCCCAGGTAACTCCTCCTTAAGCCAGGGATTCCGCCATCTTGACTGTTTTATTAACTGTTGTTTCTGTGGGTTGCTTTTAAGTTCATAATGTTAATAAGTGATTTATAATGCTTAGTGTATGTTTATTCTTTATGTTGACATTATTTTATTTTGGTTTTTTGATGGATTATTGTCTTATTTTATGTTGTGAATAGCCCAGAATGGCCTTGGTATAGAAATTTGGCAGTATAGAAATCAGTCAATCAACCAGTCAATCGATCAATCGATTGATTATCTGAATAGGCTTTAAAAAAATTCAAGCTCTTTGGGTATGAGAATGTGACTTGTCATGGGCCAATTGTTTGTCTCTGGTTTGAAAAAAAAAGTCTACCAGGAGAAGAGAGGTGCATTAATTCCTTTCAAAGGCTTGATTAACTGTTCCTGGCTCTTCCTGCCGGCAAGCTTTATGAATTCTGGATATGTTGGATAGCTTAGTGGCTTAGGTGTTTTGAGTGCAGAGGCAGATGTTGGGAGTTCACTCCCCTGCTGTGCCTTCTTGACAGGGTTTGGAGTCAATGATCCACAGGGTCCCTTGCAGCTCTGCAGTTTGGAGATGATTAAGCATCCGTAAATACCTAGGACACAGAGCTACAATAAATATTTTCCTGTGGGCAGTGTGTTGCAGTTAGACAATATTGTGGTCTGTTTTTAGTTTGTCAACCACCCAGAATAGCGCATAGCACTAATGGGGGTGGTGAACAAAGAAACAAATAAATAAATCTAGCCATGGATATTTTCTCTTGATAGTTTATTATAGCTTCTCTTTCATGTAAATATGATGGAAGACATTGCTTGTTATTTGGGGACTGAAATTACAAATTTGTCTTTCAGTGGAACAGGTTCCCTAAGCAACTACTTCAATTGGCAAACTTTTGTTGGTTAAACGATTGAGTATCTTGTAAGAATTCTATGTTTATCACATATGAATGCATTGCATCCTCTCTTAATTTCTGTAACAATAAATGATTGAAAGGCTGCTGTTCAGATGAAACCTAGTTAAATCGTTCCTCAGTAAACTCTGATTTTTTTTTTACTGGAATACAACTTTTTTTTCAAAACTCTAAATCAGATAATTGATAATAATTTAAGATAATCTGCTTTTAATTTTTAAAATACATAACTTGTCATTGAATACCACAGCTGGTTTCTCTTATGAATACAGAGGGAAATAGTGGCAAGACGAGCAATGAATTATTTCAACTTGACAGCTGTATAGTGAAAAATGAAGCCAAATGCTTGGAGTAATTTTTTTTCATTCTGTTTATGTAAAATCTCATCCAGGAAAACATGGACTTTACAACTTTATTTTTAAAGTTCTACAGTTTCATGCCAGTTTGAGGCTCCTCTCTCTCTCTCTCTCTCTCTCTCTCTCTCTCTCTCTCTCTCTCTGTGTGTGTGTGTGTGTGTGTGTGTGTGTGTGTGTGTGAAAACTAAGCAAAGTATTCTTAACTGCTCTGAACTATTAGATGGTTTTAGTTCTTCACACAGTATATGATTTGTAAGTATAATTCCAAAAGGCTAATGAAATTGATTCTTCCTGAGCAAGGTTGTGTTCCCTTTCCTCAGATTGTTGTTGGCTTCTTTAGAAAAACAAACAAATAAGAACAAGCTTTGTGTGCTATAATACTTCCATTAAAAACCATGCTGCTTAAAAGAGTGCTGTTTACTGCCTATATACCACTCCATAGCACTTAAAACACTCTCTGGGCAGTTTACATTTTAATTATGCAGCCTACACATTGCCCACCCACCCCAGCAAGCTGGTCACCCAGTTTATCAATCTTGGAAGGATGGAAGACTGAGTGAACCTAGAGCAGGCTATCTGGACTTGAATCCAGGTCATGAGCAGAGTTTTGGCTGCAGTACTGCAGTTTAACTACTACACCATGAGGCTTCTCTGTACCTTATCCTATTACACCTTATCCTATGCAGTATAATAGTTCAAGGACTTTTCATGCTGGCCTTTTATTATTTCATCACATGTTTTCCACAGTACCCACATAAGCTCTGCTTGATGTTCAGTGCCTTCTACTTTGAAAATTTCATGTTAATATTGAAGAAACGGCAGCAATTCTTTGCTTAGGCCTGCAACTCCGCAAACTGATGCTAATGTAATAATACATGTGAACAATACATTGCTTGGGTTGACATGGACTAATCCCCGACTTTGATGATTGCACAAATGATCAAGGCCATTTATCATTCAGGTTGTGTTTGAGATTATTATATATACAGATGAGCTCACAGCATAGTAGCACACAACTAGTATCAAACTGACCTCTTTAGTCTCTTCTTGTCAAAATGTACTCATCAACCTTTGTCATAATAATATGCGACCATCCTGCTTGTTTAGCCAAGACAATAAAGCACTTGAGAATACTTGCCAACGGTTGTTTCAATTTGGCCTTTATGACATTTATTTTATTTACAAAACACTCCAGACTGGAGTGATATTTTATTTTTAAATTGAGGGCATGCTGTTTTAGTGACTAAAAATTATCTCACGTAACACTTGAAACAAAGCGCCATCCTCAATAGCTGAAATCCTATATAAATAACATAACCATTTTTATTCATTCACCCACAAAAGAATTTTTGTTATGTTTCTTTGAGATACCACAGCACAATATGCTTGACAATGGCTCATGCTGTGCTTTACAGGGCAGACACGGAGAAGCTTTAATCTGAGAGGATGATGAAAATGTATGTGTGAGAAAGTGTGAGGTGGACAAAAGGGGGTGGAGAGAGAATGTGGGGACACAAACACACACAGAAACATAATGCACTGCCATTACTCACCTCTCTCTACAAAGCCTCTCTCCCCGTAAGCTGCCACTTCTTTTTAAAAAACAGCTCTCCCCTGTCCTATTTATTCAGTTTTTAAAAAATAGTTTAAGAACTCTCTAGATAAGGTAGAAAAGTGATTGGAGGAAAGCCTTCTTAAGGCAGTTCCTTTGAACTGTGCCACTACAGGTGCTTCAGATGGAATTGCAAGTAGAAGGCTGTTTTTCCTCCTGTGCTTTTGTGGCCACTTATATAAGAGAGAACCGAATGCCAAAATGCAACTTCTCAGTGAGAGAAGGTAATTTAATTTGCATTTCCCCCACTGTGTAGTCATAGCTGAAATTAGTTCTGATTTTTTTTCCAATTTCTTTTCCTGTTGTTTCTACTCCTTGGTTCTAGTATTGTTCTCTGGGGACATAAAGAGAAAACCTACCTCATCTGCTGCATTACAGCCTTGCAGATACTTTGACTTTCTTTAATCTTTCTGTTCTTAGACTAAACATGCCCAACTCTTTTAACCTTTCAGCCATGTTTCTGTTTTTTCCTCTCCTTCTTAGAAAGAGGCACCTAGAATGGTACTCCACATGTGACCTGACTAATACAGAACATAGTGCAAATATTGCCTCTCATGAGCTGTTTATCAAGCTTATATAGCCAAATGTTGTCAAACATTTTTCAGTGGGTGTTTTGTACTAGAGCCTATAGTAGCATTTTCATTTTTGGGTTTGTGAGCTGTTTTATGTTTCTTCTTTTTCTTATTGATTTTTACTGCTGTTGACTTAAGCTACTGAGATTCATGTGATTTGGCTGACCCAAAATAATTAGTTCAAATACAGATGGTAATCATTGACTGTGTGGACCAGGACCTGAATCCAGGTATACCTTCTGAATAAATGAGATTTACATAAATGTTGACTCACCGTTCAGTAATGAATAAGTGGGCCTCATCTAATTGAGACTTGCAAGTGGATTTAGGCCTAGTATCTCATTCAGGAAACAGATTCGGGCATCAGGTAGATGAATGTCCATGCTATTGTTACTTTTCTCCTCAGTCAAGCTAATCCCCATATGAAGATGTGCTGAGAGTCAAATCTTACATTTTTTTTTTTATAAAAAACCACTGCTAGCTCCTTCCAGAAAACACTAGTGTGTGTCGTTAGATTTTTGGAAAAAGAAAGGGAAAACCTGGTTAAAATCATTTATACTATCATTTAGCCTAATTTACAGTAGACAAATGTTATGAAGATAAAACCATTGCGGGGGGTGTGTGTGAGAAAGAAACCATGTTTGCCCTTCTCAGAAAAGGCGGAATGTATGTTGTTTCAAAGATCAATCAATCAATTAATCAATAGAATTAGGTAGAAGTGAGGGTTTTAACTATGTTGCTTCACAATGTTGGCAACAGAGAGCAGAATATGCCTCAGTTGGTGGGTTTTGGTGTTATGTGGAAGGAATGCAAGCTTCCTGATGTTGAAAGGGACAGAAATACAAATACTGTACCTTAGGCCAATTCATCTCCAGGTCTTTCCAACACTGAGGGAGAAATGATCCAGGAGACATTTTCTGAGGCCATCTACTTTTCCCTTTGACAGTCTAGCACAAGGTTTTGCCATGGATGGCTTCAGGCATGAGGAGGAAACCTCTTCTTTTTTCACATCCATACCGTTGTGTCAGCTCCTTGAATTGTGAGGACTTAGATATCGCTGATATAGATATTAGTTAGCAACAGAGAGATGATTAACCCCTTAGGAATCCCACAATTGAGGGTCCAAGAGGTGGACATCATCTCTCCAAGTTGCACTCTCTGGAGTCCCTGTTTAGTAGTTGAGTCCTGGTGACCTACTGCAACATCTGTGCTTAAACCAGAAGAACTATCTCAGCTGTTTCTATCATTCTCTACAAACCACAACTTTTGTAGCCATCATAGATTAGGGCAGAATGCAACATATTGCTTCTAAGGAATATATTTAAAGGTTAAAGGTTCCCCTTGATAGTTAGTCCAGTCGTGTCTGACTCTAGGGCACAGCGCTCATCCCCATCTCCAAGCCGTAGAGCCAGCGTTTGTCTGTAGACAGTTTCCATGTCACGTGGCCAGCATGACTAGACATGGAATGCCATTATCTTCCCACCATGGTGGTACCTATTTATCTACTCACATTTACATGCATTCGAACTGCTAGGTTGGCAGGAGCTGGGACAAGCGACGGGAGCTCACTAAGGAATATACATGGAGGCAATTCATTCAGAAAGAGTATTGAAAAGAATAGGCAAATCCTTCAGTAACGCTTTCAGTGGCTACAATTCTTGATGCCTATATACAGCCTGCAGAACAAGGGCAGTCCCTGTCTTACTATTTGTTACTCAGAAATAACTGTGAGTTATTGCATTCATGTACTGTTTGTGAACTTCCTGAAGCATAGATGACTGTGGTTAACAATTCTAGACAAGATGGCTCAATACCTTTAATGTGATGCAATTGGACTCTTATGTTCATAGGTAGTCCTGTTCAGCATTTGAATCTTTTAATATAAATTTCAGAATAGTCAGAGTTCTTTTGTACTCAAAGAATCTTTCCATGTATGCAAGAGAGAGAGAGAGAGAAAAGTAAACGTTGAGATTATCTATAATTATGGTAGTTGTCACAGCCAAAGCCTCAACTCAGTGATCATTATGAAAAGCAGTGTTGTTCTCTTGACCATGGGAACTGCTAGAGCAAAGAGAACAAGAACCTCGACAGCTTTTCTGGATCCTGGCCACAGTAATTAAAGTGATAATTGTATGCACACTTACACAAGAGGAAACCCCACTCAGTGCAGTGGTCAGTTACTTCTGAATACATATGCATAGAATGTACAAGATTGCATTGTACGTATGTGCAGTATCTACTACAAAGCTACATATACATATATTGTGCAGTGGAGGTAGATAGTTGTTTCTGAAGCAAGTTAAAAAGCTCTGTTTTGTGTGTGGACCTAATCAACAGTTCTCTAAATGGTGGTCACTCTAAGGAAGATGTGGACAATTTTGGTGGCTCCAGGGGCCAAGTTTCCACCCATAAGGGCCACGTGGACTGCCAGAAATGTTTTTTTCTGCCAACACAAAAGCCTCCCAAAAAACATAAACAAGAACAACAACAGAACCAAAACAAAACCCATTGAAACTAAGCCTGCAAATGATGTTAAAGGTGATACTTCCAGGAGCAGTTATTCGTCTTTTGTTTCCTCATAATAGGGATTGAAGAGAGGGCTGGGGGCTGCAACAAAAAAGCCTTAGAGGCATAAGCAGGCCCAGAGTTAAACTTTGCCCACCCTGATCTCATGGCAAGTTGATGCTATGTTTGTGTGACTGTGTTGAAAATTAAGAATTGGTTTTCAGTAGATTGTCTTCATTGCATAGACTTCTTCTAATTCTGTTTCTGCTTTCCATTTTGAAATTCTTGGTTCAATTCTACATATTTCAGAAATATTTTTGTTTCATATTAGTTGAGCTTTCCAGTAACAAATCAGGAATTGTTTAAGAGAGGTCAGCCAAAGAAGATATTCTGGGCTTGAGTTTCTTATGAAGAACAAAACAGAATACTAGAAAGCCAGAAAATAAATACTTTCCATTCTCTAGTCCAAAGCAATAGGAACACTGACAGGGTCTAATGAGATATATTTATTTTCTTCATGGAAGTGGGGAAGCAAATTGTTTAAAAATATCCAGAACTATATTTTGAAAGACAACAGTCAACAGCATGAATATATGAGGCAAACTAGTACTTTTTAAAAATTTTGTTTTGGAACATGCACATTTGTTGTCTTATAATATTCTACCTACACGTTTCTTGAAAACAGATGTAACCTTTAAAGAGTGGCAGGGGAAGCTCTTCAGAGCTATTGATATCTTCAATGTGGTGCTACCATTTTTCCTTACCCTGCTGCATAATCTATTCAAACTAATGTTTGTATGTGTGTGTGTGTGTGTGTGTGTGTAATGTTCAGACTGCACATGAAAATAATTTTTTTTGAATTATTTACATGAATGATGACATTACAGTTCTGTATCTGCTCAGAAATATGACCCATTCAATTCATTAAGGTTTATTACCAAATAGGATGGCAAAGTATTGCAGCCAAAGGTGGATGTGGTCACCTTTTGACCAGAATTTGTGATGTCAAGTTCTTTCATGTGTTATCTTTGCTTCCCCCATCACAAGCATTTCTTGCAACTTTGTTAACAAGTTGTAGACATTTTAAAACAAGAAGGCTTTGTTTCTTTTAAAAAGTTAGAAAATGGTAACATTGTGCAAATGATTCCAATTCCTCTCTAAGATGATCATGTCACAATTTCAACAGGACTTTTTTCATAATTGCTTTTCAAAGCACATTTTCCTGAGTAAAATGTGTTCTTGATCTACAGCATCAAGCTTAACATTCCTTAGTATTTCAATTCTTTTTAAGAGGAGCAAAAAAGGATGCTTTCTTTCAGAAAGGTCATCAATACTTACACAAAGTAAGGTGACAATTCTCTAGAGTTTCCAGTTTCAAAACTATGTGGAAAGTCACTCAGAAAAGGTTGCATTTTAATGCACGGAATCATAGAAGACTAGGGCTGGAGAAGTTATTAATCCCCTAGCAAAGCAGAAAAGTCTGCTTAAAGTATCCCTGGCCTCCAGTCCTGGAGATGCCACTACGCTCTGAGGCAGTCTGTTTCATTGACAGACAGTTCTCACTGTTAGGAAGTTCTTCCAAATGTTCAAGCATTTATATTAAAGCAAAAGGAACTTCTTTTCCTGTAATATAAAACCACTGCTTTGGGTCCTGCTCTCTGGATGTGCAGAAATGGAGCTCACTCCATCTTCCATGTGACAGTCCTTTAAATATTTTAAGACTGCTGTCATCAAAAATAAAATCAACTAAAAGCAAATAAAAGAAAATGTTCTGCTTCCACCACATTAACTGGTTTCTCATCTTTGTGTTTCAATAGTATATCTAGGCACAACATTTCCATATTGTTTTTGTACAGGTAAAACTGCTACACAAGGATTTTCAGTGTAGCCCTTCTCTATCTGTTGTCTCTGCTCTCTCTTTCTCTATTCCTCCTTTTCTGGATGTAATGTAGCTGTTCAGAAATATCTTCTAATGAAAAACTCCAGATGTGCCATTTAAACAACAAAAACAACAACTGATGAATTTCATTTTCTTTTGCACTTCAGAACAGATGTATCACTGGAAGGGACCTCTGCAAGTTCACTAAAGGACAATTCTACAATCACTCAGTGTAATGCTGTAAAAGACCATCAATATGCATGTCAAATACCTTCAACAAAACTCAACCATATTTATATTATGTGGCTCGAGATCACAAATAGCACAGTACTGCTGCAGTCACCATTAATGTCAGTTAAGCCTATTGATATCGGTAAGTTTCAACATCTTGGCGGGATCATAGAATATGTATAAAAAAAGATTTTGAGAAAGGTTTCAGATCATTGAGAACAATTCTATCAGGATCAAAACGCATGTTTTTCATGCAAAGTGCCAGCTCTCAAAACAAAACCCAAACACATAACCTGGAACTGTATGAAATATAGGTGATTAAAAGCTCGTTTTTGAACACCAAACCACACTTGAGATACCAAAACATAAACTATCATCCAGTTTAGTGATAAATACATTCCTTAAAAGGCTTAAGGTTCTATGCTTAGTCATAACATCGACTTCAAAGTGTTGATGCTTACCTATAAAGCCCTAAACGGTTTAGGACCTCGATACTTGGTGGAACGCCTTCTCCCACCAAGATCTACCCGTGTCACTCGTGCGAGCCAGGAGGTGAGGCTGAGGAGCCTAACGCCGAGAGAGGCCCGGAAGGAGAAGACCAGAAATCGGGCCTTCTCGGCGGTGGCTCCTCGTCTCTGGAACAACTTACCTCCTGAGATTCGCGTGGCTCCCTCGCTGGACATTTTTAAGAAACAACTAAAAACATTGATGTATAGGCAGGCTTTCCCAACAGAAAACTCCTGACGATTTTTCTTTTCTTATATCTTTCTTTGATTTCTATCTTAGTCTAGGTGCAATGTTTTAAAATTATATTGTTTCTTTTATTGTAAGCCGCCTAGAGTGGGCTAATATGTCCAGATAGGCGGGATAGAAATAAAATAAATAAATAAATAAATAAATAAATAACTCAGGCAATGCCAATTTTAATCAATAACTCGGCTTTATGAGTTTAACAAGACTTTTAGTAATGTATCCACCTCCGCCTCCTCCTGCCACTGCCACTCAATCGCCTCCTCCAGTGCCACTCATGGACTCCCTTCAGGCAGAGGACAAGGCGGCATCATGAGCTTGAACTGAGCCCTGGCAGTGGCACTGGAGGAGGCGACTGGGCAGCGGCAGGAGGAGGAGGAGGAGGTGTAGGAGGAGCTGCACTCGGCCACCCCTCATGGCTGCCCATTGACTGTGGCTGCCTGATCGCCTCCTCCAGCGCCACTCATGGGCTCCCTCAGCTTTCTCCTCATCACTTCAGTACCAGTGATGAGGAAAAGAAGGATGGAACGTTTTCAAGGGTTCCCTCAAACCTGCAACAGACCCGTGCCGAGAACAGCAAAATAGCGAAGAAGGAGACCCAAGAGTGGCAAGGAAGGAGGCAGAAAGCTGCGTGTAAACAAGCAGTTTCCCTCATGATGCCGGCAGAGAGGGGGTGTTACCATGGGGGGAAACAAAGCTGTTTCTCCTGAGTCACTTTCTGCCAAGCAGCAGGCACCTGCTTCGGTGCCTCCACAACCTCTTCCTCATCAGGCAGTGGCAGGGCAAGTGTGGTGGGAGCACCATGGAGAGCCTGAAGCATCGTCGCTGCTACCAAAAGTGGTGCACGAGTCCTGGCATAAATCCCTACGCTGCCACCTTGTCCCCTGCCTGAAGGAAGCCTGCGAGCGGCACAGGAGGAGGCAATCGGGCAACCTCAATCTACGGGCAGCTGCAAGGGGCAGCTGAGCACAGCTCATCTTTCGCCTATGCCTCCTGCTGCTGCTGCCGCCCCCATCCAATTGCCTCCTCCAGTGCCACCCGTGGGCTCCCTTTGGGCAGGGGACAAGGTGGTGGCTTGAGCTGAGCCCTGGCAGCAAGCGGTGCCATGCTCTGCACCAGGCTGGCATGGGCAGCAGCATCGGCATGGCTTGCATGCTCACAGAGAGGGATCTGCCTGCCAGTGGTTCAGCTTAGTTCCATGTATAAGATGACCCTCAATTTTTCCTCTAACTATTTTAGGAAAAATATTGTCTTATACACGGAAATATACAGTAATCTGAATTTATTCAGGTTTATTGCAGGATATTATACAAAGTAATTTCAGAGTTGTAGACTCTCCAGATTTTATATTCTTCTAAAAGTTTATTCATAATGTGGAAGCAGTGACTTGCCCTGAGCAGAGTTCTGCTCATTGGACACTCTGTTGGAAAAATAGAAAGAGGTCATTTCTCCAACTCTCCAGTTTTATCCACAATCTCATTCTCTTCTGGTAGTCAAAAGTGTGTGTTTGGATGTAACCAACAGTAATTTCTAAAAGAGCAACCATTAGACGCAAAGATTGTTATTGTTTGGGAGTTGGGCTTCAGATATATTCATCACATGATTGCCAGTGGAAGCATGAATTGTACAGGCTTCCAACTACTGTATACTTAAAGCTATGTGAAAAAAACTTTCCGTGATAATTCAGATGATCTCTTTACTAATGTGGTTACTTTGGCGGAGGGCTCATCCCTCTCCTTCTACAAGACAAAGGTAATTTTAAAAGTTCCTTTAAGTTTTTAGTACTCTCTCATTGGCTCATGCTGGTGGAGTGTTCTGGGAATTGTCTAAAAATAACTTTTCCCACTCTTCGCACAAAGAACATTGCTTGCCTAATGATGTCACCTGGGCTGCTGGTGTACAGTTGAGAATGGGCCTTCTGTTTTGATGGGAAAACATCCATCTTAATTATATAACAGTTGCTAAAATATTCATGTTGGACTTATACACACAACTGACATTTCATTTTGTATGACATTCTTACCCAGGGTTTTTGTATCTGAAATCAGTGAAATGTAAAAATGATTCACTTTGGCTGCATTGTGCCTGCTTACTGCTTGAAAATTGAGAATCAGTATAGTAGCTGTTCTGCTCATTAGATGCTCTGTTGGAGAAGTACGAAGATGTTATTTCCTATAGATAAGATTCCAGAACACTTGGTTCAACTTTGCACTCAACCCTTAACTTGGACCAGTCATATTTTTTCAGTTTGACTCACTTCATGGGGATATTTGTTTAGTACTTAAAATACCAGCATAATTTAGATTCAAAAAACAAAAGATAAGAATGCTATCTAATAAACTCTTAGATTCTAGGATGACATGCCAAAAATAAAAATATATCAAATGAAATCTAATCTCACTCTGTATCATGCTGAAGTCCAGAAAGCACAAGGAAAAGACCACGTGGTCCTCAAGATTACAAATATATAAGAGCAGGTGATATATTTTATTGGACCACTAAATATCAAACAAATTGCAAGCTTTTGTGGAGAAAATCCCACTTCTTCAAGCTTAGCACAACTGTCAATATTCATTCAAGCCAGAGAAGCTTTGTAAAGTTCTGGAGCTCAAGGAAACTCTTATATACTTATAGCTTTATGTGTATGATACTTATTCCATTAAAATTAGAATTTTAGCATTCATAAAGATGAAACTTTACTGCTACTGCTTTATCCTGTCACATAGTGATAATCAGATGGGGTTCAATCAGATGGCAGATGCAATTAATGTTTTTGCAGCATTCTGGCCAAGTAAATAATCCCTGATAAACATTTGGCCATTTTCTGAACTGTTTAGTGCAGTAACATTCTTGCATTAACAAAAAGAATTTTTCAATAATCAATTTTTCTTTATTTAGAATGAATATTTCATGTTGGGTTCAAGTTAGGTTAATGCCACTGAAAGATGATGGAATTACAGAAATAATGGGATAGTGATTCTTTTGAATCATGTAACTGAGTGTTCTGCTGTTTTAAAACTGTACTATCTAGCTACGAGAACTGAAAGATGGCATTAGGTGAATGTAAGGTTACTTTCAGAAATACAGACTGAGATTCCTAAAGCACTGTGCACCTGGAAATGTTTTCTTCCACTCATACTCTATGAATAGTTTGTTTTGTTGTGTGACAACAACCCTAGCATCATGTTGAATTTCAGACATCTAAATGTTAACTTTTCTTTGCTTATACATAGTGGAACACCGAATCTTGCCCCTCTCCTCTCTTGTTTTCTCGATCTGGAGAGCAATGTGTCTGGCAAAGAGAGGTTCTAGCTCACAGATAGCCTCTCCACATCAATAAAACCCATGGAAAATCAGGGGTGGATTTTTTGCTCACATGGAGAACCTACAGGAATTTATCTGCAAACATGTCACACATGGAGAGAAACCAGCAACAGATGGGGTGGGAAGTAGGCACTCCTGTACTCACAGTGGAAGAGACAGTGGTAAGCTTCATTCTAGAGCAGTGGTTCCCAACCTTAGATAAACCAAATGTTTTTGGATCGCAGTTCTTCATCCAGTTAACTAAGGCAGCGGTCCCCAACCTTTTTAGCCAAACTGGCTGGCGAAGGCGGGGGCAGCCCCCTGCACACTCACATGCACAAAGGAGTGGGGGGACTTGTATGGGCACACTTGAGCACATGTACAAAGGGCAGCGCAGCACTTGTTCGGGCGCCCTCATGCACAGGTGCAAACAGGCTGTGCAGGGAGAGTGCATGCGGGGGTGGAGGGAGGTCTGTCTCTGCGGCCTAGTCTGGCTCAGGCCACAAACCAGACCTCTGAACTAAGGTATCTGAGTTGCAGCTTGTGCTTACTGAGGCTGGTGGGGCAAATAGAGCCAAAGTATCACTAGAGCTGAAGCTAAGGGATAAAAGGTAGCACTAATTAGTACACAGAACAGAAGTGCTTTTTTCTGAGATGCAGAAATTTTTCCATTATTAAAACTGATGGTGAATAAGAGACTGAAAATGAAACCGAGGGAACTTGCTAATGGAAAATCACTTGCCAAAAATGATGATCACAACACATGAAAGTATGGGTTTAATCTCAACAAATTTGTGAGGGATAGCAGCAACAGATCACTTATGAAATGGAAACCAAAGCATGCAAGTTAAGTTTAATCCTGGGATTGCACAGGTAATAGATGGGTTATGTTTCTAACTCACAAAACACTACCAAAAAGTACTTTGTTGAGCCCCCCCCCTTTATTGTCCAAGCAGGAGCCATTAAGTACGATGCATAATTGACATGCTGGCATCAGCATCCCCATCACAGACACTCTACTCCACTGCTACTTTGAGGTAGAACTTTTAACACAATAATAAAACTAACACAATTGTCTAATTTTACTGACAAGTCAGAAGGAGGTGATTACCTGTAGTAAGCAGGGCCAGCAAGTTTTAAGTTTCGAAAGGAAGAGAAAAGTTCTAAAATGCTTTGGTTGCAAAGGACAACTCTACGTGAAGCATATCATGATGTAAAGATCTTGAAAATTTCAAAAATGCGAGTAAAAAAAGGGATATGTTGAAAAGAACCTTTTAAATGATAATTTAATGACCAGATACTATGCTGAACTGTGATGATCTATCACATAGAAATCATAGATCTCCTTTCTCTCTGTGAAGGAAGCTGTTTAAGGCCAGTAACACTGTAAAATATCAGAAAAGTTGGCTGACAAGGCTAGAAGTCTAATGCCTCATGTCTACAGACATGTAAAAAACTCACTGTGAGGGAATAGTTCTTTTCTGCAGGTGTTATATTGCAAGTCATTTTACCAAGCCTTCTTTTTCAGTTGACTAAAGCTGCCAGTCAGGGCTTCACGTGATTTTCATTGTAAGTCCAAATAGTTAACAGGATTTCCTCCAGTGGCGAATGAGCAGGAGCATCTGTAGAAACTAGCCCTATCACTGTACTCTGGGAACTGGTGGACAGAACTTGAATAGACAAAATGTATACATTGGCCAAACAGGTATAAAATCTGAAGTAGAAAAGCAATATTTCTTGGGCGCATAAAGTAAGAGCTGATGTTCTGTAGGTTACAAGGTCTTATGTCTGTAGCTGAGAAGGGCTGAAGGATCACTGTAGACACTGTTGTTGCACAGCACTTTTTCCATTTTGACTGATGGAGCACCAGTTGTCACTGGGGAGAACATAAGATTACCGTACTTGTTTGACAAATACATGTGAGATGCTTTACAAACATTGCATTCATCAAGAGCTTGTGCTCCATATAGAAGTCCAATATGGCATAGAAGATGTGTGATAGAGTTAGGGCCATGCTCTTCAGAATTTAGGTTCAGTTTTCTCCTTCACACAAGGATGGAGGGAACTGGCTGTAACAAATAAACGGCGTTTCTTTTGCTGCCTGCCAGCTCTGAGATATTTCAAACTGGCTGAACTCTTATTGCTTAGCAGAGTAAATTGCAATAGAGTAGGCCCATTGAAGGGGAACTGCTGATTCAAGTCTTCCATAAGTTCCATTGATTTCTTTACTGTGCTAAAGTAAGTTGCAACTGGAATAGCCTCACTTAAATCAATGGGATTTGTGGATGAGTTGGCAAACTTCAGTGACTCAGTGGGGCTACTCTAGTGTAGCTGGCTATACTAAGCAAAAGGATTTTAGCCACTGTATTTTTTCTGCCTCCTGAATACAATTCATTGTTCTTGATTGTCATTAAGCACTTTGAATGATCATCAGTGGACAGCAGCAAGAGATTTTTATTTACCATGTTGACAGAAGGAAAAACTGAAAGCTATGGCTTTTCTGGCAGACATTGTCAGATGCCAGTAGCTTTTTCAAGTGGATACCATCACTGTTCTGGAGAGGCCAAGGAGGACAATGGAAATTAGGTCTAAACTAAGTGGTATTTCAGAGAAACCTTACCTTGGCAGGAGGGGTGAGTGAATAGAGGCTCTATATCAGAGTACTTAAATGGACAGGAATAAAGCTCGGCAACTGGAATGAGTAATACTAATTATGAAGAGAGCAGAGACATAGCTATCAACAACATCAGGATATGCAGACTGTACTGAAGTGAGTGGATATCAAAGCAACTTCTTCAAAGAAAGATTCAGCATTGATGATCTCTTCATCAGCATTACCAAACTATTCTGTACCCTCCCTGCAGATCTCAAGAACATCACTACAGTCCTCATCTGTATTCTTGTTTCTTGACCCCAGAGTCTTGGCACCAAGTGACTCATAACTGCAGGTGTTTTGCTGAAAAGCAAAGATGTAGCTTTTTGCTTTATGTGGAAACAGAAAACTTCATCTGTGCCTCCATAATAATATGCCCCCACTGGCTGACTGGAATCCAGACTTGCAATTTTTTACTGAACAATGCTTTCTTGGGTGGCTTCTTCTTCCTGGAATAAGCTTCCTACAGAGGTTCATTAGGCACCACCCCTCTCAATTTTCTGGAAGTTAATTAAAAGTTAACTGTATAAAGTTACCTTTTACTATCAATCTTACTAATTGATCTTGGATGTTCAAATTTGTTTTATATTTAAATGCAGGCTTTATTGATTTGGTTAGAGACAGAGTTTTCATTGTAATTGTTGCATTTTCCTACTTGATTGTATGATTGTAATTATGTTTTGATGGATTGTGAAGCGCCCAGATAATGTTTGCACTGATGAGTGGTATGGAATTCAAAATAATAAATAAATAATAACATATTCCTCCTCATTTTTGAGAGGTACAGCTGTCACTTTTTAATTGTAGTTTTCTGCAGTTGCTCATTTTTTTTCCAGCTGCACGTTTAGTGTGCAATGATGCACCCCTTCCCTAGTTTCCAGTAATTAAAAAGATGGAAGAAATGCTGGGAAAACACGAGACAGCTACAAACAGAAGATTGTATTGTCTGGACCCCTATAAAATACCATGAAAAAAGCATGTTGCTCTCACAATATAAGCCATGTCTGGCAGGCCCATAACCTCTCAATGCAGTTGGTTTTCCTTGCAAAATTGTCTTGCTTTATTTGTGTGCAAATAATTGCTTTGATTACCGGAAAAATAGACTTCTGCATGCATTATAGGCTTGCTGACTAAATCCAGTTAAGTTGTCATGCCTATATTCACTTATGATAAGTTTCACTGAACCTAATGAGGTTTACTTTTTTGTAAGTACATATATAATTGTATCTGCAAGTCAGTCCAAATGTGAGTTCCTCTAGAAATTTTCTTTAGAAAGTCATATTTGTGAAATTTTGTTCCCAAGGACCAAGGTTACGTGCATGATCACACTGATGGTCTGTGGTCTGAGCAGTGGGGAACTTCATTCTCCAGTGATGGGATGAGTCAGATTCCTTATTTACTCTTAATTACACCTGAGGGGTACTGCGAGCGAGTCATTTTTCATTCATAGTGGGTGGAAAAAGTTAAACCCACTTTCCTCAGGTTCTCTTGTTTCAACCTCTTGATTATTAGTGACAGTTCAAAAGAAAAATAATTGCAGTTGCACATAAAACATATAGTTTGGCCCTTCAGATGAATATTCCCTCTGTCTACATGGCTGCAACTCTATGTACCTCTCGTGGAAAATACTATATGTCCCACTGCACTCTGTGACCAGAATTCTTTTGTAAGAAGTTCTGTCAGAGTAACAGGAGTAATATTGCCAGGAGTGGCAGATTGCCACTGATTAAAAGGTTTCTTTCTTGTTGTGCCTGTGTGCAACTCACACAAAATGAAATAAAGTTGCATGTATTTCAAAACTGAAAAAGAAGCTCTTTAATTAATGGTAATCTGACATTGTCAGTGATTTTCACTGCATCAGTGGAGCTCCACGAGAAAATATTGGCCACATACTTCTGAGTAGACAGTTGTACTGTGAGTTCCATGTAATGTAAATGTTGTGCTGACATTCTTCACTCTTTAGTTTTCTAAGATTATTGTTGGATTGTTTGATCTCTTGTATTTATTAATGTATATTGTTTAATTTTATTGTAAGTCACTTCAACTTACAGCAACTTGCACAAAAGGATTCACTGTGTGAATCACTGTGTGATTTTAACTACCTCAGCAATCTGAGGTAGTTAAAATAACAGTCTTATATATTAATGGCACTTATTCAATCTGAAATAAATGAGGAATTCCTATTTACAAGTGTTTACTATAAATATTGATAAACATTTAATTGTGCTACCTTATTACTATGTCAAAATATTGTTTTCAATAGTTGCATGCATCACAAATATTTTTACTTGTTTTATGTTTATGGATATGTGAGGGGGGAAGAAGAGTATTATGGATAAATGTTCAAAGTAGCAAAATTTGGAAATGTAGTAGTCCTGAAATAACTGAAACTGCAAAAAGATACTTAGACATATTCAACACAGTGAATCCTTTTGTGCAAGTTATGACAGTGCAACTGTGATATCAACAGCTGTGACTATTTCTGGGGAATTAAAAGCTTCCTATTCCTCCCTTCTCAGATTCTGGAGATATCCAAGGGATCCCTTTGCCCTGGAGAAAGCTTTGGGAGCCACAGAATGGGAGGGGGAACTCTTTAATACTTGAAAAATTGTAGCAATGGGACCAGCAGTGGCAATTTGGAGGCCTTAAATAAGTTCTTTCCGTTCTGCATCTCTCAAAGGTTTCCCCAGGAGGAAAGGGTCCCTGGAGATCCCTGGAACCTGTGGGCGTAGTGATTTAGGATGCTTTCAGTTCCTCCAAAAAGGCAACAACATGGCACATAACCCCTGTTGTACAGTCATAACTTTCTCAACATGATTCTGGCCTTTATGTGTTTGAAGGCTCAGATTCAGTGTATTGGCATTCTTCCTTGACTGGCCATATTGGGCATAGAGAAACAGTAACATTATGAGAACATGAGTCTCCTAAAGTGGTTCATATCATGTATATAACATTTCTAAATGTTTCTTATGTTGTTGCAGATATTCATAATTAGGGGAGGATTTCTATGAAAATTCACATTTTCTCTGCAACCCAGAATCAAGTTCAAACATGTTTTTGAATAATCTGGCCTTTCTCACCAGTTTACTCATAAACATGTTCAAACTCACCCATAAACTCAAACATAGGTTCCAGGAAAAAAAATGACGTCATAGAAATCACTCTAGTCCTAATAGGCTTTCATGCTTTCACATGTTGATGTGAGATTTTTAATTGTTATTTTGCTTGTTTTGGAAACAAAATAAACTTTCTCCACAATCACAATTTGTTTAAGCATTAATATGTAGAAAGTGTTATGCTTAATATTAGGAAGAAAGATACTATTTGTAGCTTTCATAGAGGTGTTTATATAAATATTTGTAGAAAATACCGTATTTTTTGCACCATAAGACGCACTTTTTTCCCACAAAACAGGGGGGTGGAAAGTCTGTGCGTCTTATGGAGCGAAGAAAACAGATTATATTTTCCTGTTTTCTTCTCCTATAAAATTGGTGCGTCTTATGGAAAGGTGCGTCTTATGGAGCGAAAAATATGGGTATATAAATTCTGTAAGACCAATAGCTTTTGACTTAATGACAGTCCTAATAGGGTGTTGAAGATATGCAAGCTGTTTTAAAACACTATATGTGCTTTTGTGTTTACAATATTTATATACATGCACATGTAGAAATATTCCATAAGACCAGCATAAAACTAAAAATGCAAGTTTCAATGGCTATGTTTATTGACAGTAATTAATATGCTTAAATTACATTGTTGTTTGTGATGTTTTACAGTAAAACCTGAGCCTCCATCCTGTCTGCAAGTAGAAATTACAGACATAGGACAGTTAAAGATATCTTGGTCTAGCCCAACCTCAAAATTATATCCACTTCAGTATGAAGTGAAATATTTTGCAAATTCAACTAAAAATATCTTCCAGGTGAGGCCTTTCTTGGTGTTTCATTGTTTTTAATTTAATTTAATTTAAAAGGTCTAAGAAGCATTTAAATTCCCTCTGGAACATCTTTAAATATTCATGAACATTAATTAATGTGAAAATCTGGGGGGAAATGGCATTACAATGCATGTTTATGATAAAATATTTATAGATAAAATGATACAAACTTTTAATTATTGTAGCGATACAAGAATATTTGCACACTATGGCATAGTCCAATGAATGTGGTAGACGTCCTGAACTCAGAAAAGGGCCTTTTGTTTGTTTGTTTCATTTTTTTTGCAGCAAGGACTACAACTCCTTGATCCCTTAACCTGGGTATTCAGAAAGCTGGCATTTTTCAACTAATTTTTTAAGCTCAGATCCTGTTGATGGGATTAAAGTAAATAAAGAAATGGTTTTGTATTAGTGCAAATGAATTATGATGGACCTTCTCTTCACATCCATGGACTCATGAGCTGGATCCACTAAAGTCTGAATTGTGGTTTTCTTAAAATGAGATTGGGGGAAATGCTAGCTTTAGCTTGGTTTGGCACTCTTGATATTAACAGGCATCTTCCAGTCAACTTGGAAGAGGAATCTATCTACCGAATTACTGAGGTTGGGACCGTAATAAAGATCAGAATCAGCTAGCTTTAGTGTGGCCACAATAGATTTGGCCCAATTCAAGTTTTTTTCTCTTTCAAAATGCACTCTGAATGCCACTTTGAACCTATGTGCTAAGCAAGCTTGAATGGGCTAGGAACTAAGCAGACCTCTTGCAGAAGTTAATTGATGTGTGCACATAAGTGGATTCCTGTTTCTACCTAGCTGCATTGTCACATGTTGCATTGTACACCATTGCAGAAATCACATGTTGTATAGTACAGTTCTTCAGAAATGATGTGGTGGGTGTGGTCTAGTTTTGGAAGGGAAGGCTGGAAAAGCACTGCATGAATATCTGATCATTCAGACCTTCATACTATGGCAAAGACTTTTGTCTTCAGGCAGACTTTTCCTTCCTGATGGTTGGGCCAAGAGGGGTTTAAAATGGTTTGTTGTGCTCTGTTGTTTTAAATAGTATTGATCTTAGTTACCATTTTAATATACTTGTTTAATTGTTTAATATACTTGTTTAATTCTTTTTTGAATATTTGCATACTTACTGTTTTTAGCTTTTAAATGCTGTTTAATTATGTAAACTGCTTTTTGGGGAGAAAGGCAGGATAGAAATATTTTAAATAAATAAATATGGTTATATAGTAGCCCTGTTCAGATATACAAAAGACATCAACCCTGCTTACTCTCCTCATGACTCCCCAGTGTTGAGAGAGAAGATCTGTAGAAGAACTGTAACCAGGTTTGAATAAATGCAGTTACTGTATAATGAAGAACCCTGTGCTATTAGGCTTCCTGGTCATGCACACAATGTAGTTACATTTCCACTGCAGATCTTCTCTGCCAACATATGTGGGAGTCACAAGAGGTGTAAGGAATGAGAATATGCATTGCTGCTCCATTGCATGCTTGTATTGTTTCAACAATAAAACATTCCTCTCTCATTTGCTCTCTCATGACTGGCTTTAGCCTTTGCTCTTTCAAGATAAAGTACTATACAAAAGGCAGTTATAAATTGTTGATATTATTTTATCATTATTATTAAAAAAAAACAATTTAATAGGTGGTTGAGATTATAATGGAAACTTCACTGGTCATAAGCGGTGCACTTCTTGATTCTTCATATGAAATTCAAGTGCGGTGCAAGAGACTTTATGGACCAGGGCTGTGGAGTGACTGGAGCACATCCTATAGCATGAATCTCCAAGGTATGTCATTCATGGAAGTCTCATCAGCCAGTACTGTGGAATGCACAAACATTTTGTACATTATATTTATAAAATATGTCCTTATTTCTAAGATACAATGTAATAATATATGCAATTATCAGATTCAACACTATAAAAAATGGCCAGAGTCCTGTTAGTGGTTTATGCATGTTAACTTGTGTAAATCATTGCCAACTACCAAGATCTCAGTTGCCTGGTGTGGTATACTCCTTACTGCAAAAAAAGTTCATACCTATCAATGTGACTGGCTCATCATTAGACAGTGGCAGTATACTGCAGCAAATCATTCAGTTTAACCTAGTACACACGTCAGTTGCTAGCAGAATTCTGGCTAGTATCTTACTTCAAATAATGGCAAGTGGTGCTACATTTAACATTGATTAAACATGCACATACATGATACTAATTCTAGAGGAAACTGATTTTAAAGGAATATTTTTCCCTGAGCATTACTGTAAAATATAATTACAATTATTTTTAATGGCAGCCTTTTCGTTTTGATAAAAAAAAGAGTCTTGAGCTTTTTCTGTTTACCTTTATATTGGGTGTGCACCCAATATAAGTATGATCAGACATTTTTCCCATGCATGCAGAGAACAATGTCTCATGGGACAAAAATCTTCTCTCCTTCCAATAATAGGATCATCTGATTTATTAAGAGGTGCAGTTCCATGGCTTTCTCGGGTTAGTTTTATCTGTTACGAAAGAAACTAGATATATAAAGCCCTATGTTCTTTTGCTTAGTACCTTTCCTTCTCACTTGACCTAGTTATATGATCCCTGATGCTTAGGAACAGAGGACAGCACTGGTTTCATTTTAAGACCAGACTAACTCCTGTTTTGATGCTACAAATGCTAACATTGTGAAGACACATAGAGGGGAGCATCTAGTACCCTCATATCTCCATTATCATGTTCTTCATGGTCTCAGCACTGGATCTGAAGAGGCCAAGGTTCCTGCTCACTTGCAGGCTCTGCCTGTGAGCAAGAACCTAGCTTTTCAAGAATTTTTGCTCCTGCGTAAAAAAATACACTTGAGCAGGAACTTCTTCACATCTGGTGCTGAAAATATGAAGCATGCAATGATGAAGGGAGCTGGCTAGGCGTTCCCTTCTAAGCTTGTTCACGGCATGGGTATTTATAATGCCTGGGTAGGACTTTAGATGAAAATTCAAGACTAAGAGTTAATAGACTGCGAAGATAAGGCTCTAGAAGCATCAGGTAGCCCATTGAAGAGCAAAGCGCTTTTCATTTTGAACCTGCCACTTCCAGCTAAAATCCATTGGGAGACCTGTGGGGTTTCTTTTATGTACAGTATATCGGAAGTCACTCTAAACCAGGTGTTCTTGGACTTAAACACCCAGAAGCCTTCACCACCAGCTGTGCTGGCCAGGATTTCTGGGAGTTGGGGTCCAATAACATCTGGAGGCACAAGGTTGGGAACCACTGCTCCAAACATAATGACGGCCTTGGCAAACTCAGTACATTACTCTCCTATGTAGAAATTAAACCGAGTCCTCCTGCAGTTTGTGGATCACCTCCTGAAAGACTGGTGATGATTCTACTTGAAGAGTGTAGGGCTAAAAGGAGTGGCAGGGTGGCCACATGTTTCATGTACGTGTGACAAAGTTAGAGGCTTTTCTAGTGTGCCAAGGCCTGTCTGTTTTCTGCAATGATAGTACGCATCAAAGAACATGCCTAAAGCCAGTTCTTTGTTTCATAGGTCACAGAAATCTTGTCGATTGGCTGTAATCTCATTACCATAGGAAGAAGGATTGGCACAAGCTGCATATTAGATAAGCACTAAGGTTCTAACTGGTTAGCATTCAGGATCTGAGACTGATAGAAGTTCACCCACTCTCCATGCCCTTTACATCAGGACTCATGAAAGGAAAAGGTTTCTAAGGCAACCATATTTAGATGTCTCAGCCATTGGATTATTGCAGTGTATAAGGTTGCAAGGAAAGTTCCTATTTGAGGTGCTTTAGCTTGGTTCCTTTGTTTAGACAAAGCATTTTTCTGTGGCATTTGTGGAAAAGATCTGTTGAGGATTAAACTGCCTTTGTATATCCTGAAAATGGGGATGACCTTTTGTATGCCTGGGAAAGAAAATGAAATTTTCTTATGGTTAATTCCTGTTCTTCCAGTTGCCTAGTGGGAGTGCTGCATGCTTAGAATCATCCCTTTTATGAATCTGCCTGAGTGTTAAAAAAGAGGAGGCCTGTCTCAAAGTGTCACCACCTTAAGTGGTGTATTTGGTGGGGACACGGGAGAAGGCCTTCTCTGCCACTGTACCCAGACTCTGGAATGCCCTCCCACAGAAGGCCAGGCTGGCCCTATCCTTGCTTTCCTTCTGGAAGCAGTCAAAGACCTTTCTCTTCAGGCAGGCTCTTCCTTACTGACAGAGATTTTTAAATGGATTGTTGTGCCTTTTTGCTTTTACATGTGTTTTTGTATTGGTTTTATTTACTGTTTTCAATATAATATAATATAATATAATATAATATAATATAATATAATATAATATAATATAATTCATGTATGTATGTATGTATGTATGTATGTATGTATGTATGTATGTATGTATGTATGTATGTATGCATTTATTTATTTATTTATTTATTTATTTATTTATTTATTTATTTATTTATTTATTTATTTATTTATTTATTTATTTGGCTTCTATACTGCCCATCTGGCTACCAGGCCACTCTGTGCAGTTGTTTTTACTGTTTTACTTACTGGTTACTTACAGTTTTACTTACTGTTTTTAGTTTTTAAATACCCTCCCAGGTTTCTTGTATGTCTTCCTCTGTATGCTGTCTGCCAGACTCCTGTTCAAGAAACTGAAAGCAATTTTGCAGTTCCACAGGTGAAGAGCGTCTTCTCCTTTTTTTTGATCCTATGATCCTTTTCCATGGTGATTCCTACACTATGTTTGTTTTCCTCCTCTGGTCTGTCTTGCTGTCTTCCCGCCTCCTGTACCTCCCTTAGCCACTGCTGCTTGGGAGTTCTGTCTGTGTATTCTTCATCTTTTGTTGTAGCTTTAAGCAGGGCCACTTGTTGCTCCAGTTCTCTTATTTTTGCTTCCAACAGTGCAACCAGTTTGCACTTACTGAATGTGTAAACCATGTTGTTCTCAAGCATGAAGACAAACATTGCACACACTTTGGAGGTCACGCCACTGAAGTGTCTCTGTCCTCCATGGTAGTCTTGTTACATTTTTATGATCTTCCGTTTGTCTATGAGTGCCTTTTGCTTCATCTTCTCTTTCTTGAAGGATACTGGGAAAGTCCACTAATATGTAACTCTCTGCCTTTTTCTCCTTGCCTTTTTCTCCTTGCCTCTTAATCCACTAGATCCTTTCCTTACTACTGTTACAATCTATGCAATACCATCGATTGCATAGATTGTAGTACTCCGCAACCTGCGTAAGCAGAATTACAGTAATATAAGGCAAGGGAGGTGGAGTTGCCTTTCAGTCTTTTAGGCATAAATAAGTAGATCCCTGCCTATCCTGCTCTGGAAACAACAAGCTCTTTGCTGTCTATTATTCAGTCAAAACCATCTTTTTAACAAGCAGAACTAGACTCTATGATTTTCAAACTGCTATGTATTTATTAGTTGATGTACTAACTTTTTAAAAGACTTGAAATCATTTTTTGCATACAAATGCTTCCAGAGTAATTTTACATTTTAAGCATTACTGAAAAAGGAAATGCTATTATAAAATGGAAAGTACAGAAGGAGTCTAAGGCTGACCCTGTGTTTGCTGGCAGACTAAGAAAGTGGTTACATTATTTTTAAAAAAACACCCCACACTATTTAAATCAGGTTTAGCCTGTTTTGAATTGTAAAAATGAGTGCCCCTTCACGGATTGCTGCCTTGTCGTGGTGAAGGGGCTTGAGTAACTCAGAGTAGCTATGGGCTATGCCGTGCAGAGACACCCAAGACGGACAGGTCATAGTGGAGAGTTCTGACTAAATGCGATCCACCTGGAGCAGGAACTGACACGCCACTCCAGTATCTTTGCCAAGAAAACTCCACGGACAGAAACAAAAGGCTAAAAGATATGACACTGGAAGATGAGCCCCTCAGGTCAGAAGGCATCCAACATGCTACTGAAGAAGAGCAGAGGACAAGTACAAGTAGCTCCAGAGCTAATGAAGCGGTTGGGCCAAAGCCGAAAGGACGCTCAGCTGCGGACGTGCCTGGAAGTGAAAGGAAAGTCCAATGCTGCAAAGAAAAATACTGCATAGAAACTTGGAATGTAAGATCTATGAACCTTGGTAAGCTGGATGTGGTCGAAGAGGATATGGCAAGAATAAACATTGACATCCTGGGCATCAGTGAACTAAAATGGGTGGGAATGGGCAAATTCAATTCAGATGATTCTCATATCTACTATTGTGGGCAAGAATCCTGTAGAAGAAATTGAGTAGCCGTCATTGTCAACAAAAGAGTGGGAAAAGCTATATTGGGATACAAACTCAAAACTGATAGAATGATTTCAACATGAATCCAAGGCAGACCTTTCAACATCACAGTAATGCAAGTTTATGCACCAACCACCGATGCTGATGAGCCTGAAACTGACCAATTTTAAGAAGACTTACAACACCTTCTAGAACTGACACGAAAGAAATATGTTCTTCTCATTATAAGGGACTGGAATGCTAAAGTAGGGAGTCAAGAGATAAAAGGAACAAGAGGCAAGTTTGGCCCTAGAGTTCAAAACAAAACAGGGCAAAGGCTAATGAGTTTTGTCAAGAGAACAAGCTGGTCATCACAAACATACTTTTCCAACAACACAAGAGGCAACTCTACACATGGACATCACCAGGTGGGCAATACTGAAATCAGATTGATTATGTTCTCTGCAGCGAAAGATGGAGAAGTTCTATACAGTCAGCAAAAACGAGACCTGGAGCTGATTGTGGCTGTGATCATAAGCTTCTTATAGCAAAACTCAAGCTTAAACTGAAGAAAGAAGGAAAACCCACTGGGCTAGTCAGGTATAATCTAAACCAAATCCCATATGAATATACCGTGGAAGTGAAGAACATATTTAAGGAACTCGATTTGATGGACAGAGTGCCTGAAGAACTATGGATGGAGGCTCATATCATTGTACAGGAGGCAGCAACAGAAACCATCCCAAAGAAAAGGAAATGCAAGAAAGCAAAATGGCTGTCCAACGAGGACTTAGAAATAGCAGAGAAGAGAAGGGAAAGAAAATGCAAGGGAGATAGGGAAAGTTACAGAAAATGGAATGCAGACTTCCAAAGAATAGCAAGGAGAGACAAGAGGGCCTTCTTAAATGAAGAGTGCAAAGAAAGAGAGGAAAAGAATAGAAAGGGAAGAACCAGAGATCTGTTCAAGAAAACTGAAGATGTTAAAGGAACATTTCATCCAAACATAGACATGATAAAGGACAAAAATGGTAGGGACCTCACAGAAGCAGAAGATATCAAGAAGAGGTGGCAAGAATACACAGAGGAATTATACCAGAAAGATCTGGATGTCCCAGACAACCCAGATAGTGTAGTTGCTGATGTTGAGCTAAACATCCTGGAGAGTGAAGTCAAGTGAGCCTTAGAAAGCATGGCCAACACCAAAGCCAGTGGAGGTGATGGCATTCCAGTTAACTACCATATTTTTCCATGTATAAGACTATACTTTTTTCTAAAAGCTTTAGACTAAAACTTGAGGGTCATCTTATACACGGAAGTAAGCTGAGGAGCAAAAACAAGTGGAGGGATCAAAGTGATCATGCATGGCTTTGATCCCTGCTTTCCCCTCCACTTGCTAAGCCTTAGCAAAAAGAAAGCAGAAATCAAAGTGCTCAAGCTTTGCTTTGATCCCTGCTTTTCCCTCTGCTTGATAAATCCCATGGGACTTAGCAAAAGGAGGGGGGAAGGATCAAAGAAATCCTGTGGCTGCATAAGGGGGAAAGAGATCAAAATGATTGTGCAGTCATGGAATTGCTTTGATCCCTTTCCCCTTTCTTTTTTCTAAGCCACGCGGGGCTTAGCACAATGGGAGAAAGCAGGGATCAAAGCCATCATGCAGCATTTTGATCCTTTTTACCCTATATTTGCTAAGCCCCACTTAGATTTCTTAATTTTGCGTTAAAAAAGTGGGGGCATCTTATACATGGGGGCGTCTTATACACATAAAATATGGTATTTAAACTCTTAAAAGATGGTGCTGTTAAGGTGCTACACTCAATATGCCAGTGAGTTAGGAAAACTCAGCAGTGGCCAGAGGATTGGAAAAGATCAGTCTGCATCTCAATCCCAAAGCGCAGTGCCAAAGAATGCTCCAACGACCGTACAATTGCACTCATTTCACACACCAACAAGGTTATGCTCAAAATCCTTTAAGGCAGGATTCAGCAGTATGTGGACTGAGAACTCCCAGAATTACAAGCTGGATTTCGAAGGGGCAGAGGAAATAGAGACCAAATTGCTAACATGCGCTGGATTACAGAGAAAGCCAGAGAGTTCCAGGAAAACATCTACTTCTGCTTCATTGACTACACAAAAGCTTTTGACTGTGTGAACCACAGCAAACTATGGCAAGTCCTTAAAGAAATGGGAGTGCCTGACCACCTTATCTATCTCCTGAGAAATCTATGTGTGGGACAGGAAGCAACAATTAGAACTGGATATGGAACAAGTGATTGGTTCAAAATGGGGAAAGGAGTACGACAAAGCTGTATAATGTCTTCCTGCTTATTTAACTTATATGCAGAATACATCATACGAAAGGCCAGACTGAAGGAATCCCAAACTGGAATTAAGATTGCTGGAAGAAATATCAACAACCTCAGATATGCAGATGATAGAACTCTGATGGCAGAAAGTGAGGAGGAATTAAAGAGCTTCCTAATTAGGGTGAAAGAGGAGAAGTGCCAAAAATGGTCTGAAGCTCAACATAAAAAGCAACAACTAAGATCATTGCCACTGGTCCCATCGCCTCCTGGCAAATAGAAGGGACAGATATGGAGGCAGTGACAGATTTTACTTTCTTGGGCTCCATGATCACTGCAAATGGTGACAGCAGCCACGAAATTAAAAGACGTCTGCTTCTTGGGAGGAAAGCGACGACAGACCTAGACAACATCTTAAAAAGCAGAGACATCACCTTGCCAACAAAGGTCCACATAGTCAAACCTATGGTTTTTCCAGTAGTGATGTATGGAAGTGAGAGCTGGATTATAAAGAAGGCTGACTGCCAAAGAATTGATGCTTTTGAATTGTGGTGTTGGAGGAGACTCTTGAGAGTCCCCTGAACTGCAAGGAAAACAAACCTATCCATTCTAAAGGAAATCAACCCTGAGTACTCACTTGAAGGACAGATCCTGAGGCTGAGGCTCCATTACTTTGGCCATCTGATGAGAAGAGAAGACTCCCTGGAAGAGACCCTGATGTTGGGAAAATGTGAAGGCAGGATGAGAAGGGGACGACAGAGGGCGAGATGGTTGGACAGTGTCATTGAAGGTACCAACAAGAGTTTGACCAAACTCCGGGAGGCACTGGAAGACAGGAGGGCCTGGCGTGCTCTGGTCCATAGGATCACGAAGAGTCGGATACAACTTAACAACTAAGCAAAAACAACAAATGAGTAAGTACATGACATACGTATAAGTGTGAATTAATTTGACAGAGAATTGTGTTTTTTGAAGCAGCAGTTTTTTGCTCCTCCACCAGAGGTCCATTTATTTTAATGTGAATGTGGAATGAGTTTATTTAAATCATTTTTTTTTTTTTTTGGAGCAGTAGCAAGTTTTTTTTTTTACTCCTCCATTAGAATTTCATTTATTTTAACATGGATGTGGAGTCAATTCATTTAAATCAATTCCCCCATGAGAACACATTTGTCTGGGTTAATTTTTAAATAGCCCTCCCATTGGCTAACTCTGCAGCCACTTGCTGCTGCTCTTGTTATGTTAAAAAACAAGGAATGGGAGAGAAGCCTGTCATCAAGTAGCCTGTAGGAACCCCCTACTGCTTGCTCACTTGCCCAAATCTTCTCCAAAACCTGAGGGAAGGATGTGTATGAGAGGGAGCGGAAATAAGGCAAGATCAACCCAAGGATGAATCTCTTCACCGAGTTGGTGTGCAAACCCTGGAACCTGCAGCTAGAAGGCAGGAAGGCAGGCAAAATATTAATACCACCACCATCACTGCCTCTCTCTTCCACTTTACAGCCAGCCAGTTTCAGCCCATATCTCCTCCAAAACACACGCATACCCTGGCTGTGTATGTGTGTGTTTTGTCTGTGCATTTGTGTCATCTATCAGCCTCCTGGGTTCTCCTGTGTGCGTCAGCACTTAAAAGGTGCCACTTTGCGTGCAAAGGCTTTTCTGGTACCTATTTGATTGGCTGTTTTCTGTTGCACTTCCCTCCTCTGGGTGTGCACACCAAGAGTATAGATACAGGCCACCTGCCTGTTTGCCGCTCTGAATTCCAGCCTTGGGGTGGAGAGAGAGCATGCACATTTGGCTATTGTATCCCTTCAAAAACACCAGATCAATTTGTTCCAAGGAAACACAAATTGCGATTCAAATACCACATGACTGCCACATGAGTTGGACTAGATTTAACTCACTTTGATTTACACTGACACATATTCCAAACTATTACTTTAATGTAAATGAGCCCTTTATGTAAATGACAAAGGTCTGCATAGTCAAAGCTATGGTTTTTGAAGTAGCGATGTATGGAAATGAGAGATGGACCATAAAGAAGGCTGACCGCCAAAGAATTGATATTTTTGAATTGTGGTGCTGGAGGAGACTCTTGAGAGTCCCCTGGACTGCAAGGAGAACAAACCTATCCATTTTGAAGGAAATCAACCCTGAGTGCTCACTGGAAGGACAGATCCTGAAGCTGAGGCTCCAATACTTTGGCCATCTCACGAGAAGAAAAGACTCTCTGGAAAAGACCCTGATATTGGGAAAGAGTGAAGGCAAGAGGCGAAGGGGACGACAGAGGATGAGATGGTTGGACAGTGTCATCAAAGCTACCAACATGAATTTGACCCAACTCCGGGAGGCAATGGAAGACAGGAGGGCCTGGTGTGCTCTAGTCCATGGGATCACGAAGAGTCAGACATAACTTAACAACTAAACAACAACAAATGAACCTTAAGACATTTTTATTGGGACAGACTGAGTGATGGGGAAACCTTTTAAAGGGGAGTGTTGTATTTGCTTTCTGATGCGTTTTTAAAAATTTCTTTTAAACCATCTTAATTCATTACTTGTTTTAATGTGAAAATCTATTTAAGAATGTGTTAATATTGTAACTCGTTTGGATTTTTTAAAGCTTTACGTATTTGATTTTAAAATGTATGCTTCTCTAAGAGAGATGAAAGGCAGGATATAAATAAAAATATTATGTTAAAAGTGAACTATCACATATAAACTATTTTGCACATATTTTCTCAGTACTGTCTGGACTGGTATAACACTTGTGTCACCTATACCAATCTGATAGTTCTTTTAGTCTGTCATGGAAATTGTAAGGAGCTGAACATGGGTGATGTGATTTTTTTGTGGGGTTTGCTTTATTAAGTTGTGTAAGTTTGCTTTTTCTGTAGCAAGTGGTTTTCCAAATCCATCACCTTTCAGACTTAATAGGCCTCTGTTAGAGAATAATAATGATAAATCAACTAGTATTATCAGAAACACTTTCTGCTTTCGTGCACAAACTTCATGGGAAGTGGTAGGTACCTAGCATATAAGATGAAATATTGCATTCAGCAAACGAAGATAGTTTAGTGGTGCACATAGATTCTAATCAGTATGATAACAACCTATGGAACTATAAATGATTTCGTGCAGGGAATGTAAGCAGGCCTATTCTCCCAATGGCTAATACTGTATTAGTAATAAACTAAAAGAAGATCAGTAAAACCATTAATGCAGTTGGTAGCAAGTAATTGAGTGTTTTGCATTTAGTTCAGTACATTAACACCAGAAACATAAAATGCTGCAAGTAGAGTTATATATCTAATGCAATTAATTATTTTTATGATCAAACCTGATTTAACCAGGAAGTTTGTACTTAAGATAAATTGGTCAGGGTGTATATTGGTTTACAAGAGAGAATGTTTTGTGGGAACAACCTGTGAACTGTACTGGAAGTCTATTTATTTTATTAAAGAGTTACTATGCAGTGCTTAGCAAATTAGCCAGCTCTTCAAAATAAAACTCTTCATTATTGTGTGTTGTCAATTAGTGATCAAATAAGGGTACACTCTGATTGGGCTTTGTCATGCACTAAAAGAGTAGGATGAGTGATATCAGAGATACTACATATCAGAGATCACTGCATGTATTTAAATACTTTCTCCGCGTGAAATCCACCCTGTTGACCTACTGGCTTCTTGTTACTTTTACTTCCATAATTTCTGTTAGGTAGTTCCAGTTTTGACAGAAGCAGATAGTCCTTTCGAAATTTCCAGATGCTTCTTTTTCTTAAAGTCTATTTGAAGTAATTTGTGAAAATCTTTTGTACAATGAAGTGCCACAGTACCACTGATACCTTAAATGAGAAGCCATGTAACAACTAGTGTGTATAGAACAGAATACATTGCTAGACCAGCTTGGAAGCCTGAGATGTTACGCTTTCCCCACACCTCTTTGCATTTGTTTAGAACTGGTCTTGGACTCATGTTCTGCACCATCCTTTCTACTCTCCATCACATGTAGAAAATAAATGCTGGCCTATGATATAATGTGTTTTCTCCCATGCATATACAGTATCTTCTATAGAAAGGGTGGGAATCCTATGGTCCCCAAGGCCTCCTAACTTTTTAAAACGTCCCCTCCCCCCTTGTATTTTGGCAAAAAAGAGAAGCCTATTTCTGCTCATGGAGTCTTCTCAGCTTTTCATTTTGGGAGCCACTGAGTCCTCAATGTCTCCACCTCCAATTATGAGGCGGGGAAAATTAGAATTGCCCATCCACATGCTTCCCATATATATGTAGGAATAAATATGTTCTGTAACTGCCCTCTGGAAACAGTACAGTGGTGCCCCGCAAGACGGGCGCTCCGTTTCACGACGAAATCACATCATGACAAAGTTTTTGCGATCGCAAAAGCGATCGCAAAACGATGTTCCATATGGGGGAATTTTGCTTTGCGATGATCGGTTCCCTACTTCAGGAACCGATCATCGCAAAGCGATGATTTTCGCACAGCTGATCGGCGGTTTCAGAATGGCCACTGGGTAAAAAATATGGCCGCCCGCTGTTTTCTGGGACGGATTCCTCGCTGCACGGGCAGCAAAAATGGCCGTGCTATGGAGGATCTTCGCTGGACGGTGAGTTTTAAGCCCATAGGAATGCATTAATTGGGTTTTAATGTGTTTCTATGGGTTTTTTAATATCACATGACGACGTTTTCGTCCAATGGCGATTTTCGCGGAACGAATTAACGTCATCATGCGAGGCACCACTGTATACTTTTATGAGAGCAAAATACAGCAGCCAGATTGCTAACTGGTGCTGGACACAGGGATCACATAATTCTCCTGTTACAGCAGCTCCACTGCCGTTCAATCTGTTTCTGGGCACAATTCATGGTATCTCAAGGATTGCATGGTATCTCAAGGATTGCATCTCCCTTTTTGAACCTCCTCTAGAGTTAAGATCCTCAGGTAAGGCCTTTCTCTCAATCCCACCACCTTCACTTGTGTGTTTGGTGGGGACACAGGAGAAGAAATTCTCTGTTGCTACTCTCGGACTTCGGAACTTCCTGCCACAGGAGGGTGCACTGCCCCCATCTGTGCAGTCCTTCCAAAAGCAAGCAAAGGCCTTTCTTTTAGGCAAGCTTCCCCTTAATAACTGCCTGTCTGAGTGGGGGTTTTAAGAAATATTCTTGTAACTTCTGCTTGGAATGTGTTTTGATGTTGCTTATGTTTTTCAATACAGTAGTATTCATTTGATCTTTTTTAGTATTTTTATACACATTGTTCTTAACTGTAAATACTGTCTTTATTGATATAAGGTGCCTGAAGTGCTTCTCAAGGAAAAGTGGGATAAAAGTATTATAAACTAATCAATCAACCAACCAACCAGGCCAAAGTGCAATCCAGTTAAACTCAGAACTCAGATTGTGGGAAGCAATGTGTATAATGTTTTCTTTAGCTCTTCTTACATCATCTAAGCCTCGACTCCTACCTGTTGAAATGAGCTCTTGTAGACTTGCTCCTTTTGCTTCCTTATTCATGTCTTTCATTGTACAATGACCTCTATAGAAGCAATAGCTTCCCCATTTCAATTAAAATTTTGGGAAGATGTCATAAGTTATCTTCTTCCATTCAACTTTTTCAGTCAGGAAGTATGACCATCCACAGATGCTGCAGAGTGATAAATAGATGTGTAATGAAATCATCAACAACAACAACAACAAGTACCATGGCTTTGGCCACCTTACAATATTACTATACTCTGAAGAACAATCAAAATAAGTTCTAAAGGCCCCTGCGAATGAGACAGAAAAAAAGGAAGTTTTTTTCATGGGAAAATAAAGCATTTAGGAAATTGGAAGACAGATAAGGTCACATCAGTAGCTTCATCTTTTTTCCTGGACACAACACTGCTCGCCATATTTGCTGCAATGTTTACAGAGAAGAAAATGTATTTGAAATCATCTGCAGTAGAGATGAAATGTATTTAGAATGTCACACAGAAAATGTACAAAATTATAGGCCCTGAGGAAAGTGCTTGCCAAAATGTCTGAGAAAACATTTTTCTGAGAAACATTCTAAGGTGATTCTGTTTCTTGTTGTTCTAGACATAGAAGGCTGTTTCACAAAGATATTTTCCAAATTTCTCCACCATTTTGGATGGCTGCCACTAACTCACCATGATAGCCTAAAATGACATTACGTAGAAAGTGTTGGGACAGAAGCAGAATCATAGTCAGGCTGGCAGCGTGGTTGCTGTTGTTGACATCTGCAGACGTACTGTAGTGTAAATCCAAAACCCCTTTAGATATGTCTAGATAACTTTCAGGGTGTTCAGGGCTACTTTTGAATTTGACCAGCTGCTCAAGCACCATGCACCCAAAAGAATTAGTATTTTTCCCCTTTTATATTGTATTTGTTTATAATTAAAAATTATCATTTTCTAACCAGACCAAACGTTTCTGTCCAAGATTAATTAACATTCATTCAAAATTACCGTATTTTTCTGTGTATAAAACAACACTTTTCCCTAAAATAATTAGAGGAAAAATTTAGGGTCATTTTATACAAGGAAGGAGGCAGTCACCCGGGAGCTCAGGTGCCTCTTGCTGCCGCAGCTGCCCAATTACCTCTTTTAGAGGTCATGTCTTGTTCCCTCCATGGCAACAGCAGCAGCAGGAGGCAGAGACAGAGGTGAAGGAGCATTCACATGCTCTCGGGCACCTGTTGCTGCTGCCTCCCCCGCCCGCCTGATCACCTCCTCTAGTGGGACTGACGGGGCTCAGCAGGAGGCACAGGCAAACGAGCACTCGGGCGCCTCTTCCTGCTGCCACCACCACTGGATCACCTCCTCCAGTGATTGTCTCCTTAGGCCACATGAGCTGGGGCAGCAGCAGCAGGAGACAGAGGTAGAGGAGTTCCCATTAACTTCTCCTCCACTTCCATCAAGGGTCAAAATTAAGGGGTAGTTTTATACATTGGGGGTTTGTATTTATTTTCAGTTCTGGCATCCCCTGGAATTGCAATGTCAATTCTTCATTCTATTAATGCTATATCTGGTGTGCTATGTTCCATGTATCTATAAATTTCAATGCAGAAATCCTACAAGATTTTGACTTCGTCATTTTCTGACACTTTCTCTACCTGATGTTCCCATGCATTTTTGGCGGCTGAGAAGTTATATTTTTTGCATAATGACCAGTGTACTAATTTTGCCAGTCAGTCACGTCCAATTTTGTAATCTGTTTGTAATCTTTGGACATTCGCAGATAAGGGGTGACACAGTTTCATCTTTTTCTCAGCAGAGTTGACATTTGCTGTTAGTTCTAGTTCCTTGTTGTTGTTGTTTTAACTTTTATCACGTTGGTTTGGAGTGCTTGTTCTTGTGCAGCTAAAATCAAGCCTTTGGTTTCTTTCTTAATGGTCTCTAGTTTTAGCCATGCCCATGTTGAATTATTGTCATGCCTTCTATCAACAGTATTAGTATTAGAATTAGTATTATACTTGTAAAAATGACATTGGCTCCCCAATGTCTGCATTTTTTTAAAAAAAAAAAATTCCTAAGAGGCACCCAGAGGAATGGCAGGGAGCACAGACAATTGGGGACCACCCGTTGCCCGTCTCTGACTTAAGGGGGGGAAAAAGAACAAAGCTGTTCTTCATCCACTGCTAATGGGGAATCCCACCTTTCAAAAACTGCTGCAAAATTTCATTTTCCCCTGGAGAAATTTTGTGAAATATTTTCCTGAACTTCTCTGCTTGAAAGTAGGATGAAGAATGTCAAAAGACCATTTGTGCCCAACTCTGACGTATGCATATATCGTCATTAAGTATACTTCAAAATGCCTTAGATTCTTTTTTCTCTATTTGTTTGTTTCAGTCATATGTTTGGATTAGCTTTTTCCTCTAGGTGTGTAACATTGAATTAAAGTCCATGAGGAACCACAGTGCGATGTGATGTATTAGGTGATGTATTAGGTTATATTTTTAAATGGTCCCATCACTTTAATGAATGGTAGACAAGCAAGTTGTCCCATGCATGGAAAGAATATTATGTCATGGGGGCGGAGAGGATTATGTTTGCAATCAGTGAGAAAAATATACTTTCCCCCATCACAAATAACTGTAACCTGCAGTAATGTATAGGAAGTTAATTGTGAATTGCATATATTTGTGAACTGGCATGGACGTTTGAACACATTGAAGCTTCTGGTTGTGAGTTTGATTCTTCACAGTGCCACCTGACAAAAGAGCCAGGCTTAAGAAAGCTACAGGGTCTCACACTACCACCAGAAAGAGGAACAGGTAAACCACTAGAAAACCCTGGGAAAGGTTATATTAATTGGAATTGACTTGACAGCATGTTGATATTTCTGTTGTTATATGTTTGTGATGTATTCTGCAGGTTTATAACTGGTGTTTCAATTATGTTTTTGCCACAGATGTGATGTATTTCCCACCAAGGATCCTGGCAAGTGTTGGAACGAATGTTTCTTTTTATTGTGCATATAAGACCAAAGACAGAATAATCCCATCCAAGAAGATAGCCTGGTGGTTAAATTTAGCAAAGGAAATTCCTAGAAGTCAGTATACACTTGTGAATAACTACATCAGCAAAGTTACACTTGTCAACCTAAAAGCAATGAAACCTGGAGGCAAATTCCTTTTTAATGCTTTATACTGTTGTAATGAAAACAAGGAATGCAATCACCGTTATGCTGAATTGTATATAATAGGTAAGGTGTCACCTTATTTTCAATAAAGTAACAATAGATATTGTCAAACCCTTTCCTTATATTTTTATATTCTTAATGCTGTCTTTAAAACAGATGTTAATATCAGTATCACATGTGAAACGTATGGCAACTTACAAAAAATGACTTGTAGATGGTCCACCAATACTGACCCACTGCTTTCGGAGAGCAGCTTGTTATTAAGATATTACAGGTAAATGCTCATTTTTAATACGATATTTTGTAAAAAAAAGCTGCTATTTTCAAAATTGCAATGGCTAAAATAATGAAGGAATTATTTCAATTACACTCTTAGTTGAACATCAGATGCCAATTATGAGGTATGGCTGAGTAGAATTTCCTTCTTATTTGAACTTGCTCTCAAGAACACAACTGACCACGGTGCATGAAAGATATTAAGAGTCTGTAGTCCAGAAAAGAGTTATTCTGAGGAGGCGTAACTCTGGTTCATTCTTGCAGGTCTTGCAGTCTTCTTTCTCAAGTTTCCTCCTCTGATTAGATATCTATGGTAGGAATGGCTAAAGGCCTGTTTAAGGCCTCAAGTTTCATATTCATGGCAGTGTTCAAGCCAGTTACCGCAGAACACGTTTCTCCCCAATGAATATAGTTTTGTCATTGACCTGTGAAAGCTACGCTTTCAGGAATGTTGAAGAAGACTAGTTAATAAAAAGAGCAAACCATAAGGTGTGCTTAGTCTTCAAGGGAAACTATATTGATTCAGCCTGGCTTTTTCTTATATTAACAGGAAAAAAAATCAGCTACATGTGGCACTGAGGGGCCAATTAAATAAGCAGTCTCCTTTCCAGCTGCCTCCGTGAAAGGTGTATACTCCACAGGAATGGCTGGTCATTCTAATTAAAAAAAAACAAAAAACAAAAAACAAACTCCAACTTCTATTATAGTCCTTTATACAAAACAACTGCAAAAAGCCAAGCCAAGATCTTTTCATTGACACAGGGTACTTCTGACAAAGTGTTCATATACAGCTTCGATTTGTGAGGCAATGACAGTGGTAGATTTTATGACACTTGTTTGGTTACTGATTTACTGATGACTTGAGTACTCCAGAGTAAATGAGAAGTGTGAACAAGCCATAGATCTTTTTGTGCCATTCCATACTATAGAGGGATAGTGTGACATTTATTTGACTGCTGTGTATGTATGCTAGTAGATGAACTATTCATTATGGTTACTCATAACTGTGAATGCTACCTCTTCAAATAGGATTCCAGAACATATAAATGTACTAGTTGTGTGCCCAGTGGCACATAGTTTATACCCGAATACCACATCCTCTAAAATACTCTCTCATAATTTTGTATATGGGGCTTGATTTTAACTGCTAATTTTCATTTCATCAGATGTGAATGAACCTGCTATGCAGTTTGAAAGCACCTGCAGGACATGATAGGCATGTTTATATCCAGGAGCAATCATGCATGAATTTAGACCAGAGTGTGTGGGAAGTTTGGACCAGGGCAATTGTTGGCCATGCAGGTTGTGTTGGATGGCATCTCCCATCAGCACTCATAAATATAGAGAATGGAAATTATAGTTCAACAAAATCTGGAGGACCAGCAGCCTCCTAGACTAGTAGTCATGAAAGCATGGATTGCTTCAGTAATCAAAGCATGAATTCGTTTAAAGGAAGCACATGTTGCATTTAAGGTGAGCATATATTACTCATCTCAGTGCTTTTTTAAAATAAAGTAAGCCATGAATGAGAATGTAAATTAGCCAAGGTTTATTTCATTTTGATGAAAGTTGCTAATAATACTGTATTATGTTTTGAAGGTTTGTTGCTTTCAAAGCCCCCTTTCTTTAGCTAATTATAAATGCTTCCCCATCTGCTTTTTTAAATAACAGACAGACAGACAGACACACAAGTTTATGTATGACCTTGTTTTGTTCTAGTTCTTAGCCTTTATATCATAACATATGTTCTGCAACTTGAGAACTGTGAGATGTTCCAGATATTTGTTGGTAGCCTGGATATAGGCAGGACAAGCAGAAAAGGAAATATTGTCATAGATGAGACAACAGCTGGAGTATCAGCTGAGGTGAGAAGTCTAAAAGCAATTTATCCATTTGACGGCAAAATGTTCAGGTTTACCACTAACATGGCTACAGTTCCTGGCTCATTCAGTGTGGCATCATAACTTCTACCTTTCCTGTCCAAGACGAACAACTGGCTAGACTACCTACTTCGCATCAGTTGGCCCTATAATCAGTTCCGTGGTAGTAGTGAACTATGTGTGACCAGCCTTGTCTGGCTAATCACCCTTTGACCTGCCTTATCTTTTCCCCTGGGCCATCCTTAAGCCCAAATCATAAAATCCAAGCAGTTTTAGAGTGAAACGTGAAATAAAATTCTTTATTTAGTCAGCATAATGGTTACTAAATAAGCTCCCATAAGCCTGAAGTTTCATGTGTTAAAAGAATCAACTTTCTATGCTAGAACAAGTTCTATCATATACAGACCTGCAATAAGCTCCCCGGAAACCCACGCTCCTGTCTTGAGATACACTCTAACTGCTTTTTGTTAACTCTTTGTTAACTGTTAACTGACTAAACCTCTCATCTCTTGTTTTAAATATCTGTTGTCTTCTCTAGATTGGTTGTCCTTTCAGCCAATCATGTTCTTGATGTTATTGGGTAGAACAGGTGAGAGTTTTGTCACATCATGTATCAAAATGCTGGCCAGACCCCAGGGACTGGATTCAAGTCCCTGATTCTGTATGGGGGAACATATTGGGATGAATTGATAAACACATCCTAGTAAAATAATCCTGGTTTATTCAGCTCACAAACACGAACTGCTTCATGGCTTAATGGGCTGGGAAGCTCCAAGTAAATCTGCCCATAAAAGTATAAAACACAACATCCTTGTATCCAGGTATGTTATCTGAATACAGGCCTCAGCTTAATCTACTTACTGTTAGAATGAGTTGCACCTCTGAGCATCTTGAAGAAAAGATAGGATTTCTAGAAAATAAATAAATCCCATCTGAGGCCTCCTTCCAGAAAAAGGAGCATTTTGTTTGGTTCACGTTTCCTAGGCTAACATGCAACTCAGCAATAGACTTTCTGGATAGTGTTGGGCAACTCACTCTCCCCCTCTGGAACACAGTTCTCTGTGTCCAAAATGAGATTAATGGTGACCTTCTGCATAAAGTAATTGGAAAAGTAAATGAGAAAATGATAAAGCCCTTTGTATGTAATGTGTGTTACAAGGGTTTTTCTTTTAAAGTGCTAGCTACATTGCTCAGATTTTGTCCATATGAGAACACACATAAATAGATTGTGGCATGAAATAGAGAAATGATGGGGAACCAGAAGAGGGAGATGGGAAAGATTTCCTCCACACCCTCCATGACCTAAGGGCTATCACCTGTTATCAAGCGACCCCTGATCAAAGCATGGGGATGGAGGAAGCAGAACAAATGTTGTATGCAAGCAGGAACTCAGGGCCTAAGCACACTTGCCAAAAGAACCTCAGTTATACCAATTCTTTCCATACCTCTGTTGTACCGATACATTTATTTTTTGCGGTCCTGTGGTATCTATACTGTTGGAACATTCCCATTGATTTTGATGATATCAGTTCATTTCATCCTATTTGAAACATTATTGCCGGCTACACCCTGGAATTGATTTGTTTTCTCTGATGTTTCCTGGGGCAATGCTGCCTCTACTTTTATTTATTTATTTATTTATTTATTTATTTATTTATTTATTTATTTATTTATTTATTTATTTATTTATTTATTTATTTATTTATTTATTCATTCATTCATTCATTCATTCATTCATTCATTCATTCATTCATTCATTCATTCATTTCCCCCTTCTTTTGCCTCCTCCCATGGCTGCCGACTCAGACAAGGAGGTACGACAAGGAAGCCTGCAGCTCTGCCTTTGAGTGGGCAGCCACCAGAGGAGGAGAAGGATCTTGTGCACTGAAATTGGAGACTGGACAGTTGTGCTTAGGAGGCAGGGAGAGAAGTGTGCATTGACGGGGAATGGGCAAGCTCACAGAGGAGGTGGGAGAGGGAAGTGCATAGTGCTCGCAGAACACTCGTGCAGGTGCAGCACCAAACTGGATCGAAATGCTGGTTCATGCCCATCTCCGTTAGAGACAAATGAAGAAAACAACAAGCTCTTGTTAAACAGATAGTGACATTCTAAGGATCTGGTACCTGTTTTGCATACTCATGTCAGCCCTAGCTGTTGACATATAGAGCCTTTCTCAATATCATTGAATTTGCATAGCCTGTTTATTATTTCAAATAGTTATGTGAAAAAGACTGGGAGAAAATTGTAAATGTGCAGCCCAGTGCTTTCTTGCCCAAAAATGTGAACAACTTAGTGTGAGCATTAACCTGTTTGGTTCTGTGGTTATAAGTCAGCAAGGGTTTGTTTCCTGCTGAAGTACATTGCCAACTTATCCCGGAATAACGACGCGAGACCAGGGTTAAACATGGGCCACACTTTATTAATATTCATTCGTATTCCATGAACATGCTAATCCTCTGAGGAAAAAGGGGGGTCCTGCTGTAGTGCGGATTCAAATTCTCACTGGGTAATAGGTTGGCTCTTGCCCAGCTGCGAGGCTGGACTCAGGCCTCAGTTATTCCCTTCGTTATCAACATGGAATAACTGACGGTCTCCGAATTTCCCTGGACCCCTTTGTTCTCTCTGTACCTTTCGCGGGTCCGGTAGCGTCCCCAGCGCATCTTTACCTTCCAGCACCACAGTTGCCTACCCGGGCATGCTACTGGTCCAGATGCGCTGGAATTTGTTGCCACTACCCCATAAAACAATATCCAGTACCTTTGAATCCGCACTACCCGCCCTGTGTGACCAAATGCTACCACCTTCGTTAGGCCAACGCTCCTAGTCCAGTGTGGGATAGGCGAAAAATCCCTGCCTACATTGGCCAATTGGGTGGCGGGTCAAAAATTCCTATCCGGCCCCCAATAGGGCGACCAGCTAATCTCACACTAGTAAATAGGGCGGGCGGGTGGGTTGCCAGTTCAGCAATGGCTGCTGAAGAACAAAAGGGGGAACCCCCTTTAAATGCCCTCCGACTTGCCCACGCCCCTTAGCCGTCCTTGCGTCCGGCCACCTGACGTCACGTGTTAATCCGGGCAAGTTGCCAAAGCCCCGCCTCAATGATTGGATCCCTTTGGTCCCTCTATCGGCGTGACCAAATGCTTACATCTTTCCTATACTATAAGGCAGATTTCCCCTTGTTTTATGCTCTCTATATCTGATGGACTACAGCCAGTATGGCAGTGCAGTTCCCACTCTATTATTCTATGTGCTGCTTTCTGCTTAACCTTCTTTGGGGCAACATTAAAGAGCCTTATGCATTTAGGGTACAGCAGTAGCTCAAACAACAGGCAAAGGAGAAATGTAAGGACTCTCACAGCATCTATCTAGTTTCAAGTCTTCAAACATTTTAAAGATAAGCTGTCAATTTCGGAACAGGGAGTTGAAAATAGCAAGACTAGTTTTAGTTGAAACTGTTTGTTAGGTCCCATCCACTTAACTGAAAAGACCCTGATCTTCAAGGCTTAGAAAGTACTTATACTGTAATTGAAAATTGTTTTTGCCAATTTTCTATTGAAACCAATTTAGTGTTTTCCTTTGGTAAATACAATTCAGTTCTCCTGTAATTCTGGCATCATGACAGCTGCCTGTAACAAATAAGCCAGTGAAATTGTTAATTAGCAAATAATTTATACTTGATTTTTAATCTGCTTTCATTGATATAATGTTAATACCCAACATCTATTGTTATGTTGGTTTCTGAAACTGCTTTTAAACAGCTGATTCTGAAATAGATGGTATTTAGCTTTTTTTCAGGTGTGTAGGCAGAAAGAGATGCTAAAAAGACTAATTTCAGTATAACCATGATTGAAAATCATGGAACATGATGACCAAACTTTCTGCCCTATATTCCTCTTAAACATATGCATAGGTGGGCAAATTAATTAGGTCTATGGGTCACTTATCCCCTCCTTTGCCTCACTGCATAATCCACTTTTGGCAATTTTTCCTGCATGTGATTTCAATCTTCATATACATATTTTCAATAAAATAAGACAGCATGACTCTGTTTACAAGAGAATCCCCGTTTCTGGAGACTTGTGGAGGTATGAGTCTCCCTTTACTGTACAAATTTCTCCTGGTAATGGTGATGGGGAGGTAAGGTGCTCCAGAAAAATGGTGTCTGACCCACAGGTGGCTCACAGGCCATGTGTTGCCCATTGCAATATACATGAAAGCCACATTTTATCAATTTCTACATTCGGGTAATTTCAATGCTTTCATATTTTTAAGGAGTGATGTGTATTGTTCAGAGACTCCTACCATGCCATCCTATTCGGAGGTAAAAGAATGCCATTCTCAGAGGAATAATTTTTATGAGTGCATCTTTCAGCCTATTTACCTTCTGTCTGGATACACAATGTGGATAGAGATTAAGCACTCATTGGGGACAGTTACTTCAGAACCAGTGTGTATTCTTCCAAAAGAAGTAGGTGAGTGAACATGGGAGTCATCACTTCTGTTGAATTGTACACTTCGTGGTAGGAGTGGCTTATGGACTGGAGGTGGTAGTTTTCCTTCAAATTTGGAAATCCTGAGCAACCAATGCTTCATGGGTCCTTTCTTTGTGGGTAAAATATGCCAAGAAAAATAAACTCACTACTGAGAAATATTTTTATCTTTTAAATTTCTTTGTTTTATTTTAAAACATTTTAATTCTATTTTTCAATTTGAAAGTCTGGAGTTGTTTACAATACAATAAAATAAAAAAAATTAAAATCAATTGCTAAAAATAATGATAGCAAAAAATGACAAAACAGTCATTAAAAACTCAAGATAACAGGCAGTGTTAATTAACAACAATGTTTAATATTGTAAACATGATCCAAGCAAATAATAATCAAATGCAAGTGTGGACTATACTTTTATAGACCACTAAAAAAAATCATATAATCTGCAAGCTTTCATGGATCAGGCTCATCCAGTTCTGGCACAATAATCTCTGGATCTAGTTCTGGCACAATAATCACACAACTCCCAGCTGCACAAAATGTTTACATACAGTGGTGCCTCGCAAGACGAATTTAATTCATTCCATGGTTAATGTCGTCTTGCAAAAAATTTGTCTTGTGAAACGTGTTTTCCCATAGGAATGCATTGAAATCTAATTAATGAGTTCCTATGGGCAAAAAAACTCAGAACAAAGTCAAATTTGGTTTACAAAGGGTTTATTAAGTGCTCTTTAAAGCCATACATATTGTGCAGATGATTTCAAAATTTCAATCAAAAAACTTTAACTTTTTAAACATCATAGAAAAACATTTAAAAATCAGCAAACATGAGGCAGGAACAAAAAACGGAAAACATTCATCTTGTGAAGCACCGCCATAGGAACATTCGTCTTGTGAGTCATCAACCCCATCTCCAAAACCATTCGTCTTGCGAGTTTTTGTCCTGCGAGGCATTCATCTTGCGAGGCACCACTGTATTTTTCTCCCTCACTTAAGGAGGCATCCCTGACCTGATTCCAAAAGCAGTTTCCAATGTTGCAAAGAAGTAAGATAATGCAAGAGGGCTGGCTGATGTGCTAGTCATACACATATTGGAACTTGAACACAGCCTCATGCCCTCATGATGTCAGCAGTGTTCACAACAACAATATTAACCAGGCACTTCCATCTTTCCCGGCCAATCCTACAGAATTATATCTGGGGAGTGAAAAGCTTCACCAGTGAGCTTTACAGAATTGGACCAAGAAAGAGAATGAGACAGCTGGTCAGCATGTATTGGCAGCTCATGTGGGGGAGGGAACTGAATTTGATTTTGGCCCTGATCTAAAACAGTTGACTGGATAAGCTCAGTGAGTACTCTACATCTAGAAACCACTGGAAAGGGTCTTAATAAGTCAAAATCAAAATCATTGAGGGCATGTAATTATGTAATTAACCATTTGTATTACTAAAACAATCAGTTTTGTAATCTGTGGCAAATACAATTGCCACAAATAAATTAAATGTTCTCCTTTAATGCCAGTTCAATAAGGAAAGAAGAGCCAGACATAAGTAAAAAAAAAAAAAAAAACCAGTCAAACATCTTTTGTTTTGTTTTCTAGTGAAGCCATTTTCTCCCTCCCGTGTCAAAGCAGAAATCACAGGGGAAGTGGGTCTGCTGAATGTGAGCTGGACTAATCCAGAACTTCCAAAGAACGATCTTCAGTTTCAGATTCGATACGCTATCAATGGAACAGAAATTAGCTGGGAGGTATGGTGAGATCAAATCCAAATTATGCCCTGTGTTGTTAGACTACATGCAATGATGTTCTCCTCTCAATATGTGGATTATTTTACTAGGATGCAGTTTGTTTTGCTAAAGTAGTATTTGTGATGTGCCGTTTTCATGTTATTAAGTTCTCAGTTATTCATCCAGGAAACCTTTGTATGTTATTCATTTAAGTATCCCTTTTGTCCCCACCCACCTGCTCGCCCGCCCGCTCGCCCGCCCGCAACAGATGCAGGAAGTTTCTTCTCTCTTCGTTAGCTCAGCCAATATAGAAGTGCAAGATCCTTGTGCAGTATACATTGTTCAGGTACGCTGCACTGTGATTGAAGGAGTTGGCTCCTGGAGTGATTGGAGCAGACCTGCCTATACAGTTGTTAAGGATATCAAAGGTCAGTCTCCTGCCATTTTTTAAAATATATCTTTTATTTGCTTGCTTGTTAGTTTGCATTTAAATGGGATGTTTTGATTCTCAAAATTAAATTATTTCAGCTCCACTGAGAGGACCTGAATTCTGGAGAGCTGTTAATGAAGACCCAATTAGGAATGAGAAAAATGTCACTCTGTTTTGGAAGGTAAGCAGAATCTAAATTAATATCAGGAGTCTGTTTATTCATGATGTGTTTCTTGATATGCTGATGCAGAGTTTGAAGAATATGTGATCCAAACATCTGGTAAAGTTATTTGTATTAGCAAAATCAGCAAATCACAGTAGAAATCTGTGATGGATCAAGGATCTGCAAAACTTTAAAACAAAGCATAAACAGATGGTGACGATGATGATGATAGTGTATTGTCAAGTACATTCTGACTTATGGCAACCCTTTTGGGGGGTTTTGAGATAGAAAATAATCAGTAGTGGTTTATAATTCCCTTCTTCTTGAGTGTATCTTGGGACTGTACTACTTGCCCGTGGTTGCACAGGCTGTTTTTTCTCCCTGGAGGCAAAGTGGGAAATAAAACTCCCAGGTTCTGATACCTAACTCACTGATCACTAGAAAAAGAAATTCAGATGTATGCTATAGTTGAAATCCCATTGCATAACTTAACACATGTGGAAAGGTGATGACATCAATGGATAAGAGGTGATTTTCACTAATTAAAAACATACTCCTGTCTTGTGGATTTTCTGACTTCTGTGTAATTCCTTTCACCATGTGGAAGCCGTAAGAACTGAGGGACAGAAGGAGGAAGTCTTTAATTACAGAAATTGGTGCAGTCAGATGATGTATTTGACAGAGGGAGATTTTTGCTAATCAAATGAGAGTGAAAAAAGCTGAGGGACAGAAGTCGTCGTTGTTTAGTCGTGTCCGACTCTTCGTGACCCCATGGACCAGAGCATGCCAGGCCCTCCTATCTTCCACTGCCTCCTGTAGTTGTGTCAAATGCATGTTGGTTGCTTCGCAGACACTGTCCAGCCACCTCATCCTCTGTCGTCCCCTTCTCTTGCCATCACACTTTCCTAACATCAAGGTCTTTTCCAAGGAGTCTTCTCTAAGGAGCCTTTCTTCTCATGAGGGACAGAAGTAGGGCATTTTAAATTACAGAAAATTGTTCCTGAATTGTACTGTCATCACTTTTTCGTGTGCATAAGTTGTGCAACAGGATTTCAGTGTTTATACCTACAATAATAGGTAATTTAGTTCTTATGCTTCAGAAATATGGAAGAAGTAATATTAGTTTACTCAACTAGAAATCCATCCATCATCCTTCACTATTTCAAAAACTTTGTGGTTTGGCAGTTCCTTTTTGAAAAATAAGCTTAAAATCCAAACTTGATTGTATAATAGAATTTATTAAATTTAAGTTTCTAGCACATTTATTCTGATATGAAAGTGTAAGGTAATTGAGGTTATGACCCATAAAAGTTACAGGGAATGCAAATTTGTTAATAAATGTAGCTTTTAGTCTTGTTAATGCAAAATATGAGTAATGGCACTTCGATATTTTTTTTAAAAAAGTTTGCAGTGTGCATCAGAATCCTACCTGGGAGTAAAATGCTTAATATGTGCTATTTTTCTTTGCAGCCACTGATGAAGAATCTTTCTTTATGCAGTGTGCTAGACTACATGGTAGAGCATTACATTTCAAGAAACGTAACTTGGTCTGAATATGTTGAAAATGACAGTACCTATACATTTTCATGGACAGAGGATCTCCATATTGTGAAAGTTGTTGCCATCAACTCAGTTGGTGCTTCCTCTGTGAATTCTGTTTTAACTCTATCAAAGCAAATGAGCACAGGTAAGAATACCATTTTTGATTACTCATTTTTAATAAATATTTCATAATAAAGAAGGTGAACTCATTGTATAACATTTCAGTAGCAGAATATATTTTTCCAGCTTTAGGAAGTTATACTTTATTAATTTATAAATCAATATATTGGAGGCAAATGCGATTGATCTCAATAGAAATTATGTCTGTTTAAACAGTTTTTGCTGCCTAATACCTCAAATGTGTCCATCTTGCTTGCTTACAGCAAAGCTTGCCAGCATTGTAAAGCATACTATGGTCATACATAAGAGCACACAGAAGGTGGTGCAAGATTTAAAAAGGTATCTGTTCTGTGGGATCTTAATGGTGAAAGCAGTCAGACTAAACACTCTCATAGAAGCTACTGACACAGTGAAAACTAATATGAAATAGGAAAATAAGCTGAACATTAAATGTTTGTATATTGATACAAGTCAGCAATTTGACTCACTCTTTTAAAGTGCGATTTATTTCAGTCCTTATCAGCTTTATGAAACTTACAAATTAAAAACTAAAATAAAAATGTAAAATGTAACCCTACTGTAGTAGTTCTCTGAGGAGTATTTCTTCCAACTTTTATGGGATGCTGTGTCTTGTCACAATTATACTGTGTTTTGTTTTTACTCCCTTATCAGTAAACGTTGTGAAGTATCTCAGTGTTTACCCAGTAAACAGCAGTTGTGTGATCGTGTCTTGGGTCCTTTCACCTATGACTTATAGTGTTACGTCTTTCGTAATTGAATGGATAAACTTAAGTGAAGAAGAACAAATTAAGTGGATAATTATTCATTCAGATGTTAGAAAATGCCATATTTTTGGTGAGTTTGTTTTTCTCTTCTTTATTCTGTATGTTAATGTGTTATCACAGTTTTGCACGTTACAGTTAAAAATCTGTGAGGAACTGGTAGACCCTTAACAAATTTGAAATGATAGGTGCTAAAGTATAAGGCTGAGAAAGACCAGTGCTCAGAAAGAGAAATCAATATTTGTAATATGCATAAAGAGTTGCTAGAAAAACCACAAGACCTGCAACTACTGTGTTATCCCGAAATAAGACAAGGTCTTATATTAATTTTTGCTCCAAAAATGCATTAGAGCTTATTTTTAGGGGATGTTTTATTTTTTCCATGTACAACCATGTACATTTTTTTCAAAAACGATCATGTCATCTTTTTCGGATTGCTGCACATTGGTGGAGTGCAAGGTTTCACTTAACTGGGGCTTAATTTGGGGGGTATGGCTTATATCATGAGCATCCTGTAAAGTCATACTAGGGCTTATTTTCAGGTTAGGTCTTATTTTTTGGGGGGGGGGGGAGAAAGGGTATCATTCTTCTGATTGAAAACTGCTGATCTCAGGTTTCCACAGGGAGTCAACAATGGCTTTTATGTAGTTGAAGAATGCAGGTTGCCTGTACCTTTCTTAAATAATTAATTCTGTGATTGAAATCCTGTTGATTAGCATAGTTTGTTGCACTAAGAGTAGGCCCATTGAATCACTAGGGATGTGGCAAGTTGACTCCTTTGTAAGTTACCCTGACTCAAACAGGCTTATTTATTTATTTATTTATTTATTTGTTTGTTTGTTTGTTTGTTTGTTTGTTTGTTTGTTTATTAACTTACATGCCACCCATTCTACCCAAAGGTCTCTGGGCAGCTTACAACAATTACCTAACTGTAGTTGCAATTGCTTTATTATAGGAAGCCACAACTAGAGTAGACCTATTTGAATCCGTGGAACTTACAAAGTAGTTGACTCACCAAATCTCCATTGATTCAGTAGGCCTGCTCTAGTGCAACTTGCTATTCTAAATCCTCAGGATTCCAACCAATGTTTTCTACCATACATGTCTATGTACACTTATCTGGTTTTGAGTTACATGCTACGAGGCAAGAGGTCTGAAGCTGATATGTCTCTGATGTCATACCCAGTACATGACAGCAGAAATGTTAGGAGCACTAGGTCCTGTTGGGACAGGCTGTGAATCCAGAATGGGAAGAGAATTATGTTAGCACTGGAGCTGGCATACTTCATGTCCCTCAGATTCACAACAGTGGGAGGGAAAAGATTCAAGCAACAGAGAGAAAAAAATAGAAGAACCACAAAACACAATTTTTCCTTTACTTATGCCCTGCTGTCCTAAGACTGGTAAAGCTTCAAGAAGTTGGTTTCTCCCTGTCCATATTCTCCCATCAGTAGGATTATTCTGCCCAAGTATGAAACTTTTTGAGTTTATTTTTTAAAATGTGTATTGAAGACAGCTTGTAAAATTGATTTCTTTCTGTCACAAATACTATTTTTTTTTTGTTCCAGATAATTTCATTCCTGTAGACAAATACCGATTTAGTTTGTACCCAATAATTCATGAAGGAGTGATGAAGCCTGCAACAACTTATGGATTCTCCAAAGGTGAACAATGTTGAGTGACTTTTTTTCCAGTAGATTTCATCCTTCAAATAGAGATTTCTTGCTCTAAATTTCATAAGAAATATTTTAAAATAATACATTGAAGATGTTTCTTTTAGATAACATACTGGCACATGGCTTTATTACGTATAGACCACACATCTTGATTGCCAAGAAAATCAATAATTTTAATCCTTAGTACCACTAACATAGAATTTTCTCTGTTTAATTTTACATGAGTATATTTTTAATCAAATGTCTTTAAAAAACATAGAAACATCCAATAACACATAACAAAAAACCTAATATATATTGTGCTCCACCGCCCCCCCAGATCATTTGGAGTTACACGTATTCCTGTCCCTGCACCTATAAAAACCCCTTCCCCTTCCAAAATACAGTAGCATTGATTCTTGCAAAGTGCTCTTCCTTTTTATTAATACAAAATCAAAGAATTCTTCCCAGGTCTATAAATAAATTCTTATTTATCAACCCCTTCTTGATGTTAATGTTGCATGTTAACTTGTCATTATTGGCTGTATCCCAAACCTCTCTGTACCATTTATATAACTGAAAATCATACATTTTCCAATACTGTACCTAGCTACAATTAAGTTTGCCACTGTTAATAAATTGAAATTTAATCTAATCCATTTACATTGCTCCCTCCCCAATATTGATAAAAAGCACTATTTTAGAACACACCACAATCTTTAACTTAGATATTATTTCATTCATTTCCTTAAAAACCAATTGCCAAAATTTCAGTATATTCTCACATTCATACTATATATGAAAATAAGTACCTACTTTCTGACAAGCTCTTCAACACCAGTTGGAATAATTGGTGTCTATTTGATTTAATTTCACTGGAGTTAAATACTATCTCCATACTAACTTACAAAAAAATTTCCTTTATCTTTAGAGACATCAGTTTCAATATTCTTATATTCCATATACAGTATTTTTCCAGATTGCAGAACATATTTATTTTCCCCAAACCATGTTTCCATAACATTTTAAGCAAGTTCTCTTGATCTGCTTCCAACAATATTTCATAAATTTTACTTACTGCCCCTTTCATTGCCTTATTTTCCCCTAAACTTTCCTTTTGTAATACAATTTTTTTCTAGTTTCTTGAATTCTCTACATTTACCATTTCTTTTTACCCAGTCCTATGTCCACTGCTCTAATTATATAAGATTAAACCAAACAGTCTATCCATTCCTAATACTGTACTTCTTTTATTTGCTCTTTATTCCCCAATTTTTCTAACCATTTTTTTCATCCTAATCATGTTTCTTTCTTAATACATTCTCAATCCTTCCTTTCAAAATTCCTGGAAATTTTTCCAACTCTACCACCAGATATAGTGTGAAAATTGATGGGATAAGTGTTTTTCTACACCTATTCCAAATCAAAAACATATTCTTCAAGAAATGATTTTCAATATTATTTACTATGTTCTTATTATATTGTATCAAAAGAATATTTTTGTGGTTCAAATGTATTTCTTGCGTTTCCATATTTGAACATATTTGTTTATTAGACTGAGTTATACTGTAATATCAAGTGTGTGTCTTGTTTGATTGCCTGTATAGTATAACCTTAAATTAGGAAGTCCCAGCCCTCCTACCTTTTGAAATTTATTCCACCTCTTATTAATTCCTGATTTTATTTTATGCTTTATGATAATTTCCCAAACTAAGAAAACTTTATTCTAACTGCATTTTGAGTCATACTTAATTTCAGGCAGATCAAGATGAGCCTTTAACTTACGCATTAAGACAAAGACACCCAAAGTTGCACTATTGCACTTGATTTGTGTAAAAGCCCCATGACCTCAGTGATACTTCCTTCCATGTGAATGTGCACTCGATTGCATTAAATATTTCACTTTCATGGGGTGCAGTCCTTTTCATGATTATTGAGTTGTAACTCCCCCTGTGCTCAGAGAAGCTCGAATCCACAAAAGAGTGCTATGTATCCTGACTTGAGAGTAAGTCCCATTGAACATGGTAAGGATTTAGTTCTCCATAAGTATGTGTAGGATTGCATGGTAAGATTCTGTTACATTTGTACTGGTAGAGGTGGTGGTAGTTGCTTTAAACTGCTGGCTATTATTTTCAGATGGAACTGAAAAACAAAGTGATGTGAACTTCTATGTGATTCTACCATTACTTGTATCATGCTCTTTCTTGCTGCTTGGAGTTCTCCTGATCCTGCACCAAAGGTAAAGCTTTTCTATATGGGATCATGTCCCTGTTCAGAAACTGATAAAGGTTTTTCAGGTATAAGTAGTAACATTTGTAAGATTATTGACATGCACTTGATATTCTAATGCAAAGACGTCTGGAAGCTAGAGTAAATCAGCCTCTCTGAAACAAGTATGAATTGAGATGAGTAACTGAAAAGATGTGGTAATGGCAGTATTCTAGGGCTGTGTGGCAATTGTTATTTAGGCATGCCCATCATAGTATGGAAGTCTTTCATTATTCCACAAATAGATGTTATTATGGAGTGTTAGATTTCAGACCAAAAAAGTCATAAATGTAAACTCAAAACTATGTGTCATAGCACCATGGCACTATTCCAATGCATATTGTTGGCCATAGTCAAGCCAGTCAAATCTGTAATGTAGGACAGGTAAGCTTTGCTTGATTGTGATGGTGGTTCAAGTTCTCTAATATTTTATAAGTGCTTATATGAGACAGGTGCTCTACTGAGGTGTTCATAAGCATATGCAACAAAACAATGAGTGAAAATGTCCTAGCCCCCAGCCACTATATCCCTGCTTCTGTTGCCCTGCATAAATGGAGAGCTGCGAGTCCCCATGGACTAAGGAGGTCCTTCTCCTCAGATTTGACATGGGGGCAGGACAAGTGATGATGATGGCCGAATTATAAATCATGGTTTGAACTTGGTTTCTTTTCAATATCCATAGTTTAAACTAACCTGAATTCCATTGAATTCGGCGGTAAGAGGAAGCTATGGTTAATTTGAAACAGGAAGTGAAAACTTGCAGTTTCCTTCTTGTGACTTCACTGGAGGGGGAAAAAAAGGAATGGAGGATGTACAACACAAAGTCTCACTACAGCTCATTTGTACTGCTGGTTTAGTGTTACATCTGAAAGTGGTCAATCTTTTGAATGTTCATTGGATAAATGTAATATTTGTAAAGGTCCTGTGTAATGGATATGAAAGATAGGAGATCTCATTCAGTGGAGCAAGAGACTTACCATGCAAGGATGAGATTAGCAATACCCAAGATATTATGAAAACATTACCCAGTGTGGTGTAATGCAGTGTTCCCCAACCTTGGGCCTCCAGATGTTTTTAGACTACAACTCCCAGAAGCCGTCACCACCACTTCTACTGGCTAGGATTTCTAGGAGCTGAAGTCCAACAACATCTGGAGGCCCAAGGTTGGGGACCATTGGTGTAATGGATGGAGTGACAGTCTGAGTCTTGGGAAGCCTGGGTTTGAATCACCATTCAGCCATGGAAATTTACTGGGAGGGGGTTGGCATTGGTAAAACTCTCCTTAAATATCTCACTTACCTTGAAAGCCCTATTAATTGTAATTGTGCCATCAAGTCAATTCTGACTGGTGACTCTTTTCAAGGCTTTTAGGGTTACTATAAGTTGGTTCCGACTTGACTGCATGTAACAACAGTTTTATGAAAACAAGCTGGTAGATAAATATGTTCCAGAAATAATAAATCTGTAAACCATTTTAAGGCATTTGATGGTCTGCAAAAGAGAGGAATATTTATATGATAATATGAGGAGAATTTTAGTGTAAAATTTAGTAGCAGGATTCTGTAAGGATTGCAGCATAAGGATTTCCACATAAGACAAATAATGTAGAGGTCAGAAAGTAACTGTGCATTGTTACTGAACTTACTGATTTAAGTGAAGCTTCTAAAGGAGGAACGAGATTATCATTGTTAAAAACCAGTTGCAATTATGGTGTGATTGATTTCAGGTTATTTTAGCCTTATCTCATAAATACTATGGTTATGATTTTAACAGCTAAATTGTCTTCAGAGAGTGAAGACACTATTATATCCTTTATATACTCTCTTTGCCTAATCAATATAATATTTTAATATTTCAGGATGAAGAAATTATTTTGGGATGATGTCCCGAACCCAAAGAATTGTTCCTGGGCACAAGGAGTTAATTTCCAAAAGGTATGGACTCTTGTTTTGATGTATGAGTTTTCACGTGTTTGATTTGTATTTGGTTGTTTTAACTGACATCCCCCCCCCCAAGAATGGATACTATTAACGGTAAAGAACTGGAACTGTGGCATGTGCCTGAGTCTTTAATGCTGGAATAAATCAGGCTCTTTGGGATATAAAATCAATGCCTACCATTAAACTAGTGAGGCATATGGTGTGTTCCACAATGACAATGGGTTCTATGGTATGCATCCAAAGAAAAATGCTGCTGTTCAGGAATCTTTTGTGGGAGTTTTTCCTCTTTCCGGGTCTTTTTGTATTTCTTGGAGGAGGCAGCCTCCTGTGCTTAAAATAATTCATGAATGGAGCATCTGGCTTCTCTGAAGACAACAGGGTAGTCCCCATACAGAGAACATTCCATTGTTTGAATTTGAAGCTGTGTTATACTGACATGGTACCTCCATCTATCTCAGTATCTTGTAGACTGACTGACAGTCACTTTGCAGGTTTTTCTCCAAGGGTCTTTCTCAGCCTCACCTGGAAAGGCTGGAAATTAAACTTGAAACCCTCTGAATGTGAAGTATGTGCACTGGGCCGAAGGCCTTTCTAGACAGTTTCACTCATTTCAGTAGGTCTTTGATGGGCTTCTTGACGATTTCCCTGGTGGCTTGAGCTAATGTATATCTTGATGTTTAAACAGAATTTTCCTGATTTTTAAAATGGTTTGCTTAAATAATTTGGTTTGAGAACCATAAATGTAAAATTGGAAATTTATTCATGTATGCAGGCAATGTACAAAATATATGTGGAAATGTCTGCTTAAAATATGTATATAAATATATTAGAGAGAGAAAGAGAGGCCACTTGTCTCATATTGAGTACGTCTACTCTAGCTGGTAGGTATTAGCAATAAGAAATTGCCCATCATATTTAGTTTTCATTCCCACTGACATTTTTATTTTCTCATCTTCATTGTTAATTTTATTTCATTTCATTTAAACAGAGAATGGACATTCTTTGAAGTCTAATCATGGTCACAGCCTGCTGAACCATTGTGACAGCTCCCAAGCTTCCTATAACAGAATTGTTAGAAGAATTATCTGTTTGAATTCAGAAGAGAGAATTGCTTACATATCTTTTGATTATCTGTTGACTGTGTTCTTACCTTATAGTCTTGGAAATAATTATGTTCAGTAATGGTATAAAGTTCTGAGAACATTGTCTACATTTCAGTTAAAGTCACAGTTTGCTGCATGTGAAATGAACACATTGGGAACTGGAGTTAGGAGAATGGTTTTTGACACACTGCACTTCTCACTAGAAAATCTGCAGGAGCTGGCATGTCATCCTCAGAGGATAAGATGGACAAGCCACCAACAATATGGCTCTGAATTAATGAGGAATAATGGGGGTGGATAGGAGGGATAGGATTTTGCAAAAAGGCCTTCCATTTTCATTTCATGGTTTACGATAACTAAAGAAGCTTTTAGAAACAGCACTATCGAGGAAGCTTTAAGTTTACCACATTTGCCTAGCTTCAGTGGTGCGTTAAATCTATTTAAACATTTTGTCATTTGAACAGGCACTTCTCAGGATTACTGTGCAGTGTAGTGAAGTAGATACAAGGATTTGAAACACGAAATTCTGTGTTTCTGCAAGCAGTTACTTCAGGAGAATTGCATATGTGGAGTTGCGCACCCAGCTAATAGAGATGCATTATTCCTAGTTGTTCATGTATCTCAGGCACAAACATGATCCTTTAAATACATTCCAAAACAATTTGTTTCTTTAGCTTAATTGGTGAGGAAACTACCAGCTCCTCTGACATTATAGGTCTTGGTATTTGAACAGCTTTTGAGATTGTAGCCAGTAGAAACAGAAATTCCCAGTTAAAATTCTTTAGTTGTAAGGTAATGAGTCATTGTTATATCCTATAAGCATGTGATCTTCTTAAGGTAAACGAATATTTCTAAAAGAAAGCCCTGGCAACCCCATTTAGAAAAAGCTTGTGACTTCTTGCTGTGTGCATCTGCTTCTTTCATTTAGTTTCACAGATTTACTGTGTATATATCCAACATATATTTATAATGAAAATTAATCCTGAAACATCCTGATTTCCTAGAGTATGTAATCTCTGATTACAAAAAAAGAGTATTTAGCTTTCAGCTAATCCATTTCCAATTATAATCATTTCTTTTTCTTTGATGTTTATTTTGCCTGTTTCAGTAGAGCATTAATACATGAAAGGGCAATGTGGCAATATGAAATAATTATGATATTTAAAGTCAACAGGCTGTCTCCTGTTTTCCCATACTTCATTTCCATTCATTGTAGTGTATTTAGAGCAGAACTGCGGATCCGGAAGCTGAGCATATTTGAACAGCAGGTGTTATTAGAAGGACCACAGAACTATCCCTCTAGCATAGGTACAGTGCTTATTAACAGAATGATCCACTTACAGGTCAAGAAAGATTAGTTTCTTCCCTCATTTCTTGGGATAAAGAGGTGCAAACAAAGGCAGAACACTTGAACATTACAAGAGGGTAGAAGGGCATGCCTCCATCCATCTCTCTTCTTCACAAACTACTTGGACTTGAGGGCAGGAGAGGGAAAAGGTGGGAAGAGGAGCAGGGTGTTTGAATCCATTTGGGATCATGCTGTCTGCAGGCTCTGTTCCAAGAAGGGCCACCTTTCTGAGATTGCAAAGAAATACAAAAACGTAGTTGGGATTTTCTTAACAATAGAATGCAGCATAAGCAAGAACAAAAACAATAACTTCTGGATAAATGCTTAGAAGAAACAAGGTTCTTTATGAAAGCATAATTAAAGTTTTTCACTCAATAAGATTCATTTGGGCACTGGATAGTGCCTGCTCCTGCTCTTTTAACTATGGCTGTCATCACACGTGGAAATAGATTGCATTTCTGGAGTGCTTGAGGAGTGGCACAGTGTAATCTGTGTCCCAGGAGTCACATGACATATGTGGAATTGCACTCCAGCCTGACCCCTATCCATGCCCAAGGTAGACCTTTTTGATTCAGGTGCAGGGATCCTGCTTTTTTGGAGCTGGGCTTGAGCAATTCACCAACGGATTGAAGGGTCATTTTAACAGAGATTACTCCTTGCACAGGGAGCCTTTCCAGTGCAATCAGGACATGTACATTTCTTGCCGTTTGATCACATCCTGTATCTCCAAAAAGTTGCAAGGAGGTTCTTTGGCGCCTCATTACAATTCTGCAAACACTACCAAGTTTCAGTTCCTCTGGTGAGATTAATGGTAGAGCAAAGAATTCATATATACATATCTGTTTGTGTGACTACATTTTAAAATATTTTATTACATTGCAAATGAATGCAAACTAAACTGTATATAATAGAATATGAGGTTATGTATTCTCCTTTTTTGTGCTCCTTCACAAATGTAGATGGATCTGTGTAAAAATATTTTCATAGAACTCCTATGCTATACATGTATTTGAAAGCAAATGCTTTACAGCAGTATTTACTGATCATACTCCATATATTTACGGTAGCTGTTTTGTGATGATAGCACTATGTCTGACCAGCAAGCAGTATCCTTTGTATATCCCATTAATATCTAGTGATCTATATTGTAATTCACATATGTCTATATTAACATAAGACTTGTTTGATTTGCACAAGTTATAGCTTTGTTTTGAGTGTATACATCAAGTGTCTAGAGAAATGTTGAGTGAAGTAGCATTTCCTTGCTGGGGGCAGCAGTAGCAGCTGTTTACTTGAGCCTCAGTCTATTTGCCTTAGATAAAAATGAATTGGGCTAGCCCTTGTAAGGGATCATATATCTGAAAGGAATTCTCAGAGACTCAGCATATTTGTATACAGAGATTCACTGTGATTTTGCAGGGCATATGGCCTCATCTCCAGTCTGAATGAAGACGATGGGCTCAATCCTGTTGTATCCATTTATGCTGGCATTATCCTGGATAGGGTGCTGGAAATATTTAATTTAAACTAATGGAAAGCTTCTTATCCCCCTTCTCCTTTCAGGTTCAGAGGCTTCCTAGGGCTCCCTTTTGCCCACTCAGTGAGAGCTCAACGGGATACTGGCAATTAAAGCTTCCATGTCTCTTTACTGTATCATGTTTTACATTATCGTAGTCTTCCATAACTAAGAAACAACTCATAGGCCTGCCTTCTAGGAGTCTCCTGCCAGCTTTTCTGACAGCTCTCAAACCAGCCTGTAGACTTGGGTAAACAGGCAAGGAAGTTAAAATATCACTAATCTTTACACAATTTGCTGGAATGTTTTTCAAAAACAGCAAGTATTTCCCATCCAGAGTTATAGACAATAGAAAAAATTCTTTAAAGCAGGGAAGCATCTTGACTAGATATTACTGATTTTGTAAGTGGAAAAGGCGCTTGTTTGTATTCTTGAAGTTTGCACATGTGGTTGTTCTGTTAAAACATTTAAAACCATTATTTTGGTTAGACAGGAGAAGTAAATTGTGGAGAAATACTATGTATTGTCTCCTGTAAACCTGACAGTGTAGTTCTGATTCTATACATATCTACTTAGAAGTCAATCTAACTTACTCCCAGGTAAGTGTGTCCAGGATAGTAACTGTTGGACAGAAAGAAACATTAGAGATAATCTGTCTGTAGTAGTGGGATTCCTTAATCCTTGAAACCATCTGAATGCACAGTAGGAGCCTTTTCAACCTCACATAATTTGCAGATTAAGTTAATTTGTTTTGTGACTTGTCTTTCAAAACAGACACAGGATTTGTAATTTGATTTCTTGAATACAAAAGTCTCCTGAAGCATTTCAACAGTAAGATGCTGTTGACTGTGATCACAATTGTAAATAATTTCCTGTTGCTGTCCTCAATAACTCCAGGCTGGACAGTTTTGCATAGGTTTTTATTTGTGCAGATTATAATAGATGGCCACAGCCAATTTTACTTATCAGCCTAAGTTCTATTCTTTCTACTCACTAATTTTTAATTCCTACCAAAGGGAAGATCAGATATAATCATACTCCCGGCTTATTGACAAGAACGAAATATGAGTGTATAAACATCTGTAGCTTAGAACATTCCCTTTAATAAATTCTTCCATCCTTTCTTGAAGTAAACTCATTTGAAAAAAAAAATAGAAGTTGCTATGCCATTTGATAGATTAAAATGTGTAGATATTTCCTGGTTAAAAATCTTAATATCTTTGCCTTGTCAACAAATGTATGTGCCCTAGTTAAAATAAAGTATAGAAACTCATGATATGTGATTGTAATCCCTCCTCCATGATTTATTTTGTTTAAAAACACATTAAAATTCTTGAGGCTTTAAATATAGCATGTCAGAGCAAATATAACAAAATGAATGCAAAATGCCATGTGTTTCTTTTCCTTAGCCCTTATTTCTGTTCCAAAGAAGCCTCTAACTGATAAATGAGTATTAAAATGTGTCTTGTTTTCTAGCCTGCAACTTTTGAGCACCTCTTTCTCAAGCACCCTGAGGCAATGTCATTTGGTCCTCTGCTTCTGGAGCCAGAAATAGTGCTGGAAGATGTCACTATTGATAAAACAATGAAAAATGAAGACAAGCAAGACTTCCTGAATGTCGATTCACTGTTTGCTACTATTCAAGACCTTGAACATGACTCAGCTTGCTCTAGTGGTCATTTCAATAGTGAGAGTCTCTCTGAGAGTGGTCAGGATGTTGAAACCAATGGAGGAGTGACAGGACAGTCTAATATAAAATATGCAACTATTCTAAACAATTCCGTGTCAGCTGGGCTTTATGAACCACCAAAGGCTCTGAACAGTTCTTTTGATAGGAGATTTTTTGACAAGGATTCTCTAGTTTCAGCTTCTTTCTCTGGTAGTTCATGGGCAGTGGGAAACCAAGCATTTTTGATATTACCTGAATGCTATGAAGACATTCTCAGAAAAACTCACACTCTCTCTGTTGTTTCATCAGAGGGCTTCTCTGAACCTCCAGAACAGGATAAAGTTTTCACTGAAGAAGGCAGTCCAGAGAGAAGCATGTTCTACTTAGGGATGGGTACACTCCGTAGAAGTGAAAATGATATTTTTTTGGCAGAAAATGCAAACGTAGCATGTCCCTTCCACCCCAGTCCTCTAGTCAGAAGCATATTTCCTCCAGATATAACACCAAATCTAAACTCCTTTGTCAGCAAGTGGGAATCCCCTGTTAAGACCTTCATACCATACATGCCACAGTTTCAGACAATGACAATTAAACTGCACGAGGCAGCCAGTAGTAAAGCCTAGGCTATTGTGTATTGTCACACTATATATATTTTAATGACGAGGTTAAAGTATGATGTCCAGTCTTTTTTTCCAGTTAAGCCCTTGGTTGTTTTTGCAAAATTATTATTTTGTAGGATGAATGGGTACATGTTTTGTTTTTACTCACAAACCTTGTATCTTCAACTGAGATTGCATTCTTGGTACGACTACACTGTATTTTTCAGAGTCAACAATAACCAAATTAACCTGCTAAAATTGGATTCTTCTATCAGATAGTGGTGTTGTTAATTTTTGTGTGGTAAGTAGATCAGTGGAAGTTATGCACCTCTATAGGATATCAGTGGTATTATTTATTCAGCAAAAATGCATTCCTCTGGCACACACAATATTCAAGAATGCATTAATTGGGGGGAATTTTTTTTTTAAAAAAATTGCATTTGCGTGCTGACTGCTCTCTGCTGTTGTACAGTTGAGGAGTTCATCCAGTGCTTTTTTTAAAATCATAATTTTGTTCCCTCCTTTCTACCCATAATTTCATTAAAAAGCCCTGACTAGATTCTGTGCATCCCTTAAAATTTTAATCAATTTGGGATCACAAGCAATCCTGTTCTTTAGCGGTTAAGACACACTTACCAAATGTATTAAATGGGAACACCTCTTGCTTGGTAGGTGATAAGTGGAGAGCCCTAGACCTTATGCAGTGCTGAATTTCTATTTGTATAGGACTAGAACCCAATGTAAGAGGAATTTTGCTTTAAGCAGCAGTCTTCTGAGCGCTCCCCCTACCAAGGAAAAAAACTGCTCTGTGGGACACTTCATAGGGTGTTTCATTTGCCAAAGAAGATTGTGGGGAAGAAACGTCACATTGGATTTAGGCCATGGTGAATAAACTGTCAATCCAGACACTGCTTGGCCCTGTAGGTAAAAATAATTAAAATCCCTTTGTGTTACGTATCCATGAACATTCTGTAGAACTTTTTTTTTAAAAAAGAAGCATTTTGTTTGAGTGTAAAAATAAGTTATTTGCTCCACAGTAAACTTGCACTTGGTGCTCATAATAGTTTTGTACCTCCTTCTGAATGACACGTTCATTTATCACATAATATATGCAAGTCCAGTTAGTGATAACTCTCCTCCCAAGCACAGCTGGAGGAGTTCATATGTTTTTCCCCATTAGTGCTTTCACAGGCATAAGCTATATGTGGGATTTGAAACAGCCAAATTTGTAGCTGTACTGCTGTCGGCATTTTCTCTGACCTCTCTGCCTTATGCACCAATATAGGCACCAGTATATGGACTTATGATGGCATAGGGATAAGAATCACTCCATTGCTCTGTGTATGTTCATGTGACACATTGCAGAGGTGACTGGGGCCATTCTTGTGCCATTGTTGTGCAAACCCATAGCTCTTGCCCTTCTGCACAGTCTTTCATTATGCTATCAAAATACAAAATAGTGCATTCACCCAGATTAATGGGAGCAGATGTAAAACTCACAAGCTTTCTAAATTGTTATGACATTGGCATTGAAATTAAAAAGCATGTCTCCCCTTCTTCATGTGATAGTTGACTGTCAAGTGGGGCATGTGTGGATAAACTCCTGTGAGACATTCTCTCTAGGTAAATAAGTCCAGCTTTACTAGAACCCAGGTGGGAAGATAGTGAAGAAAGACAGGGACAAAAATCAAGTCATTTTAAATGTGGTGTTGGCAAAGATACTAAAGACAGCCAGAAAAGCAATGAAGTCAAGCCTGAACTCATACTTGAGCAAAAATGATTAACTCGAGTTTATTGTACCATGCACATATAATAGAAATGTGAACATTCTAAATGACTGAACTACAGTCATGGCCAAAAATATTGACACCTTTTGCAATTCTGTCAGAAAATGCAACCCTTCTCTCAGAAAATTGTTGCAGTTGCAATGTTTTGGTACTCACATGTTCATTTCTTTGGTTTGCATTGGAACAACACACACACACACATACACACACACAAACAGAGAAGAAAAGTCAAATATGATACAATCCCACACAGAAACCCAAAAATGCACTGGCCAAAATTATTGGCACCCTTAACTTAATATTTGGTAGCACCCCCTTTGGGAAAAAAAACCTGAAATGAATCGCTTCCTGTAAACATAAATGAGTTTCTTACACCTCTCTACTGGAATTTTGGACCGCTCTTCTTTTGCAAACTGCTCCAGGGCCTTTAGATTTGAAGGATGCCTTCTCCCAACTGCTGTTTTGAAATCTCTCCACAGGTGTTCTATGGAGTTCATATCTGGACTCATTGCTAGCCATTTCAGAACTCTCCAGCACTTTGTTTGTAATCATTTCTGAGTGCTTTTTGAAGTGTGTTTTGGGTCATTGTCCTGCTAGAAGACCCATGACCTCTGGTGGAGATGCAGCTTTCTGACACTGGCCACTACGTTGCACCACAAGATTCTTTGGTAATCATCAGCATTCATGATACCATTCACACAGTTATGGCATCCAGTGCCAGAAGCAGCAAACAAACCCCAAAACATCTTTGAACCTCCACCGTGTTTGACTGTAGGGACTGTGTTCTTTTCGTTGAATGACTCTTTTTTTTTCTGTAAACAGTGCCATGATGTCCTTGACCAAAAAGCTCTACTTTTATCACATCAGTATGTTCTCCCAGAAGGATTGTGGTTTTGTCACATATGTTTTGGCATACACCTATATTGCTTTTTTATGCCTTTGTGTCCTCCTGGGTCTCCTACCATAGGGTCCCTTTTCATTCAGATGGCAATGGATAGTGAGAGCCAACATGTGTCTGCAGATCAGCTTGAATTTGTTGGGAAGTTAATCTGGGTTCTATATCCACCACTGGAACAACCCTTCATCATAATTTTTCAGTAATTTTGCTCTTCCGTCCACGTCCAGGGAGGTTAGCTACAATGCCATGGGCTGTAAACTTCCTGATGATATTGCGCACAGTGGACACAGGAACATAAAGATCTCTGGAGATGGACTTGTAGCCTTGAGATTGTTGATGTTTTTCAACAATTTTTTTCTCTCAAATCCACAGACAACTCTTTACACTTCATTCTTTTCTCCATCTTAACTGGTTGCAAGTGTGATTACTATATTGCCCACACTTCTTACTTGTGACAGGTGTGTCTAAAGACAAATTAAAGCATCACATGCTTGACAAGCAATTATTTCTTACAATTTAGACAGGGTGCCAATAATTGTGGCCAGTGCATTTTTGGGTTTCTGTGTGGGATTGTACCAGATTTGACTTTTCTTCTCTGTTTTTTTTTGTTGTTGTTGTTCCAACGCAAACCAAAGAAATGAACATGTGAGTACCAAAACATTTGCAACTGCTACAATTTTCCAAGAGAAGGGTTGCATTTTCTGACAGAATTTCAAGGGTGTCAATATTTTTGGCCATGACTGTATTTGCATAGCACAGCATAGCATTCTGGCCAATCAGAATGTGTCTGGAGTCATGATTTCTGTGTTTTAATCTAAGAGCACAAATGGGGCCTATGAGTGGACATGAGGATCTGTGCATCAGATGCATGTTTTGCACCACTGCAAAACCATGCACTGGGGAACCCATGATTTCTGTGGTATAGTTTGTGGGCACAGATAGGCCCTATGCTTGGATAGTGTTTTGGGGGTGATCCTATGTAAAAAAAAAATCATGTGGATCCAAGAACTGCTGGATAGCTCAGTGGTTTAGGTCTCTGATTGTGAAGCCAGTGGTTTTGAGTCCAATTCCCCACTGTGCCTCCTTGTCAGGGACTGGACATGATGATCTGTAGGGTCTGTTCCAGCTTTGCAATTCTATGTTTTTTTGTTATTGTTATTGTCCATGCCTTGGCTCAGTGGTTTTGTCCCACTGCAAAGCCATGCACGTGGGGACCCATGATTTCTGTATTGTAGTCTGTGGGCACAGATGGGCCCTATGATTTGATAGTGGTTTGGGAATGATCCTAGGTTAAAAAAAAACCATGTGGATCCACGAGGATTTGTATGTTGGATCCACGTTTTCACACCATTGCAAAGCCATGCACTGGGGGCCCATTATTTCTGTGTTGTAGCATATGAGCAAAGTGGTTTGAGGATGATAGTGCAGGAAAATCATGTGGATCCTTCAGGATCCATGCATAATTTCTATGTTTCTGCACTACTGCAAAGCAATGCACTGAAGGACCCATGATTTCTGTGGTATAGTCTATGGGTACAAATAGGATCTATTATCTGACACTGGTTTAGGGAGGATAACATCTAAAAATCATATGAAATTATGTGGATCCATAAACATATGATTAAATTGGGTAAACTTACTCATAGGTAAACCAGGTAAACCATGTTTCAAAGCCACAAAGAGAAAAAAACAATAATTTCACAGCTTAAATGAGTGAGCTGCTGTATATTATTATCTATTTTTACAGGAAGGAACTAAAAATGTGTGGACAGGAAGGAGTTAAATGCTTTCGTTCACACTGAAGGACAGGCCAGGGTTCAAAGTGACAGACACCTTCCCTGTGGGCTGACTAGAGACACATTCTGATTGGCCGGAATGCTATACTGTGCAAATAGTTCCTTCGGAATTCTTGGAAGTTATTTTAAAAAGGCAGCAATTTCAGATATTTTAGGGCTTTAAAAGCAGCAATTAAAGAGTCTGAATAAAAGCCAAGAATGGCTAGATCATCCTGAAAGAAAAAAAGTGCCTCCCACAGAGCGGCTTTTTTACTTTTATGCAAATGTTGTCTTATTCACAGATTTTCTATCAGCTGCAGCTTTATGGTTGCTTGTGTCTTTACAGGGGTAAAACAGTCTTACTTTTTCAAAAACCACAACTCAAAATCCGTCTGCCCAAATGTCCACAAACTTGGCACAAAGCAAGAGTAGAATTTCTGCTACATCTCTGCAAATTTTGGTACTGATCTGAGGACCAGTTTCATAGTTATAACTTTTTATTTGGGGCACCCCATCTTTTGATTTTGCTTTCAGTATGTTTCTTTGGTGTGCTTACACAAAATATATGGCTACACTACCATGTGGCCATAATAATTTGTGCATATGCATACCAGTAATGAATTTCAGGCCACCAATAGAGCTTCGCAGTAGATAACGGGTTTGGATTGGCCATAAGCTGCAGTCCAAGAAGATGAGCTGCAGAACTTGAGGAACACAAACTACTGTTTTTAACGTATCATCATTACAGCTAGCATAAAGGGCAGCAACAAATTGTTGCTAGGTAAGGAGTCACCACTTGTATTCCTTGTCACGGTGATGTGACACATTAACACACACCAGTTTACCTCTGTAATTTATGCCATCACCCTTAAATTGGCATAGATAAATAACAGGATTCTGCCCCAAAAGTCTTACAGCAACTTAAGGATGAAAGCATTTTATCTTAGTATGGGCTTTCAGATATTTGTCTGAAGAAGTGGACTGTAATTTATGAAAGCTTACACAAAAATAAATCTGTTCGTCTTCAAGGTGCAGCAACAAACCAACATATCTACCTCTTTGAAAATTGCTCCATTAAAGTGTTACAGCCTGGATCACAGTTTACAGCCAAGATCCAAAGGGCCATAGCAAGGGTTACATGAACACAGCAAGGTTTCAGAGGACTCTGTTGCACATCTTCTTTTCTCTCTCCATAAAGCCTGACAAGCTGCTGCTGAAAGTCAGACAGCCTTTGTGAGTGTACTTCAAAACAACAGAAGTGCCGAGAAAAGATGATGGTGGAGAAGTGTTAATGCTGCCTCTCAAAGTGATGTGGGGTACCATCCATAATTAATAACATGCTTCTGAATCCCATAGCTTAGAAAAGTTCCATTTTTGGATCCTGGCTTTCCCACCGGCCATGCTGTCTGGAGGATTCTCAAGCTTAGAGTACAAAAAAGTAACTTTCCTAAACTTAGCATGTTTACAAGTTTCCCCATGCTCAGTTGGATATACTCCACAACTCTGTTTAGGATGGGAACCTCAGGGTTTGTTTAGATATTTCTTGTTTAGATATTTCTTATATTTCAAAGCACTGAGCTGAGCCAGGGCTGACTGTGTGTTATCTAGACAATATGACTAATTCAGGTGATTTATATGTAGCAAAATCTGGTGGATTTTCATGTACCATTTGTTTAATTAAATATTCTTTAACATTCCAAATCAAGAAGGCTTTCAAAGCTTTCATCAGCACATCACAAGTCACAATTCTGCTACATGAGCAATCAACAGTAACATTTTGTTTTCATTTTAAAAAAACCTGAAAACCTATATTACTATATTACTATATTACAATATTACACATGTACACAAAATGATAGTAAATGAATTGAATGTTACCATTGACCTTTTAAAAAAATATTTCTTATCAGCCTGACCTATTTATCTGAACCAAGCTGAAGCATATAGAGAATTCCCAGTGAACATGACCGTGAAATAATGGATGATTATTAAGCAAAATATTAACTAACCCTAAAGAAGACTCACTGCAATTAACCAGTTGAATTAGTTATCATTAGTGTTTGTTCATTTCAATGGATCTGTTCTAGGTAGCTGGATTTAGCTCTCTGTAATGACTTTGACTATGCGTTTTTAACTTCAAAAGTTCTTCAAAAGGTTTTTGAAGTTAAACACAAGATTGCTATCTATTTAAATAACAGTTCCCATAATAGTTATGTCTTGGCCTTATTGGTGGTAAGTTTTGTGTATTCAGATGTCCATTAACATCCAATTGGTGTTATAAACAGGCAAAGTATTTTTCTTATGAAATAGTGGTAAGGACTATAGTTGTCATAAAATATCCCTGTGGAATTCAAGCTCTTTTTAGCACTATTCTTAACTTGCACCTTATTTTTTTCTAATTGTTGTGCCTCTGAATGCTGTGCCTTATAGATTTTATGTTACATGGCTAATTGTGCTTTGAAATCCAGGTTAAGAATGTGTGAGCCAATTTCTGAAGTGTACACACAACTTTTGAACTTTAGAGCTTAAATCAAATATAGCTGTTGAGACCTGCTGCTATTTACTCGCCTCGTTTTCTAAAAAATTCAGTTCTATGTGGTGGCTCCAAACTCAGTCATTTTTAATATAATGCACTGCGAAACCAGTTCTAATGTATGGCAACCCTTTCCAGGATGTTCTAGGTATAAAGTACTCAGAAGTATTTTACAAGTCCCTCCTTCTGAGAGCACTTTCTGGTACTGTGCAGCTTGCCCAAGGCCACACTAATTAGCTATTCTCCTTGGAGGCACAATGGGGAAAATGAATTCCGGAACCCTGGTACAGTACTCCAGTTCACTGAGCTTTCCAGTCAGCTCAGTCATACGTCCCCTTGATTTCAACATATCGTTTCCAACTACTGCTGAGTCTGGATCAAATGCCATTATTTTTAGTACAGTCAACAATTTTTGATTCTTGTTCTTCAAAGCATTGTGGCATAGGCAGAGGACATGAATACATATTATGCTATCTTAGGCAAGCAACATGAATATCTATTAGACTATCTAGAATCTGAAAACTGACATGCAGTCTTGCATGTCATCTCTACACTCGGCTCTTATAAAAGAGGTTACATCTGCATATTCCAGTTCTGCCATCTGCTACATTCTGTCTATGCCCCAGCCTAATCTTTAGTAATTATTTCAGCTAAAGCTAATAGTTGGAGGTTGGGATAAGGTCTTCAACAGTGAAAATTAGAGGTATAGGCAACTATTACGTAATATTTACTTTAAAATAGTCACTGATGGCTATTCAATTCTTGGCCTGTTCTCTCTCTCTCTCTCTCTTTTTTTAAACCTGATGCTTTCCCCTTGTCTTTAGAAAACTGTGACAAGACTTGTGAAATCTCAGTGTTCAAACTGCCTTGAAAGATGTGTGGGTGAATAACAAATTAGAGTTACTTACAACTTCGCTTGTCTGAATTGCTGAGGGACATTCAGGAGAACATGATAATAAACCATTCATGTGACTATGAATCTTGAGATGATGTACATTTTTAAGACAAAATGGAAAATCACTGAATATGGACCATGAAAGTTTCTATAATTATTCGAGCTGTCTTATTGTACTCAGTTTGCAAATATTGATTAAAGATTAGAATTTAAATGGATCACCAGCCAACTGTCCCCTAAATCCCTAAATACAAACGTATTTTGAATATTGATGTTCAGGTTTTTTGTGTAAATCTAATCTATGCTTTTGTAAAATATATGTCTGTTTTTCCTTTTATGAGAGACCTCTGAATGTTGTTTGCATAGAAGTTATGTCTGTGATCAGGTTGTTCATTAATGTTTTCCTGAATCAATCTTTGACCACTGTTCTATCACTAATCCCAAATATAGTAGACCCATTGACTAAAATGGTATTTACACAAGTGTAAAATTACAATTCAGCAATTGATTCTTTGGCTGAAATCTAGTTGTTAGTCACAACTAGAGTAGGTCCATTGAATCAATGGGGATTTGGTGGATAAATTTGTCTATAAATTCCATTGATTCAATGGGCCTATTCTAGATTTAGACTGAATTGGAGGCTCTATACATGATCCCAGCTCTCAGTTATGCCCTTCTTCCTTGTAAGAGAACTTCACTGGTGTTTTTTCTTCAGTGTTGATAGGTATTGCTGCTGCTAGGGAGAACGTATGAGATCTAGGACAATGCCTTAGGAACTTGTGTCCTAGAATCCTTTTGGCTATGTTGACCAAGACTTTTGGGAGTTGAATTCCAACAACATAGGGTGACCCAAGTCCAGCAACCAATGACCTAGCATAATAGGCAGCAAGAAAAATGATCAGGGATAGGGTTTCAGCCTGAAAAGGCAAGAGGTCATTCACAATGTCACTGTGCTTCTTTCCCTCATGCTTTTGATGTTTACTAGCAACAGAGGCTGCATCCTAACACCATAATGGGATGCATGCATGTTCATGAGGCCATAGCCCTGTTTCTCTCTCCAACACAAAGAGAAACAATTTATTTAACAGTAATAACCCTAGGTGTTTTTTGCATATCCCAGCTACAGAACTGAGCCATCACCTCTATGAACAAATTGATCCAAGTTTGAATTGCTGTCATGCATGTGTTCGGAAATAAGTCTTTATTTGGGTCACAGTGGTAGCCAGCTCTGGGAAGGAGTGCCTTCACCCACAGCCAATAGCTTGGCTGGCTTGCTCAACTGATTTGAGTGTTTCAGTGAATGGTTGATAGGATGATGTTCTTCAGTCCGGAGGGTGTCAAATGGTGTCTCCAATTCTGCCTGTGTAACTCCCTAAATTCCTTTGTGTTTTTATTGTTCTGTGATCATGGCTCACCTGGCACAATGTTGATGTTTAGGGATTTTGCAACCTAGAAAGGATAATGATTCCCCTTTTTATCTCTTCTCTTTGAAATCAGCAAAGGAGTGGAGTTGGACAGCTTTCAACAAGATGGAAGTGTCCCAGCTGGTCCCTGAGAGGCACAGTGCTTCATGGGAGTTGCAAGTATTCATGGCAGGGTAGTACTTTGGGAAGGGCCCAGTATAAATGGACAGCGAGGCTACCCACCTCCACGTAACCTTACAGCTCTCATTGAGCACTACGCTTCCCAGCAACCACAGGGGCACTTTCCTTCTTTTTGAAATGAGCAAAATGGCTACCAAAGACACAGTGTGTAAGTAGGGACAGCCCCTGTATGGATGTCTGTTTTTGGCTGTATGTATCTTCCAGAAATCTGTCTGAGGGGATTCTGCGTGAATTCTGGGAAGTACAGTCCAAAAGAAACTAAAGTCTCATGCCTGTTTGCAATACTTGTTCAGAGGGATGTCTAATACCAAGGACCGCAGCATATTAACTCTCCCTAGTAGACATGGTTTGCAAAACTTGAAATAGTAGGGCTTGTGCTAGCACATGATGGCATAGAGAAATGTACGGAACACAGAAGTGTGAGAAGGAGCAATCTATGGTCTGTGATTTGCATGCTGGCAAATTAAGAGGATTATTAAGTTGCATAAAAACCTGATCAGGACAAATTTGGGGACAGGTGCTAATGATCGTTTTAGCCCACACACCTGCTTGCCAATATACCTCAGCCATTGCTAAGTGCAAAAGAAGGCCAGTCCTTCACATTTCAGCAGTCCAGTTGTAAGTTTTGAGTGATAATTTATTTATCCCAGTTGCACTTGAATATTCATCTAGGTGGAGCTTGCTAACCTCCAAGAACGTAACTCAGTTATATTGAACTCATATGTGATATGTACTATTACGGGTCATTTGCACTTAAAAACCGTAGATGAATTTAATACACTCTATTTTTCTGATTGTGAGTGGCACATAGTTCATGGCTTTTTATATGTCCTCTGCATATGTAGAGTGGTGGTCTTTATTAACCTCTCACCATATTTTGTCTGACTTTTGTCACTATTTAAATGTGAATAGTTTGTGTTTTTTACTTGTACCAGATTGTGGCTTAGTCTTTGAATCACTGTCTCATGTTTGTTAGAGTGTAGGTTTAGGTTCTGCTTTAAAACACTTGCCAGAGTACTTTTGTATTTATTTTTGTGAATAAAATGTTTACTGTTGAAACTGTATTTTAATAACATTTTGCATCCTTTCTGTGTTGGGAGTCTTTATTTAATGACCTCAGGAGTTACATAAACGGAATTCCAGCCAATGAAAAAAATTATTACCACAATATGGAGTAAAGAGCACAAAGCAAGGAAGGACAGAACTGTGATATACTTGTTATCACTTTAGAACAATTACATTCCACCTTTCTATAAAATATACCTAAGACATCTAGCTACAATAATGAAACACTATTAAAACAAAAACAGAATGAAGCCACCTGCACCCTGTTTCCCTGAAAATAAGACCTAACCTGAAAATAAGCCCTAGTATGATTTTTCAGGATGCTCATAATATAAGCCATACCCCGAAAACAAGACCCCGTTAAGTGAAAGCCTGCCCGCCACCATTGTGCAGCAACCAGGAGATGATGACGTTACTGTATTTGAATAAATGTAGATTGTTGTACATGAAAAAAATAAAATATCCCCTGAAAATAAGCCCTAATGCTTTTTTGGAGCAAAAATTAATATAAGACCCTGGCTTATTTTCGGGGAAACACGGTAAATCAAGTAAGAGTACATATACATTTTAAAAACAGCCAATTAAAATATCACTAAATTGCAGGTTTTAAAAAAATAGAGTAACAGACAAATCTGCTGTCAAATTCCTTATAAAAAGGTTTAGTTATTTATGTGCTGTCAACTCAAAACCAACATATAGTGACCCCAATAGGACTTTCAAGGTAATTGAGGCATTAAAAAAATAGTTTTATCAGTTCTATTCCCCCAGTGAATTTCCATAGCGAAGTGGGGATTAAAACCCTGGTCTCCAGAATTCTAGTCTGCCATTCTATCCAGTACATCGCACTGAGAACATATAAAATAGCTGCTTAGGGACATCTGATTACTGCAGACTACAATTGGCAGGCTTCCTCTTATGTGACAAGTTGGGCTCTAGTTCTTTCTCTCTCTCTCTCTCTCTCTCTCTCTCTCACACACACACACACACACACACACACACACACACACACACACACACACACACACACACACACACACACACACACACACACACACACACACACACACACACACACACACACACACAAACTGACCAGTGGCATTTTGTCGACAATACCCATATGTTTGTGATAGTTGATCAGCCATTTCTCAAATGCTATGTTTGCAGTCAACAACATGATTTTGTATGGAACAAGTTTTTCTCGAGACCTATGCCTCTGCATATGCAGCAGAAGCAAAAGATAATGGCTGTATCAGGGTACTAGGAGCCTTGTGGCGCAGTAGTTAAACCGCTGCACTGCAGCCAAAACTGTGCTCACAATCCTGGGTTCAGTCCCAGGTAGATGGCTCAAGGTTGACTCAGCCTTCTATCCTTCCAAGTTTGGTAAAATGAGTACCCAACTTGCGGGGGGGGGGGCGGGCGGGCAATGTATAGCCTTCATAATTAACTTGTAAACTGCCCAGCGAGTGTTTGAAGTGCTATGGGGCGATATATAAGCAGCACACTTTGCTTTTGCTTTTAACTAACATAAAGAGCTCCACAGATGAGATCCTCCTAAAATTCCATTGAAAATTCCACCTCTGGAGTGGCTTATCAAGAGATGAAGTCCCCGTTGGTTTCAGAGAGATTCAGAAATAGCTGGGTTTCTGTTGGTCCCATCCACTATCTTTTTTTCCTAGTGGAAGTTGTCAACACCATAAGGTAAATCCAACCTCAGAGTCTATGGGGATGGGCACGTATTTTTGAAATACATATTTTGCGCCTTCTTATTTTCAAAACCCAAGCACTGTAGATGATGGAAATGATAGAGGTGACACAAGGGTTTGCCCTGTCAGGCATCTAGTGAGGTGTGAAGCCCAGTCTGGACCCCACTGCCAAAGTTCTCCAGACCTTGTGGTTCCTCTTTTTGCCACTGCTGCCTGTCCACCCAAAAAGTAAGCAGTGGAATAATAATGTCTGGAATTCCTTGTTCTTTCATTCTTTTTGAGAAGGGGCCAACTGAGGGACCAGAGGTAAAAGCAAGCAAATGAGGAGGAGCAGCAATGACAAAGAAGCAATGGGCCCACTAAGGAAAATGGTCACCAAGCTTGTAACCTCTGATGGGAAATGGATACACCTCACTAAAGTATGGCGGCACAGAACTGGCCTGGCTCAAGCAGCAAGCCATTATTGGTAGGAAAAAGTTGTGTTTCAGTCATAGGTAATGGATAAATCTTTCCTTCTATCTGCATGAGCTGTCTTGATTTCATAAGACCAGTAGCAATTATGTTGGAGCACCTTAAGACATCTTCCTGCTTGTGCTAAAGGACAAGATACCACACCCTCCATCAAATTTGTACAAAACTGGATTACGCTGGCAATTATATGGATGTTGGTCACTGTCAGTGGGACAGCATCCTCCACTATTCCAAAATATAGCATCATAGGCCATAAAGAAGAGAATGGGACTTATAGTATGACAACTACAGGTGGTAGTGAAAGCTTTTGGGAACTACACTCCAAGAGCACCTCTGTTACCCAAGGTTGGGAACCACTGGTATTAGGTAAACTAGATCCAGGAGGCCTGGAACCAGGATGTTCCAGAATTCTGGGTTCTGGGGTGTCAAGTTTGTCCTCACTAGGGGGCATCTCTGACAGCCATAAGAGTAACTGAAATCCTATTGCACAGCTTCATGTGTGCAACAGGAATGACATCATCAGCAGTGGGAAGTGGCTGCTGATTAAAGACTTCTTTTGGGTGTCTCAGGGTGCATGTGAGTTGTGTACAATGGGATGAAGTTGCATGCACTCCAAAATCACAAAATAAGACTTTTAATCAGCACCAATGTTTTACCGCTAATAATTCTCATCGGGCACAGAGGCTTCTCCTGGGCAAAAGGAAGCCCTAAGGAGCTTCAGAAATTGAAAGAGAGGGATAGGAAGCTTTCAGTTCATTTAAATTAAATATTTCATGTGCCAGATCCAGTTTATGCTGGTAACTTCACACAACAGGAGTTTGCCGTCTGTCTTAATCTCCAAAAGATGCTCTATGCAACTATTCCTTAAATATGCCTGTGGTCTTTGCAGGGGTCCCTACATGTCACGCTCAATAAAAATCAGAAGGCTGCATCTGAGTACCTGGCTTTGGAAGGTTGTCACCCATTAGTTCCAGTGTAGATGCTCATCTGCATGAACTGCAACAATTACTAAAACAATTTGAATAGCAGATATCAGATCGGTTGCTTCACAGCAAAATACTGACTGATTTTTTTAAAATCTCAGCTGGCACTTCATGCCCTTTATAAATAAGCAGAACAACACAGGGTTGCCAGTAGAGGAGTCATTTCAGCAAGTTTGTGGTTTGAGCTAACATTAAACATGTCTCTGAATTTCACATGCAAAAGGTTTATGTGAACCTAGCCTGCCATCTAGCAGACTTTAAAGTACTTCAGTTTCTACTTGCCTCCAGATGATTCTATTACATTTCAGTATATCAAAGAGAAATGCAGAACACCGATTTACAAGTCATTCTTAGTTAGTGTTTGTGTGATACTATGTGTATTGTGTGAGGCTGTACCTATTGAGCTCAGTAGGACCTGTTTCTGAGGAGATGTAAAGGGTCATTCTGAGAAACTTCCTGCTTATATGGTGGAGATAAAAAGGGCTACGTGGATGTCTTTCTTGTTGAGCTCATATAAATATATGGCAAGGTTGTATGACTCCTGACTATAGGTGGAAGTCAATTATCATGTCTTCTTGCATACCATAAAACATTTATTTCAAATCATGGCATAGGGAATGTTGCCTATCAGAGAGGACACACATGTTTACCTTTCTTCTTAGCCCTGGGGAAGCCTTTTTATATATAGGACCATGATTTGTGTGTATGTGTATGTATGTAGGAGACAGGTAGGCAGACACACAGAATTGTCCTCTTGGTAGTGATAAAAGAGAAGATGTAGATTTTGGAGAGAACTAAGCCTTCAGTTTCTGATGGGCTTGTATCTTACTGATCTTCTATACATTTTTGTAATGTAGCCAGGGTACCTCCTGAGCTATAATTCTAGGGATATATACTTGAAAGTAAACAGCTTTTAAATTGTGGGTAGACATGCATAGGATCAGAATGTGAGATATCCTGCTTGACATATTTGAATTCAAAGAGTAGAGAGGGATATCTTTCTCACTGAAGTTATCTAAACATGGTTAGAATGAGGCTGTTGGTCTGTGATGTTATGTGGGATCATTTATAACTCCTTACAGGAAGCTTATTTTTCATTGAGAAATTTAGTATTGAATAATTTCAATTATTAGGGGACGTGATCACACTGTGGATTAAACCGCAGAAGCCTCTGTGCTGCAAGGGCAGAAGACCCGCTGTTGTAAGATCGAATCCACGTGACGGAGTGAGCTCCCGTCGCTTGTCCCAGCTCCTGCCAACCTAGCAGTTTGAAAGCATGTAAACAATGTGAGTAGATAAATAGGTACCAACTCGGTGGGAAGGTAATGGCGTTTTGTGTCTAGTCATGCTGGCCATGGGACCACTGTCTTTGGAAGAATGTTGGCTCTATGGCTTGGAAATGGGGATGAGGACCACCCCCTGGAGTTGGACATGACTGGACTAAATGTCAAGGGGAACCTTTACCTTTACCTTTACCTTAATTTGTAAATAAAGTTGTCAAACAAATTTTGGGCTATAACCCAACAAAGTTAAGTATACATAAGCCAATTAAAATCCGTAGTCAAGCATGCTTAGTTTTATGTTAGATTATGGTATTAACACCCCATGAGTTTCTATAGCTTAGTGGGAATTTGCGCCCAGGTCTCCTGAGTCCTACTCTGCCACTCAGTAAGTTAGGTATATGGCTGTGGAGCTAAAGGCTAGGAGTTTGAGTTGCCCATGTCTCCCAGGAGAAGAGCTAACCTGCATAGCCTTGGGCAAGCTGTGCAGCCCCAGAAACCACTTCTGATTACAGTGTACTAGGAAACCCTGGAAAAGATTGCCATAACTCAGATTGACTTGATGGCTACTAAATAAAGAAATATTAAATAGCCTGGTAAATTGATAGAGAGCTCTGGAAATCTTGAAAACTTGCAGGCAGGTCTGTGTCCTTTTGGTTAGCCTAACAAAGGTTTTACATTAATATGCATCTTGGATCCTTCCATCATCTTTTACACTAATGTGTAATTTGGTATTACTTCTCTTCTTACTACTTTTTAGTTCGTGGAAAGACATTTAGACATTCATTGATGGTTGTAGAAGGGCTAGTCATGTTATTCTGTGCAAGCGTTATGGGTGAAACAAAGTAAAAATAAAAAGTAAAACAGAAACAAAAATGTGGTGGCACCCTAAAGACTAACTTTTATATTTTTTTTAATGTTAGCTTTTGCAGACAAGTCTGATGAAGTGGACTTTTCCATGAAAGCTCACATTAAGAAATATAAAAGTTGTTTTCAAGGTGCCACCACATTTTTGTTTTTTACACCTGAAATACATTGATAGTGAGACACTTTGCCAATCTATTGGGTGAAAAAGGGTGTATAAGTACATGAAACAAATAAGAAGAAATATGTATCTGTCCCATAAGATCTAAAAATACCTCCTGAACTACAAACAGCATGGAAATTTTTCTTGTTTCTACTACAATTCCAAGAATCCCCCAGCCAGCATGGGCAATCCAACCTCCAACCCCATTTGAACTGTTGATTTGGCCTGCTTATACTGTACTTAAATTTGGTTTCTTTGGCTTTAAAGCATTGAGCAGCCCCATGAACTGTCATATGTAAGAAAGCCAATACAAGGGAATGGGAGGAGAGGAAGAGGAAGAGGAGAAGGAGTTGTCGCATTTCTTGAAAAAACCAACCCTGTGAAGCCTAGATTAGTCACACTTGTTTTGTAACCCACACACATATGACTCAGAAAAGACTTTGAATTAACGGTTACCACAGCCCTCCTCTGCATTTCTTCCTGGAGGAGAAAACAGCTCCATGGAGAACCTTAATCTACTCAATGCTTTTACCTGTTTTTAATTTCTGTAGCAAGGTTATATTAGGCAAGACAAGCTGAGACAACCCCCTCCATATGTATATGTGTGTGTGTGTGTGTGTGTGTGTGTGTGTGTGTTTTCCAGGTTGCACAGGATGGTTGTTGGCAAAGGCAACTTGTGGCTGATGCATTGGGGGGGACTGCTCTCCTCATTTCACCAGCTGCCCCTGCCTGTTCTGGTTTGATGGATTTTAATGGAGCTGAAAGTATATACTTGATTTGTCATTAAATATATGAGAGAGGAGGTGGCAGAATACAATTAGATTAAGAAGTGACAGAATAAAATTAGATTCAAGTATCTAAAAGCTTGTTATGAGGATGAATCTGTTCTGATTTTTTTTGGTTCATTTGAAACCATAAAATAACAGCCGCTTTTAATGCAAGGTTTTCAAAGTGAGTAGCTGTTTTGTTAATGTGTGCTCATCATATGCTTCTTGTTCTGGTCACTTGTGCCTGAGCTTGCCACTTGCAAAGTTCTCCATGACTGGTGTTTTTTTTAGTTTCAGTTTGCGAAAGAGGAGTTACCTACTCAAAATGTGTCAGCTACTCAGAAACATACATTAAACTCTTTTTTCTTCAGCACTGGACTTTCCATTCCACTGGTTTCCATGTCACGTTTTGAACAGGGATGAAAGAGTTTAGCTGATCACTGACACTTTAACAGTCATCTTGCTACCAATGACCACTGTATTTTTACAAATGCCAACACCGGGAGGGGGCCCAAAGGGATCCCCCAGGAGATGTTGCCTTTGCCAGCCTTCACGGATGCCACGCGAGGCTACAGGACTTGCCCGAGATCAGCTGAGGGGTGTGGGCTGAGTAGGGCATATTTAAGGGGGCAGCCACGTTGGTAGCTCCCCTTTTGTTCTTGTGAGCGGCAGCCCAGCCACCCGCCCTATAGGCTAGTGCGAGATTAGCTGGTCACCCTTTGCTGGGGGCCAGATAGGAATTTTTGACCCGTCTCCTGATTGGCAGTGGAGGCGGGGATTTTTCGCCTATCCCGCACTGGATTAGGAGGTTTGGTTCTAGCAAGGGTGGTAGAACTTGGTCACGCAGGGGTGGGTAGTGCGGATTTGAGCAGTATTCGAACTTGGATTATAGGTTAATGACGAAAAATGGCAGAGCGTCTCAGCTTGCAGCACTGCCGATCAGGCGATCTCAGTGCTGGGAAGCTGGGATGTGCTGGGGATGCACCCGGACCCAAGGTCGGCACAGAGAGAGCGAAAGAGGGTCCGGGAATATGGAGGCCAATAGTGATCCCTTGGCTGGCTGGTAAATGGTCACTTGATGATCAAGAACTAACCTAAATCCACACTACAGCAGGACCCCCCTTTTTGCCAGGAGTGGTAATGTTTATGGAAATGGAATGGATTCCAATAAAGCGTGGCCCATGATTTACCCACAAACTTGGTCTTGCGTGGTTATTCCGGGTGGGAGGGCCATATAATACATGATGAAAGGTCCCTGTGTTCCCATCCAAGGGCAACGAAACCTGGCAGTAATTGTTTTTACTTTATCAAGTGGAAATACTGCACCAAACGTTTACATTTGCAAAAGAAAATGCTTGGTACCTGAGAACTTCGCATTTTTCCTTACTTTAAATGCAATGTAACACGTAATCATTCACATCCTGTTTTATCACCTCAAGAAAGAGTGTTCAAGCTTGTGAGCCCCATTGGCCCTGACTAAATCGGTGGGGGCTTCTTGCTTCATCCCCTGGTCCATAGACAATGATACTGTATGACTGCTTGAAACAGAATGCGTTTGTTTCTGTTTTTTTTCTTCAAAAAAGTGAATATTTACAACTATACTGTCCTCAGTTGTACTCCAGCTAGTTTTAGGCACTGCCCAGGCTCCTGTGTTGATTTTATTGAGTCTTTTTCTTCCTCCTAGTAAATTTCACTGGGAGGGGTTCTACAGTATTCCCTTTTTCCTTCACAAGGATGTCCTCACTGAGCAGAGGCAGGAGGTCCACAACAAGGGTGGGCAATATGCCACACTGACGACAACAGCGATGGTTCCTCAGTTTGCTCCCCTCTCATCCTGCTCACTCCTGTGCCCCACACACTCTTTCCCACTGTGTTGCTGTTGGTTCCCCAGCATTGCCTTTCTGAGTCCACGTCCCCTCTCGCTATGCTCCTATTCTCCATGGTTAAGAGGGGTGAAGAGGTGGGTGAATGTTGAGATGGTGTATCATCCCCAGGAACCCAGGATTGGATCAGGGCCCCTGTACAAAAAGTCCTCCTTGTATATGTACTCCCAGTCCCTGGGGGCTCAGGTTCCTCTGGGAGTTTCACTTCTGCTTGTTAGCCCACATCAGGGTCTAATCTACGGCATCCCCCCCCCGGACCCTTCATTGATTTCTTCCTCTTCACCTACCATATTGGGGAGTAGGTTGTCTATTTGTGGACTGCCCTCTGCAGTCTCTTTCTTTCTCTCCAGTTCTGACCATCCCTTCCCTTCCAGGCCTTGCCTTATATTTTCCCAAACCCAGGTTCCTCTTTTCCCCTGTGTGACAGTTTCCTAGGACTCAGGCTGTCTCCACGTGCTTCCCCTGCCAGATCTTCTGTCTGAGTGCCTTCTTCATGCCATGCAGATTCTCCCCATCCTGGTTCCTTTGGTGCTTCATCAAAGAGTTCTCCCTCCCCCAAGTCGACTGGGAAACTTACAATTTGAAACGCTGAAGGCCATGGGAGGAGGTGAGACAACCTGCCAGCAGGGGTGCTGGTGCCACTGTCTATAGTCTTACCAAGCTCATTTCTTATTTTCACATTTCCAAGGGAACAATTGAGGCTGCCTCCAGGTAACCTACCCTTATCCTTATGACAGAATAGATTTCCAGAGCAATGATGATTGCAGGGAACATATTGCCATGGATCCAACGTGTTGCTGATATTTTCTCCAGCTTAAAAAAGACACGAGTACTTTGCAAATGTTCTCTGTCGTGGTTTCTATCAAAACAAGTGTGTGTTAGTTTAGTGTTGTCAGCTGACTACTAAAAATGGAAGCAAGTACTGCCAGTTTGATAGATACTTTATTACAGTCAATGAGCAATATATAATATATACACATAAAATACACAATATCCAAAAAGCATATGCATATATTGTGTACATATACCTAAAATCTTGCTATTACTATAATTAAATGCTAACGAAAAATTTACTGAGACCTTTCCTTCAGAGATATTAATTGCAGCCACACAAAACTTTGTATGTTAAACAACATACTGTGTTTCCCCGAAAAAAAGACAGGGTGTTATATTAATTTTTGCTCCAAAAACACATTAGGGCTTATTTTCAGGGGATGTTTTGTTTTACAGTCATGTCATCTTTTTCTGGTTGCTGCACAAGGGTGGAGGGCAAGGTTTCACTTAACTGGGGCTTATTTTTGGGGATAGGGCTTATATTACGAGCATCCTGAAAAATCACACTAGGGTTTATTTTCAGGTTAAGTCTTATTTTCAGGGAAACAGGTTACTTCTTTTTGCTGCTGACAGCATGCCTGTGTTTTGCTCTGACAAGAATAGAAAGGTATAATATGCCTCTGAGCATCCAGATAATAACTTTATATAAATTTTGATAAAAAAATTTCCTGAAGGGACAGCCAATCAATTGTGAGGGAAGAGATTTGCCCATGCAGCTCTTTCTCTACTGCCTTGTCCTTCACTTATTGGCTACCAGCTGGAGTTTGTCTACAAGCAAAAGCAAATCAAGAAAGACAGCATGGTGCACTGGTGAAAGTATTGGACTGGGATCAGGATTCAAATTCCCATTTGATCAGTGCGTGTGCTTAGATCAGCAATATCTTTTTGGCCTAACTTACGGGCTAAACTGCAGAAGCCTGTGCTGCAGGGTCAGAAGACCAGCAGTCGTAAGATTGAATCCATGCAACGGAGTGAGTGCCCATCGCTTGTCCCAGCTCCCGCCAACCTAGCGGTTCGAAAGCATGCAAATGCAAGTATAGTGGGGTCTTGACTTGAGAACTTAATCCATATTGGAAGGCGGTTCTCAAGTCAAAAAGTCTGTAAGTCAAGTCTCCATTGACCTACAGTGCATTGAAAACTGATTAATCCTGTAACAGGCCGTTTTTGTTCCATTTTGGGTTTTTTCTGGTCTGTAAGTCAATTCTCAGGCTGCAAGTCAAACCTAAATTTTGCGGCCAGAGAAGTCTGTAACTCAAAAAGTCTGTAAGTCAAGCTGTCTGTAAGTCAAGGGTCCACTGTAGATAAATAGGGACCATCTCAGTGGGAAGGTAACAGCGTTCTGTGTCTAAAGTCGCACTGGCCATGTGACCATGGAAGATTGTCTTCGGACAAATCGCTGGCTCTATGGCTTGGAAACGGGGATGAGCACTGCCCCCTAGAGTTTAACACGATTGGACAAAAAATTGTCAAGGGGAACCTTTACCTTTACCTTTACCTTACCTCATGTGGTTGTTGTAAAGATAAAGTAGGGAGGAAAAGAGCAATGTATTGTTACATACAGCACTGATGTTACCTGTCTGTCATGGGTTGGAGGGAAAGTTCCATCCTATGGGGAGTGGAAGGCGGGACATCAGGAGGAGGGGCTGTACTGTATATATATGTGAAGCCTGTGTGGAGAAGCTGGAGAAATCCTGAGAGAAGAAGCTTGAGTGGGAGTCTGTGTGTCAGACAGGGTACTACTGTGTGTCAGTCAGTACCAACCTGATAGGTTCAGGTGTCTGTAGGGTTAGCCAGAACTGATAGGTTCAGGGTCTGTGCTTTAGTTAAATGCGTTCTGTGTGAACCAAACTAGTGTATGTATGATTGAGACTAAGCCACGTTACTGTATCTTATTCATTTGATCATTTTACTTTCCCTGTGTGTTATGTAAATAAACCTTGTTCTTTTATTCGTTAAAAATCCATCCCTGGTCTGTGTGACTTCTTATAGGGAATGGTTGGTGGCAGCTTAGTGAAACTGTGGCATATCCCAGTAGGTCTGGGTTTGTCCTTGACCTCAGTGGAGGCAATGAAGGATATACATGTAATGAAATAAATATAAACTATGGATCTAAGATGAAGATATGCATACAGTATCTCTACCAACCAGAAATGTTCAGCACTAATTTAGGCTGCATGATAAGAGTTTGTAAATATGACCAATAAGTCTTGAAAACTTGTGACTGAGAGAATGGAGGTCACACCAAACTTTGTCCTTCTATTGATTCTGAAGACATGTGATATATGGTGCCCTGAAAACTAATATTTTCTAAACTTCATCAATGGCAGGAGCCTGTCTGGAAGAACACTTTTGAAACTGCTTCCAGCTATCCTGCCTAAAACATCTGTTCTGGCTAGGCCACATTAACAGAATCATAACTGCATTACAGTAGAGCACCAAATTCAATAGTGTTGAAGATAATATCAGTATATGTGTTCCACTACAGAAGATAGTCTAGTAGAAGAGAAATCAGATAACAGAATCAACAACTAAAAAGAAAGTAAAATAAAAACTAGGCTACCATATGTGGTCTTTAATGCATGAGAAAACAGAACTATTGTAAAAACAATCAAAGATCCGGTGACATAAAACAAGTTGTTATTTTAAAGTGCTTATTAGTTCGTGCTGTGGCAGATATATGGTGCCTATCAGAAATTTGTTGCCATAAAAACAGAAGGCAGAATCTTAAGAAGCTCTGAATGTGTAATAGTCATGTTCCATTAAAATTACAGGAAAAAGACTTCCAAGTGTAGTCAAACCATATCTGATTTTTGTACGAATGGCACATATTGCTATCAAGGATACTTAGCCTAAAGCCTTGCAAGAATCCATATTGTTTGGGATCCAATCTGGTAATTCACGTGTGGGTCTGTTTCAATTCAGACAAATTTGGACCTAATTTGGGAGCTGAATTGCCACATCTTCTATTGTTTTACACTGGAAAATTGAAGCGGGTGTAACTCTTCTGTTTTTTTTGGGGGGGTGTGCATAACATTGGGACATGCTGTAACACCATGTTCAACAAGTTAGTCGAGGACATTTTACAATAGGTACATTTGAAGTTTTGATTAAATGAGTCTATCAAATATACCTTGATTCAGAATTGTGCATAGAGCAGGGGTGTTAGACTTGACGGTTTTAGAGGCCCCTTCCAGTTCCATTATTCTGTGACCCTATATGTACAATGGTAGTATTGTATCATCAAGAGGACACCAAAGTGGACAGAAGGGGCAAGCAAGATGGTGGGAGGTAGATTAAAATAAGAGAAAGACGGGATCAGAACAGAGTAAACAAGAAAGGAGAGGAGAGGAGACAAGAGAAGAGGAGGTGGGGCTTGATAATTGTTTGATAACCAAATACCTATTTTAACATTGACCCGAATGGGAAAGGACCTGAATAGGAAAGTAGGAGTTGGCTTAAAAGGTCTTGCATTATCACCACTGTTGGGGAACAAATTAGGTTGCAATTGTGCTGCCTGGTATATTGACCTCAGTTGCCACTGATTATTCATTTTATATTCTTAGTTGCAGCTGATAGCAAAGATTCTGTTGGAGAGCCCACAACTTTTACTGACAAACAGTCTATCTCATTGTGTTACCTCTTTAATAATCTGCTGCCATCCATTCTATATACTTTTTAAAAACAGCATGAATCCTGGCATACTCATCAATCCATGCTATCTGTTTGCACAGCAAGAGCATACATAAGGAAGCTCTGTTTGAGGACTGCCATTTCTTTGCACTGAAAAAGAAAATATAACCAATGTAACAATCAATATTCAAGCCTACTGTATTCACATTCTTGAAAAAATATATTGGCATTTGAAAGAACAGACGGTTTATGTTGTACAATATTTTCTATATTGCCAAAACAAATAGTAAAAATTAGGTCTGAAATACAACATTCAACTTCTAAACTGAATTGCCATCTTCCAGCAGTTAGACTTAGAGACTTGGGGCTGCATCTAAATACTTGCATTTATTTTTTCTTTGCTACAATGTGAGCTTTATTCAATTATTAAAAACAGCAGATCCTTATAGTTTACCATGTTGTGTTAACAGCTTTCGGCACTCAAGCTCCAAAATGACAGGATAACAACTACAGCTTTATCAAATAGTTTAAATAGGTGGTATTCAAATGACTCAGTTTTCTATGCTGCAGTTAGTTCCAGCTTCAGCAATACTTTAGATCCGGTTGGCTGTTGGTCAGTGATACAGCAGTGGCCCTAAATTCAAGATTTGTCCGTTTACTGGAATACGCATGAAGTCTATGCAACTGAAGCTATCATGCAACTACTCAACCGACAATTTATACTGTCAGCATAGAACTGGGTGTACTGGGTGTTACATACAGCTACTGTATGACCTCACCTGTCCGTCACTGCTAAAGCTGTGAGTCATCTACCAATGGTGTGATGGAGGGTGGGACATAAGGGGTGGAGCTGTGGTATAAATGGGAGTGAATGTGTGTGAGAGATTTTAGATAGGGACAGATAAGGACTGATAGGGCTTTGATAGGGTTTAGAGAGGAGTTAGGAGATCTGTGTTATATTGTGAGAGTCTGTGTATGCTAGTGCCTTGATTATAGTGATTGAATTATTATTTATTATAAGTGATTTACCATTCCTTTTATTTGTACCCAATAAACCTGAGTTTTATTTTGAATTTTGGCCTGAAGCTACTTATTTGAGGGAATGGTTGGTGGCAGTGGAAAAGAAGAGTGATTTAGAGCGACGTAGCGACCCCCCTTTGTGAAGTAGAGCTAGGCCGTTACACTGGGTAGAGAAGAAATGGGCAGACTCAGTGTAGGATGGCTTAACTGGAATCATAGAATGGAATAGGAAGGGGCCTCTAAGGCCATCAAGTCCAAGCCCCCACTCAGTGTAGGAATCCAAGTCAAAGTATATCTGACAGATGGCTGTCTAATTTTCTCTTGAATGCCCCTGGTGTTGGAGTGCTCACCAGATCCTGAGGTAATTGCTTCCATTGTTATGCTCCTTTAATAGTTAGGACATTTTTTCCTGGTATTCAAACAAAAATGGCTTTTGGAATATGCATTGTCTGCAAAAATAGACTGACTCAAAAATATTTATGTGATTCTGGAGCAACAAAAGGGTGGGGCAAAGAAGTGTTCTTTATTCTTGGGCTGCAGCAACACCACCATGAATCTTTCATGTTCCATTCAACAGTCACAGGAATAGGAGCAGTTTAAATTGAGGAAAGAGGAAATCAAAACTAATATAGTAACTGTAAACAAGAGTAGATAAATAATGCTAAATTCCCTATAAGGTCCAAGATCACTTCTGGACACACACTCCAACTGCTGAGGTGTTCAGAAAGGCTGAGACTGAGATCACTCTGTGCAGTATATGCACCTCCTTAAAGCCAGTCGACCAGCCATTTTGTAGAGCTGTAGGACAATGAAAAAGTCTTGCATTGCTGTTTTGTCTCTTTGGATTTGGACCATTCTTTTCCTTGTTCCCTCACTCAGCCTAGTTTCTAAACTTTATTGATATGTTATTACACAGGTAAGACTGAGTGTGATTGTGGAAGATTGATTGTAGTGTAGCCTTTGAATGGATAGGCCAGAGAATAAGGGTGCTGTACAGCACCCTCCAACTTATATTTGGGTTTCCTCCTGTTCACAGGTGTTTACCCCCTCCCCCCCAAAAAATTTGCCAGAATCCTATTAGTTATGTCCATTTGTGTAATGTCGGAATTGTAACTTTCAGCTGTGAATTGCCTCAAGTTAAGAACTTGATGTAGGTATTTCCTATCACAAACACTTATGTAACCTGGTGAAGAAAAGCAAATGCCTCCTCTGACTTCCTACCTTTGGCAAGTCACTGCTGAAATGTATCCCACTGGTGTTATGCAGGTGAGAATATACAGTAGGATTCCAGCCACTCATGGGCTAGAGAAAGTGTGAGTCTGGATGTCTCCTGAAGGAATGTATGCCCATTATAGTATATGGTGGGGCCAGGGGGCTTTTGCACAACCCCATTGCAATACATACAAAAAGGTAGCTCATGTGCAGATTCACATAAAAATGGCAGCTTTTTGGCAGGTAGACATAAAATGGCTGCTTGCTTGGAGGTACACAATATCGCCACGGAGGCTTACGGAATCGGGAAGGCTGAGACTTTGGGAACGGGGGAGGGGATGTCTGTGGACTTTAGGTAGAAGGTCACAGAGATGTTGGGCTCCAGGGTTAGGAGTGGATCCAAAACAGACTACACCAGAGGGGTGAGTCACCTGCCACTTTCATAACAGCTGTCCTCCCTATACCACCTTGCTTTAATGTTTTTACAGTAATTAGAGAGGAAGATGGGAATCAAGTGAGAATTACCTATCATTTGGATTGTCTGAGGTCACAATGCATCTTTAGTCAAAATATCCATTCTCACTTTGCTTGGTAATAGCTGCTAGCTGTAAGAAAAATACTTTTAAGTATCAAGGAATCTGCACTTTTCTTAAGACAATTTGCTGTAATGTAGTCCTTTTACTCACATAAGCCATCCCCAGTTGTTTACATTTCCCTTCCTTTTGTAATTGGAACCAGATCTTCATCTACCATTATCTGGATGTGCTCTGTACTCTGTTGCCTCTTCCAGTTCTTGCTTATGTGAAGACCATTGGCATTTTCTGCTAGATTCTTTGTACCATTTCAATCTGTGGAGCAGCCTGAATTCTTTCTCTACTGTTTCCTGTTTGGTCTTCTCAGAGACTGTTATACACATATGGAATATGCCAGCAACCATCAATTATCTTGCTAGTTTGAAGCAGATGGAAAGACAGAGTCGCATCACCACTAAAGCAGGAATCACTAGTTAGATGTAGTTAGGGAAAAAGTGTTTCTCTGCTTAATGTAAAATAAAAATAAAAATAATGTAAAATAAAAATAAAAATAAAAATCCTGCATAGACAACACAAATTTTACACCAACAAATGCTGCATTATATAACCCATATAAATATAGCTAAATTAAGAAAATGATTCTATAGTTCATTCTACATCTGCTCATCAATAGGATAGGCAGTGCACAATGCAGAGGGCACTGAAACCTTATCTTGGAACAATTTTTAAGAACTTGCCTTTTTTTTCAGTTGAGCTGCAACACCTGGGCTTCATCATTGAACTGCTGGATAGTTTAGATATCTGGCCATGGAGCCAAAAATTGGGAGTTGGATTCTCCACTGTGCCTCCTTGACAGGGGCTGGACACAATGATCCATAGGGTCCCTACCAGCTCCACACTTCTCCAATGAAGATTATGACATTTGCTTATGTACATGGAGAAGGAGGAAGTGCATTTTTTCCTCTTCCGTAATACTAGGTACCAATTTTCCTCTCAAAGTGCTTGGAAGTAGAATCAACCAAGACAAAGGAGCATCCCACCTAACAGGAACATGTGATTAATTTATAGAAATGTCAGCCACTACATTTGATTATCACTACTGCTTTAAAGTGCATGAAAAGAGATTTTGATATATTCATGAACAGGATCTATCAACAAGAGCTGCTGTTTCTAGGCGGCATGGAAGGTTAATGCCTTTACCCTTAGTTTTACTCCTAGAATCAGAATGGATATTGGTGAAAACAGAATGCTAGACAAGATGGACATTTGTACTGATCCAGTCAGGCTATTTGTTCCTATGCTCGCTGGAAACATCAGTGATGAAATCCTCTATAGCTCTGCGGTTCTCTCCAGACATTTCACACATTGTCAAGTTTATCTTCATAGCTAAGTTGTTGGCTTCTATTTTTATGAAACCTGAGTCTGCCAGGATGCTTGATTCTGCCCTGTTACAAAGGATTGAACACTGGTATGTGAGTTCCAGCCAACTGCGGACTTTATAGCTATAGGTCTGATTATTTATTAGGAGGCCATCTGTTACCAGTTGCAGAAAGAAACTATGCCAAGTAGGCTTCATGTTTTTGATTAAAAAGAGAGAGAGAGAATCGTCTTATGGCCTATTAACTAATCAATAAATACATTTACCCATAAACAACATTAATTAACTCTAACCCAAATGAACACAAAATGCTCTTAGTTGCATGACTTCTAGGATTATAATTATGATTCAGCTTGTTTGTTTATCCACTAATGTGCATAATCTGGAAATCCACAGCAGGGCTTCTAATCCATTTGGGAAAATTAGTGAGAGTCTGCTTCACAGTTTCCAATTAAAGTTTTGCAGGGCAGTGAAGATGTGTTTTGTGTCTTACTAACAGGTGACAAGCTGAGTGACTTTCTCTATATTGTCATCACTCAACACTCCATGACAATGTACACAAGCATAAAATGTTCAGTCTTATCAAAACATTCTGAGACATCAAGACATAAGACATAAGACATAAGAAATGTATTTGTCATTGCGCTCACAAGTGGGTGCAACGAAATGAGGTGCTCTTCCCCAAGGTAAAACTGGACAACACTACAAAAAAAAGTTAAAATATACACAACTTTCACCATCCAAATATAGATGCCCCGTTTTCTCTCAGCAATTAAAATTCCACCAAAAACCTATGGCCCCGCATTTAAACTCAATACTGCACTTGGGTAAAAACTGTTCTTGAATCTGCTTGTCCTTGCTTTCAATACCCTGAATCTCCTTCCTGATGGTAATAGTTTATAGAGCTGATATCCCGGATGAGAGGAGTCTTTCAGTATGTTAGATATCTTCCTCTTACATCTGTTCTTATACAATTCTTCCAAAGAGGGGAGTGAACAGCCAATGATGTTTTGGGCCGTCTTGATCACCCCTTGAATTGCCTTTTTCTCTGCCACTGTGCAGCTCGTGAACCATACACAGAGACAGTAGGATAATATGCTCTCAATCGAACTCCGATAGAAGGTGATTAACAAACTCTCAGTCAATTGTTGCTTTCTAAGAATCCTTAGAAAATACAACCGTTGTTGTGCCTTCCTGATTAACGCATCTTTCAGAGATTAACAGTAACAATTAGAAATAAACAAAATTAGCCAGCTAAGGATGTGATCAGACTACAGTTTACCCGTTTTGTCCCACTGTTGTTGTCCAATCTATTTTCTTTTGACTACACAACAGCTAATTGCTAACCAGACTGGTTTTTTTCAGTGGCCATTTGGACTACTGTACTGGGCTGTTGTTTTTGAGGAGCAATTAGAGTCGCACCATTTCATTTTGATTTTGAACATGTGTGGTCTCAAGTATTGATCCAAAGGGGGTAGGTGTTTCTAGGGTGATGTTGATGGCGATGTCTTCAGCTGGGTTTTGCATTTCAATGAACAGTGTACGCATTCCCTCTTTTCTTCCAGACTATTTTTTTCCTTCTTTTTTGTTAAGTGCAGTGCTATGTCACTTCCAACATAACTAGGTAGGTAGGTAGGTAGGTAGGTTTCCTAAGGTGAACTTAAAATGCAAATAATATCTGCTGGAAAGGGATGCTGATTATTCAGTTAAATTTGTGGGAGAGTTAATCTTTTCCCCTCCAATTTGGTCTTCAAGATGATGCTCTCGTGGATGATAAACCCCTCATTGATGTTGAAGTGGAAATTTCCTGTAGAGCAAATATTGCCAGTCTTTCTAGCTGATGCCCTTTGCTTAAAAAAAAAAGAAACAAAACCTGTACCTTAAGTGCAAAGGTGCATTTAAAATAATGGGGTTGGTGGGCACATAAAGGACACATGTTGTGGCATAGGAGATTAATTAAATGATGCTTAAATGCTGTTCTTAATGCCAGTATTACTGTAGCTTCAGTTTCTATGGCTTAAAAAATGTCTCACAGTGCTATCCTATGTCCATCAACTTAGAAATGAGTTCCACTACAGTATATCCAGTGTGGTTTAATCCCAGTTCAGTGGGTCTCAGAGTGCAGTTTATGTGTCTTCTAATCATACCCTTCTTCCTTTCACACAAAAATATGTGAGAAATGTGCATCTTACTGAAAAACAAACATGATTACAGAGAAAAGAAGTAAAATATTTAGAAAGAAGTTGGATTATACATACTCAACTAATAAACAAACAAACCATTCAGTAAAACCATAGTACGATTTCTGCTGGAGTCATTTGGCATTGGTTGGAACTATTAGGCATTTGCAGGCATATGAACACTTTTCCTGAGATAAGCCTCATTTAACCTAAATGCATGCATGACAGCAAGGTTAGTAGCTTTTATTATATAATTTGGTTTGTAATGAAAAGTTTAGTTTTTAATCAAAAGATAATAAGGATGGTCTGGAGGATGGATAGTGGTTGTCTTTGCATCGGGGTGGTGGTTGTCTTCTTGTGTGCCACATTAGGCACTACACAGAAGCTTCTCATCTTGTTGGGAACTGAAACAGTGAAGAGGAGCTGGAGAGGGAGAAGGAGAGGAGATTATTGGGGGGGGGAAGCAACGGAAAGACTTTTGTTGGGTGGGAAATAAAACCTTTCTACTAACTTTTCCATCTCTGATATGTTCTGGGCCTGTACCACTCTGGCCACATACTGTGCACCACCAAAGCCAACAGTGGGCTATATTTCAATCAGGGCTGGGTGCCTCATCTGAATTTTTTTGAATGGAGACATCTCGCCACTCCTTGCACCATGGACTGTTCATGTTCAGAATCCAGAAATGAAAACTCTGGTAGCAGAAGTTTAGAGGAAAATGTATTTTATACTTAATACTCTGGCAGCTGAACATACCTAGAAAAAGCAGTTGGTCACTGATGCATTTTTCCCCTTATAAACCTTATTGGTATCCTGACTCAGAATGCCAGGCACTAGTCCTCATCAATCAGAGGCTGACACAGGTATGCTATAAAAATATCCTGGATAGGACAATGTGGATATAACATTAAGAAAGCCAATGCGGAGTAGCATTTAGAGTACTGAATCCCAACCTTGAGTCTCCAGATGTTCTTGGACCAAAACTCCCAGAAGCTTTCACCACTAGCTGTGCTAGCCAGGATTTCTTGGAGTTCAAGAACATCTGGGTACTTAAAGTTGGGGGCCACTGGTTTAGAGTATTGGAAATAGACTTTGGAGATATAAATTCTAGTTTCCACAGAGCTATGAAACTCACTGGGTGATCCTTCACCAGTTACTCTATCAGTCAACTGGACATACTTCATAACCCTCTTGTGAAAGAAGATGAGAAAAAGGAACTTCCTTGAGCTCCATGCAGAAAAGGTGTGGGGGACAGGCACACAATAAAAATAAATAAATACATGTGAAGATGATGTAGCCATATCCCTTTCCTATTCCAAGAGGCAAAGAAAGAACATTTCACATAGATAACAAGAGAAAGGATATCCACACCAGAAAGCTGATGCATGTCTCTCTCTACCACTTGCTGTATGTGAAGTTAAAATGGTCTATTTAAGTTTGCTGGTGAAATAATCTTTTCTCCAACAGCTGAGAGCAGAAGTTGCCACATGGAATAAAGCACTAATTTCCACGTGCAAACCATTATTGATGAAACACTTGTAATTATTTGTGTCTTACAACACCACGGTCTGGATGCCTGGAGCTGTCACTGCATCTGCCAAGTTTGCTTGCCACCACTCCAGCGGAAGGGGATATAATTGCCTCAGTTATTGCCCTCACCCCTTCTGGCTGAGCCTTGGGGCTGAGGGATGGCCAAAATATTCAGTTTTTTTCTCTCTCTGATATCCTCCCAAACACTTCTTGCACATCCAGCTCCAAGGACATTCCAGTTGCTGGTCAGTGCATATTTCTCTGTGAATCCCTTTGCCCCCTCCCCACAAGGGCTGATTTCAAATAGGTCCATGCACACCATGAAGGAGCCCAACCTATGACTAGCAGCAAACAACCAGAACTTCCAGCTAATCCCATATCAGACTGCCAGCCTACTTGTTCTGGGTATGCTCCTGCATGCTTGCAAGCTACATGACATAATTATGTAATGGCACCTGTGAACAGTGTATGGCATAAGGAAACATGAATCTCAGTATGCAAGGATGCCTGAGACTCTGATTTGCTACGCTTTCCTGGCTGTTCCACCTTGGGGAATATTGTAGGGTGTGGCAATGTTGTCCTGGATGCTATGAGTGTGGCTGACAGAATTGATCTGTGCTGTTCATTCCACAGCAGTGTGTCCCCCATCTTCTGTTCTAACCTGAGTGCTTGTATCAGCCATTGTGTCAGAATAGTGATGATCTATGTTCCCCTACCCCACATAATGGAGTACAGAATTGCTATACACATCAGGAAACCAGTATGGGATAGTGGATAGAGTAATGGACAAGGACTCAGAAGACTTGGGTTGGATTCCCTGGCTCTCACTAGGGGTGTGGAACTGATAAAAACCACTTTTTAATATCTCACATACCTTTAAAACCCTATTAGGGATGCTATAAGTCAGTTCTGACTTAACAGCACATAAGAACAACAACACATAAAGGATTGCTATATGAACAATTGCTATTTACAGAATCACAGGACAACTGCCTTAACATATTTTTCTAGGCACAGTTTGTTTTTCTAACTTAACAAGTTCTGAGATCAGCCATCTAGCAACTAAAATGTGTTACTTACAGTACAGTATATTTTCTGGTGCTGCAATAGGATGTCAAGGTTGAACAGTACACAGCACAAATTGTTTTCAGCTTCTTTCATTCAGAACGTACTTTTCACATTCTGTAGCATGTGTAGCATGCAACTATGTCTTCATTGATTTCCTTAATTAGCTACAGATGCAAATATATATAAATATATACATTGTTACTGGCAGGCCAGTGCCTATAACTGCACTATACTCCCTCCCTGACCAGCTTATATGGGGATGCAAATTACCTCCCCTTTTTCCTATATGGTTATCAGGCTTATAAAAATAAGCCCAATATCTGTTCCATCCAGGGGGAAGGAATGAGTAAATTACAGCTGTGGTGCTATTGCTGTCAACTGATGGCAAATGGAAGCCATAATAATGGGCTTCAAGCAGGGCGACCAGATGCAAAAGAAACAGGACAGCTTGAGTGGAAGAGTAGATTTCAGGAGGTATAGTTTGTATGGCAAATTACAACCTGGTGAAATTACTTCTTGAAATTTTTAGGTGAGCAGAGCCCTGGCGTTTTTATGCACCTGCCCATCCTAGCCCCAAGGTAGTAAGGTCTCTTTGAATGTTGCCTAGTGAGAGCTATGCAAAGGAAGTATCTTCCTATGTCTTACACCACTGCTGAAATGGTTCCTGGTGTACTGTGTGCTGTCTTTGGTAGAAGCTGTTTAATTCTGAAGTGTATCAAATCCTTAAGAGGGAGCATGTGCTTTAGTATTGTTAGATCTGGCCCTGTTAGACTGGAAACCATTTTTAGGGGCTCTGCCATTGTCATCACCATTATCTTTCATAATAATTCAAGATTTTGAAGATCATGCTCAATCTGACTACATGCATTTGCAAAGGCATATTAGTTTAAATATAGCCACAGGGCCCTAATCTGGACTGTCAAAATGTATAAGGAAAGCACAATCATGGCATATTATTCTACATGAGCAGGCAGGCTAACTATTAAACCTGCATCTAATTCCTCCAGAAAGTAACTGGATCACAAGCATGTTTCACCTCATCTCTTCAAAAAGCCAACTTCAAACCAATTCAAAGTTTTTCTAGTTAGAGGCTATCAGAGAAGACTTCTTTTCCACTCCCATTCATAAAACATAATTGGAATTTTCATTGTCATTAGAACCTCTATCTTAATAAGAGCCATCAACATTTTTGTGGTAATGCTATCAGTTTGTGTCATGGGTGAATATTATAATATTCAGTACCCAGTAGTGTGAACCAGGGGATCAAAGAAAATGAACTGGTGATCAAAGAAAAGCAATAACTTACTACAGCACTCACAAAGAGTTTATATAGCTGGATGTGTGTTTCTCTAATATCATTTGATGATGCCTCATACACTTCTGTGCAGTACAAAAGCAGTCTTTCTTGGAGAAGGGAGAGGCACTTGAATGCCTTGATGAAGTGCTGGTTCACCTCCTTTTCATGGTAGAACATCTAAATTTAATTTATAAAATTCTTCACCAAAGACTCTTAGACCTGATTGTTGTTGTGTGATAACACTTTCCACAAAGCTAAAGGAACACTTTATTTATTGCATTTTTACCCTAGTTTTCAAATGAAAGGAGGCTTCCAGAAGATTCCAAACAATATGGGACAGGCTTACAATCTAAAAGACATAATGCTAGGCAAAAGTGAAGCCAGATGGGTGATCTGATTTAAAACCAGTATTGATGTGCCTTCAGAACATTGGCTAGAATCCTATGGGTGATTTCCTGTTAATGTATGTTAGTCACATCCAATAACTCACCACACCAGGTTGCTGCTAACTAATGGGATGCCAGTCACATTATGAGATACATGCCATTTAATGTGACCAGCCCTTGTTAGTTAGGAATTTGCCACTGGAGTTACAAGTTTAGCTTTTGCATGCACAAATCAGCAACAATATTCTTTATCTATGAAGAAAAGTCATCAAAATAGACTTCCATGTGGTAAGTGTAGGATTGACAATACTCTGTAGACAAGTTTAATGTAATCAGGTTATAATGAATACAGGTAATTCCTTTATTGCAACTTTTTTGGTGAAAAATTGGAATGAAGTGGAGAATGTGAGCGCGCGTGCACACACACACACACACACATTACAACAATACGGTTTGGGTCCATGCGGTTTTAAGAGTTGTATCACCCCAGGTGAGCCTTGTAGGATCTCCTGGGGAAATTTCTTGTTTCCACCACCTTCTCAAGCCTGTTTGGTGAAGCCTTCTCAGTGGGTACTGTGGGATTTACTGGTTGGAGAAGCCAGGTTGCCCCCCCCACTTGTCCTCTCATTGTTAGGCAAAGACTTTCCTCTTCAGGCAGGCCTATAAGCAGTAAGTAATCTCAGGAATTTACTCTCGAAGGCTGAGATCCGATGGTAGTTGTAGGTTTTTCGAGCTGTTTGGCCCTGTTTTGGAGGTTTTTCTTCCTAACATTTTGCCAGTCTCTGTGATTCCTGTCCTCTGAAGATGCCGGCCACAGGACTGGTGAAATGTTAAGAAGAAAAATCTCCAGAACACGGCCAAACAGCCCAACAATCTCAGGAATGCTGATTTTTGATTTACAGTTTTTTAGATTGTTTTAAAATTTGATTTTTTAATCTTATAATTTGCTTAAATATATTAATTATAGCATTTTTAAAAAAAATATGTTGTGTAATATGTTGTATGCCATCTTGGGCTGCCTGTGGACAGAAAGGTGGGATATTAAATAAATAAATAAATAAATAAATAAATAAATAAATAAATAAATAAATAAATAAATAAATAAATAAATAAATAAATAATTAAAGTCAATTATTTATTTATTTATTTATTTGACTTTATGGGAAGACACAGCAGGAGTTCCAAGTATGGGGGGGATGTTTTATTTCTCCATATATATAATTTTTTGCAAATATAGCTACAAATAAGAGATGCTTGTATCACATATAACAAAAAATAAAATAAAAACAAGGTATTTTACTAAAATATGAAATCATGATGTCATACATGAAAAGAATTTCTAATACATTATCATAAGGTATTTTATTTATTGGAAATATAAATGATAGAACATAACAGAATAAGGAAAGGTCATATCCTACCTTTTATATTTCCCTTTCCTTCATAATCCCGCCCCCTCCCCACTGTGAGGAAGGGATTGGGATGTGGTGTAGATAGGATAATTTGTGCTCCCTGAGATTAAACATGTAGCTTTTTTGTGCTTCAGATGAATATCTCCCCGCTCCCGGCCCTGCAATTTGACTAAGGAAACGCCTAGGGAGGGGGGCTCTTTATGTCTGGAGCTGTTTAGGTTAGCAGAGGGAGCATCGACAGGTGGTGGCCCGCTCAATTTTTTCCCTTCTCTCTCTCTCTTTCTCTGTCGCTCTCTCTCTCACGCGCGCACACTCACCCAGAACACAGGAAAGGCTACATGATTGTCATGCAGTACGTTGGCTGGGAAGACGGATGGAGCTCCGTGCAGCCTGCCTGATGCCGCTGGCGCTGGCGAAAAGCCGCTGAGGAGGAGAGGCAGGGGCCGGGCGGCTCTTGGGGGCAGGTTGGACAACAAGCGGCGCCGGCAGGCGCAGAGAGGGTCCTTTCCCCCCCTCCGGCCGCGCTTTGGGAACCTCGTTTTGGCCGGGCGGGCCGGCGGCGGGGAGGTATTGGCCAAGGTAAGAGCTCTCCAGAGAGGGAGTCAACCGGGTTTTGCTCCTGAGGGAAGCGAGCATATTGTGCCCTCCCCCTCAGTGTCTCAATAGATTTGGCCTCTGTCGGGTCCTTGCTTACCCCCCCCCCACCTCCCGCCGGAGGGTGGGAAGGAAATGCTGCGGTGGGGGGGGGGGGCAGAACAAAAACACACGTTTTCTCTCCCGAGGGGAGCCGGAAGAGGGCTCGGGCAGAAGACCCAGTTTGGGGTGACTCGGTGCCTGGTGGTGGTGGTGGTGGGGTCTAGTGGCTGGTTGCTGAGTCAGTTGAATGAGTTCGAATCTCCAGCCAGCGACGACAGGCTGCCCGCGAAATGTGTCCGGGCTTCTGGAACGCGTCGTTCCGTCTCCAAGCCTGGGTTGTCTCGCGGGCGTTTGCAGGATGAGCTCCGCTCGCCGCTTCTTTCGAGGCACGGAACGCCGAGCGCGCTTTGACGAAGCACCGCAAAGGGGTCTGGTCTGGTCAGGAAGGTCTCTTCCCGGGAGGTCTGGTTGAGGCGCTCTTGAGAGGTGAGGCGAAAGCGCTCCGCGGTGGCTTTTTGAAGTGATCCACCAAGGGTGAGGAGCAGGTGTCTTTGGGGGGGGGGGATCCTCTAAACTTCTGCTAAGGCGTTGAAACAAACTCTGGCCAAACAGTGAAGGGTACGGTATCAAAACTGAGCACTAGCAGCTGTTGTTAAAGGTACAATAGAACAAAACAAGGTTGCTTACAGGCTTTTGTTTTGGTGTTGCAGCTGTCCTACAATTGTTTTTCCACATTTGTTTCTTGACCTATATTTGGTGGGATGGTAGTGGTGGATAAATGGGTTGCAGAACTGCTGGGGGGGGGCATTTCAGGGGCTGTGGCCTACCAGTTCATTAATTTTCTTAGTCTGGGTTTAGTTTTTTAAAATTTAGTGTTATAACAAATGCAGGTTGTTGTTGTTTTTTCTTGTGCATACCTATTTGTTTCTCTGTGTACTCACAAATGAACCCTCCCCCCCTTTAGCTATATGACTATTTGTTTCCTGGAATAAATGGGATACATTTAATAAAGCATACAGGATGTCTTTGTTGTAACATTTGCATAATATTAAGACCTGAAAACCTATAGCTATCCAACAATGTGGAAAACATATAGTATGTGTTAAAATTTTCATCTATTATGTTTCATTTCCTAGTAAGTCGTTTTAGTTTAAATAGTTTACAGTTTTTAGTTTAATTGCTCTTTAAAGTTTAGTTTATTGTTTTTTCCCCAGCCTGTTGCTGTCAAATACACAAGAATTGTATAAAAGGGGAGGCTATTAGCCCATGTATTATTGTATGTTGCCTTCTGTGTTATAATTATAAAATATTTGGAAAAACAGAATAAATTGCCTAATGCTTATCTCTGTTCAAGAGTCATACGTAGTTACTGTGATATTGGTCTGCACTTTTTTTGTTTCTACCATATCACCTTTTTTGTTCAGTATACTTTCTGTTCTTTGTTGTTTTGTCCAGAATATCAGGTCAGAAATTCTTTTCTTAAGACTCCTATAGACTTTTATAGATTTCTAGGAAATATCAAAGCCTGTGTATATCAAACGGACATGACTGAAAGGAGTTATATGATTTCACGCGACATCCTGTTAAAATATAATCTATTTAACATTTCATGAGGAGCAGCTGATTTGAAGATACCTCCTGTCCCCATTTTAAAGATCAGGTACTTCACTGCTTTTGGGGTATTCTTGTGCCTGTAGGTTGATGGCTGGGGCATCAGGTCATATGAGAGTCTTGTAATCCAGAGGATAGTGTTCCTCTTTTTGTTTTGTAAACAAGAAAGATGGAGATTAACATATTTCATGTGCCATGGTGTTACAGGTACCTGTGGATGTATCAGAATATGCTGAACCTAAGATTACAAGAAAGTGCACTTAGTGGACAATCAGAAAGTTGCATTGTTATAATCAGCAGTTGTAGCTTTTTCGGGAAGTCACCTTCCACATGGAGGAAATATATATTTTCGTATCTATGTATGTATGCTTTGCTGATTCTGTTCTGCTAAAGAGCCGTTATGTTGGCAGAATAACAACGTGTACGTACTTCAAAATCTTTACAGGCAGGCTACCAGTGCAAAAGTTTTTTAGTAGTGTTGCTGAGGTTAGTGTAAGTGAAAGCGAGGTTTTTTTGGTAAGTGTGTATTATATTGCACTTCAAAGTGAATTAAATGGTTTTTGATATGTTTATAGAACATAATTTTCTTGCTTTTTAGAGTATGCACTCATTCTTGTGCATATATTTTTGATATATTTTTCTATACTTCCTTTTAAATAGGTTGCAGCATAAAATGAGACTCCCAGGTCAACTTTAAAACATTTCTAGAATGTAGTAAAGCATAATAATTTGTTTCTGCCCCAATCTTCTGCAAGCATGCTGTAAGTAGCTTGCAGTAAGAAAAGATAAACATGAAAATGTTAATCTAATTTTCTAACCTTACTGGTCAGTCCAGATTTATTTTTCATCAGATACCAGTATTAATTTGTTCACTGTTAGTCAGTAAAACAATTGTAAAGCTCTAGATTCCCTGTGTTGGAGTGAGGACCATTAAAATACACAAGCCAGTTACAGTATAACTCTGTAGTGCGGACATATTCTAAGAAAGTTGAGGAGGGAGAGACTTTTTAGGTAAGTTACACCTACTAAAAACTCAAATAAAGATTATCATCAAAACGAATGGCTGTCCTCAGAATTAAAACTCTAGGATTTTAGAGTTATGTTCCCACAGAGTCAAGGAATTGTTTTATTTATTTTCACAAGGTATAAAATGGATGTAGGTCACTAGATACAAGTCTGAAGGGTAGTGGCTTTCTAGATTTAAAATGTTTTGTAACAGGTTATTCAAGCTTTTTTACTGCAATTGCTAGGCTGTGTTTTCTGAAATAGATATGAAATTGAAGTTTGCAACACGTGTAATATTTAGGGGTGTACTTTTTGTAACATAAAACATTCATTTTAATGCCTTGCTAGTTCTGCTTTTGAAGGCAACCATTTTATTAAGTGCATACAATTTAGGGACTGAATTCAGAATTATATGGTGATGTCAGGAATAGTTTTTTCCTCTCCTAGCTCTCAAAAGGCATTATGTAGATTTGGAAAAAGATGGGAAAGCAATGGAAAAAGCTTTTTAGTTAGCCTTGTCAAAGTGTTGTGGTGAATCAAAGGCTAAGGGTAGTTCTCCTTAATCTCAAGAAACTAGGAGATAATGAATGAAGGTCTGTAACAGAAGGACTGCAGTGTGCCATTTTTGGATCTACCTTACAGTATATTGTGTTTGATAGATTCTCAAAATAGGACTGATTCCTCAAAATTTTGTACCCAGGATTTCTGCAGAATAACTTTGGCAGAGATAAGGTGCCTTATAAAGTTTGCCAAGGAATTCTAATTGCAGATATTCTTAATTCCGAGGGCCAGACTATTTGTTCTTGTTCTTGATGGAATTGAATTGTCATTTTGTTCATGGAAAATATCAAAATAAATAGGTTGGGGAGTGTGATGAGGCAGTATCTGCCAGTTTTCCTGTTATCTCTCAGGTTGTTCCTCAGAGTCCAACACATTTTCAGGAGTCCCAGGAGGCTGTAGAGATAAGACGTTATCGCTCCCCTGGCCTCTTTTTCCAACATAAGTGAAACTCCCCTAAGCCCTATTTTGGATCCAGCCCAATGTGCTTTTTTGCAAGAAATCCCATTAAATATAAATGTCATCCTACATGCCCTTGACCATATTGTTTTGTTTGAGTGAGCGTAGAACTCCAAGTAAGGAAATAAGTGCCCTTCTCAAAGGTGCCATTACACATAGGTTTGATAGGTGGACAAACTGACATAGTTTTAAAATTGTCATGGACATTCCTACCCTATTAATTTAGATTACAAAGCTACGGTATTATGAACAAATAACCACAAACTATTGTGGTTGGTTGGTGTTCTCTTTTATAAGCCTGATGGGTAATTGTAGGTTCAGTTCATTGAGAAAGTAAGTTTTAGTGCAAGTTCAAGCTGCTATTGCTGAGGCAGTGATGACAATTGTAAACACAGCTGCTTAGAATAATATTTAACCTTATTTTTGTATCCTGTATAAAAGCTTCTTTTTTGTCATTGACTTTAATTGCTACAGTCAGATTCCATTTGAATGTGATAATATTTTGACTGGATCAACACTTGTGGTGCTTAGTCAAGATACACAGAAATTAGTAGGGTGTCAATTAGCCTTGACTAACTTGTCTAGGGCTATGTACACTAAGTATATTCATGCCCATTTAGGGAATATAATCTCAAGTGATTTCAGAAAAGAGTTTTTCAGCACTTAATAATGTGTTTATATGAAACAGCAGTTTCAGATTATGCACACCATGGACCAGACTTCCATATTAGTTGACAACACCTTAGGCTTAATGTTTTCAATGATGATTGTTGAAATATTCTGCTGAAAGTCATCAATGGAGCATTGATATTTAAATATGCATATGTACTTAAAAGTAAGTCCAACTGAACTCAGTAGGGCTGAATTTCTAATTAAATATAGATTTGTAAATGGCAACCAGTTGAGTGACATATATGCTAACCCTCAATATATTGTTTGACATGGATTTAAAGTATCATGGCTTATACTTGCCTTTATAAGGAATATTTTCAAACAACGGTCTGCAGTGGATAGAAGAAACATCTATGTAAAATATTAACTATGTGAGACATAGATGCAATGAGTGTCCGAATGAAATGGTCATAGAGACTCAATCCCTTGAAGGCAATCTGAACTCTCAGCATTTCTTCTCCCCTAATTATTGTGATTGTTCACTTTGTCTTTATGGGTTCCCAGCTATAGTGTGATCTTGAAAGCCCTTTTGAGTTCTTTACTAGGGTTTCAAAGCAAATGTACATAAGTACTTTTCAAAAGGGAAAAATCTAGTCTTGCATACATGATGTTCTTCCCTGATTGCTTGATCATCAAGTGTTTTTTTAACATGGGTGTTCCAAGAGCAATGTGAAGACATAGAGAGGCACTTTTTGCAACAATAGCATTTAAATAAATTTGCCTGCATGTGTGGAATGTACATGTAGGTCAATTTGTGTCCCCTGCTGATGTTCCAACTAACAGTCAGATCCAAACAAGCTCAATATGATCTATGGATGCATATTTGGGATTAAAGTAAAAGGCAACATGAAAAGTTACAGTATGTCCTGAATACAAAATTCATTAAGAGTACATTTTTAGTCAAGAAATGAGCATCTAATTCTAACACCTAGAAGAAATTTGCAGCAATTTCACCAAACTGTATATTTTGAGAGTGTATTTTGACCTGCCATTTTACAGTTAATGGAGGCATTTATACTGGCATGTTGATCAGCCCACCACAGAATTATACTTCAGAGGATGCTTGGGAAAGTTATTTGTGGACTACAACTCCCCCAATCACTGTCCAGACAGAACTGTTTGTGATGCTGCTGGTTGGGAGATTCTGGGAACCATTTCCTGGAAAGTGATTTCACCAGGCTCTGATCTCAGAATGCAAACAAGAGAGAATTGCCTTGAAATCATCCTGATACCAAAATGTCTCTGCATCTGGAAGAGAAATACATGAAGAAGGTTGTAGGTGATGCAATCTAATAGGTGCTGCACATTCCCTTCCCCTTCCTCCCTGGCTGAATCCCCCTCTCACCAGCTAGCACACACTCCCCTTCTCTTCCTTTTTGGCTGTTTGATCAGTCTCTGCCAGGAACATGGGTTTCCCTCCCTCGCTGATTACCAACTCAGACAAGAAGTCAGGACAGGCAGACCTGTGCTCCTGCTGAAGACTGCTTGAACAGCTGAAGAGGAGGAGGAGGAGAGAAGTGCACTCCAACTTGAGCGTGAGTCGTTGGTTGGGGAGATGGGGGAAGGGAACATGCAACACCTGTAATGCCGTGTGTATGAACCAGCATGAACATCTGAAAGGAACGTTCATGCCCATCTCTAGTAATAATGAGATGTGTCAATGATCTAAACTTAGCAGCCAGTGAAGGAGGGAAGAGAATCAACCCTAAAGTCATTCATTGTTGCACAAGATTCTGTATGACTTTTAAGGATAATAGGAAATATTGTAGGCAGCAACATTCCCTCTTATTTTCAGCCCTGCTGGGCGGGGTTCTACCCCTCGCACACGTGAGATTTCCTCCTGCAGGGTTCTGTCACAACGAGAACCAAAGGAACTGAAAACAATCACTGTCAGTGTGTGGAGGAGGAGGAAGGCTGTGTGAGGGGGGCAGAGTCACACATGCACAACTGCACACTTTAGAGGGAACCTTGGTAGGCAGTGTATATGTTAATAAAAACTATTATTATTATTTTTATTATTATTCAAAACCTCCAGGCACAATCAAAGTTATGAAAACAATGAGTGGTATTATATAACAGATACAAGTTTTAACCAAAAAACTAAAGATCTTTTAAATATTGGATCAGTATGTATGCTGTTCCTAACATTGCTGTTTTTTGTAGTTCTGATGGTGTGGTTTCTGAGATCTGCAACTGTTTATAGTACTGTGTGATGTTTCTTGATATTGTACCCAAAGCCCCAATGACTACGGGGATCACTGAAGTATGCTTCTTCCAGAGGCGAGATGTTTCGATTGCCAGGTCTCTGTACCTTGTTAGTTTTTCCAATTCTGTATTTTCAACTCTGGCATCCCCTGGAATTGCAATGTCAATGATCTGGACATTTCTTCATTCTATTACTACTATGTCTGGTGTGTTGTGCTCAAGGTGTCTGTCTGTTTGGATCTGGAAATTCCACAAGATCTTCACTTCCTTAAATTTGTATCCTGCTCCCATTAGTATCACAGCAGTACTCTGGGCAGGTTACAACACATACAATAAAACCAACAGCAGTAATCCTAAAAAACAGATGACACTGACTAATCCCCAGAATGGACAGAGGAAAAGAGGGGAGAGAAGAAGAGGAGGGGAAAGAAAAAAAAAAGAAAGGGGGTAGGTGTTCAGCTGGAGATGGTGTGGAAAGCCCACTGAAAAGCAGTGTCTTTAATTGCTTCCTAAAAGTCCACAGGGAGGGGGCTAGGCAGAGCTCCTCTGGAAGCTGGTTCCATAAAGTTGGAGCCACAGTGAAGAAGACCCTACCTCTTGAAGAGGATTTATGTGCCTCTCTTGGTGTGGCTACCCGGAGAAGACTCGACTAGGATGATCTTGTGAGTCAGGCTGATGACATTAAGGTGAGACGCTCTGAAAAGAACCAGAGTGATATGGTCAAATTTACTTGCCCCAACCATCAGTCTGGCTGCTTTATTCTGGACTTGCTGAAGTCTCTGGATCAGGTTCAAGGGGAGCCCCGCATAGAGAGCGTTGCAGCAGTCAATCTGGGAGATGACCAGGGTCTATACCAAAGTCCGAAGGGAGTCCTCGTCTAGGTACTGTTCTAATCTTTGCTGTTGTACCTTATTGTTTATCTGCCTTCTATTATTTCATTGTTTATCTACATTCTATTATTTCATATAACTTCTATTATTTCAGCATTATTGGTAGTGTTCCTATGTGAAATCATTTCAGATGTGATGGTGCCAGAATGTCATTTCATTCTAAATTTTCTCACTCTCCTGTAGATGTCTAATACTGAACTGTTATTTGCTGCGGGCTGTGTTGGTGTGCAAGGAACTTCCTCAATACTTGCTAGTTTTGCTATTTTATACCTAAAACCAGAGATGGTGCTGTTTCTTATTTGCACAAACAAAAATGAAGTATTTGCCCCAGAAGTGCTCAGATCTGGTGAATTTTCAGGGAAATGTATGTCATTTTGGAGAGGTCTTGTTTGGTATGAGATAAACAATGCTACCTTTCTAGCTAAAACATTTCAAACATTGTCAGAATTAATTGGACTCATTTCACCATTTAGACATTATGGGTTAAGAAGGGAGCCAAGATTTGCTCTTCATGCTGTCCAGACATGACAATTTAAAGAGAGAGAACATTTTCCAGAAGCAATTAGGTTTGCTAGAGTCATGTGGAGCTGGATATTTTGATGTTGTAATTGGTCCTTTGGAGATAACAATAGTATCCATGGGAAGAGTAAAGAAATTATGACCTGTACAAAACACGGAACCCGCAGGACTATGTGGCAGATCAATACAGGCTAATATGACACCAATAGGAGTGGATTCATAGTCAGATCCTATGCAGAGCCTTCAGTGCTATGAAATAAGCCTCTGATTGTGCAAGCAGGTTGACATAAATATACAAATGTGCTTCATTTGCTTCATAATTGCTCCTGCACATATTCTTATGATCGTTTACAGCAGAGATTGGTGTAACTTTCCTGAATGCATACCTTTGTATAAAAATTATGTTTCCACCAAAAAACAAAACAAAACAAAACAACACCCGAGTGTTTGAAGAATTTTGATTGTGGGATGAAGTGAAACTGACAAATTCATTTACCCAGCAGGGGCTTTGAGAGCTTAGTTCTTAACACTCTGATTTTAAAGCATTGTGGATCCAATTATTCTTGTGGTGCTTAATTGGATTTGTGACCTTTTTTATTCCAACAGTCTTCTGAGCTTTAATAGCTACTGTACCTACTAGGCAGGTATAATACCATCCTCTCCATATTGTAACTACTTGTACCTATAGATTGTGGCTAGTTCGGTTGACTGAGTACATCATCAAACATTTTTACAAGAACTTTGCCAAATCACAGTTTCTTCAGAAATCTGGCAGAAGGAACTTGAGTGCTAAAAATGTGAATGTGAAAGTGTGTCTAAGCAGAGTGGATAGAATCCTCAGTCCCTAGTTTATAGTATAGCTTCTAGACCATGAATTTTAGGATGTAAGGCTGGAGCTGAAAGCAGTAGGGAAAGTGAATCAGCTAGTTGAGGAAAAGCCTAAATATTCTCCCTGCATGGAGCTTTAACTACCACTATACATGGTTCACCTTCTAGCCCCAGAGAAATACAGTAGATGAATTGTCCATTTTTTTCTGGCTGCTCGGCTTCACAGAAGGCAGTCTGCTGTTAGGTATTTCAGGTCATATCGTTGCTGCACCTGCGTCTGATGGCTTTTTGAAAGAATGTTGTTTTGTATCCTTTCATGAGCCACAAAGGGATCTGCCTTGTCTTCACTGTCAGAATCCTGGTGTATTTCTTCTGGCGATAAAAGGTGAGGTGGCGATTGAGAGGTAGGAGGTGGTTCCTGTGCTGCAAAATGAGGTGAAAGACATCCTGTAGTTCATCAGATCTTTCTGTTGGATCATTGAAAGTTTCAGTGCAAACTAGTTGCTATTACAGTAGTTGTTTGTTAGCAAGATTTCTGTTAGTTCCCAGAGAGACTTTACTTCCAAACAAGGACTGCCAACTGATTGATTATTGATTGCCCCAGTCATGTTGCAGATATTTTTCTGGATGGCTCTTTCCTTCATGCCAGTATTTCATAATGCATAGATGTCTGCATCTCTAGCATATACTGTATCTCATCATCCTGCCTTACATAACATGCACTTTAACCTTCTGAAGCTTTCACATGGTTCTTGGGTTTTTAAAAAGCCAATCTGATATGCCTGAGCAGTTATTTTGTGCCACATGAAGTCAGAGTTTCTGGTAATACTCCCATTAAGAGAGGCACACCACTAGATTGTATTTCAAAATCAACTGCAGGTGGAATGTCAATTGCGTTTTTCTTCCAGGCACTGAGCTTGCTCACTTTAATGCCATTTCTTGCTGTGTCTTTTTGCAAAGAGACCCTTCCATGTTTGCACATGGAAAAAAAAGGTGAACATGGAAATTGCAGTGCACCTTCTGGAAATCAAAGCTACAAATAGTACAGCCCTCATTAGACTGTGCATTGTGAGAGTTAATAGTTTTTTGCTACTTTTATTGTTATCATTATTGACTAAGGACCCAAAGTGATGGGATAATTTCTTTCACCTCTCCCTCCCCCACCCCCCAATATTATAGACTAGCCGGATAGCTCTGCGAGTTGCAGCAGCTGACTATAAAGGAAGGGAAGCAATGTAAATGCCTGCTTTGCATGATTCCCCCCTCTATATTTTATTCTCAAAATAATCCTGTAAGGTACAGTAGGTGTTGCTCAAAGATACTGGTTGGCCTGAGGACACTAATACAGTGGACCCTTGACTTACAGATGGCTTGACTTACAGACTTTTTGAGTTACGGACTTCTCTGGCCGCAAAATTTAGGTTTGACTTGCAGCCTGAGAATTGACTTACAGACCAGAAAAAAACCAAAATGGAACAAAAACGGCCTGTTACGGGATTAATCGGTTTTCAATGCACTGTAGGTCAATGGAGACTTGACCTACAGACTTTTTGACTTGAGAACCGCCTTCCAATACGGATTAAGTTCTCAAGTCAAGACCCCACTGTAGTCCTTGGTACCAAGCAAAATTTTGACCTTAGGTCTTCCTTTTCAAGTTCTCAACAGCAGTGCTTAGGTCTTGTAAACTAAATAACATGGCTTCATTTATGGAGTCAATCCATCTCATATTTGGTCTTCCTGTTTTCCTGCCGACTTAAAACTTTCCCAGCGTTATTGATTTTTCCAGATAGTTCAATCTTGATTTGCTCTAGAACACATTTGTTCCTCTTTCTGGCAGACCAGGGTATCTCCAAAGGTCTTCTCCAGCACCATATTTGAAATGAATCTTTTTTTCTACTTTCTTTATTGTCCAGTTTACACATTAGAAATACAGTTGAAATAAAATTTATACACATGGACACCCATATAAATGGACTGAATATAAACCTAGGTTTCCTAAGTCATTATCAAATGTACTTTTATCTACTGCTACTGTTATTTTCTTCACAACTACCAGGCCCATCTCTCATTACAAGGCTCAAAGGTAAAAACTGTTAATATTTGCTACATTAACACAGGTGGTTCCTCTGCTGCCTTTTTGTATATGTATATTATTCCCCTTCTTGAATTTTTAAATTAATCCTCAGTCCTCAGCCCCCTTCTCTCTTCCCCCTCCTCTTTGCTGATGCCTGGTATCTATTTTCTGTCTCCTGTAGGAATGTTTAGTATCCAGCACCAAACATAGGCCATAACTGTATGTGAGATGTACCACACAATCGAGACTCTTTTAGCCAATGAATATTTAGAATGTTCTACTTGCGAAATTGATATTCCATCCATTATTTCATATTTCCCCATATTGCTTAAAGCTCACATTAAAATATAATACTGCGCTAGTCTTTAAGGTGCCATATGTTTTGTCTTTCTTTCTTTTTTTTGTATTGTTTTGTTTTGGTTTCTTTGGATTTTGCCTAATATGCTTGCACAGACTAACACAACTACTGTACTTCTTCTGAATCTGGGAATACAATAGTGTTGATGATCCTGGCCTTCGTCTACAGTTTTTACACTTGATGACCTTTTCGGATTCCTTCACTGTTGCCCTTCTGAGTCTCAGTCTCTTCTGATTTCTTGACTGCAGACCCTGTTTGGACTAATGATTGCAAAATTTGGGGGGCCCTTTTTGTCTTGTTACTTGCTTATTTAGGTAATGGTCTCCAAACATGACCAGAGGGAAAAATGTATTTTTAAAATATCATCTCCATATATTTCCCACCTTCCCTTTTTGCTGCCACAAACTTTTAGTTGACCCATATCTATTTATTTACCCTTTCACTTATGCCATCATAACACCTTCCACATAATTAACCCTCAGACATTGATCTTCATACTACTCAGCTTAAATTAATCTAATACAGTATGTTTATTAGTGTTCAAAGGGTGTTTCCCCTTCAGATTTTAAATTCATTTAGCATAATTCTTCACACTCTCTCCCACCTCTTTCCCCCTCAAATTCCAAGTTGTTTGTTGAAACCACCTTCTACCCCTCTCTATTCCTTGAAAATCTAACCAACCTCAACTCCCTAGTTTCTCTCCAAGCTAATCAGAACCATTCTGATTAACATTTCATTCTTCTAATCCACCCCCTCTCATTACATATTTATTGGACTAGTGGTTACCAATAATGGGTAACCCAGGTGTTCTTCAACTGCAACTTCTAGAAATCCCAGCCAGCACCGCTGGTGATGAAGACTTCTGGAAATTTGGAATCCAAAAATATTTGGGTTACTCAAGGTTGGGAACCACTGTACTAGACCAATGCATTCCAAAACAATGCACTTACTATTACCACATAAACATTATGTTTAAAAATAGCTACACATTACACACCACAACCCTCAAGACATATAGTAAAAAGAATAGTTTCCAATGTGTGAGAAAGAAAATCATATTCCCAGGATTGTAATTCAACTGAGTGAGGACTTCTGAAGCTGATTAACACAATCAAAATTCAGAACCTTTTGCTATTTTGCCAAATGCTGTACTGTATCATGCTAAGGTCTAAAGGTTTTGACAGAAAAACAATGCAACCGTGAGTGTATTTAATATGCATAATATGCAGATTTATAGAATATGCATATAATGTCACATAATTTGCAAATTTGACTAACCAGGTTTGGAAAATGGGAACCCTGCCATAAATATCAATCCAGATTTGCATCTCTCAAAAAGACCACCATGTGTGATAATTTCAAGAGGCAAGAAACCTAATCACAGGTTTCATTTCATTTTGCCCTGATGCCTTTTCGGTTGAAATATAATTATATACGTAGCATAAAGCTTTTTACTTAGACAAGTGATTCATTTTAGTCTGAATGAAGCATGGATATACATTACTGCAGTCTGGTCACAGTAGAAATTTCATCTCTGGAAAAAAAAGGTATGTCATGTTAGAAAAGAACCTATGAAAGCAAGCATCATTTATAACAAAATTAATGGATAACAAAATTGTAAATTGTGTCATGAATGTGACAGATAGTAGTGACTGACAGCTTGTACATGATGGTCAGTTTCTAAGAGTAAACTATAAATAACCAAAGGCTTGTAGGATATGACAAGTTGAAGTGGTTAGACTATCCATTTTTTTAAAAAAGTGGTTTTCAAAGCAAAGTGTTCTGCTTATGCAATATACTACCCCATAGTGCTTAAAGCACTCTCTGGACAGTTTACATTTTAATTATGCTGGGTACACATTAATGCCTCCCTCCAGTGAGCTGGGTACTCAGTTTAATGACCTTGGGAAATCTGTGGGTACAATAGCCTCATCTCAGTGGATGAAGCTTGTAAATGTTCAGGTAGATAAATACAGGGGGCAGTGGAAGAGGATTCTTTAAAGTCTACGCATGTTTAAAAGGATGTCCTTTCTCTTTCACCATTTTATATGAAGTTTGCACAAAGATGGCACATACCATGTGGGTCCCACAAGAGGTACCCACTGGAAAGTTTCAGAAGGACAGACTAGTGCAGAATCAAAGAATTTGAAATGAATGAGAAATAGTATGAGAAATTTTTGAGAAGCTGATTGGTGGGCAAAACAAGCTTTGCCATGATATTGCTTCATATTTATGCACACTAAACATGATATAATAAAACAGTTGCATAGAGGTACAGTTGGATTTAAATTCTTGCTAGCAAAACTATGCATATAGAAAACAATGTAAATAAGGGAGAAGACAAGGATAAAAGCAATGCTAACATTCCAGAGACATGTTTTCTTTGAAATTAGTATTCTGAGGTCTGCTACGTCAGTGGACCCCTACCTTTTTGACGCCAGGGACCGATTTAGTTGAAGACCATTCTCTCAAGGACCTGTGTGTGCGTGCGCGTGCGCTTGCTTGCTTGCTTGTTTGCTTGTTATGCAGTAGGTTGTTGGAGGATAGCTTTGAATTGAGCTGATGTATTGTGTCGGGGCAGAGGAGCGGCAAGCAGGAGCAAGAGGTGAGCTGCAATTGAAGCTCTGCCTCCTGTTAGATCCGCAGCAGCTTAGAACCTAATATGAGCCCAGGCTCCTATTAATGCCACGGGCACAGCTGGTCTAGCAGCAGCAGGAGTGGAGTGGAGAGTGAAGCTCCACCTCCTGTCAGATTAGCAGTGGCATTAGAACCTAATAGGAATGTGCTGACAGGAGGCGGAGCTTTGCTTGCTGTTCACCTTCTGCTCGCTGCTCATCTGTCCTGGCGGCCCAGTCCTTCTAAGGCCACAGACTAGTCCCAGTCCCCAGACTGGGAGTTGGGACCCCTGACCTATGTGCATTCTGAACTGATAAAGATGTTGAAGGGAGTTGATTCAGGGAAATATATAAACTGAGTGTAGTGGAAATGCAGAGGTTTACTGATGTGTAGACATTGCTCACACTGCTATGTTTCACTGGTCATTTTTCTTCATTTTGGGTATAAAACTCTTCCTTTCTGTCTTTCTGTCTTCCTTCCCTCCCTCCTTCCCTCTTTCCCTTGCACTAAACAATAGGCATGAGGTGGGTAAAAATAGCATTACCGTTCTTGTGATAGAAATTCACTTGATGCCCTTTTAAAGAATCAGTGAAAACAAAGATTTCAGAAAGGTGCAGATCAACCTAAGATATAAAAATAATGAATAATTATTAAGTCAAGGTAGTGGCTGGTCATTTAAATATTTTTCTTGTGTCTTTTAAGTGGCACTTTTACACCCCTTACCATATGGAAAATACCTTACCATATTGCTTTTCAAGACTGTGGTTTAATTTCGTGTAGACATGAACTAGTTATTTAAATTTTGCTCTGCACAGTCTATCGCATGCTGGATTTTTAAAGAGCACCATAAAACTTCAATATCCATTTCTCTTGGGGCCGTAGGTTGCTGTTATGGAAATGTGTTATGGTAATGCGTTAGGTAGTTCTATATTTATATAAAGGACGATTAGTAGGAGCAGACATATGTTTGCTGCTTTGTAGTTAATAAACTTTTCTATAAATTACGAAGAAAACAAATATGCTCTCCACAATAAACTGCAGTTTGGAAGAATGCAGGACAATACTTGTCAGTTCATGACAACATTAAGCGCCTCCACACCTGAATCACCCTCACATTGCTAGATTCAGGGTATGCCTACCTGGAGTTGCCTACCTGGAGTTCTCCCCGCTGCTGCAGTTGCGTAATAAAACTACTTCTTACATTTTACCTCAGAATTTGTGAGAGTTATTTTACTCTGTGTGGATATTTCCATAACACTCTGCTACATGTCGGCCAAATAAAATTTGGCAGAGACATATGGTCATCATGGAGAACAAGAAATAGCTGCTTCTAACAGGAGGCCTCAGCAGGCAATGGACAGGGAGCTGAGGGGGCTCCAACACTACCTCCAAGAGCAACTTGGACAGGAGTCTTTTGAGCAGCTGGGTGGGTGGGACACCAGCACAATCCCTGTTCTGTCTCAGACACCCACTCTCAAACTCAGAGGCACCTGGTGAAGAGAATGGGATTACACTAGATCACTGCAACTCCACCTCCAATTTCTGGCTTGCTGCTGCACAGAGAACCAGATGCACAGAGAGATTAACTCCACCAGCCTCATCCAGCTAGGTGACACAAGCCAGGTCAGCATGCTCATCCAGGATCAGATCCTGGATGGGTAGTGTTTTCCCTTTCATCTACCTGGTATTCAGTAGCAGCACTTTCAAGTTGGATTTCTGAGTTGTGGGAGCAGTTTGAGTGTAACCAACAACCTGTCTTCTACCTCTTAACGCATCCTTCCCCACAACAGCAAATGGAACAGGCAGGTGGGCAAAGAAAAATTCTCTTCTCCCCTCCTAAGCAAGTTGCCAGATCCTAACCATTGTGCTCCCCTCAATGGCTGTCCAAAGGAGTATATCCCCTATGAAGTATTGGTTCAGTCCAAAGTGATGGGACTAAGAAAGGATGAGACTGAGGGATGCAGAAGGCATGCATGTCTGAATTGTGTGCCCATGCACCCAGTGCAATATTGGATTTAAGCCTGTGTTTCATTTTAATTCTACAGAAACAAATTAGGGCACTATGTATGAAATGTCACTGTAAATGCTTATCTCTGTTCAGCTGGCAGCAGCAAGGCTTAGCAGGTTTTGAATGTTACATAAGAACGTGAATTCTTGTATAAAGGTTGACTGTGGTAAGGCACAGCATGATTATGATTTTCACAAGCTTCTTGTTATTGCCTGCCTGTCTTGCCCAGCTGTGCTGTCCAGAGCATGTTCAGAGCAGAGCCATTGTGTAATGCTTGCATGATGTGGTGTTCTTTCCTTATAAAAAGGCTTGCAATAGTTGATGTGTATTGTTCATGAATCAATTTTCACACTGCGATCTTTCTCAGTGGAGTATGTATGGTAACATGCTACTTAAACTAGAAAAGAGATTGATGTATTGCAGTCCTATGCATGAAAAACCAACCTACAGGAATCTGTACATCCATGTACAGATGTGTTGAAGACCACAGACAGATTTCATGCAAAATGAAATTATTTTTTGATTGTGACTAATTTGTCACAATGACAAGTAGAACTGAGTCAAATGTTAAATTTTTAAAATGAAATAACTTTTCAGGGGCTTCACTTTTTGGCTTGCTAAAGTCTTGCATGAAAATTCCTATTCTTTTGAGTCAAGAAAATACTGCTTCGGGACATGAAAGGAAATTACTTACTTTAAAAACAATTGCAACTTCCATCTTGTTATGGAGTGTTATTTCTCCCACAAGGTCCTGATGCACACACTTCTCTGATATTTATAGCCAATTCTTAATTTATTAGTTCTCAATCACTGTTAATCACATTCACTGACCGGTAAATTCGATAGCTATACAGTGGCCAGGATCAAAAGATGGACTTTCCACTGATGGAAGTACCTGTAGCAACAGATTCAGAAAGGGGAGCAAATCCCCCTTCTTCTGTTCTCCTTGAAACCTTAAAACCTGTTCTGGAGAACTTGGAGACTCTTTGGAACAAGTTTGTCAGTAAGTAGTGTGTTGCAGGAGGAGGAAAATATCACATCATGGGCACTGGTACTGTTGGAGGGATTTGGAAAGTGGTTATTCCCCTTTTAATGCAAAGGCAGGCAGCTAACAACAGGAGTAAAAGGAAGAGTGGCAGCCTCAGAGACTCCGAGGCATGGAAAAAAAGCTTCTAAGTATAGTGGCAGATACAGAAGATGCGCTTTACAGAACATACAAATGTTTATTTTTCCATCAAGTATAATATAGACCTAAATCCAGTGTATGTAAAGTGCTTGGTCTTGTATAATCAGCTTATGGTTGATCCAACGATATCTTCAGGTTGTGGTTTGTAAATTGTGTATCCAGAGCCACTTACCATGGCTTATACAGTATGTGGCTCCCACTAACAGGAAAAGTGAACTTTATTGGACTATAATTTTGAAAATCACAGAACCAGCATAGTAAGTAGCATAGAACATTCTGGAGTTGTAGCCCAAAAAGTAACTTTTTGAAGTTTTCTAGGCAGTCTCCAATACAGGTAGATGGCAGAGCCGGAGTTATCTAATTTCATTAGTAGAAAAATTGTTGTGTGCTTTTAGACAATTTCATGGCAGTCACAGAGGGTGAAAGTTGGATGCAAATCTTTAATATTTCTTTTCAAACTATGTAAAACTTTTCTGGGACTCTGTTTTATGTAAGTGTGTAATGAACCCATATTACATGTGGAGGCATAAGCATACTTAGGAGTCAATCATACCTTGGAGGAGGATAAACAGAATGTATTCTCGAAGGCTTTCATGGCCGGGATCCAAAGGTTGTTGTGGGTTTTCCAGGCTGTTTGGCTGTGTTCTTAAGGTTTTTATTCCTAACATTTCTCCAATCTCTGTGGCCGGAATCTTCAGAGGACAGGAGTCAGAACTCTGTCTGTCATATACAGAATGCTTTGTTTCAATATTTCAGCCTCGCACCTCTAAGTAATTAGAACTGTTGTTTTTTTAGTGTCCTACTGTGACTTATGGATTATTCAGATGGTATGGTTGCCTCACAGTGGGTTGCTGTGCAGAAATAGCATCATTTGTGGTTAAGAAGATAACCTTTAAACTCAACCATATTTAATAAGTTGGTTATTCTGCCTCAGAGCCGCTCCAAGATATTTTGCTCTCTGAGGTAAAGACAAGATAGTGCCTTTTCCCTAGACCATAAGCAGAAAGTGACTAGATTAGCATTGAATGAATGCTGGCTGTGGGTAATACCTTCTACCATATTTGAGACAAAGGTTATGGGGGCAGGAGGGCATAAAAAGCTGTCTGGGATAGACAGCTCTGTCCCACAGCAAAGGAAAATGACCAAGGAGTTAAGTAGGAACAGCTGGAGGCTGCTACTATAGCATCCCTAGGGTCAAACTGTACATTATAGTCAATATGTCATTAGAAGCTAGAAATCACATTACTGTTCCAGAAGCATGCTATGACAGAGCTTTGTCTGAGCAGTCAAACTTGAAAATGAAACACGGTTTGCCTCCGGATTACAAATCACAAAACAAGCGGCAGAAGCTGTGAAAATGTGTGCTGTGGCAACCATATTTCAGTATTTGAAGAACCCCTTAATCTAATGGTATGCTATTTGTAATGTATAATTTGATCTAAGAAATATGGCATCAGTTGCTATGTTTGTTTAGCAGCTAATTTTAAAATTCAGGCCTCCTGTTTAAAGGTAGGAATACAACACTCTTCTAATAAATTGTATGCTAGAGGATACACAATGAAGGCGCGTCTTCAGGTTAATCCAAATTCTTGAAAAAATGCATTAATGTGAGTGTTTTTTTAAAAAAATAATAATACAATGAAGTTAATTCTGTTATTTGTGTGGAATATATATAATATTAACTTAATCCAGTCCAGATTAAAGTGCCTTAAGGTACATACCACCACAACAGCTTCATTATTGTGCATCATTTGTTGTTCACCATTATTCCTTATGTTTTATTTATTTTTTGAACTGCTGTCAGGGCATCTTTCACTTCACTTTCTAGAACTGGAGATTCTTCACTAAAGGATTTTTGAAAGAACCTCTTATCCTCACATCTCCTGTGTTTCGTCAGTGTTTTGTTTCCATCTTTTTATTTTATCCTAATCAGATATCACATTCCCATATTAATCATGTTATCATTTTTGTTTAAATTTCACTTTGCTTTCTTGTACTTTTTGAAAAAGATTATTTATTTTTCCATTTTTGTTGTGCTCCTCTATTTCTTGGCTCCGGTTACTATAACAGTTCTTCTTGCCCTTAAGTGCGTATGACTGAAATGCTACATTTAGAATTTTGACATTATTTCTGCAAACTTTTACTTTTGATGCTAAAAGTAAATGGTTTGATGTTGACCGTTTTAATAGTTTGATTGGTCATCTGCTGAAGACTTTCTTTTCTTTTGACTATAGGAATTGCCATTGTGCATTCTTACCTGGTAATATTTATAGTTTCAATCCACAGTTCTAATTCAGTGTGAGTTGAGTTTAGTAATGCAAATGAGTTCTTTACATGGTCTTTAGATTTCTCAAGAATGTTAAACAAATTATATTTGGCTCTGTGATCATTTTAGTGTTTACGTTCTGCTTGACTTTAATTTTTCATGTTACCAGTTTTGGTATTATCATGATGTGTAGCATAGTCTGTTCTTGACTTTCCTTGCATGAAATTGTGGTTCATTTGGTATAGAAAATTGCATGATGTTTTGGAGCAGAAAACGGTGAATTATTACCTCATCTCTATTGACAAAGAGTTACTTGGGTTTTTTTAAAGCTTCACCAGTTTCTCTTCTGTAAAATAGCTTTTGTATACAGTATTTTCATTGGTTAAAAGGAATTGTTCATATTTTGTATATTTTTATTTTATTGATTACCGCAGCAATCTATTACTTTTCTAATTCTGTTTTGTCAGTCTCTATTAATTTATTTTTCACATTTGCCTTAATATAATTTTCTATATCATCTTTTGATATATTACTTCCTTTATATATATTTTGAATTTTTTATACATCTTCAATTTTTGTTTCCTCAAACTGCATTTCTTTCCTGTTTCATCTTTAATTAGTCCTATTGTATTTTTAAATCTTTTATCTAATCTTTGTTATTCCAAAAATCCTAGTATGACTCTGAAGACCTGTTTACCAGCAAAATAACAATTAGTCTGTTTCCTCTTAAATTATATTTAATGCATATGTTATCCATGTTACAATGGTTTGGTGTACAAAAGGTTTTCTATTTATAATGTTGTGTATTGTTTGAATCTGGAATTCTGGCATAGTATAGTATAATAGTTGTAGAAGGGGTAACCATGTTAGTCTGTGCACACATTATAAAAATAATGAAAGTTAAAAGTTAAAAAAAGAGACAAAAATGTGGTGGCACCTTAAAGACTAACTTTTATATTTTTTTAATGTGAGCTTTCATAGACAAGTCCACTTCATCAGACATAAGAGAAGGAAATATAACATGGCAAGTATTTATACATAGCATCAAGGTATAAATAACACTCATACAACACTAATACTAACACTAATATAATGCTAATATATAACAGTAATATAATAGTGTTAAGTTATGATGACAATTTGTCACAGTTAAACAGTGTGGGATTATTTGCCAGCTGTCAAGTGAATTTAAGATTCCTGTATGATAAAAACATGATTTTTGAATGTATAGGCCATGCCCAATGTATCATCTGGGAATAATATTGTAATGATCATATAAAGAACAGCTTTCATTAAAAAACAAACCAGTATACATAACTATGCATGGAAATGCAGACAATTATTTGCTTGAAAAGGATTTTAGCACAGGGAAAGGACTTTCCTGCCTCATCTCAGAATAACTGAGTGCTTGATCCATAAAATAAGATTATTTTCAGATTCTGATGACCCTGCAACAGATTGATTTAGGCTGGAAGGTAACAAGATACCAATTATTGTGGTTTGGAACTGCTGCCATTTCTAGATTTTATACTTTCAGATTGGCCACAAAGTCTGAAGGATTATGTTGTACAGTACTCCTGTCTTAGACTAAAGTAGATCTGAGAAGACTGTTGTGGATACCTTTCAGATACTTTTAAAACAACACCTAATGGTGAATTATAATAAAAGTGATGACATATTGTAGGTGGTGTACACTTCGTAAGATTTTGTATAGTCAGCTGATTGAGCAAGTAATGTTTTTTGAGTATTTGAGTGTGACTTTTCAGGTATCAGAAATATAGCAAGACTTACAAAAATATGTTGTCAAGAAAATTGTATGTGTTTTTTTGCTCACAAATGATCATGATCACATACTCTCAAGTGCTGGAAAAACACATGCCAGGTTTCCAATTCAGTTGGTGTATGGGATATAAATCCTGGATAATGCCATCTTAAAACAATTGCATATTGTGCAGTCAGCATGTCTGAGGCAAAAAAATTCTGTTCCAGGTTGCATTTCAGATACCTCTTTGACACTGGAAGCTGATCTTCTGTCCATTTGTATGCTTACAAATTATGATTGAATATAGCCTCTTTTAGCTTGCTTCACATAGTTTTGCTTCATTGGCACAAGGACAGCTGGATAAAAACATCAAATTTAAACTTTAGGGCTTTCACCACAAAAGTCATTAAAGGTCTCTGTCTCAGTAAGGTGAGAAGTAAGGCAATATCTGTATTGAAGAACAAAATAACTTGTCTGCCACTAGAAAATAATGCCCTTGGTATGATTGTTTTGCACCTAACTCTCCAAATACACTTGCAGTTATTTACAAGATTTAAAACTGTGTACAGTAATGCACAATATGAACAAATGTTTAAGAAACATCTCCACATGTGTATATATTATTTTGAGTGCATAAGCCCTAACAGTCCAAAATACAGATTTGTCTTAAATCTTTGCCCTTAATATCACTTGAGGGTCATTTTAGGAGAATTTTGTTACAAAATCATGTATGTGTAGAGATGGCATTGAAACATTTGTTCTGATACTGTTGCTCTACTCCTTTTGTGAAGATATATAGATATTTGATCGACTCATTATTAGGATTCCAAGCCATTCATCAGATTTGTACATTGCAGTGGGGTCTTGACTTAAGAACGGCTTGAGTTAAGAACATTTTGACTTAAGAACCACTCTCATAGGAAAATATTGACTTGACTTACATACTTAGATTTGAGTTAAGAACTGAAAAAACCCACGTGGGAGGCAGGGAAAGTGCAAAATGTGAACTTTCAGTTAACTGTTGGCCAGTGAAAAGGGTGCCTGTCTGCTTCCTCACTCCTCCCAGCGTTTAGAGAGTGGATTGGGAGACAGTCTTCAGACTGCCTGGTACTGTACTGCGTGGACTGTATTTTCCCTGCCTTCCCTGAACCTTTCTTGACCTAAGAAAAAAAGAAACAAAATATCCCCCTCTAGTGGTCGAAGGCGGAATAGCAGCTTCCCATTAGTTTCTATGGACGGAAAAGAGCAGATACGGATCAAATGGTTTTCAATGCATTCCTATGGGAAATGCAGATTTGACCTGAGAACTTTTTGACTTGAGAACCGCCTTCCAATACGGATTAAGTTCTCAAGTCAAGACCCCACTGTATCTTTTCTTTTTTAAGAACTGAGATAAAATGGTGATAGCTGCTGTTGAAACAAGTTTATTATCGTGTCCTAAATCTTTATACTTTTAGTAGATTGTTTACAAAATGTTAGTGACTTTGTTTTACTTAGTTGTCTTTTGTACCTGGTTTATCTTAAAATTGATGTAATTGATTCCCATTCTGAGTGTGAAGATTTTATTATTTTAAAATAGTGAAGCCCTTTCTCTTCAAGGATATTCTGGTTGCGTAGCTCAGTGGGTTATATACCTGACTGGGGAGCTAGAGGTTGGGAGTTCAATTCCCCGCTGTGTTTCCCAGAAGAGCCAACCTCTGTGACCTTGGTCAAGCTGCTCAGTTCCAGGATGCCCCCAGAAGAAGGGAATGGTAAACTACTTCTGAGTACTCACTCTCTACCTAGAACACCCTGAAAGCTGACTTGACAGCACATTAGATTAGATTAGGCATCCTTCAGTCTTGAGAGACTATGGTAACATGCTCTGTATGGAGAACTTGGAACAGCGTCTAGTGTGGCTGAGAAGGCCAATTTGAGAGTGAAAGTCCCTTCCACACTGAAGACAAATAAAATCTTTACCCTGTCCAGTTCCATGATTTTGCTGCTTTTGTGACTGCCTCTTTGCCTCGGCCTGCTGGACAAGGGTCTCTTCAAATTGGGAGAGGCCATGATGCACCGTCCGCCTCCAGGCTGAATGCTCAGATGTCAAGGTTTCCCATCTGTTGAGGTCCATTCAGATACCGCTTGCAGATATCCTTGTATCACAGCTGTGGTCTCCCTCTGGGGCAATTTCACTGCATTAATTCTCCATACAGGAGATCTTTTGGAATCCGACCATCAGCCATTCTCACAACATGCCCGAGCCAATGTAGATATCACTGTTTCAGTAATGTATACATGCTAAAAATTCCAGCTCAATCTAGGACTATTCTATTTGGGACTTTGGCCTGCCAGGTGATACCAAAAATGTGTCGGAGACAACGCATACGGAACGTGTGCAGCTTCCTCTCCTGCCATCCACAAAAGGTCCAGGACTCACTGCAGTACAGGAGTGTGCTCAGGACACAGGCTCTATAGACCTGGATCTCGGTGTATACCGTCAGCTTCTTATTGAGCCATACTCTCTTTGTGAGTCTTGAGAACATGGTAGCTGCTTTGCCAGTGCATTTATCCAGCTCAACATCTAGAGAGAAAGTGTCAGATATTGTTGAGCCAAGGTACACAAATTCATGAACAACCTCCAATTCTTGCAGGAGGATGGTAATAGAGGGAGGTGAGCACATCCTGGCCCATGACTTGTGTTTTCTTCAGGCTGATTGTTAGTCCAAAGTCTTGGCAGGTCTTGCTAAAATGATTCATGAGTTGTTGGAGGTCTTCAGCAGAGTGGGCAACAATGGCTGCATCATCGCGAACAGGAAGTCCCCCATGCATTTCAGTTGGACTTTGGTCTTCGCTCTCAATCTAGAGAGATTAAGGAGCTTTCTAACTGATCTAGTCTGGAGGTAGACACCTTCTGTTGCAGTTCCAAAGATGTGCTTCAGCATGACAGAAAAAAAGATCCCAAACAGGGTTGGTGCGAGGACACAGCCTTGTTTCACTCTGCTTTGGATGTCAAAGGGATCTGATGCTGAGCCATCAAAGACTACAGTGCCCTTCATTCCCTCATGAAAGGACCTGATGATGTTAAGGAGTTGAGGTGGACATCCAGTCTTGGGAAGGATTTTTAAAAGGCCATCCTTGCTAACCAAATCAAAGTCCTTTGTGAGATCTATGAAGGCCACAAAGAGTGGCTGTTGTTCTCTACGTTTGTCTTGCAACTGTCTGAGGGAGAATACCATGTCAGTGGTGGATCTATTAGCTCGAAATCCACACTGTGGTTCTGGATAGACTCTGTCTTCAAGCACCTGGAGTCTCTTCAGCACAACACAGGCAAGCAGCTTCCCTACAATGCTGAGAAGAGCTCGAAGAGCTTGCAAGTTGTTCTCTTTAGGACAGGCTTTGTATGCTGCTAGAGCTCTCCTCTTATCCTCGATGGCTGGCATCAGCTCCTCCCAATGGGCTTCGAATCAGTCGGCCATCTTTTTGGTCTTCTTGCAAAATGTGGACAAGGCAGTGTTATACACAGCATTCTTGAAATGTTCCCATTGTTCAGGTGGATTTGCATCAGCCGGGCCTGGAAGGGTTTCTTCAAATGCTTGGGCAAATTCCTCCACTTTTCTTTGATCGCAAGTCTTGCTGATGTCAATACATGGTCTTCCTTCCTTTTTCATGTGATACAGTTTCTTCATTCGCAGTTTTGCTCTTGACAGCACACAGTTCCTATTATTTCTCCTCAAGAGTACCCAAGGTGGTTTATATATTAAAGCAAATGATATAAAAACTGAAAGGGAAGAGGGGGAAACAACGAAGAAGAATAACAACAAAAACATTTTTTAAAAAACCCTGCAACCCATCTCATAAGCAGCCAGTCACTGAGAAAAAGCCTGCCTGAAGAGAAAAGTCTTTTTCTACCTGCAAAGAGGGGGCCAGCCTGGTTTCCCATGGGAGGGAGTTCCAGAGAATAGGAGCAGTGTCAGAGAAGGTTCTCTATTGTGTTCTCACCGCACACATCTGTGAAAGTATTGGGAAGAGGAGAAAGGCCTCCCTGTTGATTTTAAAACCCAAACTGGATCGTAAAGGGAGGTGCAGTCTTCCAATTAGCTTGCATCCAAGTCGTTTAAGGCTTTATAAACCAAAAATAGCACTTTGAACTGTACCCAAAAACAAAATTACAACCAGTAGTGCTCTTGTAACAGGAGAGTTATGTGATCTCTATATCCAGCCCCAGTTCAACGGTTGTGGCAGTTTTGACTTACTGAAGTTTCTGAATACTTTCTAAAGCAGGGGTCAGGGAATTTTTTAACCTTTTACCCCCACCCCCAAAATTTATACATGCCGACATTACCCCCTTGATTCGAAAGGAAGGAAATCATACATTATTTGAATTAAAAATATTACTGAATCTACACAGGCTGTGTATCGAACTAGCAGGATGCACCAAATTTAATAAAGATGTGCACTATTTTGCTGGAACACATTGCACTCCAGCCATGGTGTGGTATAGGGAGTAGTAAGGTGTCCAATGTGCCTAGCAAGTTGCATTAAATTTTTGCTAGCAGAGCTAAAATCATCATCAGTGGCTGCCAGAGTGGTGCTAGTAATGACATGCTTGCTCGAGACAGCCAACGCAGAATTGGGGGTGGAGGGCTTTCTCTACCAGTTTAATCATTCTATGTATGGTGTGCCAAAAGGAACAAACCAGGCTAAAGGTCATGTCACCCACCCTGGTGCCACAGCCCGATATCAAAAGACCAATGTGCGTTTTTTCCATCATCAATGGAAAACTCAGCAGTGGCCAGAGGATTGGAAAAGATCAGTCTACATCCCAATCCCAAAGAAGGGCAGTGCCATAGAATGCTTCAACTACTGTACAATTGCACTCATTTCACACATTAGCAAGGTTATGCTCAAAATCCTACAAGGCTGGCTTCAGCAGTATGTGGACTGAGAACTCCCAGAAGTACAAACTGGATTTGGAAGGGGCAGAGGAACTAGAGACCACATTGCTAATATGCGCTGGATTATGGAGAAAGCCAGAAAGTTCCAGAAAAACATCTAATTCTGCTTCATTGACTATGCAAAAGCATGGCAGAAAGTGAGGAGGACTTAAAGAACCTCTTAATGAGGGTGAAAGAGAGAGCGTAAAAAATGGTCTGAAGCTCAATATCAAAACAACTAAGATCATGGCCACTGGTCCCATCACCTCCTGGCAAATAGAAGGGGAAGATATGGAGGCAGTGATAGAGTTTACTTTATTGGGCTCCATGATCACTGCAGAGGGTGACAGCAGCCACGAAATTCAAAGATGCCTGCTTCTTGGAAGGAAAGCAATGATAAACCTAGACAGCACCTTAAAAAGCCATTCTTCTCTCCCCCCCACCTTAATTCAAACTTTCTCTTTTGCTTGCCTGTTCTTTTTCATAGTTTTGAATCAGTCTCTCTCATTCACTCTCTCTCACACACATATACACATCCAACCATCCACCCACCCTCCCATTTTCTCATACATTTTCTACATACATTTAAATAAGGTTTATGAAGCACTCAGTCTCTTGCACCTTCCTTCCCTCCTTCCCTCGTTAACTTGATCCTTTCCCCTCCTCCTACTTGCTTGCAGTCATTTCCAGAGGAAGCAGTCAATCAGAAGCCCCGGATTGATTGATTGCCCTGGGCTAATCCACAGCTGTAACCAATTAAGCAGGCTTATCTCCTATCTCTGAAAGAATGGGGGATTTACAAGTGCCCTGCTGCAACCAAGGAAGTAACAGGGAGAGGTGGCTTGCAGTTTGAGGTTTGGCAGCAGAGGGTGGGGGTGGGTGGGTGGGTGGGAGGGAGGGGGTAGCACTCTCCTCATTACCCCCAGGATTTTCACTTTTATGCCATTTGGGGCAATTTACCCCTGTTACCCAACCACTGTTCTAAAGGCAGCCCCACGTAGAGCATGTTACATTAATCCAAACTGGATGAACCTGAAGCATGTGTTCCAGTGGCCAAGACAGAAATCTTTACATTTTATGTTAAATCTCATGAATTGTGATTATTACCACTAATTCAGATGGTGTTTGGTAAGGACTAGACACAGTAAAGAGAAAAACAATGTTGTAGTTCCTTAACCATGATGATATGCAGAACCATTCATTTCAGGGACTCTATAGCTCCCAGTAACCAAATGATGACAATGAACAGTGACTGGCAGGTATCTTCATAATTTGCTTCTGAGCTTTTGCTGGTCATTTGGCTGACTGCTCTGAGACTGCATGGTATTACTCCATGAACCAGGTTTTATACTTGGAAACTCAGGGCTTCTCTGCATGGAACATTTTACATGCTTTCATTCTGTCACATGCATATCAATAGAAAGGTTACCATCAATCAGTCATGACACACAGGGGGGTGCAGGGTATATATTTTCTCCCACAGATGGGGCAAGATATTTTAATACCTAAAGCTGAAAAATCTAAATAGAATTCCCACTCTTTATTTATCTCCCTTGAGGTGGTAAAAGGCTGTAATAAATTATATGATTAGTTTTGTTCTGTTCTTTTTACTGGTACCCCAACATCTTTTGCTTGAAATAGGCTAGTCCTTTCTTCCTCTGCACACTGAATTCAGTCAGAAGTGTGAATGAAGTAGGCTTTTAATTTCAGAACATTAATGCCTATTTTGTTGACTCCAGATTACAGATGACAGATTAGAGAATGTGTGGGCTAGTGGAAAGCCAGTCCTAAATGGCATGTTTTGATCCTGCAAACACTGATAGGCATTTGTGGGACTGGATTAGGGTTAGGAAATGACTGGATAAAATCAAGAGTGCATCATGCATATGCTGTAGATTTGTTGTCTCCTCAGATGCAGTATAGTACTGTATTATCTTTTCTTTTACAGTCTCAAGAATATGGTCAAGCTGTTACCCAAGTCATGTGTGGTGTAAAAATTAGTCCCGTGGAAGAGGAACCTAAATAAAATTTAATCAATTACAGAAAAAAGATTGTTCAGCAAGCTATTGGGTGCTTTCTGGATTTCTAGAGTACTTATAAAATAAAATCTATTAAGCTGTTCCAAATGGTAGTGATAGCAACACACTCGTACACATTCTTTGTGACAGGCATAACTAGTACTGTACTGTATATTTATAGAACAATTCTAAAGGAGTTCTTTTCCTTTCATAAGAATGTTAAATAAGAGATTTAATTTATACTTAACCTAAAAGTATCCAGATTAAATAATAATTCCCTCCCCACTCCCTCCATTATTAAACCTATTTAAGAAACTTGTGTGCATAGGATAGTTGTGCAAGTGGTTCCTCCTCCTTGTTTGCTCTCCAGTTCACTTTGGGGCACACATTTGACCATACTACTTTTTTCATTGAAGATGGAGAGGAATGCAACAGATAACGGCTCATTTATATTGCATGATCTTACAAGTATCTGGTCTGCAATATTACATTTTGCTGGAACCATTTATTAATTTGACTGTATAGTTCTGCATAATTTCCTCCTTTGTGTAAATATTTTAATCCTCTCCTGTAGTGCATATGCATTAAATCTCAAATAAAGCTAACATGCTAGTGTTTCTATGCGGCACTTCATGCAAGTGCTGATGTTAGACTGGACAGATTTAGGGCTGAGGTATAAAAGGCCAATGGCTTGTAGAATTCAAAGGTTTTTTTTAAGTAACCAAAAGGTATCTAAATTGGTTAGTCTTGAGAAACAGGAAAGTAAAGAGTTAAGGGTAATGGCTTGGGGTAGGCCTTTTATTAATTACATTTTAAAAGTAAGTTTTCAATTTATTATTTATTTATTTATTTTATTTATATCCCGCCTATCTAGTCGATAGACCACTCTAGGCGGCTTACAACAAGGGATACCACAATAAAAACAACAAAATTACATAAAAGAAACCTTTCGACAATTGGGTTAAAACATTAGGAAAGAAAAGAGGAGGGGATCAGGAATTAACTAGGAGGGAAGGCTCTAGTTTGCAATCACGTTACACAAAGTGATCTACAAATAACAAGAGAAATAATTGCATTATGTTAGAACTGGAAATGTGTGAGGTTAGGACAAAAGGAAGTAAACTATTGTTACTTAATGGCTGAAATCATGTTGCTTAACATGGGAAGTTGCACTAGATTAAGCCCATTGAATCAACTGGGATTTGGTAAATCAACTCCTCCATAAATTTCATCGATTCAAATGGGCCAGCTTTAATTGCAAGTTACTATGCTAAGCAACATATTTTCAGCCAGTATTTAACTCTCAAAACCAGACAAAAGTAACAAGAAAAAAATGCATGGATTTTTGGGAGATGAGTTAAGGAAATCATTGCAATAAAGAAAAATTAACACAAACAAGTGCCCAGTGTGCGGTAGTGGATAGAGAGACCTGAGCCAAAATCCTTGCTTGATAATGGAAATTCACTGGGGCATTGACACTTGCAATGCCACTGTCCCCAATGCATTTCTGGTATAGCCTGGCAGGACAGAGTTCCTAATAGAGTAGTCCTAGAATGAGCTGGAATTTGTAGCATGTATACATTACTGAAATAGTGACGTCTACGTTGGCTCAGGCATGTTGTGAGAATCTGACGGTCGGATTCCAAAAGATCTCCTGTATGGAGAATTAGTGCAGGGAAAGCAACCCAGAGAGAGACCACAGCTGTGATACAAGGATATCTGCAAGCGGGATCTGAAGGCTTTAGGAATGGACCTCAAGAGATGGGAAACTTTGACATCTGAGCGTTCAGCCTGGAGGCAGGCAGTGCACCATGGCCTCTCCCAATCTGAAGAGACACTTGTTCAGCAGGCCGAGGCAAAGAGGCAGTCCCAGAAGCAGCACAATCAGGGAGCTGGACAGGGGACAGATTGTATTTGTCTTCAGTGTGGAAGGGATTGTCACTCTCGAATTGGCCTCCTCAGCCACACTAAACGCTGTTCCAAGTCCTCTATTCAGAGCACGTTACCATAGTCTCTCAAGACTGAAGGATGCCTACTACTACTGCCACTGGTGAAATCTGTCCTTACGCGGTGTCATATTCATATACAAAATCATGTTTATTTTTTTAAAAAGTGAATGAAAGAAACAAGTAACTGAAGCAAAAATCTGCAAAAGCAAAAAAATTATATGTCTTCAAGGAATACCTTAAAACAGTGAGACAAATCTGTTGGTTTTGTATACAAAGGTAATTTAAGGTATTTATATAATGCAGGATTTTGCTGATTATAGGTTACCATCTGGTATATGTGAGATTTGAATGCAAGAAAACAAGAAATGTCATGTCTGAAGAAATACTGCTAAGAAAAGCTTTGATGGTACACCAAGATAATTATTCCTATATTTAATGTGTTTGGGGGGATTGGGGAGACTTTCCAGATAAAAGATTATGTATATCATCTGCTGATCTAAGTAGAATCTAAAAACCAAACAGATGCCTTTCAATCACTTGGTCCTGGACTTACCCAAAACATTGTTATTTAAGAATCTTCTAGCTGAATTTAATATTTCTGATCAAAATAATAATATAATGGTCGCATTTCTATGGGTTCTAATAAAAGATTTTGGTGAAGTTTCCTTTTTAGAAGAAGAAGAAGAAGAAGAAGAAGAAGAAGAAGAAGAAGAAGAAGAAGAAGAAGACGACGACGACGACGACGACGACGACGACGACGACGACGACGACGACGACGAGGAAGAAACAGAAACACTAAAAATATTTAATATGAATATGGTTTTCAAAAATATCAAGAGATACTTGTTTTTTGATCAAATACATTTACACAGACATGTATCTGTTGCATCCTGAATGTGTTTTCATAGTTATAAACTTCTGTTCCTCAACTTAAAATAAAACATATCAGAGAATGAACTAATGGGTTTGTATTTACGTTTCTAGGTTTCAAAACATTTTCCTTTTTTTAGTGATATATGTTTTTAAAGCAGGCATTGAGGATCTGATCCCTATAGGGCTCCACTGTCACAGTCACCATTTGGTTTGTTTACATGTGACCTTGTGCAGTGCCCTTAATCTCTCTCTGCCCTAATTCCCCTTATCTATACACTAAAGATGATACTTAGTCGTTTTACTTTGAGATGCATTAGAAGGGATGTAATTTGCGTTTTTCATTCTGTGTTAAATCAATGTACAGTTACTTAACCTGTTCTGATCAAAGTGATCAAAGGTGGTGATATAAGCACATTAAGCTTCAAACCTTAGATTCTGACTAGGGGTAATCTAATTCGGTGCCATTTGATTTGACTGGCAGCCTCTCTACAATTTCGTCCTGTGGTGAGCTATCCTGTTCCGACACCACATCTTGTTACACAAAGATGCCAGAGACTTAACTTGGAACTTTAGACATCTAAAGAATGGGGTCTACCTTTGTTCTTTGTTGCTTTTGTACTGCAAATTCTGGCTTATCTCTCAAAGTGCCCAAAGTGATGGGCACCACACCATCATTATATAAAACTGTCATTTGAGCAAAGGGTTCCTGCCTATGTCACAAAGATTTAATGGCTATGTTTAGTATTGCTGAGGATATGGCTGTATGGATCTCTATGGTGTTTTTGTACATATCATTAAGATCAATACCTGTTCTGGCACCCTTGCTGCCATTCAAAGGTATTTTTTCTCTTGGTATTTGATATACTGGAAGGCTAAAATGGATTTCAGGTGGAGGCGAATCAGTGGGGAAAGTTACTGTTTCCCAGATGGATATAAGTAATGTCTATAGGCCTACCCACTTGTACCCATTAGATAAACACAGCATCCATATTTTAAACAAATTGGCATCATCTGTCTTTCTGTGAGAAATATTTGTCAACATTAAACTCTTAACTTGATAGTGGCATGGCGAGGATCCATTATGCATCCTGAACTATCATTTAAGGACTTGATGGTATAGAAAAGGAGAGCAATATGAGGCTTTCATTCTGTATCTAATCTGCCAAGCATTTCCCTGCCCCCTCTTTTATACTTCATGGGGGGGGAGAATAATAATCCTAGAACTACATTGCTAGAAGGTACCTTGTGGCTCATCAGGTCCAGCCCCTGTGAAGGAGGCACAGTATGGAATCAAACTCCCAACCTCTGGCTCTGCAACCAGATACCTAAACCACTGAGCTATCCAGCAGTTCTTGCTGAGCTAAATATATTTTCAGGTTTACATTTTTATAATCCTAGTTCTAGGCTACAAGTCCTTTTTAAGAAACAGTTTTATAACTTGTTCTCACAAGTGACATTAGTACAGTAAGGATTAGTACATGCATGAAAGAATTGCTGACATCCTGTTGGTGAGCAGAAATAGCAGGTGGGTGGTGTGATGAATAGCAACTCTTTGCTATTTTTTTTTTATTACCTCATCTCTTGTATTTTAAGAGTTTCTCTCTATTTCTGTCTTTCAGGTAATAGAGGAAGTGTCATATTGGAGTTATATTTAATAACTCTGTGCTGTTGCTATAGTGTTTTTTTTATTGAGAAAGTTAAACTGTTTCTGTGCATTAAAGATCTGTGTTATATGAAGTTTCCTGCCGTGTAGTCTGGTACAAAATTCCACAGGTGCCCTCATTCACTACTAAATAAAGTCTTAATATGGTTGATGATGGCTTAAAAGCAGGCAAACAGGTTTAGTGTCAAATGTGCACAGTGCAGGAATGCATAATGACGTATCTGTTTAATTTTCCTCATTCCCTTATTTCCTGTTTACTAATCTAGCTTGAACAGCAGGAAAATGTAAGGAGAAAATTTAAGGAGATTGTCATCACACTATTCAGTTTGTTGTGTGAATGTTCTAAAAAGACCCAGAGTTTTGTTTCCTCTTGTTCTAGCATCATTATACCATTGCAGACAACCAGAGATGCTGTTTGAGAAAATAGAAGAGAGATACTTTCTTGCCTAGACTTTTAAAAGCATGTTTCCAAACCATTCTCCAAATGGTTCCTGATACAAGGTGATGATGCTGAAATACATTGGTGCCTTGACTTACGGACATCCCTACTTATGAAAATTTCGACTTAGGAAAAGCTCCGGCTGCAAAATTTTGCTTCGTCTTGCGGCCGGAGCTTCCACTTATGAATGAAAAAAGGCAGGGGAAAAGGGCGGGAAACTCAAACTGTTGGTGGCAAAGTGGCTGCTTCTTTGTAGCTCTTTCACCCCAACGGTTAGGAAAGGGAGGCTCAACTTGGGCTTCCACCGCTGCTGCCACCACCCCCAGGAGGCAAGCCACTGGACCATCCCGGCTGGGCTCAGCCTCCCAGGCTTCCAGCGCTGCCGTGACTGCCGCCACCAGAGGCCTCTCAACCTTCCCCGCTGCTGCTGCGGGCTTCTCGGGCTTACGTTGGCTTACCAGCAGCAGTTGCAGCGGCAGAGAAAGGCTGGGTGGGTTCCTGGAGGGCTGCACCCGATGGTGGTTGCGGCGGTGGAGAAAGGCTGGCTGGGCTCCCGGGGGGCTGCCCCCAATGGTGGTTACAGTGGTGGCAGAAGCTCAGCCTCCTGGGCTTCCACTTTGCCCTGCTGCCGGGAGGGGAAAGCTGGCCAGGGGGGCGGTCTGCCGGATGCAGATGTGGACCGCAGCCTGGCAACTTTTGCCAGCCCTCTGGGGAAAGCAGGTACCGTGGAAGGGCTCCCAGGTGCACTCCGCTTCTCTCGGTTTCGGAGCGCCTAGGCTCCTGGAGACCTGTGCGCAAGAGTGCCCGGCGACCCTGGGGAAGGGCTCTTGGGATGGTGGCGGTGGGGAGGAGGGAAGGAGAGGGCCTCTCTCTTGTCCTGCTTGGCCACCTGTGTGTCCCTGTGAGATGTCCTCCCTGGACAGTCTTTCCACCAGACGGTGAGGTAATGGGCGGCACTGGAAGCCCAGGAGGCCTCCCGGAGGCTGCGCTGGAAGTCCGGGAGGTCTCCTGGAGGCAGCGCTGGAAGTCCGGGAGGTCTCCCGGCGGTGGTGGTCGTGGCGATGGCGGAGCCAGGGCCAGGTGGCAGTAGTGGAGGTATGGTGCTGCTTTTAGCTTTTTACTGTTTTGGGTGGCTTTTGCGGGGTGGGATTGGGCTGGTGGGGTTATGTTTACATTTATTTTTTAGATATTCTTTTTTTTTTTTTTGCAGGCCCAGGGACTTGCAGTGTTTTTTATTTTTTTATTTTTTTGGGGGGGGGGTATTTTTTTTTCTTCGACTGGAACGGATTATTCGGTTTTCAATGCATTCCTATGTGAAATGGTGCTTTGACTTATGAAAATTTTGACTTACGGCCACTGTTCCAATACGGATTAATTTCGTAAGTCGAGGCACCGCTGTAATGTAAGTGGGGTTCTTCCTGCTGTGCTTGAACTGGGAAATTCATCTGTGCTTCAACTGGGGAATTCATATGTTTCCTTAGTTCTTCTCATTTGCATTTCAATCAACATGCTACATCATTTTTCCCATAATAGAATTTTCAAGCTTACTCTACAGCATAGATTCAAAAGAAAATGTAAGTGGCACCTTGAAAACTGTGGGGTTACCTGTGCTCTTTCTCGAGTGTGCTAATCATAATAAAGGTCTCTCATATTTTGGTTAAAACATTGCCAATGATGTGTTGGTGCTCATGTATTTTAACTTGCTGTGCAGACTCAACATAACTCTACTGGTATTTCATGTGTTGCTTTTATGGTTGCTGTTGTCATTTTATGTGAAGTTGATGTCTGGATGTGTCCTAAATAAAGATAAAGAATAATAACAAGAAATATTCCTTAAAATAGATGCTATTTGATAATGTTAGGTTATTGGACTATCTCCATGCTGCCTTCAGGAATTTATAGAATTCTTTCCCTATTTATTTATTTTGAATAAAACCTGCACTCTATTTCAGTCTCTTTTTCCTCTTGTTCCAAAACTAGGTTATAAATTCTACTTACTACTCCCTTCCTCAAAGCATCTTTCTGCATGTCTTCATGTGATGATAGAAATTGTTCATACCTAGTACGTTCCCTACATTTGACATTAGTCTTCAACCATTCATTTGTCCAACTATCTAATTGGATATAATTATACCAAGATAGTTTATTAGTTTGAAGTTTAACTATAATCTGATCCTTCAATCTCATTTTAATCATCTAATCCTTCAGTCTGGCAATTTTTTAAATCCTTACACAAATCAGCTAAACCCTTCAAGTTTCTTTTTATGAAGTTTTCATGTTTCTTCTTAATATTTGATAACACTGAAGCCCCTTTCTCCACCCCCTCTCTCCCCTGTAATTATAAGTAAACAAACAATTAAAATCCAGAATTATTAATAATTTTAGTTTATTATTACTGTTGCTATCTATTATTAATATAATTAGTATAGTTAATACTAAAAACTAGAAAGAAAGAAAGTGAAAAATCAATATAAATGAATGAAGAAAAGAGAGAAGAAAAGTTAAAAAATTTAAAAGATTTAGAAGAGGGGAGACAAGTGGTCCATCTTCTAACCCTTCAAAAATCTGGTCCTTTCTGTTTCATCCTTCTGTGGTGTTTTTTTTGTTTTTGTTTTTTGCTTGAAGTCGGAGTTAACTCCTGACCGCCATCTTCCTCCTGCCAGAATTTCCATGCCTTCAACAGGTCTTTACCTTCTTCACATGAGTAGATTTTAAACAGAACCTGATCTTTCCAAATTTTCAAAAAAACACGATGACCCCCCCCATTGGTATTTGAGATTATTTTTGATCAATACTGCTGCAACAGTCTTCATAGATTTTCTCCAATTTAAAGAACCACTGCTTATATCCTGAAAAATCTGCAGTTTAGTGCCTCTGTAGACCAGCTGGTCTTGTTTTTGTTTAATTTATCTCATAAATTGTTCTTTCTTTATATAATTAAAAAACTTCACCACCACTGGTCTTGTCCTTGGGCTTTTGAAATTACCAACAAAATGAGCTCTTTCTATGTCCTGTTCATCCAAGTGTTGTGTGCCCATTATGGAGTTAACCCACATTATAATCTCTTTTTTGAGGTCTTGTCCATCTTCGAATTGAAAATTCATTATTTTAATGTTGGACCTTCTGGAATTGTCTTCCAGATAAATCGGTTTTTTGTTTGTTTTGCTGATTCTGTCATCCAACCTGCTTATTTTAGTCTCATTTGCTTCTACCCTGTCTCCCACTTCCTTAATTTTCTGTTCAACTCCTGTGTCATTCCTATGACTTGATCTTGAAGTTTATTAATGCTCATTTCAATAGACTTGGCTCGTCTCGCTGCTTGCTCAAACTCCTGACTCATTTTACAAGACATGTCCTTCACAACCCGTGTCAGTATGAATTTTTGCAGGCAAAGCACTAATACTTTTAAAAGCTGTGGAAACTGAGCTTCAAAGCATCAAGCCCAGCATGATAGGAACTTTCAGCATATAATGTTGAAGTTTATAATAAGTATTATAATCAGAAGCTTTCCATTTACACAGCCAGCTCTAAAATAATGTGTTCGGAGCAAAAATTACAATAATGGAGAAAACCATGAAGAGGTCAAATATCACTGTTGCTATTATTTTCATGGTAAAACTAAATAAATGCAGGTTTTAGCCAATTACTACCTTCATTGTTGTCCTTCCTTAACTTGTTTTAAATGTTGTTAAGGGGGTAGTTGTATTTGCCTGTTGTGGCAAAAAAAAAAAAAATCAAGACTCTTGTGGTACCTTAAAGACTAAGATGTTTTACTTGTCATTGTTGAGCTGTACAAAGTATAGCATTTTATATGGACATCTATAGAAACATGAGGAAGAGGGGAGTATGAAATGTAATGAAGATGCAAAAGGGTCGGCATGATAATGGACCATCAGTGGCTGATAAGGATTATTCCCAATCCTGAGGGTGAGAGTCAGCGATTTTAATGAAGTTATTAAAATAATAGAATCATAGAAAATGGATAGCTTTATAGGCCCCCTCCAATTCAAGTCCAGCCCCCTGCTAGGGCAGGAACCCAAATAAAAGTAGAGCTGACAGATAGTTGTCCAGTTTTCTCTTGAATGCCTCCAGCGTTGGAGCACCCACTACTTCCCAAGGTAGTTGGTTCCATTGTGTTCCTGCTCTAACAATGCTACTTGTGCTTGTTTTTGTTTCTGTTCTGGACACTCTACCCTCCTATTTGTGGGGATTTTGATCCTCATGGGCTTGCTACTCTTTTCCCCCCCCTAGTTCCGATTTAAAAAGCTCCTATTTCTTTCAGTACTGTTTCAGCAACTACAGTGAAGGAAAATCACAGATAGGTGCTTAAACTACTGGCTTATGCAGAAGAGGCAGCAAATATGTTGGTGAAAAGAATTAACGTGTGATTGTTGCCAGTATCTTCCACAGTTACAATTCTTCATGCCATTTCACACACAGTATGGAAGCACATTCTGCATATGTTGTGCTTGTTGAGGGAAAATAGAAATTGAGGGGAAATACCACTCACTGCTTCCAGCCTTGAAGACAGAGGTCATGGCAAGAGAGAGCTCAGTTAAACTTTTAATGTAGATAAACATAATCCAAAAAACCCCTCAGAGTTGGAAGGTCCTTTCAGAGATTCATTTTCTGGATCAGGAAGGAGAAAACAACACCCATGACTCTCTGGATATTGTAAAGTCCTTGTGAACAGAAAACATGGAATCATATTGGTGTTTGCTTAGGCTTTCCATGGCTAGTGGACAAAGTGCTTGGGGACATCTTGATTATATATTGGGTAGATGATCAGGTCCTGGCATCTCATTGATTAGCCTCTGGTAGTTGTGGCAGGATTTCACAGATCATATATAAACAGCAGTAGTATTTGGGCCATAGATAATCATAGGCATTCTAGATTTTTGAATAGCTTAATATACATGGTGGCGCTCCAGGTTAAACTGCAGAAGCCTCTGTGCTGCAAGGTCAGAAGATCAGCAGTTGTAAGATCGAATCCACGTGACGGAATGAGCGCCTGTCACTTGTCCCAGCTCCTGCCAACCTAGCAGTTTGAAAGCATGCAAATATAAGTAGATAAATAGGTACCATGTCGGTGGGAAGGTAATAAGGCATTCCCTAGTCACGCTGGCCACGTGACAACGGAAACTGTCTTTGGACAAACGCTGGCTCTATGGCTTGGAAATGGGGATGAGCACCGGCCCCTAGAGTCAGACAGAACTGGACTAAATGTCAAGGGGAACCTTTACCTTTACCTTTTAATATAAAAAAAATGTAGGAAAAATCACCTTAGGCATATATTTACAATTGGATCTACAGTTCAAGTGTCATTGGTAGGGTGGTTATCTTTTCATTCACAAGATACTGAATGAATTACTTTTAATTTCATTTCAATTCTGCACAAAACTTGAGATGATGTAAGAGGAATGAATGTAATACTGCCATATCAGTAAATTGATTTTCCCTTTATAGCTGAAGCAGATGAAGACCCATGGCAGTATAGTTGTGTGTTCTATTATAGAGGTCAAGGATTTACCGGAATTTTTAAAACCAAGTAATTTAGTTATTTTCATGTTTAATGATTACTTTTACAGGAAAAGAAGTTATGATGTATCTTTGCAATCCTCTTAACCATCTTGAGATCACAGTAGGAAGTCCCCAATGTCACTTAGCCTATGTTTTAAAAATCATGTTAGAAGTTAAACATGCATAGATGATTGCTTCTAGCTTTTCTACACTCATTTAGTGAAAACCACATTAGTATGTGTTTTTAATGTGTTTTTAAATTTTCCATCTCAGTCCAGTGTTCGGATCGAAGCAGAGCTAGTTATCTTGGCTTGAAGGCCAGCAGAATTTCAGTTAAGTATTCAAGCAGCTAAAGGGGAGCTGGCTGCCTATATAGAGGAAGGGCTTAGGAGGCAGCCTAAAGGGTGGGATGGAGAAGGAGCAAAATGATGAAAAGCATCAGGTCTGGGAACTTAGTACCAAAAGGTGACACCAGATTGACCCCATCTTAAGGCCAGTAGGACTGCCTGCCATGTTGAGAATGTCTCTGTCAAAACTGCCTGCAGTTCCTATCTTCTGATAAGGAATCACGATAGTCTAGGACAGGGGTGTCCAACCTTTCACCTTTCCTGGGCCACATTAGAAGATGAAAATTTGGTTTGGGTGGCACATACATTTGGTTTGGGCCGCATGGGGGGCAGCCCTAGCCATCCTCCGCAGCCCCGCTCCAAGTGCGCTTACCGGCAGCTGCGATCTCAGACAGCAGAGGCTGTCAGTTTTGACTCTGGCGGCTTTATGGGGCCAGGAGGGGGTCCACCTATTGACAGGGACGGCACAATGCAGTCACGCAGCCCACCTGTCCCCTCCCCTTCCACTCTTTCCTTCCTTCCCTCTCTCCCCCTCTACTGTTGTGACATGCCCTGGCCACATTCTGGCCGCAAGTGCCGGCAGTGTAACTTGAAACTTTGGAATTTCTTTAAAAATAAAAAATTGCACTGGGCCGCATTATGAGCTGACCTGGGCTGCATGCGGCCCTTGGGCCGCAGGTTGCACAAGCCTGGTCTAGGAAGTCAGTCCTATAAACCATGGGGCTCCTATGCTGAGCTGTGTGTTCCCTAATTTTAGTTAAAGAAAGATAGATAGATAGATAGATAGATAGATAGATAGATAGATAGATAGATAGATAGATAGATAGATAGACAGATAGATAGATAGATAGATAGATAGATAGATAGATAGATAGATGATAGATAGATAGATAGATAGATAGATAGATAGATAGATAGATAGATAAATTATAATAGATTAGAATTTCTAATAAGGCAGTAGAATTAGACAAATTCTAAATAACAAACAAAGAATTAAACAAACAAAGGTTTAGCTTGAAAAATGCTTTTATATATCACTAAAAAGAATAAACACTTCTGAGTTCTAGCTGAATTCTTCATCAGAAAAAGATGGTATAAAACCAGAGAGAAAGGGAGAAAGCAAGTTTTCAAAAAAATAAAAATAAAAGGGGACTGGATGATGTGTCTGTTGTTACATACATTTTGAAATGTAGGATTAAGTAGGATTAATGTACTAAGATATTCTATAGTCATTCCCTTCCTCCATGGAGAAAAAGCCTTGCTTGGCCACACATACACCGGATCTGCCCATTGCCTATTCATTTTGTTGGCTTGGGGCAGAAATACATGGAGCAAGATGTCAGAAGTGTCGGGAAAAAAGGAAATGAAATATAGGAGTTCCACTTGATTAAATGTTCAATGAAAGAAAAATTGATAACCATACCTACTGGAATCTGTATGTGAAGGGCAGTCTCTTCTGCTTCTTCTGGCAGCAGAATTTGCCGCAGGCAGTTTTATTGTGGTCTCCTTCCAACAAGAAAAAGGTGAGAGTGTGGTCCATCCTGCAGAACAGTGTTTTGCTTGGAAAATACCTTTAGTGGATTGGATTTACTGCCAGAAGAAGGAACCTTTTTATATGACAGTTCACTTCAGTGAGGATTTTGTTTCTTTGGATAAGCCACATGGGTTCTTTTTGTTTATTTTTTTCTTAGAATTAAACAAACAAGTAGTTGGAATGTACTATAGTCTCAAACACTTCTGGATATACTTTGCCTTTAAAATAAATTCTGATCATCAATTTACAGGAAAATGGAGATTTAGGAGACTGTGATCTCTGTAGGACTAGTCTGTTTCTGTTTATGTTGTGTGTGTGGTTAGTCAGTATGTCAACAGAGTTACATTGCAGATCTTCAGGACAAAGAAATCCCTGGACCATGTTACAAACCCTTTTTTTTTTTAAAAAAAAAATTGCTACTAGATCTTAAAGCCTGATGTTCCTTAAGAAAGATCGGTGGTTTGAACATCCTTCTAATGTACAAAACGTGTAATTACATCTCTGTGTTTGGACAATCTTCTTTAGCCCAGTCCTTTCCTTTTAAAGCCTTTCTCTTTTAGTTCATTTTTTAAGGACTCTGTTGCAAAGCTTTATGGCAGACCCGGGCAAATACAGCCCCCGAGCCGCTCCTGTCCGGCCCGCAGACAGTTTTGAACATCAAAACCATTTATAGCCTTTTGTCTAAAGTTGATCTGTTGCTTATCTTTAACATACCGCAAAAAAACTCTTTAGTATTTGTGAAAATTACAGTGGGGTCTCTACTTAAGAACGTCCCTACTTAAGAACAATCCAACTTAAGAACAGCTCCATTTGCTAAATTTTGCTTCTACTTGAGAACAGAAATCCAAGATAAGAACAGGAAAAAAAACCTTTCCTGCTCTTTTTTTAATCTTAGGTCATCTTAGGTTAAAAAAAATTCTCCCCCTAGTGGTAGAGTACATATTAACCAGCTTTGCATTGGTTCCTATGGGAACTAATGCTTCAATGTACGAGCGCACCTCTACATAACAAAAAACATCCAGAACGGATTAATTGGTTTTCAGGCCATTCCTATGGGAAATTTTGCTTCAACTTAAGAACGTTTCAACTTAAGAACACCATTCCAAAACGGATTAAGTTCTTAAGTAGAGGTTCCACTGTAGTTTCTATGGACGGAAAAGAGCAGATACGGATTAAATGGTTTTCAATGCATTCCTATGGGAAATGCAGATTCAACATAAGAACTTTTCAACTTGAGAACCACCTTCCAATACGGATTAAGTTCTTAAGTAGAGACCCCACTGTAACAAGTTTAAAATAAAAACAATCATAACATCACTGTTTCATTTTATTTTTAAGTAAAGTTGGTTCGGCCCCCGAACACAATTCAGATTTTTCATGTGGCCCCCTATGCAAATTAATTGCCCACCCCTGCTTTATGGTAAGGGTTTGTTCCTGTGATTGATCAGTATCATTTTCATATAAGTTTTACTTCTCTTGTGTGTGTGTTCTAATATAGAAAGACTTTCAGAACTCCAGATTTGTCTCTGTAACAAGGTAGCAAGATTGTGGTTTTTCTAAGAAAATCCTGTTGTGGTTACTTTACCAATCTGGTTACCTTTCTTAGAGTCAGGAAAAGAACTTAATGGCTGTTCGGTCTCTATATTTACCCATCTACAGTGCTGCATCTATCAGCCTCAAACAAAATCCCCACTTGAGTTATGACAACATCAAGTTTGTCCTTTACTACATGCTGGCCACAATTTAGAGGTGCTAATTATTTTATTTTAAATGCAAGTATGAGTAATATATTTTCCCTATTAGAATAAATGAAAAAGCTTCTAAACTGGAGGAAAGTACAGTAATGAGTTTTTGGCTCTCTTGTTCCAAATACTGACCTCTAGCAACAGAAATCCTGTCTTTTTCTTTTGAAAAAAAAGGAGAGCGAGTGAGCGAGAGAAAGCATTTGTTTTTCTCCTTTGAGAGAAAGCATTTGTTTTTCTCCTTTGTCAGTAAATTGATGCTGTTTTCTAAGTTTTGGGGTTATATATGAGGCCTTAGTTTATTTCTGTAACTGAAATTCAGGAATTAATAGACCAGATGAAAAGAATCAAGGCTTATAAAGGTGGTAGTGATGTCATCTGCTTAAAATGGTGCTCTGAGTTTTGACATCTGCTCTCTAATGTAAAAAAAAGTAATAGCCTAATAATAATTAATGATGATGTTGATGATGACATGACACAAGCTTTCCAGACTGAAAAACAAAGCCGGTCCCTAATTGGGGAGAGTTTTTTTTTTTACAAAATATGTTTTTGTTCACATGATTAAATGGCCGATAAATGCTTGGTAGAAAAGGACACCAAAGATTTTAAAATGTCTAGGGACACCACTGGACTGCCATCTGAATGTAAACAGTTTAAACAATTTATGTAAGACGAATTTAGAAATACCACATTTTTAAATGGAATGACAACTAAATTTATAGTGCTTTAAATGTCTGTAATGATCTCAAGCATGGTATGGAAAATTTGGAAACTGCTTGTGCCCTTTGAAATTTAGTAATTATGGAATCTCAGAGGACAGGTAAGGTAAATAATTTCTCTAAAGATGTATTTCTCTAACACTCTCTGAGTTGTTGCCCACACTCCGGATTATATCTGTAGACCCTTTCACATAAAAGAAAAACAAGTCTGACATTATTACATGCAATTATGAATGATACAGCCCAAATCTCTATTTAAATGCTTAGCTGCGACCTTGAATATATCCAAGCATTTAAATGATTCATTGGCACAATATCACAAATATACCTAGGGTATCTTTTTAAAATATATAATATTTAATTAAAAGTGAACATGGATTATCTTTGTCTCTCTTTAATTATCAAGAAAAAGATACATGCTTTAAGTCAACTAGGTCTCAAGGCTCCAGACAAAAATTCTAGCTGAAAGCCATAGGAAAATAAAAAGGCTGTAAGTTAGCTCTGTGGATGGCTGAGGCAACTTTGTTTTTATTGAACTGGGACTGAGGTACAGAAAAGCTTCGAACACCATCAGTGGCCTCCCCGTGGGTGGATTCCTTGTGTGAGTGAGTTCCAGCTACTAGCCCTCTTGATGATTTGGCTTCTCCAGGGCTTCTAGCTGCCTTCACAGAGGCATAGGTGAACACAAATCACAGAGCTGACAAGAGTGCCCCACAGATCTCCTTACCCACCTACATCCGACATAGAAGTTGTGTAGTGTCTAGCTACCCCTAGCCTTGGATTGAAGGTGAGTCCTCCTGCCGATGCACCCATTGACACAGTCACTACAGTCTCTAGTGATTTTTCTGCATCAGGGTCAAGGTCTAGGCTGGTTGTGTGGGTGGCAGAGATGGATCTTGGTGACAGTCTTGGTGTGGCAGCAGCTGTTGACAGTTCTGCCCCACACCGTGGACCTCTCTTGTCCCTTTAGGAACATGCAGGTCCAATAGGACCCTAGTTCAGCAGTATTTCCAAACAGCATGCTTGTAGAAGAAGGCCAGCATGGTCTCTTCCATTGTGTTGCCTCAGGATTCCTCTTCCGTCGAATCCCCAGCATGTGCTTCTTCTGACTCTGTTTTAGTTCTGCCCTCCATCACCATCTCCTATAGCTTTATTATCCCCAGCTGCTCACAATGTCTTATTCCCACCTTCCCCACATATTCATCCTCACCCCCTCCAGCTGTCTCCCCCTGGGCAGCCTGACCGGTCCCAATGCACTTTTGAGGTACAGTGGTCTCCTTGTTTGGTAGGCCTTCCGGCTGATATCAGACGGCCTGCTTGGGGTGCCAGAGGTGTCTCCCTCCCTGTGTAAAAGTAGACCTATTCTACTTTTACACAGATGTTCTAGAGACACTCTGATTAGCCATCTTCAGAATACAGTAGGAATCTCCATATCTGCGAGATTAGTATCCACAGTTTCACTTATCCAGAGTCTGAAAATATAAAAAATATTTTAAAAAAGTAGAAAAACTATTTTCACATGTATTACTAGAACTGGCCAATAGAGGGAGGCAGAGACCGTGCTTTGAATATATTCACTATTACCTGCAGTTTTCAGTATCCACTGGGGGTGCTTGGAACCAATCCCCAGTGGATATGGGGGTCCTACTGTATTCCTTTCTCATACTGATCTTTACACCATTGACTGATTTTATAGCTATCATTTGGTGAATGAGAGGCCCCATGTTCAATGGTTATAGTGTATGGTACGGTATTCAAAATATCTTGTTAAATGAGGGAAATCACAGTGAGTGGCTTGCAAAACTTATCTAGATTCCTGTGCTTTTTCAGTCTAGAAAAGCAATAATGTTAAGGTTGTACACAGGTTGTTCAGCACAATACCCATCTTGGGCGCTTAGGGTAATATCATCTTGAAGCCTAAAAATAACATTCCATAGTATTTATCATGAATATGAACTGCAGGAACATTTCAACTTGTTTTATGAAGTATTAAAATAACTTTATGATCTATTGCAACAAGAAACTCTAGTCAAGGTAACCGCTTCTTGGGGTGGGGGGGGAATGAGGCCTTAAAAAAATAGGTAAAATCCTATTTATGGGGTTTGATACAGTAATATCAAACCCCATAAGAAGCAAGCACCAAAATCCCTACCCCTGCTTGGATGGACACCTTAATACGGTGAGGAGATTTGAGTGTGCCAGGGAAGCTCAGACCAATATCTGCCTCAGTTGGCTTAACAGAGTCATCCAAGGAGAATGGTCAAAGCTGAGACATGAATGTGCATGGATATGAAAGCTGGGCAGTGATGAAAGGTGACAGAAAAAAAAAATTAATTCATTCAAAATGTAGTGCTGAACTTTATGTGCATAGTAAACTACCAGAAAGACCAACAAATGGGTTGTAAGTCAAATCAAACCTGAACTCTCCCTAGACATTAAGATAACTAAACTGAGGCTTTCATACTTTGAATATACCATGAGAAGGCAAGAGTCACTGAAAAAGACAATACAGTGTAACCTCGCATAGCGATGTTAATCGGTGCGGCAAAAATCACCGCTAACCGAAAACATTGCTATGCAATTTTAAAAACCTAATTGAAATGCATTGAAACCCCTTCAATGTGTTCCAGTGGGGGCAAAACTTACCTTTAAGTGAAAATCCTCCATACAGCAGCCATTTTCGCTGCCTGGTAAGCGAGGAATCCATCCCAAAAAAGAGTGGGTGGCCATTTTTTTCCAGTGGCCATTTTGGAACCGCCAATCAGCTGTTGGAAAAAATTGCTATGCGAAAATCGGTAAGCGAAACAGCTTACCGATCATCACAAAGCGATTTTTTACCATTCAAAACATCGTTATGTGATCACTTTTGCAATCTCAAAAACTTAATCTCTATCCGGATTTGTCGTTAAACGGGGTGCTCGTTAAGCGAGGCACCATTTGAAGGCAGTTTTTGAAAAGAAAGAAAGAAAAGTAATCATGAGATGAAATGACCATGGTTTTTACTCGGACAAGACATGAGCAAAGCAGTTAATAATGATTTTTTGGAAGTCATTAATTCTTATGGTTGGCATATGTCAAATGCAACCTGATGCCACATAGCAACAAAAACAAACTCCCTGCATTATTTCCTTCTTGACATAAGAGGAGGGCAGACAAATCTAAATTTTTATGAGTAAGCAAGACAGTTGCCTTATCAGAGCTGGGCTGGAGAGAGGTGAGTGGATATTTTTGAGAGTATGAAAGCAGCAAAGGCAAGAGTGGCAGAGGGAAGCTAGTGTTCGGTAAAATGTGAAATTCTAGTGTACCAATGTATTTTTATGACAAATCAGCCTATAAAAGCAGATGTTTTCACTGTAGAAAGTTTGACAAATCAATCAGCCAATTTTTTCTTCCTTCTTTCTGCTAGGCTCACCACTCTGGCAGGAACCTAACTGAGAAGATTGTTTGATATAAGAAGCCATTTCCCTCACCATTACTATCATGAAGAAAAGTCGGAGTGTGATGACCGTCACCACAGAGGGTGTAAGTTTACTTGTGTCATTCTTCCTTATGTTTTCACTTGAAATATATCTTGATATCTTTTCTGATTTGTTACTCAATTTGCTTACATTTTCTTTCCTCAAAAAGCTTGAGTTTTGGTGAAGGTAGCTCTCAAGCTTATGTTGCAAGAGTGTTCTTGCAACCCATTGTTTTTCTGGGAAGGGTCATCCTGCTGTTTTTTCCTCTCATCAGAGTGGTACCACCAGCAGAGCTACTCATTTCTATAAATGGAAATTCCATCATGTACTACTGGACTTCCTGACTGGAGGTAGGAATGTCCACTCTTATCACCAGAACAGTGTGTGAGGTAACAGTGCTTCTCTCCACACTTCCACCCCCCCCCCCAATCTGTTCTCAATCAAGAAGGTGAGGGAGGAATCCATAGGAAGTGGTATCTGCTGGCCTGTTCATGAAGTATATTGGAACTTGTGACAATCGCCCTATGTAAGTCCTGTCACTCATATTCAAGATCTCATTTGCATGAGCCTATGAGAGGAGTGGAGGGGTGGAGTCAGTGGATATAAGAAGGTTTGGCAGGGAGCGATAAAGGTTGCAGGGAGAGGAGATAGAAGTTGCAGAGTGAGAGAGATAGTCAGGGAGATAGTGGGAACATATACTAATAGAGATAAGCTGGTCAAGGTTAATAGATAGAGCAGGTGGTGATTGAGTATGTGGGAAGATATATGATATTTTAATGATTTGACTGTATGCACTGAATAAAGAACATCTGTGATTCTGATTTAATTTAATACACTTCAATAAATAAGTTCTTTTGGCAGTAACCAGACAAGTGTCTGATTAAAGTCTTTTACGTTGTGGATAAAGGAAATCCAATGGTGGCAGTGAGAAAAAGAGGGAATGTCACAATTAATATCTGCTGGTGGGAGGACATAGTGTGAGCTCCTTTTGTTTGGTGAAACAAGCTGGGGCCACATAAACATCACAGAACTGTTTGCAGAACAGCTTAGGCTCACGTACAGGAGGTTTTTCTCCTGTGTATCAAGGCACATTTGGGAATGGCAGTCACACACTTTCTGCTGCACTGGATATAAATTAACAAGAAGTATGTGCTGTATGACTTAAAATTTTGTAGGAGATAGTAGAATGGAATGCTTAAAGAGGTCAGTTTTGGTTTGCCCGTACAGTGGTGCCCCGCATAGCGATGATAATCCATGCCAAAAAAAAGTCGCTATCCGGATTCGTTGCTATGCGGGGGAAAAACCCCCATAGGAACGCATTAAAACATGTTTAATGCATTCCTATGGGGGAAAAACTCACCGCTATGCGGAAATCCTCCATCCGGCCGCCATTTTCGCTGCCTGGTAAGCGAGGAAAGGGCGCGAAAACACTGCGGGCGGCCATTTTTTCCCCGGTGGCCATTTTGAAACCGCCGATCAGCTGTTTTTAAAACATCGCTATGTGAAAATTGGTAAGCAAAACGCTTACCGATCAGCGCAAAGTGGTGTTTTGCCATATAAGACATCGCAATGCGATTGCAAAAACCTCATCGCTATGCGGATTCGTCGTTAAACAAGGTGCTTGTTAAGCGAGGCACCACTGTAGTTCTAAGAAACCTGTATTCACTAAGCACACAAGACATTTTAAATAATAAATACACAAACCGATTGATCATCCTTCTGCAGATGCCAGGATTTCCAACTTGGAAGGTCCCGCCACTGCTGACCACTCTCGTGAAATTCTCATGCTAGGCAGCTTGGACTTCCTTGTAGTGCTTCTGATGCTGTGTTTTGTACAGTTTTGAGATTACAGCAGTCAGAAACATACAGTCAGTCTGACCACTAGCCAAGCTAACTGGTGAATTCTTGCATTATTAATCCAAAAAGGGTCATTTCCAAGCCTTGCTCTGATTTAGTTTGTTCCTTGGCTCTGTTGAAACTTAAGTGGCACTTCAAAGATGCTGCAGCTCATTGTTCTGCTAGACTTTTTGATTGGGAGGGCAATCAGGGGATCTGTTAGAGGCTCTGTCCTTGCATCTGGAGCCAGTACTTGAATGAGCTTGGCTGTATATTCTGTCAGTTATATTTGGGAAACTCAAAATAACTGGTAACAAGAGTTCCTCCTGTGAAAAGGAGATGACAGGTTTGGGCTAAACCTGAGGGAATTGTTAAATGCAGTTTTGAGCATAGAATAAGTATTTATAAGAATCAATGCTGTAAAGAGAAGCAGAGCTTGAATGTATCCAGCTGAGTTAATAGTAACAACTGTGAGTGCAATCCCAGGATTGGTCATCCTTGGGATAAAGCTAGCTAACCAAGCACATACAATCTGTTGGTGTAGTGTTGGTGTAGTGTTGGTGTTGCCGTACTGGAGAATCCTGGAGGAGGCCGTATCTTCGTGCTGTGTGCTGAAGAAGAACTCTGGCTACCTGAACAGAACATATGGTATACGACTGCTGAACTAATTTACTGGACTTTGACTCTGATTTATGCACTAAATTCTGTGGAAACTGCTGTGCATGACTTTGGGACTGGAAGCAACGACTAAGCTGTAAATATCTGTATATATCCTGTAAATGATACAACTATTCTGCTATCAACACTGATTTGGTGCTTGGCGTCTTCATAACTCAGGGAAGCTCTATTGGTTAGCGCCTCCTGGTGTGTCCTGGAAATACCGCAACTCTGTCAGGAGAGATAGCTATCAGGTCATGAAAGGAGTGTGGTAAAGTTTACCTTCCTTCAGATTGTGGGTGTAAACAGCTTTTGCCAACTGGGTGCCCTCTGACTACAATTTCCAGCAGCTACAGCCAACATGACTAATATCAAAGAATTATGGGAGATATATTCTATAACATTTGGACATTGCTGGGGAAGATTGGTTTAGAAATATCTGTCATTATCTATTTTGTTAGGAAAATAAGGAAGTTACATTTGAGGAAAGTAGGATTCCCTCTCCCAAGTATTCAAAGAACATTTCCTCATTTATATATATATAAACATATGTGTGAATTTCACAGGCTCTGCTTAATAAATTGGTCTTCTTTTTCTTGGCTCTCTTCCACACTGGTATAATGGATGTGGTCATGCAATCAAAGTTATTTAACTAGGCTGCTACATTCTGCTGTGGTTTTATTTTTTTGTATAGACTTCAGCAATTTCAAAATGTCAAGCAGAAAAGCTGAGGAAGGTTAATAGCTTCAAGAATGTGTCACATTGGTGAGAAGCTGCTCCTAGTTGGTATTTTTAGTTTATAAAGTGCTGCAGCACTTCTTGTTATATTTCAGCTACTATTTTGTGGTGGGTGGAATCTTTTACAGACAACAGATTTTAAGATTTCCCCCAAGATATCCTGGTACTGGCTGAGTCTGGGATCTAAGAGATGTTCTGGCTTTTGAATTTTTTAAGAATTCTGATTAACTTGTTTGATCAGAGACCACAGCAAGGCAGAATACATTAATGTATATATTGCAAACATAAATGGCACCAGCAACCCTCATGTAAAAACTGAGTGCTGTGTGTGCAAAACTGATTATTTGGAGGACCGTGGTTATGCATGGATCACTGTGTTTTCCTTTTGTTGATACTATGCAAAATTGTTTTCCCCAGAAACTTTATCTTTCCACCTGCAAAAGTAAGTGCTCTTCTAGAATTATAGCATTGTGATATACAGAGAGAAAAATGGGTTCTTCCTTATCCACTGTGTCCACACTATGCATTGTTTTATAGATCTCTATCAACACCTCCATCTTTCCTCTAAGCTAAAAACTGTAAACATTTTAATCCTTCATTGCTAGAGAATACCTATATCCCTTTGATAATTTTGGTAGTGCTTTCCTTTGCTAATCCTGCACTTTTTCCAACTCAACAATATTCTTCTTGTGGTACAATGAGCAGAACTGTATTCCAAATGTGGTCCTATACATTTTTATGAAGGTATTATTTTAGCAGTTTCATTTTTATTTCCTTTTATAGTCACTGCACACTTGGTGAAGGTTTTCATTGAGCCATTTGTCATCATTTTATGATTTTCCCCCACTCATTTTCAGAATGTATGTATTTTCACTGTTGCATTTACAATCTTAGTCTTAATAAACTTAGAACTGCAGAGCTAGAAGGGAGCCTACGAATCATGAAGTCCAGCCCCTGTCGAAGAGGTACAGAGTGGAATCAAACTTCCAATCTCTGGCTCCATAGCCAGATACCAAAACTACTGACTGATACTATAAATATATCTTTCTAGACTTGTTTTACTTAAACTGAACGATTTATATTGTTTGTATGCAGCATAATTTTATGAAATGTGTCCTATTGTAAGTAAAATTTCTATTTGCTTTCACAGAATGATAAAGATTACTTAGAAGGTGGCCTCAGCAAGTCCTACAGTGCATCTAGCAATACCCTTGGTATAGATCTTTGGAGAGGAAGAAGATGCTGTTCTGGTAATTTACTGTTACCACCACTGTCTCAAAGACAGAGTGAAAGTGCCAGAACACCAGACAGAGAGAACATTTCTAGACCCACAACTTTGCCTTTACTCACCCTTCCCAGCATTGCTATTACCACTTACCATGATAGGTAAGTAACTGAAAAAGAGATTTCGTTTCGGACGTTTCCACCTCGTGTTGAACTCTGTAGCTAGGCTTAAAAGAATTTTGTTTTTGCTGTTGTTTATAGAAGTTCTGTTTCCTAATGTATAGCTGTTTATATGGTTGTATCCAGAACCTGCCTGCCATGAATGGGAAAATGTATTCTGACTGTGGAAGGCTTCTGATCCTGTGGAACACTTCCACTGAATCAGAATGGGGGAAAGATACAATATTAACCAAATATTCCCCTATCTTTGGAAGATCCCCATGCCCTCAAGAGCTCTCTCTCAAAGCAGGTAATAATTCTGAAACAATATAGGAAGTGGCACTGCGGGTTGCAGAGGGAGAATATCTGAGAAAGAGGATCATTAAAAAGCCTCTTAACTTTTGCCCTCCCACTCTGGAATAATGATGCAAAACGAAGGTCATGGGTATAAATAGGGCCACACTTTATTAAATCAGCACACTATAACTTATGGCTTAGAAACCAGGGTCCTGCGGTAGTGTGGTATCAGGTTTGGTGCTGAAGGTCTCACAGGACCCCCTCACCAACCTATACAGGTGAGTCCCACACCCTGTTGTCATGCTGCCCCTAAGACAGCATGACCCTGGTTTGCAAAATATCAAGCCCCCCCCCCGGCATGCAAGCCCCCAGCCTTTGGCGGCCCTCATCCCAGGGAGGGCCCCAACAAGTCTTTCCTCCCAGCACTGTAACCTCACGATCCACAGTGCTGAAGGTTCAGACCTGCTATGCACTGATTGAACTCCATAGGCACTCACCGATTCAGTTTCCTTCCGCACTATCCACCACGGAACGGGCAAGCTTGCTATGCTCCATTCCCCTCATCCAGATGAAAATTTTGGCATGCAGGCCCCTACAAAGATCCCTCAAGAAAATCTCTAAATCAGCCTCATAAATGAACCCCATCACCTCTATAAAGCTCCGGTCCGGCCAATTGGTTCTCCGGGTGTCCTGTTACTGATCCTAAGCCATTAACCATTGCTCTGCAAACTTCCTTATTAACTTTCCTACGTGCTCTATTTATGCAACTAGCATTGCAGTCAGCTCTCCAACCATGCTGAGGAATAATCGTGGACCAAACTATTCTTGAAAATGGGAACTTTGCCTTCCAGCTTCTCAAATCAGCCAAAATGTCCAGCACAAGGGACTTGCCACTTCTCCTGGCCAACTCATTATCCACCAGATGAACCAACAACACATCTGGGGGTACACCAGCTGCCATTGCATCTGCCATGCCGGAAAAATTGGCCCAAAGCATGCTGCTCTGGCCAAGCCATTTCAAGCTCCTTCTGGTTGCAGTCCCAAATCGTGACCCCATGCAGTCCTGGCGGCCTAATCTGCCACCCAGTGAATGGAACTGTGACCCAGCAACAGGATCCTTAATTGCCCTTTGGGTTGCTCTGCAGCTGAAAGAAAGAGACAAAGAGCCCCACAGCAGCCTATAGCTGTGGCAAGTCCCTCATGTAAAGTTTGTATCTATGGGAGGTCTCCTCTGGGCCATAACCTAGCATGGTGGCAGTAGATGTTGCCCCAATGCAAAATGAGTGAGTTCCAAAGCGCCATCCAGCTAAACCCACTTGTTCCAAAGCAGCTCCAGTTACCTTCCAAAATTGGTATTTTGTCAGTGGGGTGCCGTCACTATGACAAAATAAGCAGCCCTGATATTCCCCCCTTTTCTTAAGGTAATCCTCTAGTGCCCTAACTGGGCATATTTCTAAAATGGAGCAAGTCCCTAGTGAGATAAAGCCTCCTTTCCCTAATTGATCTCTTTTAGATCTCCAGATATGCAGTTATAGCCTGTCTTTGCCCATTGTGACATCTGCAAGTTGTAACTCCATTTATGATGTGTCATGCTTGCTAGCTGCCACAACCTCACTAATACGAAATGCTCCAAAAAATTTTTTCAGAAGTGTTGCTGCCTGAAAGAGGGAAGCCTCATACCTATCACTACAAATGTATACAGATATAGATACAGTGTAGATATATAGATATATATATAAACAAAGGAAATCCCTTGAGATTTCTTGTTCTCCAATTCCTTCTGCTTTTTTCTTTCTTTCTTTTTTTTAAAAAAAGTGAAATGGCTGTAAGCAGTCTCTGACGAAGATCAAGGCTGATCCCCGACACTACACTCCAACCGATGAACCTCCACACAGCTAGCTCCCTTGACGCTGTTAGCTGCTACGCAGCAAAAAACAAAAAAACAAAAACAAAAAAATAAAAAAAACACCCTCTGTAGCTCTGAACATAGCCTCTGCCAGGGAATGCAAACCTCGAAAGAGGCTGAGCACATGGGGGAGCATCCTTTTAAGGATGCTTCCCCCTCCCCCGGGTAACTACAAGAATAGTGCATCTCCTGCTATCCTGAGGGGAGGGTAAAGGAGCTCTGCTCAGTGACAAGTGCAGGCGGAGCCAACATTCTGCCAATCAGAGCATGCTGAATGGAGGAAACACTGGATCCAGGACATAATAATGTTCAGACACAATTTGAAGAGCTTGAGATATTAGAATAATGAATATAATACATTTGTGTGTGTGTGTGTGTGTGTGTGTGTGTGTGTGTGTGTGTGTGTGTGTGTTGATGTTTGTCTTCAAAACCTTATTAATGAATTGTCCATAATTATTATTGTTTTTTGCTCAGATATTTATTTTTATTACAGTGCTACTTACTTTTGTAGATCGGGTTTTTAAAAAAAGTTGTTTCATTTCTTTAAGAATAATTTTTACAGTGTTTACCAATTTGTATCTGCCTTATACAAAACTACATGGGGGAGATACAACATTGAAGAAAAAATATGATAATAAAGGTCTTACAAAGATAGCGCAATAGATTTTGACTGAATTCCAGTAGTTTACTCATTTCAGTGGTTCATTTGTAATAGCTTACAATTCAGACAGGACATTTTATAGTGGGGGATAAGTGCAGTATAATCCTTTAATCAAGCATCCTCAACATCCTAAAACCTTAATTGTGGAGCAGCTGAGGTTTCCAAAGACTGTTTGAAAGAACAAACTATAACAGCTGTTAAAATGGCAATATTGAAAAATACCTCTTCTGTTCAATCTTTGGGGGGGGGGGGTCTCATCCAGTAGGGTTGATAATAGTCGACTTAGTCCAGCCTGTTGTTTTGCTTATTCCAGATATATTAAGCCAAGTTTAGAAACAGTGGTTACAGACAAGGATTGAAGACCTATGAATCTGAAATGGAAGACTGGGAAAAATTGTATATACAGTAGAATTTGTAGGATTATGGCAGTTAGTGGGGTAGAAGACGTAGTGACTGACAGTTGACAGAGCGCACACACGTAAGCACACATGTAAAGAGATACAGGGAAGTATTTGTATTGTACACGCGCAAAGAGGAACTCTGTTTCAGGTGAGGGAGCTGCAGAATTAGGATGGCAGCACCCCACTTGCCCTAGTGGATCAGCTAATAAGGCAAAATATTAAAGTTTAGAATGCCCTGTTTTCTAGAATATGGTAGAAATATTTTCTCCTAGAAGTGCTGAAATCTGTATGGAATAGTTAGGAAATTGTTGTTGGTAGTGATATATTGCTAATAACAATTGCTTTATGTACAGTATATGGAAATGAACAAACCACAATTTCCAACCCCCTGCCCAAGGCTGAAAAGGTTGAAAAAATAGTTAAGCAGTAGGGTCTCTAGATGAGTCCTGATTTGGTGTTTCAGAAAAGCATTTGGTTCTTCAGAACTGAACTATTCTTTTCAGACTGATTCAGACCTGGTCAACTTCAACTAGGTCTGCAATCTATTTTGAGATTGACAGAGTGATCACATGGGCAAATAGATCACAATCTGGACTGCTTGTGGAGTGGTCATGTACAATATATTTCCTGGGAATCGTATGATGTATAGGGAAATGAGCTCCAGTCCAATTTATTTATTTATTTATTTATTTATTTATTTATTTATTTATTTATTTATTTATTTATTTATTTATTTATTTATTTATTTATTTATTTATTTATTTATTTATTTATTTATTTATTTATTTATTTAAGATCCCAATCCATCCCCAAACTGGACCCCAAATTGGCACCAAGCATACCTGTAAAGATGGTGTAACCAAGAGGAAGACTTCTCCTGATGATCTTAATGCCTGGGCAGGATCATAGAGGGATCATAGAGGGAGCTGTCTTTTAGATAGCTTGGATCCAGTCCATTTAGGGCTTTATAGGTTAGAATCAGCACTTTGATTTGTGTCCAGAAATAAAACAACAGCCAGTGGAGCTGCTGTAACAGGATAACTATATGTTCCCTGTAACCAGCCCCAGTTAGCAATATGGCTGCAGCATTTTGGACCCTTTGGAGTTTCTGAACACAACTCTTTGTCTTGTTCAGAATTATATTACACTAGCAGTTTACTACTTTCTTATGATGGAGTTATGCCTGTCAAATTGCAGATAAAAAAGAAGTCCCTTTTACCATTTTGGCCAGAGTTTTGCCATTTCAATCCTTCCTTCCTCTCTAGACTCGTATCTATGATATCAATTCCTTCAAAGGTCTTCTCTGGTTGGCTACCCATAGTATATAATTAGGAGTCGATCTCCTATTTAACTACACATTAGTAAAAAAATAGTATATTATCCTTTTTTAATTACTTATATCTTTAATTATTGTCAGTTGACAAGTTTTTCAAGAAAGAGAGAGACTAAAAAGAAATGTTTAGGCTACAGCTATGCAGCAGTTGAGTCCAGGATAGACTGCATAAGCAGATCGGTAGATGTCTACTGATAAAATGGTTTATGGAAGAAGGGTTTTGCTGAAGAAAAGGTGTCAAATTCCAGCGAATAACTAGATTTGGGATTACCAAACTATTCAAATAATTAAATTCATGGTACATCAATCACTGGGATAATGGATGCCTAAAACAGATTGGACATATCTTGCTGAATGAGACAGTCAAACCTCCACTAGAAAGTGTGTGTCCTTATATATTTGATTTGTAAGCAGTACAATCTGCATATATTAATACACAGAAAAGCCATGCTGCAAAGTGTTATCAGGTGATGCTTTTACATCAAATGTAGTTCCTTGAAGTTAGCTCTGGCTTTTGAAGGTTTTCTGCCAATTGAAAATTTGTTTACTTACGTTATTCTACAAATTATGTGGGGGATGCAGAGGTGGTGGTTATTATGAGATAACAAAATAACAAGAGTTCTGACGTTTCTTTCTCTTTTGATTTTATTCTGATAATAAACGTTCATCTGCTGTTAGAGACCGTGCAGCAGATACAATGACTGCGTTTTAAATTGTTGCTTGTTCAAAAAGTTGATCATCAGTTTATTAGCCCTGCCTGTTTTATGCTGAGAATTCATTTTGTTCAAAAATTGGTTCATAAACATTTCCGAAAGCCTGAGCAGCTGAGCAAGGGTTGCTTATTTCAGGTTTAACTTTGGTTATCTGTCTTTAATTTGGGGGTGGAGGATAGATCGGAATAAAACAACATTTCTCTGTTTGGTGCTCTAATTTAATTTCTCAGTCATCTTCCCCCTACAATGATAGTAAAGGACTTTTTATAATATTATCTGTAGCAGGCTTTGACAGCGTGAATAGACACTGCATGAACACCTGAGTAGAAGGCAAACTATCGGTGTTCTTGTTTCTCAGAACTAAAATTACTTGTGCTAGAGAATTATTTGTTTTTAAAACAGCTCTTACCAGATGTTTGATGCACCAAACCCTTTTATTTATTTATTTATTTTATTTAATTAATTTATACCCCGCCTATATATAATATCAACATTATATTGTTTTAAAAAGTATGTAATATAATGACATATATATTATAAATTAAAGACAGATATACTGTATTTGTTTTTTAAATAATAGTTAAATCTGGTTTAGTTTTAAATAAATATTGCCCAAAATTATTCTGGTTTTTTTTTTTAATTTAAGATCAGTTGCTTTACAACACAAGAGGGCAGTGCTGCACCTCTTTTCTCATACAGTGAGGCAGTGGTATATGCACTTAAAAAAATCTCTTTGAATTGATTACAGTTACCATGGATAAAATATTCTAAAATTAATATGTGAAAAGTGTGATTGAATCATCACAGAGTAGTTATTGCTTTCAAATGTTCTGGTATACTTCAATATTTATAAAACAAAGTAAGCTGTGTTTTTTTTTTTTTAATTCGTGGTCAGACAGTACATTTACTATGACCAACCAAATATGTACAGATTTGTTGGTGAACTTTGGAGATTTCTAGTCCCCGCTCCTTCCAACATGTTACCAAAAAAACATGTAGGGTGTTTAGAGAAAGGGAGAAGCCTTGATTTTGAAAATATGAAATCTGCACAGTCAGCATCTTATGATGAATTTGAGGAAGAGTCATAGGGTAAGATCATAGGTTAAGGAGGCTCACATCTTCTTTTTACATATGTTTCAGTAATAAAAATATTGAGGAGCAATGCACCTAAGACATCCAATACATCAACAAGGCCCTGCTATGTCCGAATTGACGAGTTATGAAACAAAAGCAAAGTGCAGATCAAAACAAGCTTTTCTTGGGATGATCTTCTTAAGTATTTTCCTCTTAAGGATGCAGTGTTTCTAGACACAGAATCCGTTTATGACTACACCGTGGGGAAAATGTGAATGGGTCTGCTGTGAAGTCACACCTGGGAAGTTGGGTTTCCCCAGGCAAATTTGCTTTAGCTGACCACACAGAAGTCAGTAGAAAGGGAGAATAAAATTGGCAATCAGCCTTCTTTGCAGCTTGTTAAGGGAGGTCTGTTGTGACCATTGAGGATGGCCATTAGTGTCTGTAGCACAGCTACTTTAAAAAACTGCAAAGAAGTGCTGATTAGCAGTTTCCTCTTCTTTGCTGACTCCTTGACTCCCCTCTTTTGGTCTTCTAGAATCTAGAAGACCAAAAGAGGGGAGTCAAGGAGTCAGCAAAGAAGAGGAAACTGCTAATGCACCAGCAGCACCAAGCCTTTAAAGAAATGGGATGGGAAGGGGGAAATAAGCAGACTTAGGCAATGGATTTGTGGAGGGGAAGATTCAAATAGCATCCAATTTCACATATGAATGGGCCTATTGCCCTGCCTTGCTGCTGCTGTAGCTGGGTGGAATGGCTATTTCATGCCATTCACAGAAGGGTCCAACTTCATATACTCATGCAAACAAATGCATTTGCTGCAAAAAGAAAAAGAAAGAAAAAAGTAGACGCCTTAATGGCATAGAAAAAAAAAATTGATCTGGATGAAGAACTCCAAATTGATTTGCACTGTCTTGACATAGTGAATGGAAAATAATATGAAACTGACTGTCCCAGTCCTGGAGCAATTCCTGCATTATTTGCCAATATGTCTTGCCCCTCCATGTATCATCTAGTAGGCTTCAGAGACTGAAACGGCATTAGCAGTATGAGTTGTCATGCAAGTTTCAGATTATACCTAGAACTGTTGGGATGAACATGTGATGGCTGATCCTCTGTTTTTAAAAATCCAAATTTTAGTTGTTATTTGGATTTTTTTTACCAGCCTTGCAAATGCAGTGGTTAGAGAGAAACAAACTTTGAGAGTAGAGTGTACCACCTTAGGTGGTAAATTCATGTTCCTTTAGTGAGAGAAGGTTGCTTGAGACATAATATCAAATGGTACATATGCATAAGCTGCAGAGAACACAGGGAAAAGTGTCATATGCATGTTGTAGTAGCATCCACATCTAAACTGAGTCAGTCTTTTGTAGTATTATAATGTGATATATTTTGGAAGAGAACAGCTTACGTAATTCCTGGCTCTTAAAACTGACTAAGGTGTGCAAAGGGAGGACTATTTTTTAGAGCTGGAGCGTGCACGGTGCTGTTGGACTGCAGCTCCCATCATTCCATATGTTGTTGGACTTCAACTCCCAGTGTTCCCCAGTAAGGCCTGTGCTGGCTGAGACTGCATTCTGGCAACATCTGGAGACTTGCACTGTACCCATCTATTCTTTAAACCTCCACTTTGTTGTTATTAAAATGTCTCCTTTTCATTTACCCTTGCTTTGTCTTTTCTGAACAAGTTCAAAAAGACCCAGAGAACTGCTGTTGAGGCAGGTAGGAAGAGATGGACAGTTTTGACTTCCTTGCATTTTAGAATGTCATTTCATCTCGTGATGCCAGTCTAGTTCTGTAGCTAAAGCTGAGGATAAGATTGGACTGCCTATCTCTGTTTTATAGGAAAGGGAAGTGAAAACCACCTCTTCTGTATATTGTCAGTAACATTAGACAGTTTATTAGTACTGACAATCACATTTTATATTGATTGGATTGTTTTAAATTTTACGTCAAAGTGACTCATTGACATCTTCAGAAAGTCTTAGCAATTAGTCATGTTTTGAATCATTCCTGTAAGCTCTTGAATGTGACTTCTCATGATACTGCAGCCATGAGAGGTAACCTTTTCTCACGTTGTGCCTTATTCTTATTAAAACCTCATTTTCCAGGATCCAGTAACTATTTAATAAATCTCTCTGAATGATATGTGTTGTTATGACCCAAGCAAGAAATGTTTTAATAATTCTAGCAAAACTAACCATACATTATTGGGGGGAGGTAGAGAATTACAGAGCTACTTTTCCTTATAACCCGGCCCCAGCCCAAAACCATGCTGCAAAAATACCCAGAACAGTTTTTTAAAGCAGAAAACAGCACCTTACCTTACCAGGCAGTCCGAAGTCTCCTCCGATCACACACTCTCTAACTGCTGGGGCGAAAGAGCTACAAAGAAGCAGGCTCATCGCCACCTACAGAAATTTGAATTTCCCACCTTTCTGTTCATAAGTAGAAGCTCTGGTCACAAGTAGAAGCAATATTTTGCGGCCGGAGCGGGTCGTAACTTGAAATGGTCATAAGTAGGGACGTTCATAATTCGAGGCACCACTGTATTTGACCGTATTCTTTGTGCATTGGCTAGGGAGGCTCTACCAGAAAATTTTAAAGAGGTGGGAGATAACAATATGAACAGAGCCCCACTTAATTAATTAGTTTGAGGAATAATCCACACCACTGTTGCTCTTGGTCATCACCTATATTATTAATGTGAAAGATGAAATAACAAGAATATGTGCTAAAAGCGGTGTGCTGAGCGCTTTTCCTTGAATGTGACAATAGATTCTGAGTGAATCAATGAATATGTGAGCAAGATGGAGAGGCACAAATTGTTGGCTTCCTAACTGATAAACTGGCGAATGATGTTGCAAGTTAGCAAGTCATTCTATGACTTTTATGAGAAAGTGTAAGCTTTCTCATAATCTCCGGATGCCCAATGTTTTATGGTAATAGAGCTTTCCACAGCATAGTAGAAAGTGAGGAATAAGGGGACTATAAACATTTGATGAAAAATTACATGATATTTGAAAGTCTTAAGTCATTGCCAAAACCTACAAAGATGGTAGTACAATGACAGCAGATGTAACTAAGAAAAATATCAAGCCAATCAAGCCAAATCCATTCTTTAGCAGTTGGAGGAGTTTTGTTTAATGTGTAAGAGATGACAACATTTACTACAGGATCTCATATTAACCAAGTCTTCCACATAAATATCGTGTCCCAGTTTCGGTCATATTTCATTAAATACATTTCAGCTTCCTTGTGGTTAATTTGACTGGTTAGTCTTTCCTCAATATAATTTGTGTAGTAGGGTTTATACTAGTGTCAAGCTGTTTACTGAATGTTTTGGAACTGTTCACAACCAACAATGGAATTACAGATCTATTCTTAAACGTACATATAAATTATACATTTTGACTAAACAGTGGATCCTTTTTAATATGATTAGTGCATCTTTGCTATTATCAAGGATAATATTCCTCTTTTGTTGCTAACCAAACTACCTACATACGGGGACTTTTGCAGAGTGTGGGCGGCATACAAGTTAAATAAATAAATAAATAAATAAATAAATAATGACATACAGTTAGCTCTTCTAAGTTGCAGCTAGATTTATTTGCTATCTTTTGGGAGAATGATTTTTGGTCTAGAAACCTTATTGTTGCCACCAATAGTTCTGTGATACACTATGAAATAACTTTGTACCAGTTTACTAATACAGTAGTTTAAACTGGAGTAGGCCCATAGAATCAATGGAACCTTTGGAGAAGTAGACTCAACAAACCTCCACTGATTTAGTGGGCTTGCTCCAGTTGCAACTTACTATGCTAAGCAACAGGATTCCAATCATTGGGTACCCACATACTTAATATCAAACAGAGGTTTCTTGTAGAGATCCAGAGTAGTTTAGAAAGAGAAATTTGAACAGGATAATCACTTCAAAATTCTTTTGAAGAAAACAAACCACCATGACTTTCATTAGACTGATTTAAAATGCATACATTGCTGAGGAGTGCTTACTGATTAAAGGAGCATTCACATAGTTTAAAGTTTTTGTTTTAACAAATATTTCTATCCGTCCGTCCATCCATCCATCCATCCATCCATCCATCCATCCATCCATCCGGTTGTTTAAAAGGCAGCAGGCTACCACTTAGTCATCCTTCCTGGTCTAATTCTTGTTGTTGTTGTTTTGGTTTGCAGACTATGTTATTTGCAACACACCTGAGTCCCTGAAATCTTGAATCCTCAATCCTGTAATTGCAGTACTTTCCACTGTGCAGTCCCTTGAAGTTTTATCATTCTCACTTTCTTTCCCTTGAAACTTTATCATATTCTCTGGCCCACTCCTGGAGCTTCCTTAAAGGTTTATGTTCACACCAAAGATTTACTCCATATGTTTGTCTCTTTGACATAGAGATATCTCCTTTTTAATATTGCAGATAGCTTCAGTTGTGTCTACAGTTATGCGACTATTAATCAAGCTTTACATAGTAGCTTAGTATGTTGTGCAAACACTGCTTATTTAAAAAAATAATACACAACACACTACAAATTCTTGACAAATCTGTGTTGGCTTCTAGTTATTATTGCAATGTTTTCTAAATGCTTGCACAATGACTGCTTTATGATCTGTTCCAGAATTTTGCCTGGGATTGATGTCAGGCTGACTGGCCTGTAGTTTGAGGTTCCTCTTTTTTTGCCCCTTTTGAAGATAGGGACAACATTGGCCCTCCTCCAATCCTGTGGCACCTCCCCCGTTTCCCATGATTTCAAGAAAATAATGGAGAGCGGTTCTGAGAGTTTTCAGCCAATTCCTTCAGTACTCTTGGATGCAGTTCATCCAGCCCTGGAGATTTGAACTTGTTCAAGGTGGTAAGGTATTCCTTGACTATTTGTTTATCTATCTCCAGCTCCCCCACCCACTTGCACTTCCAATTTTTTGGAAGTTCATAGTCTGTCTTATGTGAAAAGGCTGAACTAAAATAGGGATTGAACACCTCTGCCTCTTCTTTGTCTTCTGTTATCATTTTTCCATCTGCATTGCAGAGCTGTACCACTATGTCTTTTGTCTTTTGCTACTCACATACCTGAAGCATGCTTTTTTATTGCTTTTAGTGTCTCTAGCTAACCTCAACTCATTCTCAGCTTTTGCCCTCCTAATGCCATCCCTGCATTTCCTTGCTACTTGTCTGTCCGCATCCTTGGTGGCCTGGCCTTCTTTCCACTTCCTGTACGTGTCTTATTTGGTTTTTAGGTCCTCCCTGAGCTTTTTGTGAAGCCACACTGGCCTTTTTTGCCAACTCCCCTCTTTTTTTCTTGTTGGAATTGTTTGTACTTGTGCCTTTAGAATTTCTGTTTTTAGAAGCTCCCACCCTTCTTGGACTCCATTTCTTGTTAGGATATCCTGCTATGGGACCTTACTTATCCTTGCTCTGAGATTATTAAAATTGGGTTTTTTAAAATACAGCAGGAGTGTGTGGCTACACTCTGCTTTCATTTCCTTTGAAATCAAGAATTCTAGCGGGGCATGGTCACTCTCACCTAGAGTTCCCCTTACTGCCACTTCCCCCACCAAGTCATCTCTGTTGATCAGAATCAAGTCAAGGATAGCAAATACTCTAGTTTCTTTCTCCACTTTTCATAAGAGAAAATCATCAGCCACACAAGCCAGGAATTTCTTGGAAGGGCCACTTAATGCACTTTTAAAGACATAAGGAATTTGGAACCTACAATTATTTTTGAGTTATGTATGAAATACATAATTATATATATATATATATATATATATATATATATATATATATATATATATATATATATATATATATATATATATATATATATATATATATATATATATATATATATATATATAATTTTGCATTCTGTTTTCTCTGTATGCAATGATCCTATTCTGTTGCATTTCTTTTTTCTATATGTGCAATGGCAACATTGTCACATAGTTACAAAAATATTTCAGTTGCACAAAGGAGTTATTGCTGTCTGTTCGCACAAGCATAATTGCCAAATCAGGAATTATTGGCAGAGTGTGGACATTTATGGTTTGAAAACCTCTAACCATGCAGTGAATAAAAGTTCAGGGACCTACAATGCCACATTAGCTTCAAGTCTTACCCCCTCTTATTGGTTAGTTCTCCTCAATGGGCACTTACTGTCTCAATAACTCACTCAGAGATATTTGGTAACATTTTACTCACTTTTCTTCATAGATAAAAAATAAATAGCATTCTGTAGAACAATATTATATGATTAAATGAAGAGAGTGTTCATTGGTTAACTAGATTCATGACTGATTAACTACATGGCTGACAGGACACTTAACTGCCCACAGACTGTCTGACTGAAAAGAGCAAGAAAAGAGAACTTGAGTAGAAAGATGTGCCTCTTTTCAAAATTCTGAAGCAGAGAGTGAACAATTGGATTTTTGAGACCAAACAGTCTCCTCACAAAATGTACTCTTGTTTTTAAATCTGGATACTGCCAATGTTTCAAACATAATGATGATTCATAAATTGTGATATTAAGGAAGGAGGTTGAGTGGATAATTGACAATATTTGCTGCTCCCTTCATCTTGATGTAGAGCAGCAATTCAGCAAATGCAGAAAGGTGAGGGGGTGTTGAACTTGATTTAACATACATTTTTCATTCCAAAAGACATAGCCCATCAGATGCCCTTGTTTAAGCAATTTCAGTTTCCTCCAAAAGGTTCAAGTAAATCACCAGTAAGCATCATTTTGCAAAAAGAGACCCACACTACAAGCTCCTGAGAATGATTTAAAATGACATTTTGCAATAATATCCCACATTCATAAGCTGGAGTGTTTTTTTAAGTATTGAATTATCTGTTGTAGGACTCAGCCAAAAACAAATAATGTATACAGAGATTTCTTAGCTTGTAAAAATTCACTTGTAAAAGTTATACCTTTTGCATAAATACATGACAGGATTTCAGTCAATAATATATAGCTAAAATCATTACAGCAGAACAAAGAATATGCTGCCTGTATATGTTAGCGACTTTAAATGGTTCAACAGGAATCAATCCTGAGACTGCTCCATGCTCCTTATGAAGGACCTGGTTTGTAGTTGGAAAGGAGTTATTTATACTGGACTCCTAGGTAAATGTGTTGCCTTTTCAGAGTTGGGCTTGGTATACCACCTATAATGTTTCTTGCACAGAGGTGACTTCACAGCAGTCATGCATGCACTAGTTATACTGTACCATCTCTACTGCAATGTGCTTTCTGTCGGGGTACCCTTTAAGAGTGCCTGGATGTTTTGGTTTGTGAAATATGTGCCAGCTAGCCTGCTAACACCAGTTAACATTTGGACCTACTGAAACTGGTCTGACACTTGTAAAGGGTACCCCCACAGAGGATGCATTGCAGTAGTGAAGACAGTATATGGCTTGAGAATGAATGACTGCTGCCAATTCAAATCTTATTATTCAGTATTAGTACAATGATTCCTACTCTGTATAGATTTAGTGTCAGTTTTGACTTTTAAAGCCCTAAGTGGCTTGAGTCCAGGCTGTCTAAGGGATTTGTTATCTCATTATGAAATGGCTAGATGCTAGGATCTGAAGAGGGACTCTCTTGGGAATGCATCACCTACATACTTGCAGGCACATAGAAGAGGGCTTGTGCCTGTGTTGCTCCCGAGTTATGGAATCCATTTCTCTTGGACTCCTGATCAGTTTACATTGTTCTTAGAAACGGTGTGAAAACACTTCTTTCCCATTCTGGTCATTTGAGTTGTTTTGATTACTATCATTTATTTAAAATATTTTTTACCCCACCTTTCTCCTTAAAAGGACCTAAGGCGGCTTACATCATTAAAAGGGCAATATTTAAAAGCTAAAATGAATAAGTATAGGCATATTTTTAAAAAAAGAATTTAAAAGATATTATATTTAAAATGTTAAGTAAAATCAATACTAAAAACACATTTAAAAGCAACAGAGTACAGCAATCCAATCTGAAAAACCCCTCTCATACAGCCAGTCATTAAGGAAAAGCCTATCTGAAGAGGCCGGGTAGGTGGGGCTCGTCAGGCATGGAAGGCAGCCCATCTAGGAGAAGGAAAACTCCGATTTCAAACCTCCACTGCCTTGTGGCTATATCCACTCATGGAAAAGGCTTCAGGAGTTAACCTCAAGGCAAAATCCGAAGCTGGAGTCCCGAAGGCAGTGTGTGTCGTTCTGCCAACTCCTGCGACATTGCTGGAACCAGTTGTATTGGCTCTTGCCTTTCCATTGGACCATTTCAGCAATGTGGAGAGGAGGGATCTGCTGCTTGGGTAACAGCCTATCCTCCATATTACCTTACCTGGGCTTCATGCTCTGGAGAGGACACTCCTCGATTCAGAGCATGTTACCATAGTCCCTCGAGACTGAAGGATGCCTACATAAAAACATAACGATCTGAAGAGAAAGGTCTTTGCTTGCTTGTGGAAAACCAGTAAAGATAGGGCCAGCCTGACTGAATATCAGGAAAAACAGTTAAAGCAGCACGGCAATGGAACCAATTACCTTGGAAGTTGACCAGCACTTCAGTGCTGGAGGCATTCAAGAGAAAATTGGACAATAATCTGTCAGATCTGCTTTGACTTGGATTCCTGCATTGAGCAGAGAGTTGGACTCAGTGGCCTTATCCAGCTCTATGATTCTATGATGCTATGACGTCCTGTGAGAGGGAATTCCAGAGTTTGGGAGCAGCTACAGAGAAGGCCCTCTCCTCTGTTCCCACTAAGTGAAGCTGTGAAGATGGTGGAATGGAGTGAAAGACCTCTTCTGATTATCTTAATGCCTGGGCAGGATCATAGAGGGAGATACAGTCTTTTAGATAGCTTGGACCCAAGCCATTTAAGGCTTTATGGGTTAAAACCATCACTTCAAATTGTGCTTGGAAACAGATTGACAGCCAGTAGAACTGCTATAACAGAGGAGGTATATGTTCCGTTTAACCAGCCCCAGTTAACAATCTGGCTGCGGCATTTTGGACCCACTGGAGTTTCCGAACACTATCCAAAGACAGTCCTACGTAGAGTCTGTTACAGTAATTCAGCCAAGATGTAACTAGGGCATGTGTCACTATGTCCAAATCATACTTTTCAAGAAATTGGAGCAGCTGGCACACTACAGTGGGGTCTTGACTTGAGAACTTAATCCGTATTGGAAGGCGGTTCTGAAGTCAAAAAGTCTGTAGGTCAAGTCTCCATTGACCTACAGTGCATTGAAAACCGATTAATCCCGTAAGAGGCCGTTTTTGTTCCATTTTGGTTTTTTTCTGGTCTGTAAGTCAATTCTCAGTCTGCAAGTCAAACCTAAATTTTGTGGCCAGAGAAGTCTGTAACTCAAAAAGTCTGTAAGTCAAGGGTCCACTGTAGTTTTAATTGTACAAAGGTGTTCCTGTACATCCAGGCTCAAAGACAAATCCAGGAGACAAATCCAAGCTGCACACCTGTGTTTTCAGAGGGAGTGTAACCCCATCCAGCACAGACTGAATCCCTGCTCCTTAATCAGCCTCTTGACTAACCAGGAGCACTTCTGTCTTGTCTGGATTAAATTTCAGTTTATTTGCCTTCATCCAGTCCATTACTGACAACAGACACTGATCTAGAACTGAAATAGCTCCTTGGATTTAGATGGAAAGGAGTTGGATATAATCTGTATACTTTTGACACTGAACCCCGAAACTCCGGACAGCCTCTCCCAGTGGTTTCATGTACAGTGGGGTCTTGACTTGAGAACTTAATCCATATTGGAAGGCGGTTCTCAAGTCAAAAAGTCTGTAAGTCAAGTCTCCATTGACCTACAGTGCATTGAAAACCGATTAATCCCGTAACAGGCCGTTTTTGTTCCATTTTGGTTTTTTTCTGGTCTGTAAGTCAATTCTCAGGCTGCAAGTCAAACCTAAATTTTGCGGCCAGAGAAGTCTGTAACTCAAAAAGTCTGTAACTCAAGCCGTCTGTAAGTCAAGGGTCCACTGTAAATGTTAAATAGCATAGGGGACAAAACAGAAACCTGAGGGACACTACAAGCCAATGGCCAGGGTGGCAGAGTCCCCTAGCACCACCCTACGGGTTCTCCCTTCCAGGAAGGACTGGAGCCAATCTAACACATTGCCTCCCGGTCCTATCTTAGAGAGATGACCCAGAAGGATACCATGGTCAGTGATATTGAGAGGTCCAGCAGAACTAACAGGGACACACTCCCCCTGTCCAATTCCTGGCGTAGGTAATCCACCAAGATGACCAAAGCAGTCTTCATCCCACAACCAGGCCTGAAGCCAGATTGAAATAGATCTAGTTTACAAAGCTTTTTATTTTATTTATTTGATCTGCCTGCTAGCTGGCTTAAGTGCTTTCCTTTTAGTTCTTAGGTAGATTTATTGTTCTTATGTGTAGTCAAGTCAGAACTGACTGGTAGCGATGCTAACAGGGCTTTCAATGCAAAGAAGATATTTAAAGAGTGGTTTTACCACTTCCACCCCCCCAGCCCCCCCCCCGTGAGATTCCATGGCTGAGTGGGTATTTGAAGCCAGGCCTCCTGGGCCCTAGTCCAGCACTCTGTCCACTACACCACCCTGGGTATCCCTATAGGTAGGTTTAAAATATAACAAAATAAATACTAAATAAACTGAGTTTATAGCCGTAATGCTAGATAACATGTGCTTTTTAAAACCACAACAACTTATTCAGTCTTTTCACAACTCACTAAGCTTTTGTCAGCTGCTCTGTTTGTACCCTTTATGCAGTACGTATAGCTAAAGCATGGATGTCTGACAAGCAGGGGGAATAGGACTGAATTTGGTCTTCTCTAGTATCTACACTTTGCTGGACGGTACCTCACCTGGATGCCACCATCATGTTTCAAGATGATTTTGTGTAGAGATCCCAGAGTTGAGTCGGAATACTTCTAAATTAACAGCAATGTTGAGACTTCAAGTTCCTCACTGTGCCAGCCTGTGTGGCCTTGGTTTAGCTGCACTGTCCCAGGGCACTCCCAGAAGAGGAGAATGGTAAACCACTTCTGAATACTGTCTACCTAGAAAACTTTGAAAAGGGTCATGATAAGTCAGAATTGATGGCAGTAGAAACTAACTAGTTCTGTGATTTCCTCTTCCCTAGGTGCAATGTACATGATTAGGCATCTGGAATCCACAGATAAGGAGCTCCCACACTGCAAAAAGATTGTCAAAATGACAAGCATCCTCTGCTGTAAATGTAGAGTTCCTTCTAGATACCGTAGGTAGTTGTGATTGGAACCAATTAGTCCAGTCAGTCAGGATGTAAATGTAAAGAGCTCACAGAGATTTGGATGATGATACACTTTCACTTTCTACCATTACAGCCCAGAAAAAAAATTACCATCACTTTGGACCCACTGACTCCTGCTTTCTGCCAATGTCTGTTTTTTCCCCCATGGATTTTTATGAAAATGATGCTTCCAGTTTAAGACTTTCCAATGGAAGTGCAGCAGTTGACTGGCTAAAATTAATGGCTGCCTGGGGCAGAGATTTAATAGCAAGAGCTGTCTTTATTTATCCCTACTTTCCCTTTGTTTTTTGTTTGGGTATTGAACATAGGCATTAATCAGAGACATGACCTAGCTCTATGCATGTTCAAGAGGTGTCATAAGCAGATGGCATGGGTCTTCTGTATTCAAAAGGCAGTTTGCAATAGTGTCCACATCATGCTCAGTCCTTAATAGAAATCTAGTATGTCAAACCATTCAGGAGACGAGTGTGCGGGGTTATTTGAATGAGCAAAATGCCAGAGCATAAAGAACAAATGTGAGCATGTTGTCAGCTATATGGCAAAGTTTGAAGAGTGTTAACTGTAAAGAAGAAAAAGCCAGAAGGCACAATTCATGCATGTGCTGGCACACATAAGTTTCTTGTTTATTATGATTGTAATTTTAACAAGATAAAGTATAGCTTATTAAAACCTAAGAAATACTGTAATGCGGTATTATTACAATGCTAGATTCCCAGTGTAATATAGCAGATAGTGTAATGAACTAGGATTCTGGAAAATAGGGTTCAAATCTCCACTTAACCATGGAAACTCATGGGGGTGTGTGGAACTTGTAAAATCACTCCTTAAATATCTCACTTACCTTGAAAACCCTGTTAGGGTCACTGTAAGTTGATTCTGACTTGACAGCACAGAATACATACACTATGACACTGTAGTTATCTATCTGCCTGTCTGTCTGTCTGTCTGTCTAATTTATATACCCCTCCATTAGTGCAATCAGTGTTTGTTTGTTTCAGATGCTTGCATACTGCCCAACTTAATGACCAGCACTACTCTGGGTGGTTGACAATAAAAGGAACATATCCCAGCAAACCTAACACCACAAAGACATTAATACAAATTAAAATAAACCAACCAGCAAACTACTCTGGGCAGTAAGATCAAAACTTAAAACTCTCAAAACCGTATAAAAACAAAAACAAAATCATAAACCATATGGTAATAATTGCCCTATAAAACCTAGAATTAGTAAAAAGGAAAAAAATTGGCAGTATCCAGTGCTATTTTCAGGCTTATATTCAGCTATCTCTTTTGAGGGATTGATTTCTCCCTACTTTCTCTAGCCATTCTTTTGTGAAATAGATTTGAGGTATGGGCAGGACACTTGAAGGGGAAAAAGCAAATCCTGTTATGCATGTGGATGTCCAGTTGTGTAACTCTGGGGTTAGCTATTGTCAACAATACCATTGAATTATTTCACTTCAGTTCCATATGGATTTTGTGAAGTTTATAGTGACATAGGAGCTTAGTAATTTTACTTATACTGTATACACACCTTGCCCTTCAGAGCCTTACATGCTTTTTCTTTCAAACATTAAGTTTGAAAATGCCATACTGTATGCTTTTTGTAACATCTAATGTATTCAATACGAAAAGAGTTATTTTAATTACAACCTACTGCTTCTGGACAATATAAATGATAGCTTGGTTTGGAAAAGAGAATTACTATGATTAACACAAGTTTCCTTGACAACCAGTTAAATGTCGTGAACACTGAATTGTTTTACAGCTGGATATAGTGTGGAGGGCTTCATCTATGAAGTGATATTTCTGTATGTTCCTCTTGTGTTGGGTTTTTTTGTTGTTGTTTGTTTGTTTTGGGTAGATGATCATGACATTTTGTTCCTGAATTACAGGATTTGTATTGGTTTCCAGTGTAGACTTCTTCAATTTGGAGAGGCCATTGAAAGTTTTTCGTTGTCTTGAGCTAAATGGCAGCATGAATTTCTTTGTATTTTTCATGCTATTTTTAATAATTGAGCCTGTTGCATCTTATCTACTACAGTATATGTGAATAGCTGATTATGAAAATCTAAAATCTCAAACCACCATTTGGAACATGGTGAGTGAAGAAAGAGTGAAAGAAATGGGAAGAAAGAAAACAGTTTCTAAAAACCTGCCTATGGGGTGAGGCACAGCTCCCTGTTTGGTGGCTTTCTCTGTTCACAATTTTTGCATAGGAATTTCAAATGGAAAGGTCTGTCTATCATAATCTTAGAATACAATGGCTAGAATTCTATTGGTGTTGGCACAAGGCCTGTGTCACTTGTCATAGTTAATTGTGGCTAACTGAAAAGGCACTGGAGTACATCTTAGTCATGTACCTAGCTACTCACCCAGTTGCTTAGGTGAGTTGTGCTCCAGTACCTCATTAATTAGCTGCAACGTGTTATGCAAATCTAATATGGACATCAATATGATTCAAGCTAGAGTACATTAAAAAATCTACACTGCACATTCACGCATTATAAGGAGTTGTACTGTATATCTGCTTGCATAGTATAAACTGCTCTGGACAGTTCATAGGTGGTGGTCTGATTATAAAAAAAATTCCATAGATCAAAGATGATGACCTCTTTCCCCCATTTGGCTCCTAGTAAAAGGAAATGTGAAAAATATTGGTAATGTAGCAATTTCCACTAGCATGGGGACAGGAGGCAGAGGGCAGTGGGGGCAGCTTTGGAAGCCCAACAAGCTGAAAGCTGTTCCAACCTCTGCACCCGCTGCTGGCCTAAGGCAGAGGGCACTAGGGACAGGAGACAAGAGGGCAGCGGGTGCAGCTTTCGAAGCCCAGCAAGCCGAAAGCCACTGGCAGCGGGCGCGGAGGTCGGAGCGGCTTTCGGCTTGCCGGGCTTCCAAAGCTGCCCCCACTGCCCTCTGCCTCCTGTCCCTGCTGCCCTCTGCATCCTGTCCCCGCGGGACGGGAGGCAGAGGGCAGCAGGGACGGCTTTGAATTTCCCACCCTTTCCCCCTGCCTTTCATAGGTCGAAGCTCCGTCCACAAGTCGAACCAAAACTTTGCTGCCAGAGCTTTTCGTACCTCGAAATTTTCATAAGTAGGGACCTTCGTAAGTCGAGGGTCCACTGTAACTAGAGTGTGCTAACCTGTGGTTTATCACCACTGGAATTACAAATAGCCATCCATATTTAAGTCTAGTGCATGTAAAGCTAAAAGTTCCCCTTGACAATTTTGTCCAGTTGTGTCCGACTCTAGGACACAGTGCTCATCCCTGTTTCCAAGCCATAGAACCAGCATTTTTGTCCATAGACAGTTTCTGTGGTCACGTGGCCAGCGTGACTAGACACACAACGCCATTACCTTCCCACCGTGGTGGTACCTATTTATCTACTCACATTTTACATGCTTTCAAACTGCTAGGTGCAGTTGCCAAAAAGTTAATTTGTGCTTCCTGTGATTATCGGAAAGTAATTTTATTGGATGATACAGAGAGAAATATTTTGGCTGTCTATATTTAGCTTTCATCTGTTGCTGTCATAGATTCTAAGTATCTTGGATCTTCAGCTCAATGAAAATATTCCCTGTGTATGGTTGCTGCACAAGCACCATATGATTATTATATTATATAGCAACTATAGCACTCATACAGAATCACAGTACAGGCCCGTGGGATTATTTACTACAGACAGTGGTTTAAAATAGGCATAGCTTATAAATATAAACATCTTTGATTTTTCTCTTGCAATTTCACCTGCTGTTCCCTTCTGCCTGTTGGAATAAAAACAGCTATTTCTCCATTAGAAATGAATGCTTCTATCATCATCATATTAGGGTAATTGACAATGTAGGAAATCACTCTGAGGTGTGGCACAGACAAAAAAAAGAGAGGTTATAGATGCAGGTGGAAAAATTGGCATTAAGAGATGATATTAATATAGCTTTGTACCTACAGCTAATGCTAAATGGGACAACTTGAAATGTATCTAAAACTGGCAGAGCTGCATCAGCAATACCAATTAACAAGAGGATTTGAGGCTGCTGAAAAATTTCAGTATTGAAACTCAGCCCATAAAATCCTAAAATAGTAGTAACCTAGACAGCGTCTTAAAAAGCAGAGACATCATCTTGCTGACAAAGGTCCGAATAGTCAAAGCTATGGTTTTTCCAGTAGCGATGTATGAAAGTGAGAGCTGGACCATAAAGAAGGCTAAACGCCAAAGAATTGATGCTTTTGAATTGTGCTGAAGGAGACTCTTGAGAGTCCCCTGGACCGCAAGGAGAACAAACCTATCCATTCTGAAGGAAATCAACCCTGAGTGCTCACTTGAAGGACAGATCCTGAAGCTGAGGCTCTAATACTTTGGCCATCTCATGAGAAGACTCCCTGGGAAAGATCCTGATGTTGGAAAAGAGTGAGGAGGTTTTAAAAGCTTGAGTACCCAGCTCCACCAATTCTCAGGTGACATCAGAGCACACAGGCCCAATGTGAAGTTGTTTATGCATACTCCTCCAAATGGACTAATAGACACAAATACATACTTGCACCCACCCCCTCCCTTCCCATCTACTTTTCTTCCTCCAGGCTTTTTGACATACTGACACTGGGCACGTTGTGTCAGCTGGGGCAAGACAGAGTGGCACACCAGCATTGTTTTCGTGTTGCATAAGCACTGGCAGCAGGGGGTGAAGCCTGGAAAGAAACCTCTCTCCCAGCCAGTGCCTGCCCTGCCCCTGTGACTTCACAAGGGTCTGCTCTTGTAATATCAGAAGGCTGCACTCTCTTGTCCCAGATTTAGCCCTACAATATCAGGGAATGAGATGCTGCTGACCTTACAGACTAACCATGGTATATAATGCTACAGAGGAGATAGTGAGGTGTAAATACATTATTACATCTCATTATTTGAACTAAATATGGAAGAATTAAAATAAAGCAGAGTCCTGTATTGCTTTCCCTGTTTACAACCATGCAACATTTTCTAAAGCTTACTAGCTGGACATTCTAGTAGTCAGAAAATGCCTTACTTCTTTTATAACCAATTCCCCAAAGAGATTTGTAAGGATTGCCTCTTTCTTTGTGTTGTCTCATACATCATACATGGTCTGGAAGTACATTGCAGCCTTCCATTGATTCGGTCTGGTGAAATTTGTACAGCTAAAGCTAATTTTAACAAGATTCTGCCCCAGCTGAAGTTCTGCATGAATTAATCTACCATGTCAACATTTATTTTCCTCATGTTAAACATACCTTATAGAAGCTGTCCTTTTCCACAGCTGGCTATCTTCACTGAATTGTCTCATAGAAATTCCGGTTTTTAAACACCTACTTCAGAAGATGTATCCAAATAAGTCTTATTGCATTACAATGATAGAAAAAGCACTAACATCTGACAGTGGTTTCATGGCGGGCACAATATACACTGAAACCAATTAGATTCTTAATGGATATGTGTCTGCCAGAGCTACGGTTTCATTTGCCACTCATTACTGGATGACATTCTCCAGAGAATTGCTTTGACAGGTCCAGGAAAAACACTCAAAAGGGACAAATCAATGCACACAGTGCCACTTGTGCTTTCTCTCCGGTATTGTACTGGAATCTCTGCCTATTGAAGTGCCCACATTTTATTTTTCTTTGTGGAAAGCTTGCTTGGGCTTTGAATGCATTAGTAAAATATACACCTGTGCATTTCAGAAGAGTGTTCCTAAAGCAGCCTGTATCGCATCCTGCTGATTGTGATTACCGATTATGAATAATTGAGCAGACTGCTGAATATTTTTTTGATAAATATCCCAACCCAGCTAGATTTGAACTCTGAGGAAGTTATCATTCAGGAAACACCAACTACGGTTATGTTATGGCTTAAATACTGTATGTATGTGTGTGATATTTGTCTATTATACAGCATACAAAAGAATATACATGGTGGAATTATAGTGTAAACGATTAGATACCTTGAGTGTTACAGTTTCACAAATAGTTAATTGAACTCATTTGTATTCTGTAATGCTGCTTTTAAAAACATATTCTATGAAATATTATTGCATCAATGTCTATAAGTATACCAATGGAAGATAATTAGTACTCTAACTTAGCCAGTCATTGTGGTATGGACCTTAAACAGATTGTTCTTTTAATAGAACTGTGCTGAGAATCTGAGTTTTAAAATGGCAATTTAGAATTAGCTCTAAAGCTTCCCCATGTATGGATTGGGCTCAGAGGAGCTGAATAATGCTCAAATTACATGAGAATCTTGCAGCATTAAAATCTGGAGCTCCTCAAGAGATGTCTAGCCTTTTCAAAAGTGTCTGATGCATTCTGGGAGTCATAGTCCAAAAAGTAAATTCTCCAAACTCTGGAAGGAAGAACCCAGAACCTTTCACTTAAGGGAGTAAGTACTTTAATCTGTTGCAAAAGGAACAAGAAAGAGTTTTTTTGTGGCTTCTTAAACCTTAACAAGCTGCACTTTGGGTCCTTTTAAGAAGAAAGGTGGGGTAAAATATTTTAAATAAATAAATTCAGCATAAGCTATTGTGGATTCTAGCCCGCCTTGTCAGATGCATGCTTAAAAGCAGCGGATGAGGCAGTTTGGAAGCTTCTTACAGAGAGTATCACAGAGTCTTTCACCATTTTCTGTAGGTAATCGTCTGTGATCTACAAAAGTTTATGCCAACTTGTTAATCTTAAAAGTGCCACTGGACTCTTTGCTATTTTTGCAAATGATTTCTTGCAAGAGATGAGTCATGCAATTTCCCTTTCTGTTCTAAGGCCACTAAGGAGCACCAAGCCAAGAAAATAATTGGGAACAGTCAAGGGTACCATCCTTGGTGCTCTAATTTACTTCAGGCCATTCTATAAATAGTTAATGCACATGAGAAATGTGTTTTAGCTTGAACACAATGGGCACGATGCACTAAAAGCTACTTTGCTGTGTTGAAAATGATGAAAATTACACCACAGTTTCTCACACTCTGTTCAGGTCAGTGGCAAAGAGGTGGTAAGATAGTTGGGCTCTTTCCAAATATCAATATATTATGGCAGCCAGAATTGGGGTCGGCAACTTGTGACCCTCTGTATGTTGGATGCAATGTTGGTGTTTGAGTGTGATAAAATAATATAAGTAAAGCAGAGGTCACACCAGCAAAATGTTTCTGAGTTGTTTTTGTTGTTCAGTCATTAAGTCATGTCCGACTCTTCGTGATCCCATGAACCAGAGCACGCCAGGCCCTCCTGTCTTCCACTGCCTCCAGGAGTTGGGTCAAATTCATGTTGGTAGCTTGAATGACACTGTCCATCCATCTCATCCTCTGTCGTCCCCTTCTCCGCTGGCCCTCACACTTTCCCAACATCAGGGTCTTTTCCAAGGAATCTTCTCTTCTCATGACATGGCCAAAAAGTATTGGAGCCTCAGCTTCAGGATCTGTCCTTCCAGTGAGCACTCAGGGTTGATTTCCTTCAGAATGGATAGGTTTGTTTTCCTTGCAGTCCAGAGGACTCTCAAGAGTCTCCTTCAACACCACAATTCAAAAGCATCAATTCTTTGGCCGTCAGCCTTCTTTATGGTCCAGCTCTCACTTCCATACAACACTACTGGAAAAACCATAGCTTTGAATATTCAGACCTTTGTTGGCAAGGTGATGTCTCTGCTTTTTAAGATGCTGTCTCCCAAGAAGCAGCCATCTTTTAATTTTGTGGCTGCTATCCCCATCTGCAGTAATCATGGAGCCCAAGAAAAATCTGTCACTGGCTCCATATCTTCCCCTTCTATTTGCCAGAAGGTGATGGGACCAGTGGCTGTGATCTTAGTTTTTTTGAAGTTGAGCTTCAGACTATTTTTGCACTCTCTTCTTTCACCCTCATTAAGAGGTTCTTTAATTCCTCCTCACTTTCTGCCATCACAGTGGTATCATCTGCATATCTGAGGCTGTTGATATTTCTTTCAGCAATCTTAATTCTGACTTGGGATTCCTCCAGTCCAGCCTTTCGCATGATGTATTCTGAATATAAGTTAAATAAACAGGGAGAAAATGTACAGCCTTGCCGTGCTCCTTTCCCAATTTTGAACCAATCAGTTGTTCCAAAAACCCGTTCTAACTGTTGCAGTCCCACCTCCCTCGTCCACTATTGTTTGGCTTTCTTAATTTTTAAAAAAGTAATTTTCAAATGGAAATGTTGTCATGTTGGTATCCTTCTGTCAAATACAGAGCAACAGTCCCCTTGCTGTCTGTTGACCAATACTTCAGTGTGCTGTGGGTTCTCTGTAGAGTGTAATGAATCATGGAAATAGATATGAATGGCGCAAATCAGTACATAGCCAGTAAGGGTGTTTTGCCAACACATTGATGTACCTACACAGTTTTTTCAGGGAAGAGGCAGCAGAAAAAGACACAAGAAAATGAAAGGGTGTAGACAAATGTACCACATCTAATTCTCCCCCCAAAAGAGGAACAGTTAAAAAACATATGAAGCACTATTACAGGATATATGCCATGTGACCACAATGTGTGACTATACAGGAAGCAGATGTGAGAGGGGGGCATTTCTCTAGCTTGACCATGGCTTAAGAAAGATGTTGGGCTCCTGCTCCTTAGTAAGCATAGTGAGGGAGGAGGAATAAGGAGAGCTGTGATCCAGTGAATTCTAGATGGGTGCAAATTGTCTATTCTTGGCCAAGAATCTATTGATTTCTGCTCCTTTGACCCACAAGTTAGAAGAAAACTGTTGTCATATAAGCAGACTTTTGAACAGGAAAAGCAGAAAGTGCAACTATAATTTTGGCTCATAATATAATGCTATATTCCACATTGCACTCATATAAAGTTTGTTCCCCACCCCCCCCCCAGACAAGACAGCAGTAGGATTTCTTAGTATTAAGTACGATTTTGGACTTATTAGTGTGTTTAGGATTGCTGCATCCTTTGGTCACTGAAAGGTTCCATAGTTGGTGGGCTAGCTTTGTAACTCTTTCCTATACTGTCTTCCTGCCAACTGCTGGTTTTCAGTCCTTTAATTACACTTGGTTCCCTCTGTTTTGTTATTTTTTGTGTGTATTTGTGGAAAATCGGTAATAAAAATGATAACAGAAATTAAAATCAAATAGTTTCCCAAACTTAAACAGCCATATTCTGTAAGCTGTGAACATTCTAGATATGTGTAGATGGGGTAGAAGGGTCAAAGGGATCCCAAAGAGTCCTCACAGAGTGCTGACCTCTGAAGATGCCGGCCACAGAGACTGGCGAAACATTAGGAAGAACAACCTTCAGAACACGGCCAAAGAGCCCGAAAAACCCAGAACAACCATTAGTCCTCACATTATGACACCTTCTAAAGCCCGTGGAGGAAGTAGAAATAGACTGTGGGTGTAGCACACCAGAGAGGAAAACACAAATTGGCATGACCTGTTATGTCTTTGTGCATATTGTTTATTTGTTAAAACCTCCTCTTATGGGCACTGTACAAATGTAGTTTAATAAAGTTAAAACAATAAAACTCCAAAAATGACATCAAAACAAGAAAAAGCAGGGGAAAATTGCAATAATTGGACAGCTAATTTTAAAATGACTTAACAAAGGAAAAATACTTTTCAGCTGGCATGGCACCTGTTGTAGTGCTGGTACCAGTCACAGATCCATGCAGGTGAAATTATATACCTGGGTCCACATAATGATGTATCTTTTGTTGATACACAGAGTATGTAAGGCACTTGGAGAAGATTTTATATGCTAATTGTTGTTTTGACATGCTGTCAAGTTGCTTTTGACATATTTATTTATTTATTTTATTTTATTTTATTTTATTATTTTATTTTATTTTATTTATATACTGCCCCTTTAGTGGAAAACTTCTCTGGGTGGTTTGCTGTTGTTCTCAACAGCCCTTCTCAGTTTTTGTAAACTGGAGCTTGTGGCTTCCTTTAGAGAGTCAATACATCTTGTATTTGGTCTTCCTGTTTTCCTGCTTGCTGTCTTCAACTTTTGCCAGCATTATTGTCTTTCCCAGAGAATCCTGCCTTGTGATGTGCTCAAAAGTAGGACAACCTCAATTTCATCATTTTGGCCTCCAGCATCTCTGGAGTACTAAAATATACATACAGTATGTGCAGATTTGAACATTATTTCTATAATCTGAATACAGTGCATTTGACCATAGTTGAAGTATTGTGACCAGATCATCTGTGCTCTTGTGTGCTGTCCAGGTGTTGATTCTTGATGGGCAATGTCAAACCCCCTATTTTCTAATTGTTCTTTAAACCAAACGAGAGCTGACAGCTCTTAAAATAAGCATTATTCTCTAACAGCCCTTGAAATAGAGTCCTTTGTAAAATAAAATACATGTCCACATCAACACCGTGAAATAAGGTAATTGACCACTGTACCCCAACTGTGCCTTTCATCGACAATAGGAGTTGGTAGCATCTGAGATCATGGCCCCCTCAAGCATGCCTGCAAAGTTTGCCTCCTTTCCCCTTAAGCATCACACTTACATTTTTTTTCACTACTTGATAGCCACGGCAGGTGTCAATGGGTTCCCTCTTCCCCACCCCCCAGAGGACATTTTGCTTCTCCAAACTGTGTTGGTTGCTGTTGCAGTTATATTTATAGTAAGAAAATAAAATGAAAAACTCTTTTTGTATGAACTGACAGGGCAGGACAATTCAAATAATGTGTGGAATGCAGTCATTTGACAGTTGCATCATTTGAACATTTTGTAAAACTGAATGCAAAAAGGATAATAATTGCAGATAAACAGCTCGTCCAGATGCAGTGCAGCATTGTAGGTCAGAGAGTTTCTTGGACTTGCAATGTGCTCCTAAGCTTTGTAGCCTTTTAGCTTCTCCTGACCCAGAAGCAAGTTTTCAGGTGAGGCTTGGACCAAGGTTGCTGCTAAAGTGCATTACTGCACGAGTGCGCATGACTCCACCCCCCTCAGCACAGCTTTCCTCCTCCTCCGCTTGCCCACAGCAAGTGTTTCCAACCCCTTTGGTTCCAGTTGCAATGGAACCCTCTGCGGAGGTGGGTGGAGTCTCACCCAATGGGACTGAAAATTAGAGAGAATATTGGCTGGCACCTTTCTGGGGCAGTGACCATCAACTGTAGCTGACTGGCTATAAGAGATGTTTAGTGACCTCTTTTTCCTGACAGTTATGTAAGGCCTGGCATTGGCCATTCTTTGTAAGTCTGAAACATCTGGAATTGCTGATTATTGCTGGTATGAAACATGATAAATCACTCTCATACTTTAATTAAAATTAATTAACATTTAAAATAACTTCTGACTGTCATAAGAGAAAGAAAGTTACTGCCCAATCTGCCAGCCGTAATTTCTGCATGAGTTTGTTATTAGCTGCCAGCAGAAGCAGTGATGGCTGGTCAGATGGATGTGAAGTTTTGCTCATCCAACAGAGGAGACCTGTCAAACTCTGTGTTGGAATAAGTTGCACAAGCTGTACAGTTTAATTAACTACAAACTCAAATTTGTAGCATGGCAATGTTTAATGTAGGAGATATAATTGGAGGAGGTCTAACAGATGTATCATTTCTTCCATTTGAGCAATCAAGTCTTATTTTCACTGAATCATGCAGTTTATAACTATTCATGTGCTGGAGCTTCTGGTTAACCCACCATATTTGAAATGTCAAGGAAGAAGGTCTTTAAATATGTTGCCTGTTTTCTTTTTAAAAAGAGAGAGCTTTTTAGAATCTAGCTTCTGGAAGCATTCAGCTGTGAAATAGTAGATGTTGCAAACAAGCTGTGGGAAGGGAAGAGTGGGAGAATTCTGTCTTTCTCATAAAATAGAAGAAAACAGGTACCGCCTGTTCCACAAATAGACCTTCTCCTTCATCCAGAATCTATTTGGATTAAGAGAATACTGTTCCCAGTTCTTTTTCCTTTACAGCAACAATCTTTTTCCTTACTTTGTATTAAGATTTCTGTAGGAAATTAAATGACTCCTCCACCCTCTATGGATTGCAGATACTTGACCACACTATTGCAATGGTTAATCCCCTATATATTTTGGGAAATGCTCCAGTTTGCACGTTGTATGATCACAGATTTGCACAGCCTTGTGAATTAATTCACACTCTAGCAGTCACAAAGAAATGAATTGGGTCCCAGACAAGTGTAGATACTTTTATATAGGTTGTTCCAAAGTTTGTTTGTTTGTTTGTTTGTTTTATATACCACCCTATTAGTGCAAGCACTACTCTGGGAGGTTTAAGGTTAAACCTAAAACCCTACATAACAAAAGTAAATAGAGAACTACAGTACACTGCTAAAAATTTAAAAAGAAGAGAGTGGATTGAAAATAAGATTTAGTTGGTTCCACCTATGGTGACCCATTTGCTTTCTCTATGGTGACCTTGCTGTCTACCACATCACTATTAATGGGTGTGCCCCAGTGTAGCAACCTTTGTACTTGCACTACCGCTGAGCTTACTCCTGTAATAGGGTAGTTCACACCCTAAATGTTAAATTTCTTCTTCTCTTCATTGCATCTACTGCCAGTGCAACCTATAAGAGGAATGTATACTCTATGTTGAAAATGTTTTCGATATGTTTTAAAATTTCATGGAAGTTTCACTTGCACCATTATAAATTTATTCTCTGTCTGCTTATGCCTTCTCCAACTAATAACAACTTAATTTCTTTCTCTGTATCTTGCCTTTCCTCCAGGGCACGCAAGGCTTTATGCCTATTTTATCTTCACAATAACTGATTGTCAGGCTCAGAGAGTATGACTGCCCTAAGGTCACCCAGTAAGCTTCATGGCTAAGTGGGGACTTGAACTGGGGATTCTTGAGTCCAAGTCTAACGCTCTAACCATTACAACACACTGGCTGTTCTTAGATCAGAATGGGTAAACTTGGTGCCTCTGGGCCAATCCTGTCCCAAGATCTGCTGGATCTTTCTGAAAAGTGATCCATTCCCCCTTGCCCACATACTGAATATCCCAGGTTTGACCTTTTCTCTGAGGATAACTGTAGTTCTGAGGCTTCAAGAGGATAATTGGAGTTCTTGGGGTCAACTGACAATTCTGATTTTGACCCCACAAAATGTGAGGAGACAGGGAACAGGTTGATCCAGAAGGTTCTTGATTCCCCCCCAAAGTCCTTATGGGGTGGGGTAGAAGGCAAGTTCAAAGCCATGTGACAATGAGTGCTAGCTTTTAGATTTAGATTAGGCATCCTTCAGTCTCAAGAGACTATGATAATGTGCTCTGAATAGAGGACTTGGAACAGCGTCTAGTGTGGCTGAGAAGGCCAATTTGAGATTGACAATCCCTTTCATACTGAAGAGAAATACAATCTGTCCCCTGTCCAGCTCCCTGATTTTGCTGGTTTTGGGACTGCCTCTTTGCTTCAGCCTGAACAAGTGTCTCTTCAAAATGGGAGATGTCATGATGCACATCCCGCCTCCAGGCGGAACACTCATATGTCAATGTTTCCCATCTGTTGAGGTCCATTTCTAAGTCCTTCAGATCCTGCTTGCATATATTCTTGTATCACAGCTGTGGTCTCCATCTGGGGTGATTTCCCTGCAACAATTCTCCATACAGGAGATCTTTTGGAATCCGCCCATCACAACATGCCCGAGCCAATGTAGACATTGCTATTTCAGTAATGTAATGTATACATGCTAAAAATTCCAGCTCGTTCTAGGACTACTCTATTTAGAAGTTTGTCCTGCCAAGTGACACCAAAAATGCATTGGAGACAACGTATGTGGAACATGTTCAGCTTCCTCTCCTGCCATGCACAAAGGGTACGGGACTCACTGCAGCCAAGGTACACAAAGTTATGAACAACCTCCAATTTTTGTGTAGATATGGTGATAGAGGGAGGTGAGTCCATGCTCTGGCCCATGACTTGTGTTTTCTTCAGGCTGATTGTTAGTCCAAAGTCTTGGCAGGCCTTGCTAAAATGATTCATGAGTTGTTGGACAGAGAGTGGGCAACAATGGCTGCATCATCGGTGAAGAGGAAGTCCCCCATGCATTTCAGTTGGACTTTGGTCTTTGCTGTCAAACTAGAGAGATTAAGGAGCTTTCCAACTGATCTAGTCTGGAGGTAGACACCTTCTGTTGCAGTTCCAAAGTCATGCTTCAGCATGACAGCAAAAAAGATCCCAAACAGGGTTGGCACGAGGACACAACCCTGTTTCACTCCACTTTGGATGTCAAAGGGATCTGATGTTGAGCTATCAAAAACTACAGTGCCCTTCATTCCCTCATGAAAGGACTTGATGATGTTAAGTAGTCAAGATGGACATCCAATCTTGGGAAGTATTTTAAAAAGGCCATCCTTGCTAACCAAATCAGAGGCCTTTGTGAGATCTATGAAGGCCACAAAGAGTGGCTGTTGTTGTTCCTTACATTTCTCCTGCAACTGTCTGAGGGAGAATACCATGTCAGTGGTGGATCTATTAGCTCGAAATCCACACTGTGATTCTGGATAGACTCTGCCTGCAAGCATCTGGAGCCTCTTCAGCACAACACGGGCAAGCAGCTTCCCTACAATGCTGAGAAGAGAGATGCCATGGTAGTTGTCCTTCCCAGGTGCCTTGCTGGAGGTGAGGGAATCCAAGGCTACTTTTATTTCTGCTAAAGTTGGTTCGCTGTCCAACTCTTCCAGGACAGGCATGCACTCGAGTACTTGGGCAAATTCCTCCACTTTTCTTTGATTGCGACTATTGCTGATGTCAATATGTGGTCTTCCTTCCTTTTTCATGTGATACAATCTTTTTGTTCGCAGTTTTACTCTGTTACACACCAGGGAGTGATCAGTATCGCAGTCAGCACCCTGATAACTACGTATGATTGTAATACAGTGATGCCTCGCAAGACAAAAATAATTGGTTCTGCGAGTCCTGTCATCTTGTGAAATTTTGGGGAGTGTCTAGTGAGGATCAAATCGAGCTGACGCCAGTGCTTCAATCTTGGATGTCTCCAGGAAACTCTGTGTTGAAGCTTAGTATTAAAGAACGTGTTGCTGCCACAAAGTCCATAGTAACAGCAAAACTCCAGCAAGTGTTGCCCATTTTCGTTCATCTTCTCAATGCCAAAACGGCCTAGACAAGTAGACCAGGAATTGTGATCAGCACCAACTCTAGCATTAAAGTCTCTGAGAATGAACACTGGCTCTCTCTTGGGGATTTTTTTTGATAGTAGCTGGCAGATCGTTGTAGAATTTGTCTTTGACATCTGTTTAGATGACAGTGTTGGTGGATATGCACTAATAAGTGTGACCGATCCCGCTGATGAGTAGAGCTGCAGAGACAGGATTTTTTCACTTTCCACAGTAGGTGGAACAATGGGTCTCAGCAGAGTATTTCTGACCACAAAGCCAATACCATATTCCCTGGTCTGATTCAATGGTTTTCCCTGCCAGAAGAATGAGAAATTTTTTTCTTTGATAGATCTCATGTCTGGCAATTTCATCTCTTGCAGGGCAACAACGTCCATCTGCAGTCTACTCAGTTCCATGTCAATAACAGCTGTCTTGCGCACATCATCTATTTCCTGCAGGTCGTCAGAAAAGCCAGGGGTCATTGTCCAAACATTCCAGGTGCCCAACTTCAGGGCAGAAGTTTTCTTATGACTGTTGCATGGTGCAGGGTTATTGAACTTCTTGTCGGCTTTCACCCTAAACCCCCATGCACCCCGTGAGATTAACAGACTGTGGCAAAGCAGCATCTTATTGGCTGAGGGTTGCCCAGCTTAAGACAGGAGGTAGCTACCTAGTGAGGTGCAATGACGTCTCCCACCATCAGAAGTAGCCCCTGCCATGATGCTGTACGCCAATCAAGCAAAGACTTATAACCGGTAACTGCTACTTCCTGTGTTATTTTGATGCTGTATGTGAAGCTGGAGTGTCCAGAGCATGAAGCCTGGGTAAAATAATATGGATGATAGGCTGTTACCCAAGCTGCAAATCCCCCCTCTCCACATCACTGAAATAGTTCAATGGAAAGGCAAGAGCCAATACAACTGGTTCCAGCGACGTCACAGGAGTTCCCAGAATGGCATGAACTGCCTCCGGGACTCCGGCTCCAGATTTTGCCTTGAGGTTAATTCCTGAACCCTTTTCCATCAATGGATATAGCCACAAGGCAGTGGAGGTTTGAAATCGGAGTTTTCCTTCTCCTAGATGGGCTGCCTTCAGGAGTGCTAGCTTAATCTGATGGA